>NC_073349.2:17807500-19007500 GCF_027580225.2 Misgurnus anguillicaudatus
AAAATTATCCGATTACTCGATTAATCGATCGATTCAGTGCTAGATTAATCGATTACAAAAAGAATCGATAGCTGCAGCCCTAATACCAATAGACAGACAGACTAAGACAGACAGACAGATAGATAGATAGACAGCTATAGATAGATACATAGACAGATAAATATAGACAGATAGACAGACAGAAAGACAAACAGATAGATATCGATAGACAGACAGACAGACAGACAGACAGACAAATAGATACCGATAGATAGACAGACAGATAAATAGATACCGACAGACAGATACGGATAGATAGATGGATGGATGGATGGATGGATGGATGGATGGATGGATGGATGGATGG
Organism: Misgurnus anguillicaudatus; assembly: GCF_027580225.2. NCBI lineage: Eukaryota > Metazoa > Chordata > Actinopteri > Cypriniformes > Cobitidae > Misgurnus > Misgurnus anguillicaudatus. The sequence goes on from NC_073349.2 coordinate 17,807,847, forward strand.
ATGGATGGATGGATGGATGGACGGACGGATAGATAACGAGAGATGGATACCGACAGACAGATAGATACCGACAGATAGATACCGATAAATAGACAGACAGACAGACAAACAAACAAACAGACAGATAGATACCGACAGATAGCCAGATAGATATACACACAGACAGACAGAAAGATGGATAGATAGATAGATGTTGTTTCAGGAACCTGGATTCTAGTCCAGCCTGGGTCATGTCCCGATCCCATGTCCCCTCTCTCACCCCTTACTTCCCTGTCTATACTTTCATAGCAAAAAGCCCACAAATAAAATTACAGGAGGGTTACAATTTTCCACATACTTGTATGCATGTGTAACAACATGAGGGTGTACACATAATTGCTGTGCTTTTCTGAAAGTGCTCCCATTGATTCTGAATGAGAAAATAACAAATGTTGAACAACATCTCCTCATACAGGAGCCCTAAAGGTCAGGTATTGACTAAAACAATGTTGATTCGCATGCGCTTTTTCTCAAGAGTCTTTTGTTCAGCTCTCATATGACCGTAGTTTGGCTTATCACATGATCTTAAATTACTAATGTTTACTCTATATTTATCTTTGTGTCTCTGCAGGTTGCCGTGGGAAGTTGTGTGGTTTTGGAGCCTTGTGTGAGAGAGACCCAACTAACCCTTCTAAAGGAGAGTGCGTATGTAAGAAGATTCCATGTTCGCCGGTGGTTGCGCCGGTGTGCGGATCGGACGACTCTACTTATTCCAATGAGTGCGAGCTTGAGAAAGCCCAGTGCATTGCGCAGAGACGTATCAAGGTGATGCGGAAAGGCTCATGTGGTAAGTCCAATCATATGCACAGACCTATATGTGTCAGTCCACATGTCTCTTTATCACATCTTATAACTTTTTTAACCCTTACCTCCAAATTTCTGCATATATAGGGTTTAAATAACACATGACTTGGCCTATTTATGTCTTTTTACTACCAGTAAGAACCATTTTAATTTGTATAGGCAGGGTTACAACTTTTCTACAAATGCAAAACGCAAATGTAAAACAAAATACCGCAAAGCAAGTTTTAATGCCGTGCAGTCCTAATTCGATCTGTTTTTAATGCATATCCTAAACAACATTTGCCTTCCCATTATCACGTATTACCATATTCATGAATCCCGGTGTGCCTAGATTGTCACATACTAATATCCTGCCAGTAGAGAATATGTGTTTCGTGTTTTCTGCACCGTTCATCTTTTACATTCCAATCAATTACATTTCATGAATGATAAGTAATATGCGAGATGCGGTTCGTTATTAAACCCTCTCCGTGGTTGTGGGCCTGGCCATAAATTAGGCGAGCTGGTGGAACAAGCCGTACAAAGCGTTCAAAGAGCTCTAATTAGCTACCACACACGCTGTCTACCAGAAACTGATCAGCGCTGAGGAATGAGAGCCCCGGCCTACCAGTCTCCATTCAGAAGCGCATTAAAGATCACACTATCCCAGTGTGTTGAAGCAGTCAAAGTTCTGCTGCGTGGCGGGGCTTTAATGGCCAGTAGCCTCCCTGCTATTGCGCTAATGAAATTGACAGTGTGGCTATCGGGAGTCGTATCTTTCAAACTCAGCTGGGATCAGCAGGCACAGATAACGGACGGATGGATAGCGTTTCCCCTGGGAAAAGAGGTTGAGATGGTAGACGAACTGTAAGGGTTGACAGGAGAGAGACGGGTTTGGCATAAGACTTCGTGGGGATGGGGAAAGGATGAATCACTTATGTTATATAAGTAGCCAGTCACATTGACAAGCAATGCGAGGCTCATTATGACAGCTGTGGAATAGGAGTCCCGCCCTATTGCTGAAATAGCCAATCACCTGTTAGTGTATTCTCTGTTTTTTTTTTCTCTATTTTTTTCTTGTTCAGTGATTCAAGCTAAATAATTTATGATACCAGTATAGTCAGAAATACTTGTACTGTAATTGTATTTTTTACCAATGATAACAAATAAATAAAAGTAGAATAAAATTTGAAAAAAAAATTGGTGATTCAAGCTAAAGAAGTGGAATTAATGATATTGTCAATAGTAATAAATAATAAAAATAAATTGTTTTTCCAGTGATGTTTACTTTTAAACTGTTTTTCAATATTTTACAATGTTCTTACCTCAACTTAGACTAATTAATACATACCTATCTTTTTTCAATGCGTGCACTTCATCTTTGCACAGCACATTGTAAATGTGTTAGCATTTAGCCTAGCCCCATTCATTCCTTAGGATCCAAACATGGATAAATTTACAAATCAAACACTTCCAGGTTTTCCATATTTATTTTGTGCCACCATACTTACTGTGGGTTCACACCAGATGTGTTTGAGGTGTCAAATTAGCGTCTACCGCGCGTAGTTGGAAGTTGAAACATTTTGAGTGTACTCACTTCATTTGCGAGTGAAAGCCGCATGTGAAATTCTAGTCATCTAGACATTCACGCGGAAATTTGCATCATGGGAGGGCTTTCTGCGACTCTGCTTGCTCCTGTAATCACATCACTACTAGAGCAAGCTCCTAATTGGTTAACGCATCGCGTTTTTCCGCCAAAATTTCAGATTTCTCAACTATCGCGTTTCCCACTTCAACGCTTAATTTGCGTCATTTGCACGAACAAGATGCGCAAATGAGGCAGAATCGCGTCTACCAAGCTGCGCTAAACGGCTCATTCAGGCAGCGAGACCTCCAGACGCGCCTCAACGCATCTTTACATGACTTAAAGGAACAGTATATAAGAAATTTATATCAATTAATCATAAAATGGCCCTGATATGTCACTAGACATTAAGAAATCATTTTCATTTTAAATACTTATATAATATTAATAACATTTTAATAATGGCAAAATGGACCAAAAAATAAAAACTCTTTGTCTTTCAATCTTTCAATCACCTGTATTTCAGTCTTTCGACGCAGGCCACAACAACTTCTCTATGCTTTTCGGCCACTGGCAAGACCCATCCAGTCTCTGCCAGTGGCCGAGCCTTCTTTTGATGTTGAGTGGCAGCCATTCGGTCACCGCCCGTGTCCATCGCCCGTCTGAACTCCTGGCCACGTGTCCGGCCCAGCGCTTCTTGGCCTGTTTGGCTTGGTTGACAGCATCCTTGACCTTGCTTATCTTCCTCAGTTGCTCATAGCTGATGTGATCCATTCACACCAGTCTGCCACTGATTCGCCGATGAGGACTATGTTGTCTGCGAGACACAGATGGCTTAGCCACTGTACTAGTACTTGCTATTGAATCAAAATTTTATCCAACAATTTTGGGGATTTTGTTTATTTTTCCCATTAAAGTAGAAAGAAGCAGTAATTGCATGACTTTAAATACCAGCCTAAAGGCATTTAGAATATGTGTACCCTAAAGCTCGGGATCAAACAGTGAATTTAAAGAGCCACCGGCTCTCAACGGGTGCTGCTCCGGTGGCACAGGGCAAGAGGAGAATCAAAAAGAAAAGAACAGACATGTGGCCTGTTTAAAAGATGAGCATTGGTGCTCTGATAATATTGAACTCCAGTGGGTAAACAGAGTCTCCAGCTGTTGTGTAAGTCAGTGGGTGAGAAAGAAATGGAGTACGCGTCGAGCTCATTTTAGACTGGCAGCGCACTGGAACTCCTCTGGATTGGCAGCAGTAGAGCGGAGCGTCGGGTCGGAGCGATTGATCAATAGAAGAATTGATCATATGTGTGCAGAGCACGTCTTAAATTACTACGATGATTGCCAATAGCGCTCTCTTTACACGCCCCCTCCATTTTTTCGACCCAGCTGATAAAAACCAGTCATGAATGCCCGCGGCACTGAGTAGGTCAAATCCGTGCTTCATGTATTCACACCCTAAACCAGGACTAATACTTACACTATCCATTGAGGCTGAAACTGTCAGCTTCTGTTGTCTAAATAAGGTTATTCGGCTCAGAAGAGCGGGGGAGGAAAAACTTTAACCTCGGGGTATCATGGGAAGCAGCTTAATGGAAGAATCAATATGTTTGTCCCGTTATTGACGGCTGAAACAGTGTTCCTTCACCAGGGAAGTATGGCTCATTTCTTTCAAATCCTTTACCTGCTAAAACTTCAGGTGTTGATCCAGACGGCTCATATGGGCCGCTTCTCTCCATATCACTGTTCTTGCGTTGCAAGGCGATGCGTGCATGTTTAATGTCAAAGCCGACGTGCATTGTGGTTGATGTAGCCATGAGAGACTGTTTGATTTATGATCTCTCTGAAAACACATCTCAGTCAATAGTAAAGCAACTCAGAAAGTACCGTAGGGATTATATACTGTTTGTGTTGTATAATGTGATCCATCTTAGGAGACAAGGAAGAGATTTTTTTTTTTGAAAATGTAAAGATGGTTGATTTATTATGTTTGTTTAGGTAAAAAATACATGTTATTATAAGTTAGTGCTGGGTTTAAAGGTTAAAACACATGTTCTGTATTCTGTCTGTGGATCTACACTGTCATTGTAATGTTATACCTTTTGGGGGATAATATTCTACTTTAAAGGAAAACACCACCGTTTTTCAATATTGTACTATGTTTTTACCTCAACTTAGATGAAATAATACATACCTATCTTTTTTCAATGCGTGCACTTTTAATCTTTGTACAGCGTTTCTTGAATGTGTTAGCATTTAGCCTAGCCCCATTCATTCCTATGGCTCCAAACAAAAGTTTTATTTTGTTCCACCATACTTAACTACTCATGTAACGGTCTTTAAATAGGGAAAATATGGAAGTGTTTGGTGGCTTTTAAATTCATCCCTGTTTGGATGCTTAGGAATGAATGGGGCTAGGCTAAATGCTAACACATTCATCAGGCGCTGTACAAAGATTAAGTGCACGTATTGAAAAAAGATAGGTATGTATTCATTAGTATAAGTTGAGGTAAGAACATAGTAAAATATTGAAAAACGCTGGTGTTTTCCTTTAAGGACATATTGTTTACCTTTTAGGACCAATTTTATACCAGTTAAATGTTACAAAAATAGCCTCGAAAATCATACACACACTTAAAGGAAAACAACAGTTTTTCAATATTTTACTATGTTCTTATCTCAACTTAGATGAATTAATACATACCTATATTTTTTCAATGCGTGCACTTTTAATCTTTGTACAGTGCTTCTTGAATGTGTTAGCATTTAGCCTAGCCCCATTCATTCCTATAGTTCCAAACAAAAGTTTTATTTGGTGCCACCATACTTACTCATGTAACTACTCTTTAAATAGGGAAAACATGGAAGTGTTTGGTGTCTTCTAAATTCATCCCTGTTTGGATTCTAAGGAATGAATGGTGCTAGGCTAAATGCTAACACATTCACAATGCGCTGTTAAAAATATAGGTATTATTAATTTGTTAAGTTGAGGGAAGAACATAGTAAAATATTGAAAAACGGTGGTGTTTCCCTTTAATTTAAAATGAATTTTAAAGACGCGGAGACGTGAAATGAAAACTAACTTCCTGTTTGGCTGATCGTTCCCTACGATAGCTCAATATTCAGGGCCAGCCAGGGTCCTGGTGACATCTCCATGGCCACTGAGATCCACAGCCACCACCAATGGCACGTAGCCACCCCTACCTCGTGCAAATGAGTTTTTCGCCCACCCCTGCGTTGGCGCCTGTGCATGTGCGTGGAGACGCCCGCCAAAACACATTCACCTTACTGCGTGACAGGAGACTCAATTCACACTCATCAGCGCAGGGTCCTCGGCTTACTTATTCCATCTGCAGTACGAACTCTGCGGTTCCTCACCCTCAGACTATTTTTAGCTCTGGTTGGGTCTACTACTGTACAGTCTGGACCTGTTCACCAGCACACAATTATAGCATGAGGGGTAAATCGACACTGTCTTTCAGTAATGGGATTCTCGAAAATGAATTCTGGAAGCAGAAACTCCCTGATCTCGCAGTATCGATTACAGTCTTTTTCTTGAAACCCTCTTTTTCCGATAACTTTCTCAGTCAGATGAAAAGCTAGTTTGATCTGCCCGTCAGGAAACAGTTATGTTGCTCTGCGGCCATGCTGACTTGCTACATTCTGCTTTTGCTATATTACATTTATGCATTTGGCATTTATCCGAAGCAACTTACACTGCAGTCTCTGTCTCTCTGTATGTATTGCATATATACTGTATATATAGCTAATATTAACAGAAATCTACTTTGTAGTTTTCTTCAGCTTGCATTGCTGGGGTAGTCACTAGTGGAGGGTTTAAAGACCGTGTGCGATCTTGTGGTGGAATCGGCCAATCAGCTTCAATATGACATCATTATCCCTAGCCTGTGTGAGTGACGGCTTATGTGATTGGCTGAAAACACCTGGATGCAGAACTGAATGCTCATGAGAGAGAATGCTAACAAATACATAAGATTTGGCCAGGCATTGCAAAACTGTATAAATTAAAATGAAACCGGTACATATTTATTAACAATAAACTTAAAGGATTAGTCAATTTTCTTTAAAAAAAAAAACCCAGATAATTTACTCACCACAATGTCATGTGTGCGTTAAAGGATTAGTCCACTTTCTTAAAAACATCCAGATAATTTACTCACCACCATGCCATCCAAAATGTTGATGTCTTTCTTTGTTTAGTCGAGAAGAAATTATGTTTTTTGAGGAAAACATTCCAGGATTTTTCTCATTTTAATGGACCCCAACAGGGTTTTAATGCAGTTTAATACAACAACGTCGGAACGGTCCTCTTTCTCCACACTTGTAAACACTGGGGCGTAGTTTCGCATTCGCATCCGTGACCTGTTGACGTGATAACGTATTGCGCGAGGTCGCGCTGGCGCGTCACAGGACCTGAAATAAACGAGAAGTTGTGGTTTAAAAGTGCATATTTTTTATTTTTCTTGTCAAAAATGACAATCGTTTCGTTAGATAAAACCCTTTTGCCTCGTTTGGATCGTTTAGAGTCCTTTGAAACTCCGTTGAAACTGCAATTTTAAACTGCATTAAAACTGTTACGTTTTGGGGTCCATTAAAGTCCATTCAAATGAGAAAAGCCTGGAATGTTTTCCTCAAAAAACATAATTTCTTCTTGACTGAACAAAGAAAGACATCAACATTTTGGATGGCATGGTGGTGAGTAAATGATCTGGATTTTTTTAAGAAAGTAGACTAATCCTTTAACGCACACATGAACGTGCAAAAACCCAAACTTAGGCTGAAGTTTAAATGTATATGTGGCTTTTTTCATGCAACTTATAGCAGTGCTACAGGATATAAGCACACAAAACACTGAGACGTCAATGTGAATATGAAATCAGGGGCTTTAGTTTCCGTTCAATCACCAGAGCCTTCATTCTGCCACTTATCCCCTGGAGAGTGAGAATACTTTTTATACAAATCTCTCTCTCTCTCTCTCTCTCTCTCTCTCTCTCTCTCTCTCTCTCGTTGAGCCCCCTTCTGAAGGAATGGATGCAGTGTTGAAGTGAGATAAGGCAGATTACAGCAGGACAGGCACATTAAAAAGCCACATCTTTCATACCCCCGCCTTTAATACCAGATGCGAGACGCTACTTACAACTTATTCATTTATTCGTGCTTTTGACTGGCCCTATTAATGCATTATTTTTAACCCTTACTGCACTTTAGTGTTGTATTGACTAAATAATGTTAATTAATTAGATACATATTAATGTACAGTATTTCACATGCATGTCTACTTGGTGTCTTCATTGTTATTTGAAGGCTGTAGATTGCTTCACATCAACACGTTCTGTGTGTCTGAAAGTAAATCGTGAAGACATCTTAAGGAAACAATCACAGCTGATTGTGTATGATTGTATTGTACCTTAGAAAACAACCTTTGAATGTGCTCCAGTATTTAAATAGGTGCGCTTGCTGTGCTAGATAATGATTATTGACTGTTACATTCGGCTTCCTGTTTGTGTAGTTCACAGTTAGACGTGCCGTCACACACCAGCAGCACAACCACTGGCCTTCTTGTCGTCTTTTAGATAATAAGGCTATTTGTCCTCTTTTTACTGCTCCTTTTCATCATTTTCTGACTCTGCTTCTAGAGCTCTGTTCCAGAACATAGGCAGTAGTCTTCTAAGGTAGCATACTAATCATAAAAAAGAGCTTACAAATTACGGTTTGGAACACTTTACTTAGTCAGCAACTGACTGATTTAAAAGTTTGGTCATTTTAGCTTAGCAACGTTACATTTAGAGTTATACTTTGTTGTGCTCTTCAGTAGCCTATTTAGAGCCGCAGTAGTATACAAATCGAATCCATTTCCTTTGCATTGCTAATGCAATGAGCTACCCATTGAGCCACAGGAACACCCATTGACTTTTAAAATAAATTTATAATTCACACTATTGGCTTCATCTGGTATTTTTGACTGTACACTAAAAATGCTGAGTTGTTTCTATTGGCATTCAAACATTGGCATTTTCTAGGTTTTTTTAAACCAACAGTTGGGTTTGTCCGCATTTAACCCATCCATGGCTTAAGAACGACACATTATTTTCAAATTGAAAATCATTTTCCCTACCATACAGGTTTATGAAGATTATAAAAACATGTTATCTATAGCATTATTTACATCATGCTATCTGCATTTTTGCATACGTTAGACAGCTTAATACTCTAATAATGGCAGGGTTATTTTTAAGCCATGTTGGGTAAATATTGGACAAAACACACTGCTGGGTTAGGATTGGGAAAAATAACTTTCAAGAAAAAAATTCATAGTATTTTTGTCTTGTTTTCAGTAAAATATCTAAAACTTCTTAAATTATGATTCTTTTTCTTGATAAGCAAATCGCCCAAGAAAATAAGTCTAGTTTTTAGACCAAAAGTATAAAATTTAAGTGATTTTGTGCATAAAACAAGCAAAAAAATCTGCCAATGGAGTAAGCAATTTTTTCTTGAATTTTATTGAATTTAGTGTTTAAGAAAAATGTTCAAGATTTTTTTGCTTACCCCATTGGCAGATTTTTTGTTGCTTGTTTTATGCACAAAATCACTTAAATTTTATATTTTTGGTCTAAAAACTAGACTTATTTTCTTAGGTCGTTTTGTTCATCAAGAAAAAGCATCTTCATTTAAAAAAAATGATATTTTTACTGAAAACAAGATAAAAATACTAAGAATTTTTTTTCTTAAATAATTTTTTTGCAGTGTGCAACTGCCGGGTAATTATATACACTCTAAAAAACGGTACTAAATAGCACTAAAAGTGGTTCACTGGCTCGTAATCATAGGGGAACCATTTTAAGTGCCATATAGCACCTGTGTAGCACCTGTGTAGAACCATATTGTGCTATATGGAACCATATCTGGTGCTATATCACCCCCGGGTGGTTCTTTATATGTGCTTTCTAGGTGCTATATAGCACTTAAAATGGTTCCCCTGTGATTATGAGCTTTTAGTGCTATTTAGCACCCTTTGATTTTAGTGTAACCCATGGTTGCATAACAACAACCCAACATTTGGTCATTTTTGGCCCAGCATGTGTTCTGTCCAGTTTTGCCTATTATGGGTTGAAAATAATCCAGACATTTTTAGATTTTCCAATATTGCTTAGTTTTTGTCCCTACAATTTTGTCTCATATGATTTCCTACTATGATTGTTTATCCCATGATTCATTTTTTCCATGACCTTTTCTGAAACATGGACCCAAATCATAGTGTGCTTTCTATTCAAGGATGCAGAAGTAAGTGCTTTAAAATACCATTCACACAAATCCAAACACACACTATGCAGTAATCACAGTACAGGACAGCTGCTCTGCGTCTGCCCTACCTATCTCAGGTTAATGTTGGAGAGAGCAGCCCTTCCCGTCAGCCAGTGGGGCTCTGGTGACGAAGAGGTGGTTTACTCGACCCCTCTGGAGCTCTTCATGTCTCTTTAAGTGTTCAGTGCTCTTCTCGATGCACGCAGGTGGAAGAGAGCCCAGCAACTCCTAGAGAGATATCTTTAAAATACTGTTCTCATTTTCTTTCACACCCTGGTGTCCTCCGAGAGCAGACGTGATATAGGCATTAGCCACACAGTAGCTGAATCAGATTCAGCTCAGCCATTCCGGTTTGCTGTTTGTGCAGTAAAGCAAGCTAATAAAAGTTTTACACATATATTTGGGTTTCATGCTGCTTTTATAAGTTTCTTACTGTTTTGACTTTTGTTGTATATTGGGTTCTGGCCATTTCAGCTACTATACTATAAAATATCATTCTTGTCTCTTCAGATAGACTGGATACTGCGTATATTACTTGCAGAATGTAAGACTACCACCTCATAAATGTGTATGTGTGTGTGTTCCTGTGAATATGTTTGTGTGTGTTGGCAGAAGCTTGCTTGAAGGAAAGGAAAATGATTATCGTCGAATGTGTCCGCTGATTGTACTCGGGGAAAAAATGTTAGAACAAAAATAAAGAAAATACGCTTTTTGTGGATATTGCTTTTAGCCAAACAAACTATTTTATCTTTGTTATTGTATTTGTATATTGAAAGAAAGCAGTGTGAGAAAGATCATTATATAAGCTGTGTGTGGCCTTAAAAACAAGTTTTCCTGCACCTTTTCCCTGGCTATTATACTATCATTAACCCTTGACCTATTCAAAATCCCATGCAACTGTTCTTAATCTGGTGAACTGTATTTATTGGAATGCAGTGTCTTGCGGTGCTATGCTATTGTTAATTAATGGTTAATTTGCTATTATAATAAGATGTGCATTGAAAAAGGAACCTGAACCATAAGGAAATTGTAGCAATTAGAGAACCTTAGCAACTGTATAGGAACATGACGCTAAAGGGGGTGGCACATCGGACAAGAAGCGCAGCCTCACGGAGGTATCGTACACCGGACGTGCACATTATATAGCGCTAGCTATACTTCAAACTGCAAAATATACGTTAGCAGCCAATGTTAATTGCTAACGATTTGGGACAAATATGATGTTATTAAATGTTAAACTATGTGATTGGCGCGACAGGGATTTGAGCAGCATCCAGAGGCACACCGGACATCCGCTGTCAGGCACGCCGGTGTGCGTACATTCATAGAAAATATTGTGTTCTGTTTTAGATTTGTGGGCAGTGCTTCTCGTCTGGGGTGCGACCCCTTTTACTCTTTAAAACATCTTAGCGATAACATAGCAACACTCTGGTAACATCAAGGATATTAAATATAGAGGGTATGCATTGACGTCACTTTTTTGAGGAAAACATTGCAGGATTTTTCTCATTTTAATGGACTTTAATAGAGCCCAACATTCAACACCCAACTCAACACTTAACAGCTCTTTTCAACGGAGCTTCAAATGACTCCAAACGACCCCAAACGAGGCACAAGGGTCCCATCTAGCGAAACGATTGTCATTTTTGACAAGAAAAATAAAAAATATGCTCTTTTAAACCACAACTTTTTGGCTAGGTCCTGTCCAGCGCAACCTAACGTAAATGCGTAGTGACGTAGGGAGGTCACGTGTTACATATATAAAACGCAAATTTGCGGACCACTGTAAACAATAAACTGACACAAAGACATTAATTAGTATCAGTTGACATACAACAACGTAGGAACGGTCCTCTTTCAACACATTTGTAAACACTGGGGCGGAGTTTCGCGTTCGTCCTCTGTGACCTCTTAAGTCGTGACGTATTGCGTGGGGTCACGTTGGCGCATCACGACTGGATCTAGACGAGAAGTTGTGGTTTAAAAGTGGATATTTTTTATTTTTCTTGTCAAAAATGACAATCGTTTTGCTAGATAAGACCCTTATGCCTCGTTTGGGATCGTTTATAGTCATTTGAAACTCCGTTGAAAAAACTGTTTAGTGTTAAGTGTTAAGTGTTGGGCTCTATTAAAGTCCATTAAAATGAGAAAAATCCTGCAATGTTTTCCTCAAAAAACATAATTTCTTCTCGACTGAACAAAGAAAGACATCAACATTTTGGATGACATGGTGATGAGTAAATTATCTGGATTTTTCTTTTGAGAGAATGGAATATTCCTTTAATGTACTTAAATATTAAATTTTAATTTTAAACTAAAACTTGTATTTATGAAATATAATACAGTAAAAATTATGATGTTTGGAATGTATGTTTTCCAAAGAAAAACACTGACTACAGTTTTATAGTTTTTAAATATATGATTAGTTATCACATAGGCGCTCTATGTTTATATATCAAATGTGTTTCCCGGAGCACAAATTCTGCCTCTGAAGTCATTGCCTCATGAGGCAGTGAGACAAGAAGTCAGCTGCCTAAAGCTGCATTCACATTCACCGACGCCATCTCATTGATTTCAATGGAAGCTCGGTTTCATCCAGCGACACGACCGGCAGTGACCGTTGACAAAGTTGAGGAATTTTTAACTTTATGCAAATTATGAGCGACTTTCTGGAGCGACTACCTTTGAGAACGAAGCATTGGAGTCACGTCATGTGTCTGTTGTCAGTTACTGGAGTGGACGTCATTCATTTGTTTATGACAACCATGATTTAGAAACCCCTCTTTTAAAAGAGACGAGCGACACATAGCGACAAAGTCGCTTATAATGCACCTTCAAGGTTTCAGACGCAGCCCATGAATATAAGATAATGCAATGCTCACTATGGCTGTTTATACGACAGAAGCTACCCCTTTCAGTATAAAGAACAAATCATAAAATGATAAAGACTGATGTTTCTCAGGGGGAGGGGCTCTATAGAGATTTGCGTAAGGCGCTTGCCAACTTGTGTGCATGCGGAGTAGCAGACACAACCTCGAAAAAGTGTTTTTCAACGTGTTGAACTTAAGAAACAAATGTTATGGTACAGTTGATGTCAGGTTTAATTGTTGGTTAGAAATATAGGTTGTCTTATTGTGTAGAGATATCTGTCTTTCCCTATTCAGTAAATAGGACTTTAGTCTGGCATGACTAAAATAACTGCCAGGAGGCGTTGCAAAGATGGCTGCCTAGTGGCACGACTTCCCTAAGGGGATTTTGGTAAGAAATAATAGCAATCACAACAACTAATATTTCATTCAGAAAACTTGAAAAATCTATGTTTAGTTTTTGTGAACCAGTTTGCTATCTCTTTCCATCCACACAGTCACATGCTTTATTTCTTTGATGCAGTGTTGTTTTCGTCAACGATGACGACAACGAAATGACTTCGTTGATGCACCTATTTTTTTACGCTAACGCGACGATGACTAGCTAAAAATGTCTCTAAAGGTGACGAAAACATGACGAGACGCTTTCGAGTTTTCGTTGACGAGACGAGACGGAACGAAAATGATTATAAGTCTGACGTTCACAATGCATATCGTTTCTGCCTATTTTGCGTAAAATCTGTCTGTTTTTAGCTAAAAAGTATCAGCAATGCTGCCACTTCCTATCCTTGTTTTGGGTCAACTCTCGCTGCGTTCCAACCCGCTTACTTCCATACTATATAGTAGGCAAAGAGTACGAGAAGTACTATATAGTATGGAAGTATGCGGCTTGGGACGCAGCGACAGTCTCACTCACCCCCACCACCCAGCTGCCGCCATGTCGCGCACGCGCACTAGATTTCAAACAACAACAACAACACACCTGCGGCTGTGGTGAGTTCGAAGGACCATGGCGGTGACGCCAATAAACGGAAACGACGAGATGATTTATGGACATTCTTTTAGTATAATCCATCAAAAAGAAAAACGGAATGCATATTGGGAAACGACAGTAAATGTGGCCACAAACTAGATGGGAAGAATACCTCCAACCTCAAGCGGCACCTGAAGGCTCATCACGCTAATATTTTTTTAAAGGTAACTACAAGTCACGCTGTTAACATATCATATACATTCAATTACACTCGACATTCGGCTCGTGACACATTTCATGGTAAGCTTAATATTTTACATGTATCTACTTGTCAAACCTAAGCCCATTTCCAATACTTTTTGTGGTGTATTTAAATAACAAGGCAAAGCACTTTTTAATCTTAATTAATTTGTTAAAGAATACTTTTTTTTTACTAAAATTGACTTAAACTTGACTAAAACCTTTTTGCGTTTTCGTCGACTAAAACTTGACTAAAACCTTTTTGTGTTTTCGTCGACTAAAACTTGACTAAAACTATCAAGTTTATAAGTGACTAAAATGTGACAAACGTAAAAGCATTTTCGTCCAAAAGACTAAGACTAAAACTAAAAGGGCTGCCAAAAACAACACTGCTTTGATGAACGCACGCATGCCATATCAAACCTGGTCTTAGACTGTGATCTGAAGCCTTCACAAAGGTTTGCAGCTTAGCATTGGCTAAGAGCTCACAAACGGGAGATAAACCTCGCCCATGATGGGTCAGACAGGAATGACAATGCTCACCTATGGAATGCTACAAGTACAGTAGTACACACATACAGACACGTGTGCATCTTCTGTCCTTCTGTCATTGTAGCAGATTGCACGGCCTTTGAGTTCCACCTGAAAAGCTGTGTATTATCAGTTTTTGTGCCTATTTTTCTTTATGCAATTGTAACACTGAGGCATGTAAAGAAGGAAGACAGCTGCAGTCAAATAAGCCCTTTGAAGAATTACATCAAAAGAGCGAATCGTCTCACTGTGCGAGGGTTGACAACTGCAAAGGGTGGGGGTGGAGCGGTGGCGTATGATGTTGGATTTGGAGGTCATTTGTGGAGGTTCACAAAGAGGTTCATCTTTATTTTTGGGGGGGGTTCCTCTGTCTTTGGACATTAATTTACAATATTTTCAAACCTGTTAAAGGGACACTCCACTTTTCTTTAAAATATGCTCATTTTCCAGCTCCCCTAGGGTTAAACACCCGATTTCAACCATTTTGAAATCCATTCAGCCGATCTCCGGGTCTGGCGCTAGCACTTTTAGCATACCTTAGCATAATCCATTGAATCTGATTAGACCATTAGCATTGCGCACAAAATGACCAAAGAGTTTTGATATTTTGTAATTTATTATTAGCGCCTGAAAATAGTTCCCTTGGTTACTTTTAATATCAGGGCACTATTTTCGGGTCCTGTGTAATATCATTGCGCCTGCTACAGCCATGGTACGGCAGCAAAGTCTTTGATTATTACGCCAGAATGAGAGTATAGTTCCTAGCCATATCTGCTTAGAAAATTGCAAATTTTAGTACATGATGTGACTACAGAAGAGTCAAGTTTTAAATAAGAAAAATATCGAAACTCTTTGGTTTTTTTTGAGTGCGATGCTAATGGTCTAATCAGATTCAATAGATTATGCTAAGCTATGCTAAAAGTGGTACCGGCAGACCCAGAGATCGGCTGAATAGATTCCAAAACGGTAAACATCAAATGTTTAACTCTAGGGGAGCTGGAAAATGAACCTATTTTTAAAAAAAGTGGAGTGTATCTTTAAAGTAACTGTTTTTGTTTATGCATTAAAAGTGAATTGGGACCAGAGACGGTCGTGGTCACCATTCACTGTACAGATAACAAAAGCCTAATTTTCTTTGTTCCTTAATAAAGTAAGTAAATGATGACAGATTTTTGATTTTGGGGTGAAGGATCTCTTAAACACCCACATAATATGCACACATGAACGGGTCGTGCAGTGCACAGTGCGTGCCGCCGAGCGTTCCCGCCAAGATCACGTAGCAGCAGACAGCTCCCCGCACACATTACGCATTAATACATCCAGCACTAACACATTATCACAGTGCTGTCAGCGAGGCAGATCAGTACTTCTCTCTTCGCCTCGCTTCCCCCTCACTTCCTCTTAGCCTGTTGGCGGCTTTTCCTTTGCGTATTAGTCGGTTGTAAAGTCTAGATAGGGCTCCTATTATTTCCCTCTTTCTCCATGCCTCCCATTTCTTCCCATTGTCCTAAGACTTCAGAGCTGAAGAGGAGCGGCCTAATTGGCTGTGAAAGGCATTTCCAGTTCGTAAGTAGGTAACTATACCACTCTTCCTCAAGATACTGTATTTTCAGTACTAAAGCACAAGGAGGAGGCAGCTCATCTCCTTGGTGACCCCAGAGGTTCGGCTTGTTAGGCTAGTCACATTCTTGCAGGCAAATTGACTGCTTGTTTGAAACTGAGAGGAAGGCTTATCTGGGCTTACATGACGGGGAGCTATGTGTGCACCTCATACAGGCTGGCCTTTTGCATTCCGACGCTCATCAGCGAGCTGTGACAGTAACTATTTAATAGATTCACAAAGTCTGTTTATCGCCACACCTTATGACATATCGTGGCACCGAATGTGTAGCTACTTCTGCACATGTCTGACAGACACATCAGTACTGATTTAGAGACCCGCTTTAGATCAGACAGATGAAATCAAACATCTCGGGCTGTTGGGGATGAAGCAGATCCATTGAAATAAAAGTAATGAGTCTGAGCTCGGTTGTCATTAGTTATGACTGCGAGGATAAGGAAAGACTCTTACCGGAAAGCGTCAGTCCATCCCAAAGGCCATCACAGACCGAACAGGCTCATTTGTCATCGTAGAGGAAAAAAATACAGCATATGACACTTTTCACGAATAGGGTGCGAGATAGGGCCTGAAACTCTTAAAAAATGAAGTGATTTGTTTCTTTCCAACAAATCGTCATTGAAAGGGGAACGTTAACCTTCAGGAAATATTGACTGTCAACCTCAGAAGGTCAAACTAAATATTATATGAGCTGGGTTTTATGTGAGCTGTATTTCGTATTCATTTTAAATGAGGTTTGGATACATGCGGTAACAGAACTGTGTACCATATGTTATGCCCAACATAAAATATATGAATGAATATATAAATGCTAAAAAGTGCGGGGTTATATTTAACCCAAAGTTGTTTCACAAAAGGACAAACCTAACTGTGCTTATTTGTTTCAACCATAGACTGTAAAAAAAGATGGACGACGCCCGTTTGCTCTCTTCCATTGGTGAAAAGTGAAGCCGTCAGTGTCCCGATACGGCGCTGACATATTGGGTCTTGAATTTGCGCATTAGCGATTTCGGGACCAGTCCTGCGCAGTAGTGACCAGGAAGTAAAGCCGCCAAATCAAGGTCCCGCCCACGCTCTCGCAGAATGCGCATATCACAGCTGTCAATCATGATGTGACACCACCGTTTTATAGCATTAAATAATTAACTAAAAACAAACTTATTTTAAAAACAAACACTTGAATTTACACCAGCGTGACACTACAGTAAATGACACCAGCTTCGAAAAAAATATAATTGAAGTGTAATTAAATTGTTTAGTTGGTCTCAAGTCCCATTGAATAACATGGGGGAGGCGGGGTTTATGACCTATACTGGGACCAGTCACTGGGGGGCGATCGAGACGTTTTGGCTTCACTTTTCAGGGCTTGTGCGGCAAGCTTGGTTTTAACCAAAAATGCTCAGTTGTTTTAACCTATTGTTGGGTTAAATATACAAAATATAAAATATACACTGTAAAAAAGCAATGCAGAATTTTTGTCAAATCAATATATATTTTTATGATACTTTAAATTAAAAAATTAAGTTAAACAATTGCAACTTGTTTTATAAGTTATGTCAACTTGTTAAAGTCAAAACTTAAAATAGTAGGTTGAATTGGCGTTGAGCTGTTTAAACTTCATGCTGAATTTTTTACAGTGTGGGTTAATTTAAGCCTGGGTTTGCTGGGTTTGTTCCTTTTTGACCCAACACTGGGTAAAAAATAACCAAGCATTTTAGTTTAATAAATATAAAAATAGCTGTGTACATATCAAAATATTTTTTAAAGAAAAACACTGTTTTTAAATATTTTACTATGTTCTTACCTCAACTTAGACTAATTAATACATAGGCTACCTATCTTTTTACCATGTGTACACTTAATCTTTGTACAGCGCGTTGTGAATGTGTTAGCATTTAGCCTAGCTCCATTCATTCCTTAGGATCCAAACAGGAATGAATTTAGAAGCCACCAAACACTTCCCTGTTTTCCCTATTTAAAGACTGTTACATGAGTAGTTACACGAGTAAGTATGGTGGCACAAAATAAAACTGGATTTTTTTAAGCGGATAAAAAATGAGAACATATTGTATGGCGGAAAAGCACTTAGTTTGCAGCACTTCGATCTCGGGCGCAGTACATCATCAGTTTGGATCCTAAGGAATGAATGGGGCTAGGCTAAATGCTAACACATTCATGACGCGCTGTACAAAGATTAAGTGCACGCATTGAAAAAAAGATAGGAATGTATTAATTTGTCTAAGTTGAGGTAAGAACACAGTAACATATTGAAAAACAGTGGTGTTTTCCTTTAAAGTGCCACTCAAATCATCAATAATCAATAATAATAATAATAGCAATAATAATAATAATAACAATAGGGTTCTACGCCCCTTCGGGGCTTGACCCCTAATAATACACTCTATGCTAAAAAAATGCTAGGTTTTTTCATCCCAGTGTTGGGTCAAAAAAGACAAACCTAGACGTTGGGTTAAATTAACAAAAAATATATAAAATAATAATAACAACAACTATAATCATAATAATAATAACAATAAAAATATTATTAATAATAATAACAAACAAACAAAAATGCTGCATTTCTCAGCAAAATACTACAGCAAATTGTAAAACTGTCTCATACGGTTTTATTTTTAGTGCCACTTATTTGAAAGACTTTAATGTCTTTAAAAATAAGTTCCTTAACTCTTCATGTTATTGGACTCTTCGTGCTGCTGTACTCTTTATGCTTTGTTAATGTTTTGTTAAATAACAGTTTATCTAGCATACTGTATAAAGGTGTAAAAACGCTGCCCGCTGAATTTAGTTTACGGTATCGAGTTGTATATCAGCACATCCTCCACAGTCCACACAGACATTCACAATGAGTTTTTGGAAACACGAGTCGTTGGTTAGCAAACAGAGGCTGGTGAAGTGCGAGGTTCAGACGTGCAAAGACGAGGGAGGCGCAGGGAGTCTTTTTTTAGCGAGGGAAAGGAAGAAACGCTTTGATCACACGGCACACGAAAGCGCCACTGATCTCATCCTTACGATGCCATTTGCCAGGTTTATCACATCCATATGAGTGGGCTTGTGAGCGTGCGTGTCACGTTGAAAAGTAGAACGGGGTCCTTGGAGAGGTACAGAAAAGCTTTAATTAAACAAGTGGATTCTCTTAACAGATTCACACAAAGTTAAACCCACAAATGATGCGCGGAGGCCGTAGGCTGATGCAGCGTCGAGTTGAAAACAGGGACAAAGAGAGTGAAAATGAATTGGATGCGGATGGCATGGGGGTATGAGGGTTGGTGGGGAGGTCGGAAATTAATATAGCCTCTGTTCTGTTCTGTATTCTGTTCTGTATTCTGTTTATCAATGCTTCATAAATATTTATATTGAAATAATAATTATAATCGGGTGGCTAATGTGAGCATCGGGTATTAAATACAAAAAATTTATTTTTAGTTAAATCGTGTTAAAAAATCATAACTAGTTATTTCTGAAATAGACAAAGTCTTTTAAATGGAAAATATTTTTTTTCTTATTCTCAGTGTTAAAAAAGCTGATTAGGTCCCTCCAGCATTGGATGGGTACGCTGAAGCATAGCAATCGAGAGTGTTTTTTGAATGCTAAGCTTACTTGAAATGGTCCGTGTTGAATTAGAGTGACTTGTTTGTACACCCAGCCAGATGTGACTGAAAATTCAAGTCTATGGCACTGAGCTGTTTGGGTTAAGCCACTTTACTCCGCCAACTGTCCTGACACGGGGCACGTTTGAGCTTTGTGGAAGTGCAGGAGGACCACGTCTCACTTTAACACACACTTTTATCTCTGTAATGGGCTTCCTGTTTGAAGATCACGCTGGGCTGGATGTCAAGCCATAAACACCTGCCCTAAACAGACCTTAACATGACAAGCAGTCAATTATCTAAACACAACCAAGAGCACATTATGTCACTGTTGGTGCTTACCATTTTTATATTGGGTTGGGGATTTAACAAATTGTGACTTATAGACATGAATGATAAATGAAGGAAACATGCTATTACTTTACTAAGCCATTGGACATGTCATAGACACCTGCTGTATTATAAAACGGGCAAAATCCTGTTTGCTTTAATTCAAATTTAGATTTAATTCTGTAGCGTTTATTCACAATTTTGCATTGTAGCAAAGCAGCACAGTATATAAAAAAGCTGTGTCAACTGCAAAAAAATAGGCTGGACATACACTCACCTAAAGGATTATTAGGAACACCTGTTCAATTTCTCATGAATGCAATGGTGTATGGTGTGGGGGATATTTTCTTGGCACACTTTAGGCCCCTTAGTGCCAGTTGGGCATCGTTTAAATGCCACGGCCTACCTGAGCATTGTTTCTGACCATGTCCATCCCTTTATGACCACCATGTACTTATCCTCCGATGGCTACTTCCAGCAGGATAATACACCATGCCAACGGGAGCTTTGTGCCCTGGATGTGCATCCCACAAATCTCCATCAACTGCAAGCTGCTATCCTATCAATATGATCGAAAGGGGGTCAAACACAGTATTAGTATGGTGTCCTAATAATCCTTTAGGTGAATGTAAAAGCCTGTGTATATACTCCCATAAGTTGTATACATTATCAGTGTCTACTGTAAAAAATAGTTGTCTGTAGGATTGCAATCAAAGCATTAATTTCATTTTCATATCACATTAACCTCAAGACGCCCCATTGGCTGTGCTAATAAGCTTTGGTTGGCCACTTTCATTATCTTCAAATAGAAAAATTTCTGTTATGTTGTTGCTTTAACCTCTTTTTCTAATTTCTGGTTTTCAGCTCAGAAGGACCCTTGCAGCGAGATGACCTGCAGCTTTGGCAGTACCTGCATCCAGTCATCGAACGGCCTGTCGGCCAAATGCATGTGTCCTCTGAGCTGCGAGAACGTCCCCAAGCTGGTGGTCTGTGGCAGCGACGGTCAGGACTATCAAAGTGAATGTGAACTCAACATGAAAGCTTGCACCATCCAGAAAAACATCCGCGTGCATCACAAGGGTCGCTGCGGTGAGTCTAGAGAGCCTTTATGGAGTCATTATCTGTCATTATCACTGTGCATTATTGTCTTGCCGTCATTACATTGAGGATTCTTTTAAAGTGACGGTAAAGTGGTTGTCTGTTTTTTTTCTCGGAAAGTAATTGTGGCTCTACTAAATTTCGAAAGCTTGTCTTGTTAATGAATATGGTGGATAAATTTTAAATAAAAGAGATGAAATTCAACAGATCAATTATTCCGCGGAGAGCTCCTGCTCCACTATTTCTTGACGTGCTAACTATCTGGATTTCTGAGTTCTTGTGCGTCTTTGATTAAATCCTGACTGTTTCATGTTAGCGGGGAGTTTGAGTCACAGGCACAAAGTGCTGTTCATGAAAAGCCCCCTGCCCACCGTGGACTGTCTAATGACATTTCCCTTCCACACTGCCTGATGAGCTGTCAGGTTCTTTTCGCGGCTTATCTTGCCCCTCTCTGACATTTTGGAGGGGCTTTTTGATGTCTTATATTCGACTGTACCCATGATGAAGACGAGACACGTTCTCGTTTTTATGAACATTTTGTAAAGTGCCCTCCAGACTGGTGAGAATTACAGAACGTCTGGCTTTATTAATCCTCCAGTCGTTCCAGTGTTTACCGACTTATCTCCCCTGAACTCTCGAAGGGGTGATTGTTAGACATCTTCAATTTTCAGGGATCCGTTGTTTCTTTATTACATAAAGAAGATCAAACACTCCCTTTTATTTAACCTTGTCTTTCTTTAATAGATATGACAGTTTTATCTTGTTAAATATGCAACACAGTGAGATGATCCATAGCCTCTACTTTTTTGTAGAGTATACAGCTGTATTTTAATACAAAACCTGTCTTAATCACAAAACACCCACCTATAACCAGTAATGCTGCACAATTCATATTTTAAGTATTCAAATTATGTCATTTTAATTGCATCTATACACTTACAATATTACCCTTTACAACAGAAAAAAAACATGGTTCCTCTAGGTAGGTCTGTGTTTTTACTGTAGTAACCATGATTTGATGACCTTTGTAGTAAAAACATGGTTTTACAAATGATGCAGTTATCAGTATGCCAAAATAACAACATTACTACACCTTTACTATACAGTACTGTGCAAAAGTCGAAGGCCACCATGCCAGAATTAGATTTGTTGTTTTTGCAATGTTATACAGTAGTGATCATATATAATTATTTCTTAGTGTCTTTAATAGAATACATCCAGAAAATACTGGAAATGTGTATATAGTATTAAACATTTTATTAAATTGTAAACTGATGTGTCAAGTTTTTAGGGTAAACTCCCCTTCCACTTGAGCAATAGCAGGGAACTGCAAGATATCTTAAAGGATTAGTCAATTTTCTTAAAAAAAATCCAGATAATTTACTCACTTCCATGTCATCCAAAATGTTGATGTCTTTCTTAGTTCAGTCGAGAAGAAATTATGTTTTTGAGGAAAACATTCCAGGATTTCTCTTATTTTAAGGGACTTTAATGGACCCCAACACTTAACAGTCCCAATGCAGTTCCAAATTGCAGTTTCAAAGGACTATAAACGATCCCAAACGAGGCACAAGGGTCTTATCTAGCGAAACGATTGTCATTTTTGGCAAGAAAAATAAAAAATATGAACTCTCAAACCACAACTTCTCATCCTCCTCCGTCTGTGTGACGAGCCAGAGCGACCTCACGTAATTGCGTAATGCTGTGGAAAGGTCACGTGTTACATATATGAAACGCACATTTGCCGACCATTTTAAACAATAAACTGACACAAATACATTAATTAGTATCATTCGACATACAACAATGTTGAAACGGTCCTCTTTCTCCATACTTGTAAACACTGGGGGGTAGTTTCGCGTACATCAAACGTGACCACTTGACGTGATGACGTATTACGTGAGGTCACGTTGGCGTGTCACATAGCCGGAGAAATACGAGAAGTTGTGGTTTAAAAGTGCATGTTTTTTATTTGTCTTGCCAAAAATGACAATCGTTTCGCTAAATAAGACCCTTTTGCCTCGTTTGGGATCGTTTAGAGTCCTTTGAAACTGCATTAAAACTGTAAAGTATTGGGGTCCATTAAAGTCCATTAAAATAAGAAAAATCCTGGAATGTTTTCCTCAAAAAACATAATTTCTTCTCGACTGAACAAAGAAAGACATCAACATTATGGATGACATGGGGGTGAATAAATAATCTGGATTTTATTATTTTACTTCATTGTGTTCAAAACGCTCAAGATGTGTTTAGTGCCAAGAGAAGTGACACTAAACACTGACGATGCCTAAAGAAGTCATTAGTTTTTTATTTATTTATTTTTTACATATTTCCTGTATTTTCTGTTTGTACCTTATAAAATATATTGAAAAATAAACATGGATGGACATTAAAACTTCTAAAACAAGAAGTCTGGTGGTGGTGGCCTAAGACTTTTGCACAGTACTGTACTAAAACCATTGGTTAATTTTGTAAGGGTTGTCTATAACAAGCCTCATGTTATTGCACTTGATAAAAATGTGCATGTTTCAGAGAACACAGCGCCTTGTGCAATTAAACTTTTTTAAGACTACTTTTACTATCCACATAAAGCAACAGCCAAATCACATTCGTCACATATTTTACCTGATTTGCACAATTCAATGAACCAGGTGTTTCAAACAACCCAGACAGCAGGTGCAAATAAATCACCCATCAGTTCGCTCTTACAGCGAATTCCAAATGAAATTTCGGGTAGGGGATATCCACAAAAAAGAGAAAGTGTTGTTTTCTTTTAATCAGCCGTAGTATGAGACACAATTGCGTAACTCTCTCCAAACTTTCTGATCTTCAAAGGGAATAAGTCATAGGGATGATCACTTCAGGTTGAAATTCGCTCTTTCCAAACTTTCTGGAAACCTTTGAGGTGTCTGACACTGTGGTGTTTCTTGAGGCAGAGAAAGGCAAACAGACTCAGAGGGAAGTCGCATCTTATAAATGATGTCTCCCTGTGAGGCAGGGCTGGATGAATGCTCTGGGTCCCAGAGGACGTGTGGTGTATGTGTCTCTGCCGAGCTGGCGAGAGTGTCTCTAGCTTTAAAACTCTTGGGAACAAAAAGCACCAACAAGTTCAGCCAGAAAATATAAATCTAACATAGGTACACCATCCTAGTGATCTCTGTCTCTAATTCAGTCATGCGCACACAAACACAAATGGGTGACTGATATTAAATACTAATAGAATGGTAACATGCCCTGTGGTTTGGCATTCTGCACAGCATTTAGCCCTTTTAAATGACATTTAGCTCTTTTATAGCAGTTTAATTTATTTTTCCTCCAATTAATTGGAGACTACAGTACAGTATGTGGAATATATGAAGAGTTTGGTTCCAAAACGCAATAAATCCATTTTGACTAATTTTGGTAAAAACGTGTTTTCTATACCAAAAAAGTGACAAGATGAAAATCACTATTTTCTGTTACAAACTTTCACATAGCATCTTTAGGTTATAATAACATTAAAAAGTCAAATCCATAACTTGATTTTCAAAGATTTATTATAAAAACTGATTATTTTTTCCACAAAATGCAATAAATCCATGACATTTGTTTTTCAAAATGCTATAAATCTATTGAATCAATATATAAATGTGCATTCATCTTTGCCATGTTATATTCATTTAGTTGACTAGTGGTATACACTGATTAAAATAAACATTAATGGCATTAATCAAAACATTTACTTTGTCATATTATGAACACTGTCATTGCTGCTGTTATACTTGGGACGTCGTCGCTGAGCTTTTTAGATGGCGATCAGCTGTAAAATGTTTTGGTCCTGCTCGATTTTCGTTGACTTTGAGTAAAATAATGGAAAGTTTATCATAAGATCCCCTGGGGTCAATGAGTTAGCATGACAGAAGATTGATCCTGTCATGTGAGAAAAAGCAACAGCCGACATTTATTTTTCCATCTCTCGAGTACCTCTCGCGTAAATTCTTAGATTTTGATGGCTTACGTTTCTTTCCCGTCACAGAAAACCACCACAGGTTTATCAATGCCATCAAAGTATTATTTTGTATTTGTTTGTTTGTTGATCACAGAGAACAAAGTAGATGAGGAAAACTAGGATTTTGTGTGTATTCATAGCGCCGCCATTGTTGTTTACAGTGCGTGGAATAGGAGGCTGTGATTGGTTAAGCTGATTGAGACAGAGCACAGTTAAGCTGATAGAGACAGAGCACAGTTATGCAAATTTGAAAACCACGCCCACCGGGGGGGGACAATCCAACCGTCTCCTTTGACTTTGTATTTCGAGAGGCCACCTCCTTTTCATTTCTGGCTTATAACGAAAAACAGAATAATCCCTAAAAGTTGCTGTGTGACAATATGTACAGCTAACAAGCCAAAGAACCCAGAAATAAGTTTTTATAAGCTGTCGAGTCGTAAAACTCAGCCTTTAAGGAGTGGATCGCCGACTACGTTTCCCCCTAGTGGACGCAGTTCTACTAATATAACTACTATGAAAAGTTGCCGGTTTCCACTTTTGTGTCTTTAAACGCTCGTTTTTTGGGGTCGACAGCTTATAAAAACTTATTTACAGATTAAACTTAAAAACAAAATAATACCTAAAAGCTGCTGTGTGACAAGGTGTACAGCTAACAAGCCAGCCAAAAACCCATAAATAAGTTTTTATAAGCTGTCGACCTCAAAAAACGAGCTTTTAAAGACACGAAAGTGGAAACAGGCAACTTTTCATAGTAGTTATATTATGTAGTTATAACTTTAAGTCAATGGAGACGGTTGGATTGCCCCCCCCCCGGTGGGCGTGGTTTTCAGGTTATGACGCGCTGCGCTCTGTCTCTATTCTGCAGAGAAGGAGGAGTGGCGTTTATCGTGTTTTGGGAAAAAGGGAGAAAAGGTGACAGAATAACACGGCAGATATTGGATTTTGCGTAAAATTAAGATTTTACTTTTTAAAGGACAAGTTCGGTATTTTACACTTAAAGCCCTGTTTTCTGATTGTTTATGATGAAATAGAATGGTTTTGACTGAAATTTCGACATTTGCGGCTGCCCCGAGAATTTTTGGGTGTTTGTGTTTCAGCTCCTACCTTTACAATGGGTTTAATGGTGCACTGGAACAATCCTTTCTTAAATGCATTAAACTTTCGTTTACAAAGACGTGAAACTTATCGAGTGGTCAGGGGTGTTCAGTGGTATGCTCACACAGAAATCGCGTTAAAAGATGCTTTCCAACAGGTGTTTTAGCATTCGTTGTTAACTTGTGGACCTATTTTTCCAAACGCCCCACACCCGTACATTCTTCTGCTTAGAGCTTGAATAACAGACACTCCAGCCCAGTTGGTGGCGCTAATCCGCCATTGCCAATTGCAAGAATAGAAACAAAGTTCCCGGCGCGGAGTAATACCGTACCTCACAGCACAACTAATACAAGTCAATGGAGTTGGCAAATACTACGATAAAGCCTGTTGGAATGCGTATTTTGCAGCGATTTTTGTGTGAGCATATCAGTGAACACCCCTGACCGCTCGGTGAGTTTCACGTCTTTGTAAACGAAAGTTTAATGCATTTTAGGAAGGATTGTTCAAGTGCACCATTAAACCCATTGTAAAGGTAGGAGCTGAAACACAAACACCCAAAAATTCTCTGGGCAGCCGCATATGTCGAAATTTCAGGCAAAACCGTTCTATTTCATCATAAACAATCTGAAAACGGGCTTTAAGTGTAAAATACCGAACTTGTCCTTTAATACTTACCAGATACAATACTGATTTTGGCAGTAACTCATTTTGGCATTTATCGTGTTTTGGAACCAAACTCTTCATATGTATGCTACTTAAAATGTACAGATATGTGACCAGCAGCACATGTGGCTATTTCAAGCACATTTTGATACCAGCTTTGTATAAAATCCCATAAAACTAGCAGGCCAGCTGACAGTCTTGCCTGGGCCCGGGACAAGATAATCTTAGAGGGCCCCCCACCCCTTACTTTTTACTGGTAACAAGACATTTGGCATTATCAGATTCAGGACCCACGAATATTGCATATTATACATTGTATAAAACATTTAGTTAAAGGTGCAGTGTGTAATTTTTGAAGGATCTCTTGACAGAAATGCAAAATAATATACAAAACTATATTATCAGGGGTGTATAAAGACCTTTTTATAAATAACCGTTATGTTTTTATTACATTAGAATGAGAAGTTTTTATCTACATACACAGAGGGTCCCCTTACGTGGAGGTCGCCATTTTGTGTCGCCATGTTTCTACAGAAACCTTTAACGGACAAACTTTTTTTACTAAGTTGTCTCTGACGATGACATGTTTTACCGGTGGTGGCTACTGTAGCTTCTCTATGCGTTTCAAAAGCGAGGGGTGAGTGGATTGAGCCGTTGGTTGCAATTTGCAACCTCACCACTAGATGTAGTACACTGAAAAAAATATTCATTGAATTTAATCAATTTTTTAAGATAAGCGGTTGCAATCAATTTATTTAAGCTACATTTAAACAAAAAAGATTAGTAAAGTAAAATAAAATATAAAACTTTTGTTTAAATGTAGCTTAAATAAATTGATTGCAACCACTTACCTTAAAAAACTGATTAAATTCAATGAATATTTTTTTTCAGTGTACTGACACTGTATACTGACACAAAATATCATAATCACGTATGAATTATGAACAGACTATTGGAAATATCAGTAAAACAACTTCAGCTAATATTATGCCGTGTTTGGACTAAAAATTGAATAAATATTACTCCTCTCTTTAGAAATTTGAAGTAAACATATAAACTCAATCAAAATTTCTCCAAACATGCACGCCTTTGAACCAAAAGCCCAGAGGGATATTATTTTGTAAAGAGCTTTCATGATGAGCATGCATTGCATTTTTCTCAATGAATGCGACTGAGGGTAGAGCCCTGCATTTCAGCCCAAGCCCGACCCGACCTTTTTACACCCCTCAGGTCGGGTTTCGGCCAATTTTAACCTCACAGCTGATACGCGGGCGGACCTCGAGCTTATTTAGGCTTCTCCGTCTTTTTATATTTTTCAATTTAATTAAAATAACATTTTGACAGACGATGATTGCAAAACAAACGTAGTAAGACTTTTAACCTATAGCACGAGTCCGCTATAAGCACAGCCAGCCACAAATTTACAATGCAGCTGTTGCGTATTTAACAGCAGTACCGCAGCGCACCGGGAAAAAATATTAATGGAGGACTAAAACCTTGGATACTGCGCATAATCTATGCAAACAGCATCCAATACATAATCTATATATGCATAGCGAAGTTGTAAGCAGGTTGCATGTTCATTCGGTTTCATGTTTATTTCGTTTCGTTTTGTAGCTATAGCCCTTTTCATTTTTATATTTCTGCCCCCGTTGCAGCTGCGAGCAGCAGAGCAACCTGCCCCCGCTTTTAAAAAATAGTGTGTGTAGATAATAAACGTTTAAACTAACACTGTGATATGCTGAAAATATATATTTTATGTAGTTGTTATTATAGACAAGTGAAGTGTTGATTTGAGAGTTCAATTCATCAAACATGTCGTCAACTTGCTGTCGGCTGCTAACCGCTTGTTGGAACAAACAAAAATACTCTAAAATGTAAATAAAAAAAAGAAATATAACTATTTTGCCATTTAAAACAAATCTGAACTGCTTTAATTGCTGCAAGAGTAGTACAGCTGTATAAGGAATCTGTGCAAGGAGTTATTTTTTGCTATTTCTGCGGATTTCTTTTGCAAAATCTATGCGAATTTTGCAGAATAATTAAACATGTTTTAAGCACATTAAGCACATTTATTTGAGAGAATGTGCGCTGTGAATATTACAAAACAATAAAATATTTTATAATTACATTTTATTAAAGGATTACCCTGAATTAAACTGGACCAACATGAACCAACAGATAAGAGTTTTATATAAAATACATATATTACTGTCAGTGTAACAGTAAAAAGAAAAGGCTTCTCATTATGAATGTAGCCTATATCAAGATAATTTCATCTGTTTAACAATTTATATTTATCTTGTAAACGGATTTGAAATAATAAATAATTGTCGCGTCACTTAGCAATAGAGATCTCATCTCATTATCTTCTCCGCGGTAAGTTTTATTTCAAATTCAAGTTTTACACATTAAATATTAAATAGTTTGTGCTTTCTCTCATAAAAGCCTCACAGCAAACAGCACATACTTCAAAACACACGCGATGCAGTGACTATATCTGCGGTCACAGATTCCTAATGGGGAGAATTAGGAATTCTATTTTCCTCTATAAGGCCTATATTTTCTTCTTTTCTTTTATTTTCTGAGCACCGAACTTGTGCTGAGTCTGACCGGACATTTTGAGCGTACTGAACTTCAAATCAAATGAATAAAATATTTTCTTTATTTTTAACAATTATTCCATAGGTTCCAGTTCTGGGCCCCCCTCTGGGCCCACCCCCACCCTGGGCCCGGGACAACAGACCCGTTTGTCCCCCCCTGTCGGCGGGCGTGAAACTAGTATTCCTTCAGCACATTTATTATTAAGGTCTTGGCCAAGGAGTATCAGATACACAGATAGAGGGGTTACACTAATGGAGGGTCTCTGTTGAAGCGGGGCTCAGTGTGTTTGGTTAATTACAGCCACCCCTGCATGGCATACACAGAATGCTGGCTCTCTTAATGGGAGCTAATGGTTTCTCCACTGGTAATGGCTGGCTTGCGTGGCGATGTTGTTGGAGTCGCTGCCCGCATTGTACTAAGAACCTTTTGGTCTGGTTCCATATTCTCCCCCTGTGAGCCGTCCTGTTATTGTGTTAGTATATACCAATCCTTGACCTGGCATCAACACTTCCCGCATTACTGCTGCGTTCTCTGTGCTTTTATGTCCAGGCCTATCTTTATTTTTAGCTTAGGGCCTTAGAATCATTCTGCTTGTTGTTTGCTTTCCGTGATGTCTTTCTATCTCTGTTGCTTTGTCTTCATTTCCCGATTATTCTGTACCCGGTTCTTTTATCTCTTTATTCGCCTGTGATTCTTCCTCTCCTCTTGGTCTTTGTTTTGTTTATGTGTTTTGTCTTTACGCTCGTCATTCTTGTCTAATTTCCTCTGTCCGCTTTCAGCGTCTCTCGTCTTTTTTTCTCTCCCCGCGCTTCTTTCTCTTCTTCTGTGATTACGTGACTTGCTCGCGGCTTGGCATTGTCTTAGAGCGACACCGACTGATAAGTCCATTGTGTCGTCTTGTTTCTGAAAAGTGTGGAGGCAGGCGAAACTGTCACAATTATTTCAATAGCCATCATGGCATTTCTATTACAATTATGTGTGATCTTGCCAGGGCCGGGCCCCGGAGCCCCCGGGGGCCCGTACACCCATCAGCTGTCACCCTTATCTTTTCATATTTCACTATTTCTACTCAGTAAATGACATGCTGTTAACAACAGCTCCATCAGTAGTGGCTTGAAGATCTTGAACATCTTTCTCAAAAAATTTGAAGTTTGTAAAAGCTGTGCCTAATGGAAAGTTCAACACAAAATGTGAGATGTGCTTTGAAACATGGTGACTGATTTCTTGCCGGAACCAGATAGTGTGCATCAGTTTTTTTTTTCATTTCAACAAACAATATTTGTTAAAAGAAAGTAAAGGATATGTTTTTAGCTGGAAATCTTGTAGTCTAAATTCAATATGGTAAAAGGCCTCAAAGTGTGTTTTAACTTTATTTTGATAGTCCACTTAAAAAAAGTGTTACCTAATTGTTCAGATGAGACGTTCAGTTAACATACACATTCAGACGTTTTGTTGCAATAAATGTTTTTTATTCTGATTTTGTTGGTTATCTCAGACCCTTGCAGCGATAGCTCGAGCAGGGGCTGTCGGGTGGACCCGAAGACCTACAAGCAGACCACCTTCGCCACGCCCGATGCCTGCCCACCTGACACGACCATCTGCGCCAGTGACGGGAAAACCTACAAGAGTGAATGCGAAATGAAGAACACCGCTTTGCAGAACAACTTGAAGCTCAAGAAGGTCTCCTTGGGCAATTGCAAAGAGGAAGGGAGTTTCACCCAAATCGGGGACGGCATCACCTCACGGGAGCTCGTGCTTGCTTCTGATAAAGGAGCCCTGTGGCCGCTTTTGATTTATTTTGTCATGGCTGTGGTGCGGAGGCTCTGGACAAATTAAGTCCGGTTAGCAGTACTGTCATGCTTGCAAGATACCAATCTCCACAAATCCAATTTGCCCGTCGGGCTCTGGCAGGTGTATTGTGGCAGGACTGTATCATCGCGAGTGATGAAAAGATCGGCCCTGCTTCGCTCCGAAGCCCCGTGGCAAGACGCAAAGACAGTGCGTGCTCGGCTGTGATAGTGCGCGCACGGTGACTTAATACACGCGTGTTTGAGCAGCATCCGTGCCTTGAGCGATTGTGTTGTTGTTTGTGTACCACTGTTGTGAGTCCCAGTACAGAGATCTGTGTCTGTGTATCTGTTCGTGTGTGTGGGTGTAACTCAAGACATGATAGCAGCTGTCTCAAATGAATATCGTAGAGTGTGAGATTTCCAGATTTGCTGTTAGCATGTGTTCGGGATACAACAAATCAGTACTTAATTAAAAAACAACTCCTCCCATGCACTAATAAACTGTCTTTTGTGTGTGCGTTTATGTGTGTTTTAGACACATATCCACTTTATAGTTTAAATAAAATTAAAAATTGACCCCGCTTGCTCTTTAAATACACATTCATGGTCATGCTGTACATGTAATTCATTAGTACACTACACACTATCACAGAAATACTTCCTCCACCCTAAGATATGTTTAGTAGAAATTTTACATTTGCACTTTTGGTAGACGCTTTTATCCAAAGCAACTATACTCAATTTACACATTTATATCAGTCCTGTATGTGTTCTCTGGGCAACCTGATCTCACGAATTTCCGTGTTATAGTCATAGAATATTTTGCTAATTTATCCGTGTCATTGTCACGGATCTCTACATTTTTCCGTGCCCATACCACAGACTTTCTTTTCCGTGTCAGTTTAACGTATTGGTTACTCAATTGTTTTTCCTATTTTCTTACCATTTTGGCGTAGGTTTGGGGTTAAAATGACTTTCTGTACCATAAAATGACATCCAAACCCTAAGGTCAGGCGACAATTGTTTAAAAATCCGAATTTTTTTTATAAACCAATAGTTAAAGTGACATCCTAACCCAAACTCCAAATCTAACCCCAAACCTACGCGAAAATTTCAAGAAAAAAATTTCTTAGTATGTTTGTCTTTAAAAAAAAAAAGTAAAAATATCAAAACATTCTTAAATTAAGGGCCTGTTTACACGAGAACGCTTGAGGGTGGAAACGTAAAAATATTTTATCGGATGTGCGTTTCGTTTTCACGGCAACAGCGTTTTGGGGGCTTAAAACACAAAAAAGTGAAACCATCCTCCAGAGTGGAAATCTTAAAAACGATCTACCGTCGCTAAGTCTGCTCATGGTGGCTCTCGTCGCGTACGCGTTTACGTCACAGGCATGCGCCGGTTTAGGAAAATAACAACAAACATGTCGGATTATTTCCATACGTCAGACCTTCAAGTTGCTATAGCAGCTCTGATAAATATAAAAGTCTTTCCAGCAGTTGTACGAATTATTCACAGCAAGTATTACTGATCAGAGAAGGCGCATTAATTACCTCAGTGAAACTGTTGATGCGCCAATTCATCGGAGGCAAACCAGACGGCTTTGGACGAGACCTGGGAGAACCAGGAAGAAGGTTGTACGCAGGCACACGGACTTGGTGTTGTTGTGTGTCAGTGCTTCACATTGCCACCTAGCCGCCTGAAGTGCACACTACATAGAATATCACACACTTTTGCGTTACCATATGCACGCAGATTTCCCCCTCAAAATGCTCGTATAAACGCGGAATAAAAAGTGATAACGCAACGCAACGTTTCTTTTCAGATTGTTTCCATGTAAGCGTAGCCTAAGATGCTTTTTCTTGGTGAGCAAAACGACCCAAGAAAATAAGTCTAGTCTTTAGACCAGAAATAAAAAAAATTGCCAATACACTAAATTCAAGAACAATTTGCTTACCCCATTGGCAGATTTTTTTGCTTATTTTATGCACAAAATCACTTAAATTTGATATTTAGGTCTAAAAACTAGACTTATATTCTTGGGTCGTTTTGCTCATCAAGAAAAATACATGTTAATTTAAGAATTTTTAGATATTTTACTGAAAACAAGACAGAAATACTAAGATTTTTTTTCTTGAAAATCATTTTTTGATGTGTAGGAAAAACAATTGAGTAACCAATACGTGAAACTGACACGGAAAAGAAAGCTCGTGGTACGGGCACTGAAAAATGCGGAGATCCATGACAATGACACGGATAAATGAGCAAAATATTCCATGACCAAACCAAAGAACTTTGTGAGATCATGTTGTCTCTGGGACCAAACCCGTGACTTCTGTGTTGCTAATGCAATGCGCTACCAATTGAGATACATGACCGTGTGTTTTGGCTGATGTCATCTAGACCAGTGGTTCTCAAACTGGGGGCCGGGGGCCGCGAGATGGTGCCAGGGGGGCCCCAGTTTTATTAGATTTTATAAAATACATTAATTTATCATGAATTCTGTGTAATTAAACAAAAAAATAAGGCTACTAACCAACAGCACTACTTTGAATAATTTTATATGTTTTGTTTAATTCAAATGTTACATTTTAGAACAAATTTGTCATAAATTTTCTTTGGGGGGGGGCGCGAAGACATGCATGGTACACAAGGGGGGCCGCACGCTAAAAAAGTTTGAGAACCACTGATCTAGACCATGCATTTTTATCCAAAGTGACCACCGTGCATTCAATTTAAACATTTTTATCATTCTATATGTTCCTTGGGATCAACCCCATGACCTTTGCATTGCATATATATATATTTGGTTTACTTGTAAATAAATAAAAAACGTTGCAAATGTCATATAACACAAACTAATGTAAAGCATCTCCCTCTCTCATCAGTATGTATGTCACATTTAAAAAATAAAAAACAGGTTGAATAATGCAATCAAACATAAATCAAGCTCAGATTGTACAATAGCATAATACATCTCTTAATTTTTCGAACAGATGAAAGGCTGCTGTAATTACACGCCGCCACGGCCCGTCTGTGACAGCTTAGCGCAACTACCATTGGAAAAACACCCCAAATCAATCTGAATGGAATTTGATAATTGATTAAATAATAAGGCACAGTAATGAATTCAAAACCCTCGAGCGAGTCAATATCCGACATCTGATTAAGCGATGTAGAAAAAGATGTCTCCAGTCAGTGTCAATTAGCACGGGGATGATAACTAGCATTCGTCACGTTGTTGACGCATGTATGTTTCTTATCTACAGGGAGATGCCCGAGTGGCTGTAAGTTCAGTGCCGTGTGTTTGCTGGAAGACGGAGAGTATCGGTGTTCCTGCGATCCAATACAATGCGACGGCACGTACAAGCCATTGTGCGGAAAGGACGGCAAGACGTACATCAACGACTGCGAGAGGAAACTCCAAGAGTGCCGGACAAAGACAGACATTCCCGTTAAACAGCAAGGGCCGTGTGGTGAGTGTGAAACTGAGGGGAATTGTGGGATGGCTCCACCTATCCCGCCATACAGGTGTTTCACGTTTCTGATTGAGAAACAGTGTTGGGGAGCACATTTCTATACAAATTGCTTCGTACTATAGTCAAAAATGTTGAATGTTATCTTGTTTGCACATTTAACTGCTTAGCAAGCTGAGGGAAAATCAAACTCCCACTCAGTTAAGTGAATCGATTCATCCTAAAGTCTGATTCGTTCTAATGAAGTGTTTGTTTGAACGGATCAATAATTAACTGATATGAGTCCATGCACAACAATTTAAGCTGTAAGTAGATTTAATATACACGTGACTAACTATTTTTCTAGTTTGATTGTAGTTTAACACTTTAAATCCATTTCTATGCAGCTTCCCCAACACTGATAAGACGAACGTATCTATTATTTAATTGGAATCGTATATCTGGTGTCTGTACTGCTTGTTTTTTGCGTGTTTGAGTGTGTGCTGCTGGGAAACTCTTGTGGAAGGTGCTCATTCTCCTTCATCGCCATGGCGCTCTCATTCTGCCATCAGCTCCGATGACACATGAAACACTGACTTCATGTTTCATTCATATCCTCATCCCTCCACTGCCTCCAGTCCTTCACGCCAGCCCGTCCATGTTCAACTGTCTCGTCATTTCCCCCCCTCTGTCCCTTTTATGTGCTTTTTTGGCTGTCTTTAAACCGTGTTTTTTCTGTTCCAGTGTGTCTCTCTGTCTGTCTTTGTCCGTGTGACGTCTGCTCAGGGCTGCTGTCGGACGCACCACTCGTTGAGAGCGGGGAAGAGTTCAACCTCTGACCTTTCTTTTTGGGATTCTGTAGGTCTCCTTCAGGTGGCCCTCAAAGGGCTGGTTTGATGTCTTCATTCCACCTCTACCCCTGTTCCTCTATTTTTCTCTTTTTGTGTCTTTGTGTGATGGTGGATGTCCCTGCAGCTTTAGTCCTTATGGTGCTATTGTCACTTGCAGTAAAAGTGAGATCAAAGAGCTATATTTCCAATACTTTTGACTCCTTGTGCCCTTAT
Organism: Misgurnus anguillicaudatus; assembly: GCF_027580225.2. Lineage (NCBI taxonomy): Eukaryota > Metazoa > Chordata > Actinopteri > Cypriniformes > Cobitidae > Misgurnus > Misgurnus anguillicaudatus. Next base: position 17,843,496 of record NC_073349.2, read on the forward strand.
TTCTGACCTCCGTTGTTTTCTTAATACCTGTTTGCATGGATGCATATGCATGCATTCAGCCCCACTAGGTTGGTACTGCTGCACTGCAAAAAAAATACGTTCTTTATTTTATCTTTAAATACGTTATGTTTTCAGTAAAAATAATGTATTTTCTTGATGAACAAAATGACCTAGGAAAATAAGTCTAGTTTTTATAAACTTATAAAAAATATAAATTTTATGTAAATTAGTGCTTAAAACAAGCAAAAAAATTCCCAATGGGGTAAGAAAAAATATCTTGACTTGAAATAAGTTAACTTTTTTCTTAAACACTTAAATCAAGAAAAATTTTCTTACTCCATTGGCAGATTTTTTGCTTGTTTCTTAAAAACTAGACTTGTTTTCCTGGGTCGTTTTGCTTATCAAGTAAATACATCGTAATTTAATAATTTTTTTTATACTTTTTACTGAAAACAAGACAAAAATATTAAGTATGTTTTTTACGTGTACACCAATGTACACACACAGTCGACTTGCAAAGTTTATTCGTGATTTCTTGGGCTACATACTACATTATTCTGTAGATTCATGCGTGACTTATGCGTACAGTACGTGCATAAAAATAACTTTACTTGGGCCTTTACACTGGCTGAAGGCTGGAGTATGGTCCATTTTTATGCGATTGCGAGGGTCCGCGTGCAGTACCATGCAATTTCGTCATCAAAATCGTACATGCGTACTTTACGCACACCGCCTGATTTTTGTAATGCGCACATGCATATTTCTTTTTTCAGCAGTAATTATTTTATCCACAAGGTGGTAAGGGGGGGGGGGGGGGAATTCACAAGGTAGATGGTAATAAACTGCATAAACAAAGAGGACTGGAATGCGCGCCAGCTACATACAGTAGACAACAGAGGCCTTATTGGGAGATTTGAAGTGTGAAGAGGTCAGGAATTACCCTCAATTATACAACTATACCATGAAAATGTACAAAGATGTTTACATTAGTTTTAACTTATGGCGTCACCCAGTTAGACCTACTTAACTCTTTTCCCGCCACTGACGAGTTTACTCATTAATTAAGAGAAAACGCTTCCCTGCCAATTAGTTTTTCCAGCAATCCCTATTTCCACTATTATCAACCAGGTGGCGCTCTTACCCTACTCATAAAACCCGGAAGTATTTCCTTAGGGCAAACGGTTCAAACTCTGTGTATGTTTTGAAGATCGCACCGAATCTGATCTCTATCAAAGTCATTCACAATCACGCAATTATCTCAGCTTTTTGCTCAAAATTTGGTAGTTTTGAAGAAACCTACCCATATTTGAGAGGTGATAAAAAGAGAACAAATTAAGGTAGGATGAAACTTTTTGTTGTTGTTGTTGTTTGAGAGTAGAGGGTCTGTTCTTTTTTTATTTGATGTATTGTATGATTATATATTTAAAGTAGAACATTTTCTGGAAATCATAAAAAATGCTGCCGCTGGCTGGCACCAAAAACGTTGGCGGGGAATGCTGTAGGCCAGTAGAGGTATTGGATGCGTCCAACACCTATGTACACGTTCATGCTTCCAACACCTATGTACACGTTCATGCGTCCAACACCTACGTACACGTTCATGCGTCCAACATCTACAGTATGTACACGTTCGAGTCAAATGAACTCTGCTTTGCGAGGCTGTGCATTCGACTGTGCACGTAACGTACGCTGGCATACGCTTACAAAGATAAACTATAGTTCCAGCTTTAGAAAGCTTGCAATTCTTTTGTACACACTTTGTTGTTCATTGTACAGAATAATCTCTAAGTTGAACTGGAGTGGACAGAAAAAATGATTAAAATCTTGTGGTTCTAGTCCTCTAATGTGATTGGGCAGGTGGCATAAGGCCGGTGACACACTGGATGCGTGGCGTAAGCGTCTCAGCCCCATGGCGTGTCCGTTTTTAATTCAGCTCCCATGTTAACAGGTTAGAGCTTGCAGACTGCCTGCGAGAGACGCGTGTCTTAGGTGCTAGAAATAAAACCGACGCCTATTTTTCACGAGAAACGCAAGTGTGTTGGAAGCGTTTCCAGGCAAAATAGAATAGGAAAATGTTTATATGTCATTTGTACACAAATACATATTAATTAATGACATTTTGATGTTTGAACGTCTATAGGTTGACACAAATCTGAATATAAATGTAATTTAAAAAATAAATAAATAATTATCGATTTTCAAATATTGCACCTGTCAAACATAGTCTATTTTGCTGTCAATACTGTTGGCGGTGTCTTTTATCAGTAGGCTTTATATTTATGCTTAACATACCCATTTTTCGGATTTTGGAAGATGTAGGTGTGTCAAAAAGTTTAAATTGTTGTCATGAAGACAAGAGCCTGGTCTGTCGGCGGCCTCCCCCTATGTCACCTACAGCGCGCCAGGCACGGTTCTGGTGTGTAAAGAGACAAAAACCGCAACACAGCTGCCACGCAACTGAGACGCAGCATTAAGGCCACGCTCACGCCATGCATCCAGTGTGTCACCGGCCTAACAGTGCTTGTATGCACTGATGTTTTAGCATCTGTATCTTACTTTGCCTTTATTCATAACAATTTTCATGAACAGGTCATTTATTGTTCAACCATCTTGTTTGTCTACCTGTTATATAAAAGCAAAATCTTGTTTGTGTGCCTAATATTGCCTAATTATAAGTTTTAACTTGCTTACAAGAATACTTTTTAAAGACCACCAATATAAACTTTGGACTTCACTCTCCGCTGTAAGCCAAATATGGACGACACATTTAAAAATTCTCAAGGCAGATATGCCTAAAAGAAAAAACAGAATCTGGGCAGCATTTTAATTATGAGCAGTGGAAGTAAATTCAGGGCTGTTTTGGCAGAGATCAGAATTCAAACACATTTTAATGGTACAGAAATATCTCCGATTTATTCCCAGTGCTATGCATGTCCTACTCTCTGGCAATACATATAAGATAACTATGGAGCTGGATGCATTCCTCTCCTTCTCACTTTCTTTCTTTTCTCTTCACTATTAGTTTCTGACTCATTAGGATTGTTTTCTGGTCTTCAGCGAAAGATGCATAAATTAACATGTAAAGAGGCATAGCACTGTCTTCTCCTATATTTATTTTATTATTTCTGACAAAGTAAACGTTTCGGTCCTCTCAGGCTTTCGCTGGTGGCAAGTTACAGTATGTTTTTTTATAATACGTGTATCTATATTTGCATATTCCACAAACAGAACATTAATTAAACATCAAAAGCTCGGTGGCGGACCTGAGCCAGGCCGGCTGCCTTTCATGCAGGGGAGGATACTTAGTTTTGATGAGCAAAGCATTGTGTTTTGGACACCTGCATTTGGTTTGATGTTGAGCTTTGTCTCAGTTTCTGGTTCTGTCACTTCCGTCACTCTTCCTTTGTCTTTTTGCTTTTTATCTTTAGCACAGTTTTCTCTCCCAAACAGTGCAGACAGGAGTGTGTTTTACAGTGTAGTATAGATTCCCACAGTGGGAAACGTTAAATGGATCTCTCCTCGTGATAATCAATAGCAGATGCGCTATGTGGGCACACGTGTCTGTACTTTGAAGCTGTGAGCATGTCGGTGTTTTGTTCCTGCGGCTGACGCGGTCTCATCTGCTACCTGTTGTCCTCTGAGAGAAATACAGCTGGGTCACTGTGTCATTGGTACGTTTGCAAAGACACGATTCGTTTCCAAAATGAAAGAAATCTGTGGCGCTGAATAAGGTCACTGTGAGAGTGCAGCTTATGAGGAAATGAGAAAAAACATTGTAGATGTAGATATATTGAGAACGAAGGACTGACGATTGATATAGAAGATTGTGTTCTGGTGCTGGAACATTAGAAACGGCTCTGTTAATGTCAGTGTGAGTTACTCAGGGTTGTGTGATGCATCAGATGAATCTAAGAAACGGATACTAAAAAGATAATAGGAATGAGAAGAAAATAAATAGCCTGGGGTCACAGCTTTTCCTTGTTTATGGGCTCCGATGTTACATCCATATCATTGTACTGTATACTGTATGAATTTTAGGATGTCACCTCTGTTACAAACAGAGACAGTGAGTTTCATAAGCTTGATGGAAGAGAACCCTGTGAGATATTTTCCTCTAACAAATTCAATTTCATTTCCAGTCTTTTTATTTTTCCAGTTCTAGTTTATTTTAAAGCTTATGCACAAATGCATAAAAAGCTTATGCACAAATGCATAAAATAAAGATTTAATCATTAAAAGCATCATTTATGCTTTAATGATAAAATTATGTAGCCTGACCTTGTCATACTCAAAATTCTAGTCAGAATTTGAGTCTGATACCGCTCCATTGGGCTGTGAATATGGGGCGTGTTTTAAAGAGGCCCTGCCACACGTATTTTATTGCTATTGTAGTAAAGTCTGAAGTTTACCATGGACGCTGTAACCGTTTTTGTGAAAAAAATGCCTTGTTTACCTTGTTTCAAGCCATTCTAGCGTGGTATAGAAATCCTGCAGGAAGACTCAGCTCGATTTGTGCCTGTTCTCATTAATATTCAATGAGCTAAGCTGCTTGACTCCGATTGGCTAACCGCAAGGATGCGAGAGCATGGTTATTCACTCAGCGCAATAGGTAGTCTAGGCAAGAGGAACTTAGTTTACAGTTGTCTGTAATTGCGGCATAATGGCTTCTTCAGGTATATTGCCATATATTTATGACCCTGAATCTGAAGAGGAGACAGAAGCACCAGAAGAACCACAACCAGCTCGTTTGGCCATGGATGTATCTGAATGGTAATAGTAAACCATCAAGCATTTTGAAACATAATAAAATGTTTTCGTGGCAATTGTCTTCTGACTTTCAATACGATGCCTGCATTTTCTTTAGAATGCTGCATTAAGTTCCATTCACATATGGGTCTGTTAAGTCTATATATAACCGCAGTGAATGGCAACGGATTTTGTGCTTTTAATTCATATTATTTTGCGAGAGATCAATTATCGCGATGTAATTCCATTGAAGGTAAAAGTCAGCCTAAACGTTGCCTCGCACCGTCGGAAAATAATCTTATTATATCAAATTTAAAATGATCCCTTACATAAATGCCGAATGTATACCAATGTATTAGCCTTATAAGTTCTGGCTCGCAAAAAAACCTGACCTACCTTTTGCTTTATCAGGTGCACGTGCGGGAATTGTGTCAGAATGCCCACAGAAGTAGAAAATGTGTGCTGCAGGGAAACACCACCGGTAATATAGACAAAAGTGCTGCTTTAGGTGATAAGGCTACTTTTTAGATATATTTCAAGTCGATTGTCATTACTCCTCCTACATCTGACTCTACAGGTAGCAAGACGACTTGGACAAACTATTACCCCCATACAATGTATGACTCTCCACCCAGGGCTGGAACCTGTTTGTCTAAACATTTATTCTCTGCAAAATGCCATGAACGTATACAGAGCAGACTATGGCCCTTTGCGAGTCAGGGGTTATGAAAAGTAAGTGTAATATATAATATAATGTAGACCATGGTAATATTACACATACAAAGCTGCACAACATTTAGAACAAAGATATATTTATTATTTTATACAAAAACAAATAATGTAGTTCAAAACCACGCTCAGTGTAGTGATTCTCTCCAATGAACATATTTACAAAGACAATGTCCTCTGCTTTTTGGCAGGCGTTGCAGGCACCTAGCATATCGAACTTTTGTCAGCTGGTGCTGGGGCTATTTGGGGAGAAAGGTTCGTGTGGTCATTCCGTCCTGTGTGGTCCAGCGTATCCGTAGGGAGTTCCCAGACGCTGCAGGCCAGTATGTTGGATTTAGACCTCCCCTTGTCTGAACCGAGATACGTAGGCAGCAATGGCTTCTTCAAGGGGAGGATGCTCATATTGTGATGCCAGAGTATCAGGGACTGGAACTTTCTGCAACTCCTCCACATATGGCTGGTTGTTGGGCACTATGTCCTCGAAAAGCAATGCCATCATGTTGAAGATGTAACCTAGAAAAAAAATGTACATGATGTAAATAACTGTGTACAGACCATTTGTAATAATAATTATTAGTTGAACAACTTACAGTATGTGGCCTGTGTTTTCATTGCCTTCACGGTGTGTGCTCCCTTTTTGGCCTTAGGAAATAACACCTTGTATCTTAGTTTCCCTGATGTTGTTCTGGCCTGGGTACGCCCTGCATTTTCGTTAAAATGCATGGCTGCCAGGTACAACCTGAAAGTATAGGGTGTCGTTGTGTACATAACTCAGGCATGACATAGCAAAGGTTTAATCATGTCCTTAATGTCAATTTTCACATTGTTACATAGGTAATCAAAGCTCTAATATCCATTCACGTGTTTACTATATTTTGTCCTTTTACCAAAATAGTAATAGAGTGTTAATACGACAAAACATACCTGCACAACATGCCAATGTATGGAAATACAACATTTTTTGGAGTGAAGCGTATAACAATATTGTGGAAGGCCTCCAATGTTGAGGTCTGGTACTTGGAGCTCAACTTCTCCACATCAGTAAGGACCCTCTTATTTGACAACAGCTTCTCAACTTTGAAGAGGGCTTTGGAACCTAAATACATATCATCAATTAATAACTGAATGACAACAAAAATAATTTGAACATTATGTACAATGAAGGAGTACACACCTGGTTGAAACCATTTCTTATGATCTTTTGTCTGGCGAACTGGATGCAGACACTTTGGAAAAGCAGGATTGTCGTGGGTGTGTTTGTTTTGGATGTGGTTCACAACCGATGTCCATTTTGCAACCTTCTCTGTCCCTGTGGATGATGAGGTTGCACACCAATAAACATGGTTTCTGATGCCACGCTGCCACTTCTTCACAACTGCACAGTCCTTGTCTTTGGAAATTTTGTCCAGTTTCTTAGACAGACCTGATGAACAACATAGATGGTATCAAAATTAATCTGATAAACAAAATAAGTTGTTTACTTCTAAACACTCTATAATCTAAACCTATTGTAGTTTTGACAATGTCTTAATTATAAAGTTGATAATCAAATTATATTTTGAATAGAAAGTAACACAGACAAGGTTTACCCTTTTCAAAGTGCCAGACGTCATAGAAGTGCTGTGTGCTGCGCTCTCTAAGAAATTTTTGTATTTGAGGATGACGATCCGTGACGATGTACTCAATAGCCACACCTTTGGATTCAAGAAGCGAGAGACTTCTTTTTAGCCCCTCTTTTTCCATATTGTGACTCCCGCCAACCTCATTGCTCTTGTTACAAAGAAAGACAAAAAGTATATGCCATAAACAACTTTGCTGCAGTACTTTGACACAAAACACGAAGAACACTGATAAACATGTCATTATACACTATTCATGTCCTCATAAACCGCATAGATACACACATATACAGACACACACACACACACACACACACGCACACACACACACACACACACACCTACACTACAAACCACCTACAATAACACATTCAGTGTTATTGTAGGTGGTTTGTAGTGTAGGTGTGTGTGTGTGTGTGTGTGTGTGTGTGTGTGTGTGTGTGTGTGTCTGTATATGTGTGTGTCTATGCGGTTTATGAGGACATGAATAGTGTATAATGACATGTTTATTATGCTATAAGGGTGGCTTATGGGGACACAGACAGTGTCCCCATAAACGGAAAAGCTAAAAAAAAACATACTAAATGGTAGTTTATCATAGATTAAAGACTGGCAACAGGTTTTTATGACATTGGGGTTAGGGATTGGGGTAGGTTAGGGGAAAATAATATAACAGTTTGGACAGTATAAAATGTATTGCGTTTAAGGAAATGTCCCCGTAAACCACATACACCAACATGTGTGTGTCTGTGTGTTTTTGAGAGAGACAGTTAAAGGTGCAGTGTTTAATTTTTTTAGAAGGATCTCTTGACAGATATGCAAAATATTATACAAAACTATATTATCAGGGGTGTATAAAGACCTTTCATAATGAACCGTTAGATTTTTAGTACCTTAGAATATGATGTCTTTATCAACATACACAGAGGGTCCTCTTACATGGAAGTCGGCATTTAGTGGCATCATATTTTTACAGAAGCCCTTAAAGGACAAACTTTTTTACTAAGTTGTCTCCGACGATGACATGTTTGTCCAGTGGTAGCTAACGTTAGCCTGGTCCAACCAGACTCTCGTACATTCATTTCATTTGTACAGAGTCTGGCCACGCTCCATTGCAAAGCATTCCTTTCGTTAAGGAGGGTCCTCTGTTGAAGTTTAAAACTATTGGATCTGCCCAGAGTCACTCTGAATCTGCCATAACCAATCGCTAACGTTTGGTCGTGACGTATATCATCCACCGAAACCGGCCGGAAACAACAAGTAAGAATAATCAGACAAACAAAACTTAGCAAACCTGGTTCTTGCTCCGGCTTTAACTTCTGTATATTCGGCAGTTTTGCAACAACGGACCGATTAGATTTTCTCACGTCTTTCTCCACTGCCATTACTGAACTACAACTCAAACTGACGCACGACCTCAACGTCATCGTTATTAGCCACCCCCATCTGTTCGCTGATTGGTCCTGCAGATTTTTGCAGGAGAAAACGAAACTCTACAGAGCAGTCCCAGACGTACTGCTGAAGCGAAATGAAAACTAAGCGGAAGCACGTAGGAGGGCAGAGGCAGCCTAAGCTAACGTAGCTTCTCTATGCTTTTTAAAAGCGAGGGATAAGCAGTGGACTGAGCTGTTGAGTTGCAATGCGCAACCTTACCACTAGATAACTGCAAAAATTTACACACTGCACCTTTAAAGAGGGAGCCACAAATAATGATTTACAAGACTGATGTGTGTTGTGACATAAATACCCATTTATGTAACATCTATGACAACACCACTAACCTGCACAAGTTGAATGTCAATGATGTTGTTGTTTTCCAGGTTCATCAGACTGTAGCTACCGTATTTTGCTGAGTGGCCTACAAATATCAACATGATGTTATGAGCACTATTTGTTTGCATTGTTTTTAAACATGCCAGGGTGACATATGACATGTAATCAAATCTCATATAGAACTTTACCTGGTGAGTCTGCCCTCATGTCTCCACCAATTTTGACTGGTCTCTGCCTCAGGTGCTCAAATTCAGATTCCTGGAACGCATGCCATTTGTGGATCACGGCAGGCTCCAAGTAACTTCTAGCATGCCGTCTGAATGTGGAGTGTCCAATGCTTTTCAGGTGCATGGCTTTAAATACCTACAAAAGTATTGGTATTATCAGTAAAACACATCTTTTGTTTGTCAAGAGATAAAGGGCATTGTACAACACAAACTCTGATTGGTGTGGCGTGGCATCAAGCTTTTGAAAAACTTCCAAGTTTGAAGTATTAACAGATGTAACAAGTTAAGAGCTGAAGACATATAGAAAATCGAATGGGTCCACGTGATGTGTTGGGGTGTGTGTTGTACGGTATGCAGCTGAAAGTGTACTACAACAATACCTTTTGTAACTGGAAAAATGAAGTGCCAGTGAAATATATGGCTGCTGACAGTTGAAGGTTTCCAGTGGGGCAGCTCCCAATCACAGGTTGGCTTTTCCACTGTCGAAAAAAATTGCAGTGATGACAAATCTGGTCAACTGCCAAAAAGGTGCCGCGTCTGCGTGGCCTCACATCAGATACCCGTTTACATATGGGACAGGTTTCAAAAAGCTCCAGTAGGCACTTCTCAAAAACAATGAACTTTGAGTCTTTGTAGCCAGATCTAGTTCTGTCACTGTGAGTAACATAAACAATGAAAACATTATGTTAGTTTAATCATTCATATGACATTGACAGTGTCTGTCTTTCTATGAAAAAATAAGCCAATTGCACTTACAAAAGCTGTGATGAATCTGTCATGTCTGTCACATCAGTGACATCTGTCATAGAGTTAGCTGGGTCATATGTTGAGTCGTGTGGTTCTGGGATAATTGTTGAATGACTGGTGTCATATTCCTCCTCTTCTTCTAACCGGATTCTTTTAGCTGGCCTTGGATGTGCAACCTTGATTGGCGTGGAGGTCAGAGGTCCCCAAGGTGCATCTGATGTGGTTGTGCCAATGTTCACACTTTCACAACAGCCAGTAGTTTGTGTTCCTAAAGCACATTGCTGTATATTACTTGTTTGTAACAGAATTTAAATAACAATAACAGACAGATTACATAAAGTACTGCCTCAGGAGTGTAAACTATGGGTAGTCTGCGAAACATGAGTGATCATAATAAGGCATAATAATTAACTATTTATTAACAAACACTATTTCTGAAGTCTGATAGATTATGAACCAAGTAACCATTATCTTTTCAGCCACAACTACAACACTGCATAACTGCAGTTATTACACACATGAACAATTTAAAAATACAAAACAAATCACTAACCTCTGCTTTTGACATGATGTCGTAGAGTACCCATTGATAGCTGAGTCCCCCGAGATGACAGACTAGGTGGGTCTGTTTGTGAAAAGGCATGGCTGAAAGATGTCCCCGATGTGCTCTGTGGCATAAGACACGACACGACGATGTTAGCAGAGAACAACTAATAAAGCAAAGCAAATCGTGTCCTGAAATCTAAAAGTGGTGAAAAACAATCTGACCAAAAAACTTACATGGATGTAACTCTAAATGCAATAAAAACATGCATGAGATCCTTGTTCAAATTAGGGTTTACTCTTGATTAACCAACTTAATTGTGTTTGTTAAGAACGACAAAATCGCTGAATAGCTATGTTATTTACATTTAGGTAATCATGGCTTGCAACAGCGTCTCGTAAATCACGTCAGTGCTTAGCCAAGGATGTACTATTGTGCTGAATTTTTTTTAATTCATAATATCATTCGCAAAAAATTTGCTTTGCGTCATTAGTAACATTACAGCTTGGCAACACCTGTTATCAACTAATTTATAGCTTTATCGGATGAACTTAGCTTGGCTAGCGAGTGCTAGAATAGTCCAAATCAACATAAAACCTGCTAGGCAAGCGAGTGCATTAAACCTGTATAATATAGCATTTCCTTGAGATAATTGTTTTACTTACAGGCTGGACACTGGCCGTACACTGCCGCGATGGTACTGCTCCAGGCTTCAACCGCAACCGTGTCGTGAAGCCTTTGCTGTACTCCCCGAAGTTGATGAAGTCACTCTCTTCGAAATGTGATGAACATATAAATACATTGGAATGATCCTGTTTTGGCATTGTTCCAAAAATGAACTGAAGCCATTTAATTCTTAAATCTGGGTTCTTGGGCAACATGTGCATAGTTGAACCTCTATTCCTGCATAGGGCACAAGCACGTTGACGTTCAGCCATCCTTGCGGAATAGAAAACTCACAGAGCTGAACGAAAACTTTGGGCGCGGTCTCAAGTGGGAGAGCTCATGAATAATAATGAGCTCGATCAGTTCCACGTCACACTGATCAGCTTTTTCAACTGACCTAATTTCTCCCCTTATTTCTTTTCAGTGGATAGAGCTGACATAGGAGGTAGAAGTTCATTTTCACATTCCCGATAAAGCACAGACACATATAGACCTAACACATATCAAAAAATACAAGTAAAAACGGTTTTGTGTGGAAGGGCACCTTTAACCGAACCAGGACCAAAATGCCTCTGCACTCAATTGGATAGACCTACAACCAATCAGAGCAACCGATTGTGTAATGTATGTTGAAATGGCGTCTGTCTTTTTGCAGCCTGACCTGAACTGCTAGTTATTTCGCTACAATGAGACTAACATTATGATTGTACACTGCAAAAAATGATTTTCAAGAAAAACAATTCTTAGTATTTTTGTCTTGTTTTCAGTAAAAATATATAAAAATTCTTAAATTAAGATGCTTTTTCTTGATGAGCAAAACGACCCAAGAAAACAAGTCTAGTTTTTAGACCAAAAATATTAAATTTAAGTGATTTTGTGCATAAAACAAGCAAAAAAATCTTGAACATTATTCTTAAACACTAAGTTAAAGGAAAATTCAAGAAATATTTGCTTACCCCATTGGCAGATTTTTTTGCTTATTTTCTGCAATTGTTTTCTTGAAAATCATTGTTTGCAGTGTACTTTGTCTGAGTTAGCGAACGTACATTGACACCTACTATGTTTACAACATTTCATTCATATCACGACATTGTGAGTTCTAAGTCATACAGTCAGACTATCTCTTACAATTAAGTAAGATAAACTTCATCCATGGGCTTCCGAAAAGTAGCTGGCAACGACCGTTAGTTATATACACGTTGTTGTGCATACCAAGTTGCACGTACACGCCGCGCCAGATGATAAATTAAACTTTTGCTGAATCCCATAGGAGGGACTGCAAAAACGTCTTTTCGATCAACAAATGCCTTGATCTCTGTTCCTCTTTTAAAATCAATACGCTGATATCTTCTAGAACAGACTCGATGGCAGAATCTTCACATCTTAATTCTCCAGCGGCAGCCATCTTTGTTGTAAACGGATTCAACACAGCTGCTCTTTGGTGACGTGGTTGATTACGTTACTGTTGATCATCTGTCCATCATTGTATAAATCCCTCCCTGACAATTCGATTGGTTCGACCAGCTTTGGTTCGAGCATAGTTGCGCCACAACAGAGCGGCACCAGACCGAACTTCCCGACAAGAAATGTTGTGGGTGGGGCTAAGTTTGGCTGGCACCCAGGCTAAAAATTATGTCTAGTCAGTGTCTACACTGACTTTTTTAAAGTTCCCGCTTTTTCTGTGTTTTTGAAGCTTTGATTGTGCTTACAGTGCGCAATATCACATGTGTTCATGTTTCACGTGTAAAAAAACGTGGTATTTTTCACACTATTTACTTATCTCTATAGCGCTGTTTTCAGTGTCCTCAAAACGGGTTGATGTCTTCCTTGTTCAATGAAGTCCCTTCGTCAGAAATACCTAACGAGTTCTGACTGTGTAGTTTGTTTAGTGTGTTGTGATTCGACAGCAGCTTAGCTTGTCGTTAGCTTAGCTGGCGACTGACGTATTCCTGTGGGCGGAGTTTAGTAAAAAAACTGTTCTACTGACGTCATTAAAGCAGGAAGTAGATGGCTGTAGTCCAAACCGGCCGTTCGCTGTAGGCTTTGAAAGGCGAATTCAAGAAAATATATCACCTGGCAGTGAACTTTGAGCTTTATCATTTTACAGGTATTATTTATGCTATTATAGCAACATTACACACTAACTAGGTGTTAAAAAATGGGATCAGAAAGAACGGGACCTTTAAAGTTTCGACAAAAATGTGTGTTGGCAGTATGTGAACACAACCACCCTCTTTTTTTCATCCCCATTAAACCAGAGCAGTCTTAGTAGACATGCTGTTTTGATTCTCTTGTTAATGTGATGTCATACTGATAAAGCCCCGCCCATGGCCACTGACTGATTGGTTAACTTTACCCAAAAGCTTTTCTAAATGTGTTTGTTAGCACATTGTACCACTAATGCACCTTTTTATAGGGTTATTTTGGACATGCCATTACAAATTATTTTTGGGGTATTTTGAGCTAAAACTTCACATTTTCGGCACACATGAGACTTACACTCACCTAAAGGATAATAAGGAACACCATACTAATACTGTGTTTGAAAGCATTCTTTAGAAATCCTGGCCCATATTGATAGGATAGCATCTTGCAGTTGATGGAGTTTTGTGGGATGCACATCCAGGGCACGAAGCTCCTGTTCCACCACATCCCAAAGATGCTCTATTGGGTTGAGATCTGGTGACTGTGGGGGCCATTTTAGTACAGTGAACTCATTGTCATGTTCAAGAAACCAATTTAAAATGATTCAAGCTTTTTGACATTGTGCATTATCCTGCTGGAAGTAGCCATCAGAGGATGGGTACATGGTGGTCATAAAAGGATGGACATGGTCAGAAACAATGCTCAGGTAGGCCGTGGCATTTAAACCATTCCCACTTGACACTAAGGGGCCTAAAGTGTGCCAAGAAAACATCCCCCACACCATAACACCATTGCATTAATGAGAAATTGAACAGGTTTTCCTAATAATCCTTTAGGTGAGTGTATATTACATCTCGTAAAAATGTTGTACTGCATTGCATGACAGATAAAAATACAAGAAATGTATAAAAAAAAGTTTTCATTGGCCGAATTATCAAGACACACTACAACGATTTAAGTCGTCTCTTACATCCCTTACAGCGTCATTCGCATCGAATGAAAAACTGTGTCTGCTTTGACTGAACTCTTTGAAACCTTGACTGATGAGCTTTTGTGCATTATCGCGGCTCAGCCTTGTTCTATGTAATTTCCGAGCTCTGTAACTCAGTGGGTGTGCCGGCCGTAATGGACTCCTAATGATAAGCAAAGAAAGCCGTCTGTTTCTCTAGGCAGCACAAGATGGATCCCGCAAATGAAGCTGACCTAAATACACAGCTGTCATTATAGTCCAGAGGATGTTTCATAGCTTGTGAACAGAAGCTCAGAATACACCAGCTCACCATTTTTCATTGTCTGTCTCTCTTTTTCTTTTCTCATGGCTATAACTCATAAAGACTTACAATGCTCACATTGAGTTAAAAGAGACGCTTGGGAATCAGGCGCCCCAGGTGACAAGGCACTCTGATTAATATTTATCATTTGCATATTTATTTGATTAGCATCGCTCGCTGAAAACGGCACAAACTTGATTTTTTTTTTGCTTTTGAAAGAAGAAACAATAACAGGTTAAGCACCCATTGAACTTTGGAGGGCCCTGAGAGATGTGTGTAATGAATCCAATTAGACTGGTAGATTGAAGAGCCGGGGTAGTGTGATTATATTTAGTACCAACCTTTGCAATGCGCTGTTTGTGGAGAGGTTGAATCTGGGTCACCGTGGTAGGTTGAAAAGCTCTCAGCAGCTTCTGCGTGTTTTTGTTTGGAGGCTCTTTGTACAGCATGCTTCTGCCTTCATTCTCTTGTACCTTCATTTCCTCATCCTCCTCTGCTTGCATTTCTCTGTTTTGAGTGCTATGTGCAAGGCTTCCCATCTGCTGAAAGGATGCACGGATACTTTTCATTCTGTACTCTGTTTTAAGCTCGCTTTGTTTGTGTTTGTTTTGTTCTCTTGCTGAAAAACCCAGGCAGGTTTGGCTGGTCTCGTTTGCTGGTATTAGAAGGATTTTGAGCCCTTTCAGATGGTCAGACTGGAAGAATAGCTGGCAGAAGACCTCTGTAAACTAGGCCAAGCTGGAGGACTAGCTTAAGTCATGTTAAAAATAAAGTTTGTCGCAGTTGATGATGTCATAGAAGTTCATTTCTTGATTAAAGGTTCTTCATGGCAGCAGAGAACCTTATAATAACTTCAACCAGATAAGACCATCTTAGGCTTTTTCAGCAATAACATTTATTTTCTTTCTTTCGCTCGTGTTATTTCTATTTTGCTCTTCTCGCTTTCCGCCTTTCTGGTTTCACAGTGTCTTACCTCATCCATGTCTTCCCTTGTGGCGTGGAGAAGGCGACAGAATTCGTTCCCTGGTTAAATTCTTAACGCGTGGAGAGAAAGAAAGTTTTGACGCCCTTGAAGCCATTGTTTGGTGATAAGTGCTCCTTCAGAAACCAAACACTGCCTCTGGGGGGATTTCTGCTTGTGTCATGCTAATATTTCCTTCTCTCCATTTTCTTCACACCTTCTCCTACACGCTAATAAATGTTTCCCCTCAAGCTTAAAGGGAAGGTAGGGAACGAGAGCGAGAAAAAGTGAACCAAGGAAGAGTCGCTGCTTTAACGGTTTTTGATATACAGAGGGACAGGAAGTGAAACACGCACCGTTTGCTGGATATCATAAACTCTCTCATATTGACAAGATGTGAGGGAGAAAATAGCTGTGTATCACGCTCGTGTGAATTCATACATGCTCCATAATTTCGATATTAGGCTTAAAGCAGAGCGGATCTCAATATGTATGGCTTGAACAGATTGTAGCATTTACAGTCATACAGATGTGTCAGGGGTGTTTCATCTTAAGGTCTTACAGAGATCTTTTGTACTATTTGTTGGTTGCTGTGCAATTTGACATCACTTCAGACAAGTTCACGACTTCACACAAAAATACAAAACAGTCATTGTGTGTTTTGTTTTTTACTCTCAGACCATTGCATCACAAAATGTGATTTTTCTCTCATATAATGTATAAAGACTGGCACTGTCAAGCTTGATCGTGTGCATGACCAGTGGCGGCTGGTGACCTCTTTTTTCGAGGGCGCTCGATGCGAAGTTCGTCACAACATGTATGTAGCCCGTCATGTGTGGGGTTTGTAATTTCAAAATATGTGTTCTGCACGTCGAGCGATCCTGTGTGCATCACGTGTCTTGTCAAAATAAGTGCCTGGTGCAGACGCGTCTAATGGGTTTATGATTAAAGAGACGCTCGCATTTGCCAGATACTCACATAATCTCATGTGTAATCAGAGTTTACTGTTAAGGGAGTGTCTTGCATGTAGTTTGTGAACGTGAGCATTTCTTTTACAGAAACGGTTTTGACGCGTGTTCAGCGGGCACTTATTTTGACAAGACACGTGATGCACATTGTTCACATGACGCAACAAACACAAATTTTGAAAACGCAAGCAACACACATGACACTGCGAACACTTATTTTGAATTTGCGCCCCTCGGATGAGCATTCGCCACTGCTATCCATCCTTCACAGGGACTCCAGTGGGTTAATAAAGGCCTTCTGAGAGCAATTGATGCGATTTTGTAAGAAAAATATTAATATTTAAAACTTTACAAACTAGAATAACTAGCTACTGGTAACAATCGATGTGCGTTCATGGGAGAGTGTATTTCTAGCATATGAAGTAGATGCAGTGGCTTAGTGATGCTTAAATTGTGGGGTAACTTTCATTCTTGGGTGAACTATCTCTTAAATTTAAAGGTACCACAAAAGGTTCCTCACAACATGCCATAGAAGAACCATTTTTGGTTTTACAAATTACCATTCAGTTAAAAGCTCTTCAAAGAAGCATTTTTATACCTTTTCATATACTTTTTCATATCTATCTTTTTTCTTTATTATTTACGCCATTCCAGCATCTATGGCTATATTCATAGCGAGAACTTAATTCATACACACGTTTTATTCGGACAAGTAAAATCAGACACATGTTGGGGGAGGGACAATTTTGCCTCTCCAATTTGCATGTTTTTGGACTGTGAGAGGAAACCGGAGTACCCGGAGTAAACCCACGCTGACACAGGAAGAACATGCAAACTCAACACAGAAAGGTCACCTGACCCTTTTTAGTATCCACTACAAAAAAAAGCCAACACAGTTAAAAATAAAAGTGTTTCATGATGCCATAGAAAAAACATTTTGGGCTAAATGGTTCCATAAAGAACGTCTGACAAACCTTCGCAAAAGGTCCGTTGTGATGAAACAAGTTTCTGCCGATTATGAAAAGGCATGAACGAAATGTTCTTGTGCATTGTTCCAATTCACTGCCCTTTTGTGTTGTTACTGGCCATTTTTGTCCAATTAAACAGCTGTAAAATGTATCAGATTAATATTTTTTTTAAGCTTAATGTGCAAACCACAGGCCTACTAAATGGTTAATTGTGCCACATGGTGATCAACAAAAAAATTACAAATTTTTCCTCTTTGCAAAAGGAAAAACTGCCAACAATCAAGAATGCATGATTATATGGTGTCATGGCTTTGCAATCAAAAAACATTGTTATAATGGAAGTCAATAGGGCAAAAATGGCCACTAACAATAAATGAGAGAGAAAAAAATAAAAACTGATGCTACACAAAAATGTAAAAGCCAATGTTTTTACTAATCTTTTACATGCCCAAGACTGTGAAAAGGGTAAAAGAAAATCCAGTCCACAATCAACTTTTATATTGAAAATTGGTCATTTTGTGTGTGTTTTTTCCAAATCAGTGACACCACTTATAAACTTGGCAATTAAAGAGTTAAAATCATGGAAGTTTTGGAAACATTTGGTAGTTTTGATCAGTACTGAGGTTGATATATGCGAAAAAATTTGGGGGAAAAATCATCTGATACATTTTTACAGCAGTTTAATTTAGTGGCCATTTTGGCCACTAACAACACGAAAGGGTAGTAAATTTGCCCACGGTATATTGTTACGTTTTTTTTACATTTCAAAGCATTTTCTTAAAATATGTATAACTATAAGATTTGTCACCAAAAATAATGCCATTTGCTGAAACACAGAGAAAGTTGTGGCCAAATTAAGACAAAAAAGGGCCAAAAATGGTCCCAACAACACATAAGGGTTAACTGAATGGTTCTTTGAGGAACCAAGAATGGATCACCGTGAAGAACCTTTCAAGCACCTTTATTTTTAAAAGTGTAAGATTCTTTTCTGGCATCATGTAGCTACTTTATTTTTCGAGAACGTACAGTATATTGCAAGAAATAAAGTCATGAGAAACACAAGGTTGAGTAAACATTAAAGCACATTAGTCCACCATCAAAAGAAGAGAAGCCTTTGTGTGCCATCTATGTTAATAGTCCTTAACACAGTGTTTCAGCTTCAATTATAATTAAACGGTACTTGGTACAAATGTGAAATGTAATGTAAGAGTGCAGTGTAGATGTTGAGCAGTGGGCGGGGCCACAGTAGATATTATATAACATCTCCAAATGTAGCGGAAGGGGTCTGAGGACTGCGACACCCTTGGTCCACAGTTCCTGATCACAGCAATTATTCGGCTCTTCCAAGCCCTGCTATTTCCTCGCACCTTCTCATTATAGGGCCGCCTGTCCACACATTCACATTTTCGCGTGGGCTCCTAATTAATGTACTCTGCCACTTTACAGTGTCGATTTCTTTTTACTCACAACAGCGCATCTCCCTTTATGTACGTGAACCTCTAAAAAGCTTCAAATGTGCCAGTTCTGTGCGCATCTCATCCCGATGGCAGTCCCAGAGAGGCATGTGGCTGTCATCCAGCTTACAGCTGGAGTCCTTGAAGACTGCTGCTCCAGCACAGGCCTCGGGGATAACAGCCCACTATTTCAAAGAGGCTCTGCCACTCTTCGAAAAGGACTCATTTCTTACTGAGAGAATATGCAAGCCAACTCAATATACCAAAGGCAGACTTTTACAAAGTCTGTAATCGTAGTTGCATGTAACATTTCTCTGAGAACTTTCTCCCTCTCCCTTCCTTATTAAATCCGCTTGAATTTTGCAGCCCCAAGAGATGGAAAACATAAAATAAGAAAGCGTAAGAAAGAGGAACTTTCGTTCTGTTTTTGGAGTGAGAAATCTTTCATCTTTTTTAAGAAACAAAATAAAGCAGCATTATCGCAGACTGCAGTTGGGTTTTAGGAGCCGTGCCATGGGAAACGGGTCATTGAACCATTCTGAAGGCCAGAAGGCTTTACTGATGAGCCTGATTTCATCATTCTCCAACCCGGCGCAGATGGAGAGGTGTGGAGATCTGGAGAAAATATCCGGCTTGCAAAATTAGGCAGTTACGTGCCAGTTCAGTGCGTATTTTAAGCTCTGGTTCTCGGCAGAGAAATCAATAGCTTTGTTCCTGTGGAAACATTCCCTCAGAAGAGCTTTTACTGTAGGACACTTTTAGATCAGCGGAGGAACACAGTGGTCATGAATATAACCTGCTTACTTCCCACTTCTGTTTTTATTGTTGTTGGCACAGCCGGGTACTTAGAGTGGGTACGTGTGTGGGTTTAGAAAGGATATGTGTGTGGCGCTACTTGATTTCCGTCATGAAAAACGTGCTTGGCAGCACGAAACGCACTTTTTGATGCGTGCTGAGCTTGATATGGGTTTGATATGCTCTCCTTCTTTTCCCTACTCGCTTTCAGATGTGGGGTGGGATTTAATGTAGTTGCCAGGAAGAGGTTGGAGAAGGGTTATGTTCTAATCTTGCACCGTCCCATGCCGTTCACTAAACTGGCTGAATGAGAGCCTTAGTATGCTAGCTAGCCATCTTAGTATCGGATGATACTAAGATGGCTAAATATGTTATTATGCAACCAATCTATCGCTAAATTTCCAATACCCGGGTGATTCTCACGAAAACTTGGTTTTAAACATGTCAAGCATGAAAATGTAAAAATTGCTTAAATTTACTTTTTTTCCCACCAGACATTGAAAAACAAAGTCTGGAGTAAATGGGAACATTAATTTAAAAACTTTTACTTATCATTTAACACTTTTTGTAACATAATTTTAAAAATTAGTCTTAAAAAATCTCATTACCGCAACAGTCAGAAAACATCAACACTGACATATTTTCAAAATGACATGAAAAACCTGAAAGAACATAATTTGGAGATTCTGCACATGCATTTAAAATCAAAGTATTATGCTTCTATTAATTAAATTAACATTTAATAAGCATCTGTTGCGGTAATGATAATCAAAATGTCGTGTAAGCATTCTGACAAGACAATATTTCAAATTAACTGTAAAAAAATGATCTTACCTGGTAGCCATCTTGAAGTAACTGGTCCATGTGCTTGGTCGCTCAAAATCAAACTTTATTAAAATTCTGTATGTGTGCTGAAACTGTTCTCAAAAAGTGTTGCGGAGGATGAGAACATCAGGCATGGACACATCATTTTCCTAATTTTTCTTCATTATTATTATACATGAATATTCAGTAAATATTTTTTCTGTCATCTAAAGTAGTCTAGAAAAACATCCATTTATTTTTTTTCTTAATATTTTTGTGTTAATTTGATTAAATTACAACATAACGCATGTTCAAACACAGCCGGACACATTGCGGTAATGAGAATTTCAGCAGAAAATGAGATAAAATTTACAATTATAAATTCTTATGTTGAAATCACACATTGTGCAAGGTAGAACACAATATTGTGTTAATTCTGATGCTTTTTAATGTTACTATATTACACATTTTAAAGCTAAAATCATTAGTGACGTGGTGTTTCAATGGTTTCGTGAGAATCACCCACTCATTGAGTAGGGGTGTGAATCTTCGCAGGTCTCATGATTTGATTCGATTATGATGATTATGTCAGCGATTCGATTTGATTAGATATTTCTTATTGAGAAGCCAACATAGATAGACGTCTTTTAAGAAAGTGCTTTGTGTGCTTTGTAAACTTTGGAAGTTAAAGGAGTGCTAAATACAGTGTGACCGCACCTGAGGGTTTTGGCTAATACGGGGTGTCTTGTAAGGTAGCGTAATTAAATTCCCTACATTTTGTTACCCTAGGCAACTCACTAGGTTTTGGTACAGAGCGCCTGTCTCTCTCGTATCCGTTTTTGAACATCTAAATGTGACATTAATGTGTTCTCCTGCATTATTTTGTGCTTATTTGTTCCAGTCATATTGGAAAACAAAGTTATTTTGAGGATAATGTGTAATGGATTTATCTGAGGCAGCGCGATGCCTGTTTGTGTGCGATATTAAATGTATCAGTGCTCCTGTAATATTATTTGGGCACGATGGGATCTAATCCAGGAATAATTACTGCCGTAACGGCACCATAGATAGCACAGGTAGAGGACGCACGTGCGCACACAAAACACACAACCGCTTTTGAAATAACACAGAGAAGGACGGACACTCATCTAATTTGTATGTACACATGTACAAAGCTTGACATGCAAACAAACAAACAAAAGCTCTCCTACACACACAGCAGCAGCATACACAACAAACACGCACCTGCAAACATTTACCGTCACCCTGTCATTTTTACCTCTCTCACTGTACTGAGTGAACCTGACGGGCTGCCCTTTATTTTGACATGTCTTTAATCTTAGTGTGAAAGTGCAAACACGTCACATTTAATCTTCTAGCCTTTCTCCACCCGCGGCCCTGAACCCCAAGCATACAAATGTGCAGTGCTTTGTTTATTTTTAATTTAAAGGGATAGCACACCTGAACGTGTCAACATTTACTCGCCCGCACGTCATTTTAAACCCTTGTGAATTTTTCTCTTTCAAAGACCACAAAACGGAAGCAAGGTGGGATGTTTATGCTTCAAGGCTAGATTGTTTGATTAACACTTTGCAATAAGGTTGTATTTGTTAACATTAGTAATGCATTAGTTAAAGGGACACTCCACTTTTTTTGAAAATATGTTCATTTTCCAGCTCCCCTAGAGTTGAGCGTTTGGTTTTGCCGTTTTGGAGTTCGTTCGGCTGATCTCCGGGTCTGGCGCTAGCACTTTTAGCATAGCTTAGCACAATCCATTAAATCTGATTAGACCATTAGCATCACTCTAAAAATAACCAAAGAGTTTCGATATTTTTCCTATTTAAAACTTGACTCTTCTGTAGTTACACCGTTTACTAAGACCGACAGAAAATTAAAAGTTGCGATTTTCTAGCCCAATATGGTTAGGACTATACTCTCATTCCGGCGTAATGATCAGGGACTTTGCTGCTGTGGCATGGTTGCAGGAGGCGCGGTGATATTACGCAATGCCCGAAAATAGTCCCCTGCTATTGAAAGATACTAAGGGGACAATTTTTGGCTGCTGTGTAGTGGGGGTGTCACGATTCTTCAAATCCTCGATTCGATTACATTTTTGATTCTAATGTCACGGTTCGATTCGATTCTCGATTTTTACTTTTTTTGAAAGACAAAAAAGCTATGCCATTAATATTTATTATTATTATTATAATTTCACAGTAACATTCACATTGCTTGCTTTTCCTCGCATGGGGGTTTGTGGGCTTCACTTTATACGTGAGAGAGCTTGTAGAGAGGATTCCTTCTTGCACGCACATGGACTTAATGCGTGCGTCTTGGGCATCTGAAATAAATCATAAGCAGCTGCGCTTCTCTCTGTCTCACGTGCTCTCGCATCTGTCCGAAGTCTAAACATAATCTAAAGTAGTAATCATTATTTATTTGTTCAGTTTTATGCGTTTCATGCGAGCTGAGGCAAACCATCCCTTTTGTTAAAATATAATCCGCTGCATCTTGGCGCCTCTCTCACTCTCGCACACGTACAGAGAGCTGCGCTCTGTCCGAAGTCAGATCAGTAGGTAGTAATCCTGTTTATGATATGCATTTTAAGGAGTTGTAGCAATACATCCCTCGTGTTTAAAATATTAATATCTGAGAGCTCCCCCCCCCCCTTGGCAAGCCGACCGGACATGACATGGGGGCGTGGCAGCATTGACGATCCCATTTTTTAATTCGAAGTTCGAGGTTGTGATTTAATTTCGTTCGATTTCGATTTAAAACCGAAATCGTGACACCCTTACTGTGTAATATCATTGCACCTGCTACAGCCATGTTACGGCAATAAAGTCCTTGATTATTACGCCAGAATGAGAGTATAGTTCCTAGCCATATCGGCCTGGAAAATCGCAACTTAAAATGTTCCATTGGTCTTAGTGCGCGATGTAGCTGCAGAAGGGTTGAGTTTTGAGCGGGAAACATATTGAAACTCTTTGATCATTTTTGAGCGCAATGCTAATGGTCTAATCAGATTCAATGGATTGTGCTAAGCTATGCTAAAAGTGGTACCGCCAGACCCGGAGATCATCTGAACGGATTCCAAAATGGTAAGAATTAAATGTTTAACTCTAGGGGATCTGAGCATGAGCATATTTTCAAAAAAAATGAATTAAATTCTTTTTTTTATGAATATATAATTCATATTTTCAAAAACATGAATATAAATAAACAATACTTCTACAGAATTTATTAATCTTAGTTTGTGTTAATTTTAGCATTTGCTTATACATTATGAACTATTACATTATTATGTAATGTTAAAGTGCACCTATTTCGTTGCTAAAAAACAATGTTATTTTGTGTATTTGGTATAATACAATGTTTGCATGGTTTATGGTTAAAAAACACATTATTTTCCACATACCGTACATTTTTGTAGCTCCAGATTTCACTCTTTTCCTGAAACGCATGCATTTGTACTAATACACACACACACCAAAGGAAATGTAAAAAGGTGAATTGGACAATAGGTGCTCTTAAACATTAGTTAATGCACAGTGAACTAACATGAACATTTACTAAAATAAACAAAAATTATTAAATACCATTAAATAACAAATACAGCCTTATTGTAAAGTACTAAATAGGCACATCATATTTCGTATGGGTTAAAATCACACAGGTCTTTATTATTATGATTTTAGTCATTCCTTTAACAGTGTCTCCCCCAGGAACATCCCCCAATTTTCTCTCTGCATTAATTTTTTGCCCTTCTTATTATCCAAAAAAAATGGCTTACTTGAGGACGAAAGTTCACCTCTGGAGAAAAGTGAGCTACGCTGTTACACTTCTGACCCACTTCTCTCTCTCTCCCCCGTAAGCATCAAAAACAGTCTTGTGCCTGGCCCCTGCGTCCCCCAGCCCTCTGTCTACTAACTGCAGCAGTTAATGAACTTACAGACGAGCTTCTGTGGCACCACTGAGTCCCAGCTCTGTCCTCTCATGTTCATATTTCATATCTCCGCTGTAACCCAGCGCACTGAATTATTAACTATAGCACTCCCTATTCTGCGATGATGCTTTGTGTTTTACTTTGTGTCTGTCTCTCTTCTTTGTGCAGCCCGTGCACCGTTGAGAGCGGTTTGGTAGTGATGCATGAAATGAGATAGGTAGGTAGTTAGTGTTCTGATTGGCCGGTCAAATGAGGCTGCGTGTTTGCAGCTACAAAGCGTGGAGCCCCGTGCGGATGCTTATCTGTGCAGCAAGTGGTTCTTGGGACATTATCTCAAGCCATCAGGCATTATGGGTAGAGAAAAACAAGAAAATCTGTCCAACGACATTAGAAGTGAAATGCTGTGTTTTGAATCGGAACCTTTAAAACTCGCTCTGTTAAATTGTTTTAAGTTTTAAGTGTGGCAGCCAATTTTAAATGTGCTGATGAATCCCCTAAATTCCCCTGTATTAAATACAAAAGTCACTCCTGATCCGATGGTGACTGAGCATTGTTTTACTCTTTGGTGTTCTTTCTGCTATTATTTTTCAAAGTAAGTTTTTTTTCTGGTACTGGAATAATGAACCAATAGATTAAATGTCCTACACTCCATGTTGCAGAAATAAACCAGAGGGTTGTAAAACCCAACCCCTCCACCCAAACTCTGTCTCTTTATCCTCTACTTCCTACTTCATATCTGCTATGTGGTAACTCGTATCTCTTTCTGGGGCTTTTTGGGGCAGATCTTAACCTGGAGAGCCCCTGCCTGAAGAAGACCTGTGAGTTCGGAGCCCAGTGCGTGGTGCAGAACGGCGAGCCCGTGTGCGAGTGCTCGAATGTGTGTCCGCAGGATCACGACCCTGTTTGCGGCAGCGACGGGCGCACGTACAGCAGCTCATGCCAGATGAAGGCCATGGGATGTGCCGAACAGAGAAAAATACAGATGCAACACAAAGGACCATGTGGTGAGTACACACACACATTGATGCCACTCACTTTCTTTTTGCTTTTCATCTCGTCCACCCCCTGCACTTAAGCACTCCACCGATATTTGAAAGAGGACTGTAATTTTCCTCCTCTGCGACCTTTTTTTTTTTAAACGATGCACTTAAGTTAGAATTAAAGAGGGCAGCATCCTTCACGGTAATTGTTTGAATGACTCATGGTTTTTTTTGTCTGGCTTTGTAAGCACGTTCCAGATACAGTACCAGTCTGCGGAGAGGCCGGTTCACCCCTCGCACAAACACACGTTTGCGTGTGTACCTCACAAAAGGCTTGTAAATCATTTTTTGTTGCGCTTGTCTTTTGTGTGCTCACTTGGGAGAGGAATATTAAGTGGACTTTCTTGTGGATCTCCGCTAAGCTTAGAGCCCTGCGTTAAAGCCTGTCTATTTCACTGTCGAATTAAGTTCAGGGAGTACGGGGTGAGGCTTTTATGTTGACGGGATGCGTTTTCAGCTCGGTTTTTTGACCATGTGTGTATGTAGTGTTTAAAATGAATGCTGGGGTCATTTGGTAGCTGTAAGATTCATCTCGGGAAAGAGCGCTGCAGGCCACGGTTGCTCTTTATTGCGGTGTCGCCCATCGTGGTAGCCAGATATTAAATGACATACGATGGCAATATCTCGCTTTTCAGAGGCTTGTGGAACATCGGCTTAACTACCCAAAGAGACTTAATTTAACCCACGGAAACGGGTTCGGGTGAGTGCGATTAAAACAAGGCAGCGGGTTTGTGCATTTCTCATCTGTACAAGATAAAAATTGTTAACATTAAAGTTTATGGACGTGGAAGAGTAGTAAATGTTTGGCAAAGCTGATTCTGAGCTGTTTTCTGTGTCCACATAAAAAAACGGTTAAAATGTTGGTGGAAATACAGATAAATTGATGGTCTAGAGCAGTGTCTCCCAATCCCGGCCCCCGAGCACCCCCCCCCAAAAAGCCCCAGACGTCTCCCTATTTAACACACCCGACCCAACCCATCAGCTTGTTAGGGAGACATGTTTACCATTTTGGAAGGAGGCTGACTAGTTGAATCAGGTGTGTTAAATAAGGAGACATCTAAAACTTTTTGGGAGGGGGTGCCCGAGGACCAGGATTGGGAAACACTGGTCTAGATCAGTGGTTCCCAATTCCAGTCCACGGGCCCCCTCTCCAAGAATGTTTTAGATGTCTCCTTATATGAAACACCTGATTTCACTCATCAGGCTCCTTAATTAACACACTAACGAGCTGATAAACTGAATCAGGTGTTTTTATATATGGAGACATCTAAATGTTCTGGGAGAGGGGCCCGAGGACTGGAATTGAGAACCACTGATCTAGATGGTTCTGCAGCTGGACTGCTAACTAGTGAAATTGGTTTCCACTTAAGCTGATTAAAGCTGATAAACATTTACATTTATATGTATGCATTTGGCAGATGCTTTTATCCAAAGCGACTTACAGTGCATTACAACAGTGGTTCTCAAACTGAGGTCCGCAAAATATTTTATTTTATTAAATACATTCATTTACTATAAATTCTGTGTAATTAAACCTCAGAAAAACACAGCCCAGTCTCACGAAATTTCGTTATATAGTCACGTTATTCTTCTTTATTCTTTTTCCGTGCTATTATCACGAATTTTCAAGTTTTTTCGTGATCGTATAACGAATTCCTGTTTTCGTGTCATTATCACGTATTGGTTACTCAACTGTTTTGTCCTATTTTCTTACCATTGTCGCTTCTGTTTAGGTTTAGATTTAGATAATATGACATCCCTACCCAAACCCTACTCTACCTCTAACGCTTGGCGACATATAAAAAAATAAATAAGAAAAAATAGTATAAACCAATATATAAAGTGACATTCTAATGCAAGCGTTGTATAATTTAATATGTTTTGTTTAATAAAAATTTTACTTTAAAGGGACACTTTTTTGAAAATATGGAGTCCATTCGGGTCCGGCACTACCACTTTTAGCATAGCTTAGCATAATCCATTAAATCTGATTAGACCATTAGCATCGCGCCTAAAAAAAATAACCAAATAGTTTCAATATTTTTCCTATTTAAAACTTAACTCTTCTGTAGTTACATCGTCTACTAAGACTGACGGAAAGTTAAAAGTTGCGATTTTCTAGGCCGATATGGCTAGGAACTATACTCTCATTCTGGTGTAATAATCAAGGCTGCTGTAACATGGCTGCAACAGGCGTAGTGATATTACTACGAAAATAATCCCCTTGGTTACTTTCAATAGCAAGGGACTATTTTAAGGCGCTGCGTAATATCATTGCGCCTGCTGCAGCCATGTTACGGCAGCAAAGTCCTTGAATATTACGCCATAATGAGAGTATAGTTTCTACCCATATCTGCCTACAAAATCGCAACTTTTAATTTTCCATCGGTCTTAGTACACAATGTAACTACAGAAGAGTCAAGTTTTAAATAGGAAAAATATCGAAACTCTTTGGTTATATTTTTAGGCGCGATGCTAATGGTCTATTCAGATTCAATGGATTATGCTAAGCTATGCTAAAAATGGTACCACGAGACTTGGAGATCGGCTGAATGGATTCCAAAACGGTAAAAATCAAATGTTTAACTCTAGGGGAGCTGGAAAATGAACATATTTTAATAAGCGGGATAACGTATAGGCAGTTGTTATAGTGAAAAAGCCCCTTTAGTGTGATACAATGATTACACTGTCTGGGGTTATTTCTGCGATAACCACAGGCTGCCTATACATTATCCCTTACATAAGTTCCTTTTGTCCAGGAAAACAGCCATTGTGTTCTACAAACTAGTATAAACTAGTATGACCTGGTTTTACCAACTGGGAGTACTTATTACATTTTAAAAAGTCAATTTATGCCAGTGCAGCAATAGTTTTACAGCACTATTGCTGCAGCAGGCCGCTCGCTAGAGCAGGTGTCAATGGAACAGGGCAATAAAGTCCGGCCCCAAACATCTAATCACACGGAAGGAAACGTTGCTCATTTAGAGAGCAGTGTACACGGCCAAGCTCTTTGCCGCAAGTGATTTCTATTATTATCAGCGTTAATTATCCAAGCCCATTCAGTCCACAGCCTTTGCCTTACTCAGACCCCAGCTGTGTTTGTGTGCATTGTTCTTGAACGCTCGTATGTGGGTAGCTGCAACGTGACCATCCGAACGAGAGCACGACATGTTCTCGTTTTACTCTGCTTAGAGGGGAGACCCATAAATGCTCTTATCTTTATAGTTCAGGTGCAGTCCGACAGAGATATGATTGACATTTATTACTCCGATTTTTTGAGTTGCGTCTGACCTTGTCGCTCACCCACGGGTAAGCGCTCCGTTGTAACGGGGAGCGTGAGAACCTTCCCTCAAAAAACGATACGTATACATTTATTTGCAGAGAAACTAAAGAGTCAGCAGCAAATAGGCAGTTTTACCGGTGATTGAAACGTTAGCGGCCACAGTCGGGGATATAGGTCACCTGCGTGACACTGAGCAGGCGGAAAAAGAAAAATCATCAGGCAGCGGAGAAAGTGAGAGAAGCAGTAAATATAAACTTGCAGGAGATGGAGCAGACTATTAGAGCGGGTGCCCTTGCCCAAGCACCAATCGCTGGGGAATTTTTACGACTATTCACAAAAAGTGCTGCTGTGCACCTGACATTAAAAATGTGCTACCTCTCTTCTGGCCAAAGAGAGCAGTTTAACGCTCATCTGTAGGAGTACCTAAGGGCAGAATGGACAAATAGTCTCCACTTTTTCCCATAAGGCTAAGTTACCTCCTACATACAAACCTGTGTCTGTACTTGTGTATTGCACACACACACATATACACACATACAATACAAAGGTCATGGATTCGATCCAGGAAGCACATACTGCTTAAAATGTATATATTGAATCCACTGTAAGTCTCAGTGGATAAAACCATCTGCCAAATCCATACTGTAAATGTAATTTATGTGTGTATTAAATAATATTTTGGCCACCTTGTGTCCCATCCCTTGCCTTTGTATGCTCGAGCATTGTTAAACACTGAACAAATATGTTATGCATTACCCTCAGCTTAGTCTAAGAAGGGATTGAAACACGTTGCAACCGATAAAGAAACGCTTTTATCAAGACACACAAGCTGATAAAGGAGGATACCAGCAGGTGCGAGAATATGATTTATTGCCCTGCATCTGACTGTCACGCCAGCCGCCAGGCAGCACGCTGCAACTGCTTTTAATAAGCCGGCCGAGCACTCGAGCCCCGAGGTTGACTGAACGACGACGAGGTCACTTTATTAATGTGTAATAAACAGGTTGGTGGATGAGAGAGGAGAGATGCATTAGGACCTCTCTCCATTAACACTAAATCAGCTGTTGTTATTACCCCACCACTAATTGAATGTGATAGCAGTTGCTCTAATGCAATCCCCCAGGTGTTATTG
The DNA here is from genome assembly GCF_027580225.2 of Misgurnus anguillicaudatus. NCBI lineage: Eukaryota > Metazoa > Chordata > Actinopteri > Cypriniformes > Cobitidae > Misgurnus > Misgurnus anguillicaudatus. Next base: position 17,873,314 of record NC_073349.2, read on the forward strand.
TCATTGGCCGTGCCTCCTCCCCACCTGTTAGAGGCACATTTTATTTTACTGATTAATTGGGCTTTCAGAGATCATAGCGAGATATCTAATATACGTGTGGAGGAGAACCACAACTGAACTGATGGGAGTCCCACTCTCATAGAAAATGGACGTCACGTTTCAGCCCAAGCTTTAGTGGGTTTTAGATTTGAGGCGGACGGCAGCAGAGTGCAATGGTGCGAATCTACATCCCAAATCTCTTCATTGACGTCATACTTCCATTTCAGCTGACGAGTCCTGCACCAACTGTTCGTTTGGCGCGATCTGCGACACTCAGACGGGCCGGTGCGTTTGCGCACAAAGGTGTTTGAACACACGACAGCCAGTGTGTGGCAGCGACGGGATGACGTACGACAACGAATGCAAGCTGACTGTGAAAGCCTGCACTAATCGGCTGGATCTAAAAGTGGTGGCCCAGGGAGAATGCAGTGAGTATACAAGAGGCCGGGGTTGTCCGCCGTTCAGAATTGGGTTGAGATTGCCTTTTAAATTCCAATTCAATTTCTTAATTTGAATGCAGTTTGAATTGTGGGGTAGCATACAGGATGCAGAATTGTAATTTGAACGGAAATATTAGGAGCCAACGATATTATTTTAATTGCTGTGTGCAATATATATATTTAATTTAGTTATTAAGTCAATCTAGTTCAAATTTCAATTCAGCATCCTATAAATGGCCAATTCAATTCAAATGTCTACTCATGAATTTAAAGGTGACCAATTCTTAAATTCTGAAGCCCAGCTGTCATCTTCATACATGTTCATGCATCATCAGTTTGAGTTTGTCAATCAGTAACGCATAAGGCTATGCAATCGGTTTTCTTGTCAAAACACAAGAAACGGTTTTAGCTCTTGTTATGCCCCGTTTTCATGCACAGATATACCGAATTTTACACTCCTTGTGGTTTACAAACCTAAGTGAATGTGTTTGGAAGTTCTTCTGGATGTCAACAAGTTTGTTTTGTTTGTGTCTCAATGTTCCCGTCCTGTGATTTGTGTATGTGATCAGAAACCTGTGACAACATTGTGTGTAGCTGGGGCGCGAGGTGCGTGAAGAACAAGTGTGAATGTCAGCAGTGCACAGGTCAGCCGATTAAACTTGTGTGCGGCAGCGACGGCACCACCTACGACAACGAATGTGAGCTGCGATTGGCTTCCTGCAAGAATCAGAGGAAGATAGAGGTGGTGAAACCTGGCGTTTGTGATGAAGGTACTCATGTGCTTCTATACAGTAATCCCAAAATGATTTTGGACACCCAAGTTGCACTTGAAATGCATGGGCATGGTTGTATTAGATAGATTACATTAAGTGGGATCTGCAAATGTATTATTCTTGGGTTCCTCTTAAACGGACACTCCACTTTTTTTGAAAATATGCTCATTTTCCAGCTCTCGTAGAGTTAAACATTTGATTTTTACTGTTTTGGAATCCATTCAGCTGATATCTGGGTCTGGCGCTACAATTTTTAGCATAGCTTAGCATAGTTCATTGAGTCTGATTAGACCATCAGCATCGCGCTCAAAAATAACCAAGGAGCTTCAATATTTTCCCTATTTAAAACTTGACTCTTCTGTAGTTACATCACGTACTAAGAACGACAGACAATTAAAAGTTGCGATTTTCTAGGCAGATATGGGTATGAACAATACTTTCATTCTGGCGTAATAATCAAGGACTTTGCTGCTGTAACATGGCTGCAGGAGGCGCAATGATATTACACAGTGCCCGAAAATAGTCCCCTGCTATTGAAAGTTACCAAGGGGACTATTTTCGGGCAGTGCGTAATATAAGTACATAAGAGTCAAGTTTTAAATAGGAAAAATATGGAAAGTCTTCGATTATTTTTTGCGCGATGCTAATGGTCTAATCAGATTTAATGGATTATGCTAAGCTATGCTAAAAGTGGTACCGTCAGACTGGAAATCAGCAGAATGGATTCCAAAACGGTAAAAATCTAATGTTTAACTCTAGGGGAGCTGAAAAATAAAGATATTTTTAAAAAAGTGGAGTCTCCCTTTAAGTTTACACAGTTGATGTAGCACTTAATGTTTCATTTTATCTAAAGAAATGATTCACACATTTTGATAAGCAGAAAGTATTTATTATACCTTTTACTATTTGAAATCATTCTACATGGTTGATGTGTCTGTGCTATCTTTATTTAAAATAAATGCCACTTGGTTTTATGTATTTTGTTTTATAATACAAAGACTTCCTTGCTTCTTTGTATTTTAGGTGTGGTTTAAATTCCAAAGTTAAGTTTTTGTGCACTGGACATCCAGTATGCAATAAGACAGATCAGTCCCTGTCATATTTATTTGTGTTCTGCTGAGGGCTAGCCGAGTTAATGCGTTCACCCAAAACAGTTTTTGCGGTCAATTTAACCTCCTTGCATTGACTGCACTTAGTGACCTGTCATACAGGATGTGAAGCATGAAACACAACCATCAGTATGCACTGCGCGTCCTCCGTATTTTCTCTCTTGTTCGCTGTATTGTGACGATGTCATGTCTCACTTATGTCATTTTTCAGCAGCCTGTTGTAACAAATCATGTTTCTCCCCTAGAAGTCTCAACAGACCATTCTGTCCAGTTTTTGTTGTGGGGAAGGGTCTGCTTTTAAGGCTGGAGGGAGCTCAGTCCAATCAATAGGTCTTATTAAAGGCCAATGGCTCTTGCTTTGTCAGTTTTATTTGTAGTCCAGTGCTATGACGCAGCTGCAGTTCAAACACACTGTTTGGCCCGGGGCTGCAGGTGTTCATAAGTGATTGATTATTACTAGGTTAAAGTTTAGTTTAAAAAAAAACAGAGCCATTTTGTATACCTCATTTTGACATTGCAATGTACTGCTAGCGTGACTTTCTTGTGGCAGGTGCAAAATGCAGCTCTGTTCCATATCTAACAAGCTTCCTAGACTCAAAAGTGGATTTCAGACTCCAATCTGAGTTTGACCTTAACTTAAACATTACGATTTAAGGGCACATATTATGCCCATTTTTACACAAGGTGTGCCTAGAATGTGTTTTTGAAGTTTAAGCTCAAAATACCCCACATATCATTTACCGTATTATAGCATGTCCGAAATGCCCCTATTTGGGAGGACATTTAAATGCAAGTGAGCTACAGCTCCTCGCTCTGTTACCAACAGACAGTGATCACTTGCAGTAAAAATAGATCTGATTCCTGTGAATACAGTCTAAGACAATAGTATTTTTATAACCACATTAGGGCTGCAATGTACAAACACATTTAGAAAAGCTAAATGTCAGTGGCTGTAGATGGGACTGTTTTTGTGATGTCACATTATAAATAGTAAGGAAAGGGCAGGGTGGATTTTTTCATTGAAGGTTTTTTGTGTTCACACACTGCCAAAATACCTTTATGTGCACCTTTTTAAAGTGGACTTTGCACAATATGTTTAACTTTTTGTCTAATAGTGTCATATTTAGTAAGATTTAATATGCATAAAATACACAATAGCCTCAATCGCATTTTTTTAGTTACACACAACTCCCATCATGTATTGGTTTGGTCACTAGGCTTTATACAATGCATTATGGAATTGGCTTGGGATGATCCTAACTGTGGGTTCACACCAGCCGCGTTTGAGGCATCAAATTCTAATCTAGTTTGCCGCTTGAACATTTGAGTTTACTCGCTTCATTCGTGCGTGAAAGCCGTGAGTAAAATTCTAATCATCGAGACATTCACACGGAAATTTGTGTCACTGGAGGGGCTTCTGCGACTCTGCTCGCTTTCTGTAATCACGTCACTACTAGAGCAAGCTCCTGATTGCTTAACGCAGTGCGTTTTTCCAACAAAGTTGAAATAAGTGCTGGGCAAAGATTAATCGCGATTAATCGCATACAAAATAAAAGTGATTTTTTGCGTACACATGCGTGTACTGTGTCTAATTATTATGTATATTTAACCACACACACATTCATATATTCATTCAGAATTGTTTTATTTATATATCATTTTTTTAGATTTATATTTAATATAGATTATATAAAAATATAAATAAATATATGTAAACATGTAAATGTTTCTTAAATACATACATGAATGTGTGTGTATATATTTATACATAATAATTAGACACAGCACACACTCATATATTGTACCAATAATCACTTTTGTTTTGTATGCGATTGATTGCGATTGATCTTTGCCCAGCACTAGTTGAAATGTTTCAACGTGTGCGTTTTCCGCGGCAAAGCTCAATTTGCGCAAACTAGATGTGCGAATGAGGCGGAATCGCGTCTACCAAGCTGCGCTAAACGGCTCATTCGTGCAGTGAGACCTCCAGACGCGCCTCAACGCATCTTTACATGACTTAACATTGAAATCACTCGTGCTTGACGCTTCTACTGTTGCTGGTCTGAACGCAGCATAATAGTTTATGTACAGGTAGGAATCTTAGAAAGCGTAATAAAGTTGTAAACACTCACTGTGTAGCAAATAAAGGTGCTGCACAATGCTATAAAAGAACAATTTTTGGCTGTATGGTTCCAAAAATGTCTGTTTTACAAAAGGTTCTTAGTAGTGGCATAGGATTCTACACTGAAAAAAATGATTCACTGAATTTAATCAATTTTTTTAAGGTAAGCGGTTGCAATCAACCCATTCAAGCTACATTCAAACAAAAAATATTAGTAACTTAAAATAAAATATAAAACTTTTGTTTAAATGTAGCTCAAATAAATTGATTTCAACCACCCACCCCAAAAAATTGATCAAATTCAACGAATCATTTTTTTTCAGTGTACAGACTATGTAAAGAAAAGAAATGGTTATTTTAAGAACCATGGACTGAATAGTTCTTTGGGGAACCACAAATGGTTCTTTGGCATCGCTGTGAAGAACCTTTATTTTTTTAAAGACTGAATTGTCTTCATATTAGACGCACCCTTAAAATGCTTCCTCTGTAGGCACCAGTTTCTGGTTTAGAGCAATAGTGTCACATTAAAACATTTTCTTAGTGGGTCCAAAGGGGTGGTGATTAATTCATTTATTTAGACTTGCTTTAAAAACACACAATCATTAGTCATAAAAGCAAAATGCCAAAGCTCTCTCACTCTCTCATTCGAAGGTTGTGAAAAATGACAGTCTAGCCTGCGTTTGGCCATAGCAGTGAATTTATCACCTGTTTAATTTCACACTCTGCTAGTCTGAAGCGAGACTCATTGTAGACACTGACAAAGCGATAGAAGCAGAGCCGAGCATCACCTTGGGGCCGCGGCCTATTTTTAATTGAGTATACGTTTACTAAATAGGATTATGCATTGAAAATATGAACATAACAAACCCCAATAAGGTTTAAAGCATCGGCCTGTAAGCTTGATCTCGTACTGGATGAGAATTTAAGAGTGGTGAACAGGAAAAAGGGTGCAGTCGTCCATTAAACACGGGTGTCTTCTCATAAAGAACTTCTCTCAGCTCTCCAGGCTACTAGGATGGCCTATTGCTCTTTATGTTGCCAGTGTTACGATTACTCTAAGCAACCGTCTTAGTCTTTCATTAATGCCACTATTCAGGGTGACAAATTACGAATAAATAGAAAACTACCTACCAACCAACCAACCAGGCAGTCACGAAGGCCAAAAAGATGTGTGTGCGCCTGTAGTGTCGATACAGAGGTCAACAACTTGTGATGAATGTGAATGTTGACTCTCTTGGGGAGAAATGAAAAAAGAGTGCAGTAGAGGATGTGCGTTTGTGTGTGTGTACCGAACCGAAGTGTGACATTTAGAAGGTCTCTGTGTGTTTCCCCGGGAGTTATGCATTCACAGTGAGGCATCCCGGCCACCTGCAACAAACTAGCAGTAATCTCTGAAGGTCACCGTCTTCTTCCTTCTTTCTGCCTGACATTTTTCCCCAGATACGAGAGATCTTTCTCTTCCGCCCGTCATCTATCTCCTCGATGCACGGAAATGCCTCTGACCCCTTGATGGGCCATCTGTATTTTTTCTACTGGAATTATTCAGTCTCTGTTTACCCACTTTGCCCGGCTCTTTATTCCTTTAGCTCTTCATCTTAATGGAAAACTCATGGCTAAATGGACTCTCGTAAGTACATGATTGAGTTAAAGAGACGGGGAGGGACTTTGAGGACAGCTGATGCATGCATCTTGGTGTTCGCTAATTGAAAGGCTTGCGTGCTGCGCGGGTGCCGGTGACATCAAAGGACAGAAACTAATTAGCACCTCCTCCCACCTCCGTCCGCATCCACGCGTGGTACCGGTTTATTTATTCACCTTTTCACGTTGAGTTTTGCTAGCGTGCGGATGAGGAATGCAAATGTTTTCATCTTTCGCTTAGCTTGCACAATTGGGCTTAGGTAGCCTTAGAGCTTCATATATGGAAATTATTACTGGTTCTGCTTAGCGGTCAGGCTTAGAGTTTCGCTTAAGCATATTATTTACAATATCGGTGATGAGCGACAAAAGTGTGCGTCGAATAAGTAATAGGCCTTTGAGGTGAAAAGCTTGCAGCAAAAACGCTTCCTCTACTGAAAATGTTATCCCTTTTGTTAAACAGCTTGGTCAGGTTTAAAGTCCCTGGCATAAAAAGTCGCAATCAACTTCCATATTGTAATGCATTTTAAAGTGAAAATGAATATTACATGGTGAAAACGATGGCGTGGCTTGTGTTTTTCACAGTGAATTGATTGGATATAGAAAAGTAGGTGTTTCATTTAAAAGTGGAACTCACAGCAGATGACACTTGGAAGGGGCGGAGTTAATGGATGCTCTGCCCAAACCATCAAACTGATGATATCAGATAAGGTTAGCCACAAGAGGGTGGATGTAGATTTTTTTAAAGAGCACCTATTGTCCGATTCACATTTTTAAATTTCCTTTGGTGTTTCCTTTGTTTACACCAGATGCGAGTTCAACGATTTGCGCGAGTAGATTACATACAAAGTCGATGCAAATGACGCGAATATGTGAGTGGCGCTCTGTGGCGCGACAGGGATTTGAGCAACTTCCTGAGTCAAAGCTGGGCGCCGTGGACAGGCGCCACCTGTCGGCGCCAGTGTGCGTAAACTCATAGAAAACAAGGTGTTCGGTTTTTTTTTTTTAGACGTCCGAGAAATCCCCCCCCCCCCCTATAAACAACAGGGGGCCTTTAAGCAAGATTTGGGATGCGATTATCTAGGTAACTGGCAGATCAGCTAGACCAGTTTAGACCAGAATTTTTTTTTATTTGGATCACGCTTCAGTAAACAAGTTCTTGTCTGTTTTGTCAGTGCGTTAGACGTTTCATTCTGTATTGTGTGCTTCAATAATAAGCATATGATGAAAAAAGAAAGCTTTTAATAATCATAGTCCAAATACTACATCATCTCCCCTTGGAGTCTCTTGGCTGATCTTAACAAGACTTTGCCCTAAGGCGTGAATTCAACTCGTCTCACATTAAGCAAAATGTCACATCTCTGCACATCACTTCTGAACATCGCTAATGCTCTGAAGCAGAAACCGACTGTCTGGAGCAAGTGCGTGCGCTCTCTGTATCAATGTGGCCAGGTCTTCAGGCTCCAGTGCTTTCATTGTTTCCAGACTGGGGCTAATGAATTGAATGGCCTCCCCAAGCATCGACCCTGCGAGGGCTGTCAGTGCGGATTCTTGATAAGACGTATCGGGGCTGACCGACCCCTAGCGAGCCTTTACTGTGACCAGCTATGTAATCTGCTTAAGACGCGGTGTTTTAGGCTAAGTGGCATTTCGAACTATACACAAATGAGTTTCACATAAGAGCTTGTGGGGTCGGCCTGCCCACCTGCCCTCCGCTACATTCAGCTCGGGATTTGGTTTTGTTTTCCTTAATTGATAAAGGGTTAGCAGCACAATACGGTTGTGGGTTTGATTCCCAGTGAACACGCATGTTGACAATAATGTACTGTATGGATTGAATGCATTGCAAGTCGCTTTGGATAAAAGCGTTTGCAAAATGCATAAATGTGATTTTTAGTATTAAGCTGACTTTGTTGTTTTATAAAAGCCTATATTTAAAAAGATGCATTGATTTTTACTTTCATATGCTTCTGCTATGATTAACTGTGGCTACCCTGCACTACTCTGCTTACAAGGGCAGTGTTGGTGAATGATAAAGCCTGTTAATATGGGTACTGTTTATGAGCGCTGTGCAAAAGATGCCTGGGTATATAAATAAAAGAGGTTTTATTAAAGTGCTTTCTTGACTAGAGCTCTTTGACAGCTTTCATTAACAGTAAGGAACCATAATGCTCTGTTACAGAGAGAGGTACTTTATATCTCCAGTGAGTCTGCTTTGTTGACTAATAACCTTTAATTCTAATTAGGCAAGATAAGAGTGTGTTTAATGAGGCGACTCATCTGAAGAGAAAACTTCACCATTTCCTCGCTATAATCCCTAAAGTTTGGATCCTGGAGAGGCTTAAACTAATGCTAACTGCACCCAAAAAATTTTTATACAGATTGTTACTTATTTCACTTCTAATCGAAGCATAAGGGACGAGTTAGCCAGTGGCGCAGTGTTGTCTCCTTTAATTTATTTTGTTATTCCCTGGTTATTTCCATAGCTGGTCATTATCTTATACTTCCAGCAGTTCAATCTTCACTATAAAGTGAAGAAAATCTCAATATTCACTGCCCCGTGCCAAATATTTAAATACATTGCCAAACACTGTCCATTAATTCTTGGCAGCCAAGTTAAAAAAGACGCTTAAGTACCTGGCAATATTTTATTTTATTAGAAGACAATGTGCTGCATGCTGATATGCAAATTTGTGTGTGTGGTCCTCAGTGGGCTCTGTCTTATTGTCTTTGCTCTTTTAAACCTCCAAGTACTTATCCACTGTTATGCAAAGATAGTAGGTACAGTATTGTGTGAGATGGTCTGCTCATATCTCCTAAATCAATTATGTTAGTGTGATTCTGTATCTGTGCATTCATTCTGCTTAAAGGGATAGTTAATCGAAAAATGTCAATTTTTTTCATAATTTATTCATCATTAAGTTATTACAAATCTGTATACATTTCTTTGTTCTGCTGAAAACAAAAGCTGGTATTTTTTTGATCTGTGTTTGTAAGTTTTTGAGCAACATTTACCTCCATAGTATTATTTCTGTGCACCTGCTTGATTATAAATCTTTTCCTTTGTGTTTAGCAGAACAAAGACATTTTCACATGTTTGTAAAAACTTGAAGGTGGGCAAATATAGACTTTTTTTCTATCCCTTTAAAGGGACACCACTTTTTTGAAAATATGCTAATTTTCCTGCTCCCCTAGAGTTAAACATTTGATTTTTACCGTTTTAGAATTCATTCAGCTGGAATTCTGGCGCTAGCACTTTTAGCATAGCTTAGCACAATCCATTGAATCAGATTAGACCATTAGCATCAAGCTAAAAAATAACCAAAGAGTTTTTATATTTTTCCTATTTAAAACTTAACTCTTCTGTAGTTACATCATGTACTAAGACAGACAGAAAATTAAAAAATTGTGATTTTCTAGGCAGATATGGCTCAGATTATACTCTCAAACTGGCGTAATAATCAAGGACTTTGCTGCTGTAACATGGTTGCAGGAGGCGCAATGATATTACGCAGCGCCTGAAAATAGTTCCCTGCTATTGAAAGTAACCAAGGGGACTATTTTCGGGCAGTGCGTAATATTTTGGATTCCAAAACAGTAAAAATCAAATGTTTAACTCTAGGGGAGCTGGAAAATCAGCTGGAGTGTCCCTTTAAAATTAAATTTTTGTAGATTTTGTGTTTGGGGAAACCATGTGTAATTTCAGAACAGTATAACTAAAATGTCCTCACTATAATATAAAAACAATTGTGTATGTGTATTTTACAGATTGTGGGTCAGGAGGCTCGGGCTCAGGATCCGAGACCTGCGAGCAGGATCGGTGTCAAAGGTTAGGCGGGTCGTGGGATGAAGACACAGAGGATAATGGATGCATCTGTGACTACAACTGTCAGTCTGTTCCACGCAGCCCGGTATGAAAATCTTTGCATCTGTGAATCCACTCGTACACTGCCCAGACGTTTAACTTGGTAAAATGCGTGGTAAATCGTTTAATCCTTTAATCACACCGTGTTAACCTTGCCGTGAATATTTGCAGGTGTGTGGCTCAGATGGGAATACGTACAACAACGAGTGCGAGCTGAAGAAGACCAGGTGTGAGAAGCATATTGAGTTGATGCTCCAAAGCCAAGGCCCCTGTATAGGTGAGATAAATCTGAATTTTCCTCAGCTATCTCAAGAATAACACAGGAAATCAGAGGGGTAGGCTGTTGTAAAACCATTGTGGAAGGATGCTGCTTACCTTTGAGCTTAGAGGGTTTGTGTAGACCAGACCGAAAGGCTACCGCTAAGAGAGGAAGAGCATGGATGTGTGATCAGAGCAGTGTGAGATTCCCTCAGGCTTCAGGCGGAGCTCGACTCCACTTTCGCTCACACACACACACACACACACGAACGTTCAATCCTCGTCCTTTATCTAACTCAGAGTTTTCTGCTTCAGAGCCTCTCAGGCCCTCTAGCCAGGCTCAGTCATGCTTCTTCAGTGGCCGTGGATAATAAATCTTTTCGGAGAACTTTCCACCAGTGTGAGGAGCTTTTGGCGTCTGCTTCCCATTGGCTGAGCTTAGATCAATGGAAATCACATTGGGGCTTAAATTTGATATGCACGGTGCAGTCTCTCCTGAGCCATTCTCTGACCCTGTGTCTTTGAGAGCTGACTGGCCTCCAGAGCACCTTGCTGCTTTTTGCTAATTGAAAATTAGGTCTCAGTGACCTCCAGACAACCTTCTGCCGAGTCTCCTTGCGGAGGAGATCAGAGGATGCTGTAAACCGCCTCTTGCTATTTCTTTTGTCATGTAGCCAAACTGTTTACTCAGAGATACTTAGTGTATAGTGTATATTCTTAATACATTTAAGTACTGCAGTCTGAGCTTCAATTCCGATATCTATGCAGGAGCAGATTTCAATTTAGATTTTGTTTTATTTACAATATCGGTTGTAAGAATAATGCGTTCAGTGTGTGTTTTTCTTCTTTGACAGTCATTCAGAAGTTCCTGTTTTGGCTTGAAGCAAAAATGTTTACAAGCAACATATTTATTGCTAGTATTTTATTACAGCAATGCTTCTCAAACTAGTGTGCGCGGGATTGATTTTATAAAATACATTTATTTATCATAAATTATATGTGATTAAACCTAAGGCTACTAACCAACAGCACTACATTGTACAATTTAAAGTTTTGTTTAATTCAAATTCTAAGTTTGAGAGTGTTTTATGTCATGAATTTTATTTGGCGTTGTGCACCATACACAAAGGGGGGGGGACACAGAAACGTTTAAGAACCACTGCATTATAGTTATCAGTGCCTCAATACGCTTTCATACTCTAGCACAATTCAGATGAAAGGTACTACTAATAGTTATCCTTCTCCAAATATTATAGTCCTCCTTGGTACCATCGGTAACAATAAACATTACTTTGATAGACCTCGGTTAAGCTGATGGGCTGAACCTGACCCGCGGCATTATCGGCACCTTGTTGTGTCGGGAAGGATTGAACTAATGGGTGTGAAGGAAAGAAGGTGAAGAACTGCTACTAGAGAAGACAGGATGAAATTAAAAGCACCTTTGTCATAATGGGCTCAGTATGAAGAGGAGAAGTTTAATGAGGTGTGGACAAAACCCATCTCTGAAGCCACTGGCACGGTGACACATCACCATTATAGTCGGAGATGTGAGCGTTTACAACGGAGTTCCCCTGATTTATAACAGTTTCCAATCTCAAAACCGCAAACAGCTTCATGGGCTTCAACCCATTCAGCTCAATGGCCTAGAGAGAGCAATGGAAATAGTATGAAAATCCTGTGAAAAATTGAGATAAAGAGTGACATAGTAAAGATAAATAGGCACCTGCCATCTGCCTTCCAGCTCGACGTTACAGTTAAATACCGCAACAAACTATTCCAGGTATTCGGAATAGCAGAAGTGGAATTAGGTTATATAGCGAGAGTGGACCGACATTGCTGTGTCCTAATTTGCGTCCGTAAACATGAAGTCCATAAATCTCTGTTTGACATGCCAACGTACGTGTAAACTCCGCTATCTGAGACAAGAACAAATAAAGAGAGCAGACCCCAGAGGATAAGTCAAATGTCACCTATTACACATTCAACGAAGAGCCCATTGTTTGTTTTCACGTCGGGTAATAGCATCATTTTTTCCTGATTTTGAATTGGTGTCTGGATTTGTAAATGGTTTTGTTATCTGGCAACCAGATGCAGGCTCTCCCACCTCTACTCCTTAAGCAATTCTTATTGTGTTGTACTAAATTGCATTTCAGTTTGGGTTGTTTAGTTTAATTTGTCTTAAAATAAAATAAATCTCACCATCTGTCTCTCTCTTTCGCTCTCTCCCACCCCTGTTTACTCCTCTCTCGCCCATACCTCCTGTATAGCTCTTCCAACTTTATCACCAGAAGTCTTTCAGCACTGCAGTGAAACGGTTTACGGATGTTGTGAAGACAACAAGACTGCCGCCCTGGGTGTTGAACTGGCAGGGTGTCCAAGTGCGTAGCTAAACCTTCATTACTCTCCGCATGAACACTAATCTCCCATGCATGTGTAATGTCTGATGTGCTCAGTGGTATTTGACTGAGTTTGATATAGTTTTTAGTCTTTAGCCGTGATTATCATACCAAACACATTTGATAGATAAACAAAAACGCAGCTAAAGTAATTTTTTTATTTACTATCTTTACTAATATTGACTGAGTAAAGATTGAAATCAATGTGATATTAAACTTTGATGCTTATAATCATATGCAAATAATTAGATTATGAGACTTTAGCCTGGATTTCACAGGCAGGTCACACATGGAGATCTGTGTCTTTACAACATGTCTATTATAAAATGCAGTAAATACAAGTTGTCAAAATTGCACTCTTCAGGTGTGTGTCTGTGCAGTCATGGCTCGTATGGAGACACCTGTGACCCCACCACTGGCCAGTGCTCTTGTAAACCGGGCGTTGGGGGACAGAGGTGCGATCGCTGCGAGCCGGGATTCTGGAACTTTAGAGGCATTGCGATGGAGAACTTGAGCGGTTGTACACGTATGTTTTCTGTTTCTTGCTATATTTTTTCTGAGAGTTTTTTTCAGTTAAATGTGTGACCACAAAACCAGTCATAAGAAGCACGGGTATATTTGTAGCAATAGCCAAAAATACATTTTATGGGTCAAAATTATGATTTTATTTATGCACAAAAATCATTAGGATCATGTTCCATTAAGATATTTAGTAAATTTCCTACCGTAGTTAGAACAAATTAAAAATTCTATTTATCATCATTAGTGATATGTGTTGCTAAGGGCTAAATTTGGGGCAACTTTAAAGGCATTTGCTTGATTTTTTGCACCCTCAGATTCCAGATTTTCAAATAGTTGTATTTCGGCCAAATATTTTCCATACATCAAGGAATATGTAATTTATTCAGCCCTTAGGTGATGTATAAATCTCAATTTGACCCTTATTGACCCTTATGTTTTGTGGTCCAGAGTCGCATATGTTAAAGGAAAGCACCACCGTTTTTCAATATTTTACTACTTTCCCACCTCAACTTAGACACATTAATTCATACCTATCTTTTTTCAATGCGTGCACTTAATCTTTGTACAGTGCATCGTGAATGTGTTAGCATTTAGCCTAGCCCCATTCATTCCTTAGGATCCAAACAGGGATGAATTTAGAAGCCACTAAACACTTCCATGTTTTCCCTATTTAAAGCCTGTTACATGAGTAGTTACACGAGTAAGTATGGTGGCACAAAATAAAAAGTGGTAATTTTTTAAGCAGATAAAAAATGAGAACTATATTGTATGTTGGAAGAGGACTTAGTTTGCAGCACTTCGATCTCGGCGTGTAGTAACATCATCACTTCTGACTACTCCCCATCTTGCCCAAACTTCCATTAATATTACTGCGCTCGTGGTTGAAGTACTTTTCCCCCTCACAATATAGTTCTCATTTTCAGCCACTTAAAAAATCACCACGTTTTATTTTGTGCCACCATACTTACTCATGTAACTACTCATGTAACAGTCTTTTAATAGGGAAAACATTGAAGTGTTTGGTTGCTTCTAAATTTATCCCTGTTTGGATCCTAAGGAATGAATGGGGCTAGGCTAAATGCTAACACATTCACGTCGCGCTGTACAAAGATTAAGTGCACACATTGATAAAAGATATGTATGTATTAATTTGTCTAAGTTGAGGTAACAACATAGTAAAATATTGAAAAACAGTGATGTTTTCCTTTAAATGCGCCTGTTAACTCTTCCTACAACATCCGGTCACAACATTTAGTCAAAACCAGTGTTTTGCCTCCAAGACACTGATAAAAATGTAACCTCTCTAAGTGTGCAACATGGCTTGACCTATAAGTTCTACCTACAGACAAACAACACGGTGCTTAGTGTGAATAAGGGTGTGTTTGTACAATGCTACAAAGCCAAGGATGGGAAAAACAAGCATTGATTGAAAAGTTTCCCCTCCGGTGCCTGTGACCCTCGGTGCATTAGCACATTCTGTGGCCACATTCACCCCAGGGCTTCTTGACCCGGCATTGAACTCCACCAGACTGCGGCCACTGACACAGACTTACTGCTATTGCCATATAGCTCTGGGCTCACGGACTGGAACCGCTTTAGATTGCCTGTATGAGTTTAGTGCATGTGTGGATGTTTTTGTTGGGGTGAAATTGAAGAGAAAGAGACAAGGAATCTAATCAAAACTGTTCAACCAGATTAGGCTGACAGTCTGCTGTCTCTCTTGCTCTCTCCATCACCGTGTAACTGTGATGGAGTGGGATCGGTTCGTGACGACTGTGAGCAGATGTCAGGGTTGTGCTCCTGTAAGCCTGGAGTTAAGGGCATGAAATGCAATGTGTGCCCCGATGGGAGCAAGATGGGAGTCAATGGCTGTGACAAAGGTAACTTTGGGATTTTTTATTAGGATACAATTTTGTCAGTTTCTTCAGAAGTGCATGTTTAATGTTACTGGGTGATTCTCACGAAAACTTGGTTTTAAAAATGTCAAGCATGAAAATGTAAAAATTGCTTAAATTTACTTTTTTTCCCACCAGACATTGAAAAACAAAGTCTGGAGTAAATGGGAACATTAATTTAAAAACTTTTACTTATCATTTAACACTTTTTGTAACATAATCTCATTACCGCAACAGTCAGAAAACATCAACACTGACATATTTTCAAAATGACATGACAAACCTGAAAGAACATAATTTGGAGATTCTGCACATGCATTTAAAATCAAAGTATTATGCTTCTATTAATTAAATTAACATTTAATAAGCATCTGTTGCGGTAATGATGATCAAAATGTCGTGTAAGCATTCTGACAAGACAATATTTCAAAGTAACTGTAAAAAAAATGATCTTACCTGGTAGCCATCTTGAAGTAACTGGTCCATGTGCTTGGTCACTCAAAATCAAAGTTTATTAAAATTCTGTATGTGTGCTTAAACTGTTCTCAAAAAGTGTTGCGGAGGATGAGAACATCAGGCATGGACACATCATTTTCCTTATTTTTCTTCATTATTATTATACATGAATATTCAGTAAATATTTTTTCTGTCATCTAAAATAGTCTAGCAAAACATCCATTAATTTTTTTCTTAATATTTTGTGTTAATTTGATTAAATTACAACATAACGCATGTTCAAACACAGCCGGACACATTGCGGTAATGAGAATTTCAGCAGAAAATGAGATAAAATTTACAATTATAAATTCTTATGTTGAAATCGCACATTGTGCAAGGTAGAACACAGTATTGTGTTAATTCTGATGCGTTTTAATGTTACTATATTACACATTTTAAAGCTAAAATCATTAGTGCCGTGGTGTTTCAATGGTTTCGTGAGAATCACCCTACTAGGTTATAGTATCATCATGAGGTAGGTATGTTTTGTCATAATTACCGGTTAAAGTTTGGTACTGGTCAATTTATAGTCCCTAGTTCACCCAAAAATCCTCCCCCCAAACCTGTATCTGTTGAACACAAAAGAAAACTTTCATAGTAGGAAAAACAAATACCTTGAAAGTCAGTGGCGGCCGGTGATTTCTTTTTTCGAGGGTGCTCGTTGTAGCCCATCATGTGTGTGGTTCGTAATTTCAAAATATGTGTTCTGCCCGTCGAGAGATCCTGTGTACATCATGTGTTTTGTCAAAATAAGTAAGCGTCTTTTTTATCATAAACAGTTTTGACGCATGTGCAGCAGGCACTTATTTTGACAAAACATGTGATGCACACAAGATCTCTCGACGCGCAGAACACATATTTTGAAAAAAGAAACCACACACATGACACTCGGAACACTTATTTTAAATTAGCGCCCCTCGGATGAGCAGTCACGGCATTTATCAAAATATGTTTTTTTGTGTTCGACAGAATAAAGAAACTCATACAGGTTTAAAACAATAAAAGGGTGAGTGAATGATGACACAATTTTTGGGTGAACTGTCCCTTTAAGTAAAAACTCCTTCAGTTTCCTGCTTCAATACAAGGATTTTTTGTTTGAGTTTTTTGCTGCAAAGATCAGGTTAGATTACTGTACATTCATGCTATAAATATTTAATTTATATTGGTTTTGTAGGTGGACAGCATAACCACTGTCGAACACCCAGTTTTGAACCGTGTCGGACATTTTGACATTTAACAATTATTAATGTTATTAAAATGTGAGTGGAAATCTAAAGGTGTTAGTTTGCTCTACATGTGACTGTAATCCAATTAGATCAATGCAGTTCAAAGTTTAATCTTCAAATGCACAACGGGACCAACATTGAAAATGTTACCCACTGTGTTTAAGCTTGGTGTGTAATATAAAGTGAAGAGCTTAATGAACTCCACAATCCCAGAATAGCTGTGTCATGCAGTGATCCTGCCAGATAAAAGCTGTCACATGAAAGTGAGGAAGCAAGGCGGGTCAATTCTGCACTCCTATACTCTGATGTTAGAGGAAGTAGCAAGACTTTGTGGTGGTCCCTTTTTTTAATGGATTTTAATATGATTCATATTAGATGTCGATAAACCCAATCAAATTACTCCACAGGACCCGCAGCACCCAAGTCCTGTGATGCGCTGAAATGCGACTTTGGGGCATCATGTGTGGAGCTCAATGGTCAGGCTCACTGCGAATGCCCCTCACCAGACTGCGACGAGAAAAATAAGACGAAGGTGAGTTTGCATATATTAGCAGTGTTGGGGAAAGTTACTTTTAAACGTAATGCATTACAATATTAAGTTACTCCCAAAAAAAGTAACTAATTGTGTTACTTAGTTACTTTTCATGGAAAGTAATGCTTACGCTTACTTTTGCGTTACTTTTTCTTGGCTGAGGCTTGATCTCTTTCAGGCCGTGCAGGTGTTTTTTATGACTGAAAAGTTCTGCATTCAGAAATTGCATATTTCATCACAAAAATGTCGAGCTCTGACCTGCCATCTCCGTTTTTGACTCAAACTGTTCTTACATAGGCGTGTACGCATAGAGTGCATATTATGACTACGTTCAGTTGAATTCAGTACATAATTTTTTTAATCAAATTAATACATTTTTTAAAAAGTAACTCAAATATTAATGTGTATATTTAAAAAGTAATTTACTCGTTACTTCAGAAAAGTAATATTATTACGTAATGCCCTTTACTTGTAACGTGTAACCCCAACATTGTATATCACTGTCCTGCGACCCTAACAATTAACCTATTTCTTTCAATAATATATAATGTGTGTGATTTTGGACAGGTATGTGGATCTGATGGGGTTACATATGCAGACCAGTGCCAACTGAGAACAATCGCCTGCCGACAAGACAAGATAATCACTGTGGAGCATTCAGGCAAGTGCAAAGGTAAGATTTGCCTCGAGCTCCTTTCGTTCTGGTATTTATCTATTTTTGCACTAATGCATACTCAAACAAGCACATTCCTTTGGCATTTCTTTCTTGGCATGGTTTTTCTTCTATGAACAAAAGAAAACACTGATAATTAGTTTTTGCAATGTACCGGTTTTGTAAGGGGAAGCAGCACTGCGTGATGGGGTCCAGGTTTGGGGCAGCGTGATGTCCAGGTTTGTTGTTTTGTTGGTTTGATGCGGGTGGCAGGTGTTTAGGGGACAAAAAAACTGCCTAACAGATGCTCCCCTGCAGATAGAGCCGTGCCGCCTGGCTCCAGAATGGAGACTTTGAATCCCCTGGAACTGGGCGACATTTGAGTTGTTTGATTTGCATTACCCCTGTGTGGATTAGGGAGAGTTAACTGCACAGTTTGGGGTGGAAGCACCTGCCGGTGATGCCCGCTGCCCTGGTGCCGATGTGTAGATAATGGACCATCTCTCTTTCTTTCACAAATCTAGTCAAGTCTAGTCATCTGTTGGTTGATCTGTATTGGGAACCTGGTAGAAGGCCAAGGTTAAGACTTTCATGTCAGCTGTATGTAAGTAGCCGTGTGCCAGCTCACGTCAGAAGGTGTTCAGCGGGGAGCTAGCAGCTCTTGGATGGCCATGTCACGCGATGGACATCGCCAGCTGCCGATATCTGGAGCTGGGCCAGTGGCAGGTGCCAGACATTTTCAACATCAGCTTGCGATGCCGCTCGTTCAGTCCTGTTAAAGCCACATAAGTGATTTGAGTTTTATCTTCACACATGGTGTGGTCTGTTTTAGTACTGCATTGAAACCCGTGTGCATTATGTTTTTATAACTGAACTGCTATACTAAATGTGTACTTTCAGATCTCCATAGGTTTTAAACGCCCCTTAGTCCTTGCCATTTATGTGTACGTTGGTTAAATATTATGGGATACCTTAGTTATACCCACAATAGAAGCATTTGCTTTGCTCAATCGTTTTGTTATGTGTAAAACTATTTGCCATTCACTTCTCAGCACAGAAAATGCAAAGAAATCAACCATTTTATACTCTTTAAAAGACATAGACATAGCAAAGTGATGTTTTGACCGTTATTTTCATCCCTAAAATCTTTAAACAAAGAACCTTTCTTATTTCCGTCTTTTGGCATTACCTGCCGATATGACCAGAATCCAGCTCCTGTTCTAGGTTTATTTAGGGATCTTGGAAGAAGTGAAGAGCAGGCTTATGTTGGATCTTCACCAGCCTGAGGCAGAACTGGCGACAGCAGCACCATTTATTAATTCCTTCCCCAACACGTGGGGTAAAGCAGACCCGGACTGCTCGACAGCCCTGAGGTGGAGGGGTTAGACCGCAACTCATTTCACGTGTGACTGGGTGTAAACTAGCCGAAAGCGAGCATTTCTCTTTGTATTCATTTTTTGTTTGCTCGCAAAGCTCATCTTCCTCTCTCATAGCCTCATTTCGGCAAATGGTGCCGCAGATCGTACAAGTTTCCCTGCATGTTGCCATAGCAGGCAGCAGATGAGGCGATCCGTGGCGCATCTCGGTACATGACGTGGGGCATTCGGGGTCTTGAATGGCTGACAAACTTTTAGCACATAGAGAGTCCAAGACTTGGCAGTTCCTTGCTCGCACATATGGTGTCATCACCTGTATATTTGCAGCAAATTGGCAGCCTACACATTCGCATATGGTGCGTGCAGCTCTGTGCTTCGATTCTCTCATTTTTGTATTTAAAAATATCAATGGGGTTCAAATGATAATTTTTGAATCATCCTGTAGTTTTTAAAACTAAATAGTGATCATTATAGTAAGACACTTAAAATGAAAGGATGGATGGATGGATGTGGGGCAGGACAGGGCATTATACCACACTATGTTGGATGTACACTCACCTACTGTAAAGGATTATTAGGAACACCATACTAATACTGTGTTTGACTCCCTTTCGCCTTCAGAACTGCATTAATTCTACGTGGCATTGTTTCAACAAGGTGCTAAAAGTATTCTTTAGAAATGTTGGCCCATATTGATAGGATAGCATCTTGCAGTTGATGGAGATTTGTGGGATGCACATCCAGGGCACGAGCTCCCGTTCCACCACATCCCAAAGATGCTCTATTGGGTTGAGATCTGGTGACTGTGGGGGCCATTTTAATACAGTGAACTCATTGTCATGTTCAAGAAACCAATTTGAAATGATTCGAGCTTTGTGACATGGTGCATTATCCTGCTGGAAGTAGCCATCAGAGGATGGGTACATTGTGGTCATAAAGGGATAGACATGGTCAAAAACAATGCTCAGGTAGGCCGTGGCATTTAAACGATGCCCTATTGGCACTAAGGGGCCTAAAGTGTGCCAAGAAAACATCCCCCAAACCATTACACCACCACCAGCCTGCACAGTGATAACAAGGATCCATGTTCTCATTCTGTTTACGCCCAATTCTGACTCTACCATCTGAATGTCTCAACAGAAATCGAGACTCATCAGACCAGGCAACCTTTTTCCAGTCTTCAACTGTCCAGTTTTGGTGAGCTCGTGCAAATTGTAGCCTCTTTTCCTATTTGGAGTGGAGATGAGTGGTACCCGGTGGGGTCTTCTGCTGTTGTAGCCCATCCACCTCAAGGTTGTGCGTGTTGTGGCTTCACAAATGCTTTGCTGCATACGTCGGTTGTAACGAGTGGTTTTTTCAGTCAAAGTGGCTCTTCTATCAGCTTGAATCAGTCGGCCCATTCTCCTCTGACCTCTAGCATCAACAAGACATTTTCGCCCACAGGACTGCTGCATACTGTATGTTTTCCCTTTCACGACATTCTTTGTAAACCCTAGAAATGGTTGTGCGTGAAAATCCCAGTAACTGAGCAGACCAGCCTGTCTGGCACCAACAACCATGCCACGCTCAAAATTGCTTAAATCACCTTCCTTTCCCATTCTGACATTCAGTTTGGAGTTCAGGAGATTGTCTTGACCAGGACCACATCCCCAAATGCATTGAAGCAACTGCCATGTGATTGGTTTATTAGATAATTGCATTAACGATAAATTGAACAGGTGTTCCTAATAATCATTTAGGTGAATGTATAGCCACAAGGCTAAACATATCTTAGCAAGAACCTTCTATAGTGTGATGAAATAGCCTCATCTGTGCAAAGTTATATCCGATTTTTCAACTCCAATTACCATGTAAAGCTGCTAAATCCTGTCAACAGCTTTTGCTTACACAGAAGGATACCAGAAAGAGATTTTGCATAAGCAAAATCCTCCTACAGGAATTTTGGCAAATAACCACAAGTTCATCCACCTAGAATAAGACAACTCAGTCAACACAGACAACTCAAATAACCCACATTTTGTGCTTGAAAGAATTCTGTACTGTAGAAATACTTATCTCATTTGACTTTCACCCCATAGACTTTCATTGTAAGTGCATTATTGTAAATGCAATTGATGTGATGTCCTTATCAGACACGCTTGATAAAGTAAAAAGCAATAATAACAACTAGGGATGCACGGATAGAAAAATGTACGGTCGATACTAATATTAGATTAGTTAGAATGACATTTACCAATACAGATGGATACGGATAGTTTTGCTTTTTACTCAAATTATGATGACATGAAATCCCAGAAGTGCAGAGCATACAAACTGCAATTTTTCGCCCTTTTTGATTCCCAGGATATAATCTGTTTTGATCATTGGCTGTTATTAAACAATCAGTCAAAAAAAAATGCTTTTATGTGCCGAATCCAATTATTAGCCGATATAATGTGCATTCCCAATTACTGTTTTCATCCCAACCAAATGTGACCATGATGAGCAACAGGTCATGTTGCTGCTTTTTTACTTTCGGAGCAGACAAACCAAGCACTCTTGCATCACATTCACATCTGCTTGTTTTTACGAACAAAATAATGATTATTTTCTGTAATCATCAGCGTCACAGATGTTGCTGATGGTGCTTAACTTGTTTCGAACATTTTGTTAATCTCTTTCACCATCATCCAGCTCCTGTTATCTTTGATTTTATCACATTTTATTTAGTTTGGGATGTCTTTCCCTCTGACAGTCAACGTTTCTCCCAGCCAAAATACTCTCACGCACATGAGTCGTGTGGAAGAAACCCAAAGTCATTTTAATAGCAGCCTTTCAAAAACTAACTATACTGCTATGGTTGTGAAAATGACAATGATTTTTGCATCTCCTAATTGTGCACCCTGCCTCTCTGAAAAGCAAATGGAGCGTTAAACGTGATTAAGGCAAGCTTCCACTCAGCTGCATCCGTTGCCAGTTACCGCCTTTGTGCCACAAAATCCAGCGACTGAAGCTCCGCACCCCGGATCTCTCTTTCCCTTGGAGCTAACGCTACACTGGGCTCCTGAATGACAGGTGCAGCCGGTCGAATAAAAAAACGTGTGCCGTGACACACACTGATAGCATCACAGCACTCCTGCACAAAGCTTACCATATCTACTCTCGCTCTCCCCTCTCGCCCGGCCTGTGACAGCCGGTCTGATAGATGTAGTATTTCTGTAAGGTATCGCATTTCACACCCCGTCAACTACTCGCTGTTCAAATGCGAGATGATTAGCATGTAATTAAGAGCCTGTGCTCGCATGTTATCAGGTTCCCAACCAAGTACTGTTAGCCTGTACACGGGGGATTCATTGAACACAAGGTTGTGTATTATTACCAGTGATTGCCCTTGTTCATATCTCGGCCCCTGTTGTAGCAACTTTCATTTTCAAAGTCTATAGGAGGTCTTTTAAGCAAGACCACTTGTATAGTGAGATGTCACTTTGATTTATTGTGACAACTTGCTTTATATGTAGTGTGACAACATGCCCCACTATGTGTCAGTTGTCTTTATTTAATGTTGAAAATGTTTAATAGACTGGATTGGACATGTATTTGTGACCCTGTTTGTGTAGTCCAGGCTAACGTCTTATAATCAAAATTTGAGATTCTGTCACTATTTAAGAGACACTCCACTTTTTTGAAAATATGCTAATTTTCCAGCTCCCCTAGAGTTAAACATACGATTTTTATCGTTTTGGAATCCATTCAGCTGATCTCCGGCCCTGGCGGTACCACTTTTAGCATAGCTTAGCATAATCCATTGAATCTGATTAGACCGTTAGCATCACGCAAAAAATAACCAGTTTCGATATTTTTCCTATTTAAAACTTGATTCTTCTGTAGTTACATTGTGTACTAAGACCTACAGAAAATTAAAAGTTGTGATTTTCTAGGCAGATATGGGTAGGAACTATACTCTCATTCTGGCGTAATAATCAAGGACTTTGCTGCCGTAACATGGCTGCAGGAGGCGCGATGATATTACGTAGTGCCCTAAATTAATCCCCTGCTATTGAAAGATACTAAGGGGACTATTTTTGGCTGCTGCGTAATATCATTGCGCCTCAAAAGTAAAAATCACAACTTTTAATTTTCCGTCGGCCTTAGTACACAATGTAACTACAGAAGAGTCAAGTTTTAAATAGGAAAATATCAAAACTCTTTGGTTATTTTTAGCGCGATGCTAATGATCTAATCAGATTCTATGGATTATGCTAAGCTATGCTAAAAATGGTACCGCCAGACCCGTAAATCGGCTGAATGGATTCCAAAATGGTAAAAATCAAATGTTTAACTCTAGGGGAGTTCAAATAAAGTGGAGTGTCCCTTTAAGGTAAAATTTTCGCGGGCAGGAAAAAGTGTGACAACTAGCCCCAGTCTCCCCTATATGAGTCTTTGAAGCTAAATCTTGCATTGGTAATGTCTTTCTTAACTTATATCTGCCGCAGTGGAGAGGTTTGCGAGTGTGTTGACAAGGCTGTGTTGGTTGGCGCTTCGACGGATGCCTGCATGAAGCGAGGGCTCGCTTTGAAGCCCCAGTTAAACCCTGCTTTTCTGCCCTATTTATATCAATCATTCATCACTAGAGGCTCTGGCTGTCTGTGATTAAAGCCTCCCTGCAGGAGGGCAACATCTGAATATGTATATATAATTCATATCTACAGGCACAAGCACACACGCTCATGTTTCCTCGTAGACGTGTAGATGAACCATATTCTGCAATCTAACACATATTCAGCGGTATGTAAACACTTCTGGTCAAGGCTCTGTTTATAGATTCGTTCAAGCTTTGCTAAAGGCCAGCTTTTAAAATACCTCAAAGTATCAAGCAGCTACCTGTTTTTTTTTCTTCAAAAGGTATGATTCATTACTTAGGGGGTAAATTAACGCTATGCCTTTTTCTTTGAAAAGGGGCTCTTTGCAGGTGTAGCTTAAATGATGTGATTGAACCAGGCTGTACTAGTGGGTTTATTCCTGGCATTTTCATGTATGTGATTTTGATATGAATCTGTGATGCATACAAAGCATTGCTCAGGATAAAGACACCCTGCTGGGTTCTTACAGGCCGTTGAGACTTTTTAAATGGCAGGGAGAAAGAGGGTGTGACAATGTTGGTAGAAATAAAAGGTAGGAAAGCGACTAAAAAGTGTGTGTGGGGGGGGGTGTGAGTAGAAAAAAGTATTTCCATTTTCATTTATGCTTACCCATCATTCCATTCCTGCTTTCTCCCAGAATCCATTGAGCTGGAGGCCAAACCCACCTCCTTCCCAAACATCCCCCGCACCACCCCACCCTCCGCTTACGTCAAGAACACCGAACAGGACCATGGCCACACCATCGCCTTCACCACCACCTCAAGCTTTTACGATGATCCCGATGACGGCTCCGTGGTGGAGGCACTGCCACCTCCGAAAATTGAAACGGAAGAAGAACTCTCCACATACGAGCCCTCCACACCCTACACACCCACTCCAGCGCCAGCCCTGGGCACCAGGCCTAGATTCTATGATGGATCGGGTAGCGGAGACCCCAGTGGGGACGACGACATGGATGGTAGCGGTATGGAGGGGAGCGGAGAAGAGCCATTTGGTAATGCAGACCACTCAGTACATTCACCATATTTTATCATTTGTAAGGGGTTTAGGCATAATTGTGAGGAACAGATGATAAGAGAAGATATACGGACTGACCTTGCGTGTGAGGTGACCTCTGCTTGAATTGTAATGTCATATCAATTTAACATTCCCCATTATCTGAGAGCCCATTATTATCTGAGAGGTTTTGACACCTGACATCAACCGCTAAGGGTGCAATTTTCATTTGGAATCACTCAAATAATTCACCAAAATGACTAGCTTCAGTTTTCAATTTGGCTTAACCTTATGAGTAAAAGTCTTTTGAAGGCCTTTTATAATGGAGACAGTATAACAGCTGTTGCTTTTTCCACTGGAGCTACTTTTACTGAACAGAAATGAAGTATATAGAATAAATATTTAAAGATTCTGTAAAATGTCTTAAAGGCAGGGTAGGCAGGAATTATCTAAAAAACTTTTTTACAAGTTTGTCTAAACTGTCTTTGTATGCAAATGCATAATTAAAATGTAAGTACTCTAAAAAAGAGAGTATAAAACTCGAGTGTCTGTAGACCTCTCACGACTGTGTTTTAAACAGTTAATTATTTCCATCCGGGACGAAACATATGATTAGCTTGCTCAAATATCACTCTCTCTCGCGACCATGGCTCCACCCGTTGCTATGGGATCTGCCCAGACATGCGCACACCCGATTGATTTGAACGTGCACGAGGCAATACGAAGAGCAATACTACAGCAGAGAAATAGCACTAACAACTCACAGAAACTGCATTCACATCTTACAGTACCTGCATATCCAGTCAGCAAAGGCAAAAAAGGAATAAATGAAGCAATCAAACGAGAGGAAATATCGCGTGGCTTTTCCTCGAGTCGATGATGCAGTAGCAGTATTGTCTGCGGAGTGTAGTCCTCGTCAGAGTCAACAATGCTTTCATCACAGAAACTCTTCCATGCAAAACACTGGCTGAGTGAGTACTAAAAGCCATCCGTTTATAAAAGCCATCTGTTTATATTCCTAGTGATAAAGTTAGGTGTATTATTACATGTGATTGTGACTTGATGTTATTACATGCACCGCGCTCCTTCCTCTCCGCTTGTCTGAGGTAATTCGCGCGTTCATGTGTTTTGGGGGCGTGGCTTAAGAAGAAACCCAGAAGGGAGGGGGTGGAGTGAATGGAGAAGTTGGCTGTGTTTAGAACAGTGCTGAGAGGTATACGGACACTCGATTTTTGTACTCTCTTTTTCAGAGTACTTGCATTTTGCTTATGTATTGATATATAAAGTCAGTTTAAACAAATTTGTAAAAAAGTTTTTTTAGATAATTCCTGCCTATTCTGCCTTTAAGGAGCACAGTTTTCATTTCAGTGTTGACAAATTTTCCATAAATACATAATATTGGGAAGTGATGAAACCAATGAAGACACTTAAAATAAATGCATTCCCAATGGGAGTGTGTTTATCGATATAGATCATTTAATTTTTGGTCTGTTTACTGTATAGAAAGACATATATCTAAGATATGTAGATTTTAACAACTGTTTAAGGAACACGCCAACTTTTTGGGACTTTAGCTTAGCTTATATATCCCCCAAAGTTAGATAAGTCCATAAAACCCTTTTCATTTCCGTGCGTCCCGTGACGCACCCACCGCTAGCTTAGCTTAGCACAAAGACTGGAAGTAAATAGCTCCAGCTACCATATGGCTTCCAATAAGTGACAAAACAATGCCAACATTTTTCTATTGATATGTTGTGATTTGTATAGTCACAGCGTGTACAAATAACAAAGTCATGAGAGACTTAGCCATCTTTTAACCGTATTCATTCTGAGAACTTTATTCTTACCGTGGGTTCACACCAGCCGCGTTTGAGGCATCAAATTCATGTCTACTGCGTCTAGTTTGCCACTTAAACATTTTGAGTTTACTCACTTCATTCGCGCATGAAAGCCGCACGTGAAATTCTAGTCATCGAGACATTCACATGGAAATTCGCGTCATGGGTGGGCCTTTCATAGGCTTCTGCGACTCCGCTCGCTTCCTGTAATCACCTCACTACTAAAGCAAGCTCCTGATTGGTTAATGCGGCACGTTTTTTCGCCAAAGTTCAAATTTTTCAACTCGAGCGTTTGTCGCGGCAATGCTAAATTGCGGCAAACGCGCGAACTAGACGCACAAATGAGGCGAAACCGTGTCTACCGCGCTACATGCCTCATTCGCGCCGCGAGATCTCCAGACGCCCTTCAACGCGTCTTTACATTGACTTAACATTGAAATCACTCGCGCTTGATGCCTCCACCGCGGCTGGTCTGGACGCAGCATTAGAAGGCCAAGCACTGCTACTTGCTCGCAGCACCTGAGAAGCCCCGTGAAGAGGAGCAGAGAGTTTGCTCAGAGTTGCACCCAAGTCCCAAAAAGTTTGCGTGTTCCTTTAAGAATACAATACCACACTGTCAGAAGAAATGGTCAATAAATGGTCCCTAGCTGTCACTGGGAAAGTATCCTTTCAAAAAGTACAACCTTTGCACCTAAAAAGATAATATTAGTACCTCAGAGATACATATTGGTACCAAATGTATACATATCTGTGCCTAAATGGTACATATTGGGACCTTTTTAAAGGTGTACCGCCCCAGTGACAGCTTGGGAGCATTTTTTGACTTTTCACTGACAGTGCATATAATTTAGCCTTAAAGTTATCACACATTAACTATAAGCCAATAATCTCCAAATCTCTTTTTTTCATTTTTTTTTTCATGGGGCCTTTGAAAACCCCCAGTTTATGAGATTATAGTCTCATGGTTGAGTCCTTTGTTGTTTTTGTGTCCTTCACCACAATGATTCACTAAGCAGACTATTTTTGCTCAGCTAATGGTACACACACACACAGTTTAACTGCCTGAACAGATAAAATAGAGAGCAGAGCAGCAGGGCCTGAATATGCCGTTCATCAGATTTATTCTCTTGTCACTGTTGGAACGAAGCGCTCTTCGACAGACAACACGTGAAGCATGTCTGTCAACGCAATAGGAGGCGTCTCCCGGGACTTTCTGATGACTTTACGCCCCCCTGTGAACCAAAAGCCTGCTAGGCCGAAGAAGCGTGGCGGTCGACGTGCACTTCGGGAGGCTCATAAATTTGTACGGATCCGCAGCGATGCCTTCCAGAATCATTTTCCACCACTCACTATCTCGTTCACATGCTGCCTTTATCATACCCACATAGCCCTTGAACATCTGACGGCTTTATGGCTTGTTTGGCAAGCAGGATATGGTTTTAATCTTTCGTATATACTTGTAGGTGTCAGGCTACAGCCGTAGCCGAGAGTTTTAACAAGCTATTGTTAGCGTCTGCATAAACAAGTCTTAAAATGTAGGAACACATTGAATAAGAGATAAAAGTGATTTTTCAGCTCCTCGCAGATTGTTTACTGCAAATCAAATAGTCAACCATAGAGCCGTCTGCCTGTGTAATTATTTACACCACAATTTTCTTGCTCATATCTACCACAACTTGACATTTTAATTGTTTTTTTGCATTTGCAGAAACACAGAGATATTGTAATTAGTTTTAACCTACACTACAGGTGCCTAGAAAATCTTTGAAATAAGTAGTAACAGGTTTGGTGAAACTGTGTGACATTTGAGGCAATGATCTCCGTTTCTCTTTCCAGGTACAAAAGTAGCAACTACTACTCTTCCCACAGCTGAGGAACGGTCTTCATGTGACAACACACCTTTCGGCTGCTGTCCTGATGGGAAAACAGCCGCCATTAACTCCGACGGCACTAACTGCCCGTGTAAGTCTCCTACAAACACACTGAAACGCGTGTCTCTTGGGTTTTATTTTAGACGCAAAGAACAGCATGTGTTTGTTTCTGAAACGTACCGTAAGACCAACCGTATGACTGAGCCGCCAGCAGCGATACTCTCCTGAAAGATTTAGAGGGTGGTGAAGAGGACAGAGTCGGTAATGATGGGGAAACTACAGTCTATGAGCACTTATTATCTCAGAGCAACCGTGTGGATGTTGATTTAGTGTGCCAGGTTCTTTTCTGTTCAGCGGAGGCGAGGGAGCAGGTTCTGTGTATGACTGAATTCAATTCACAATTAAAGTTTTTGTTTCAGTTCTGTTTCTGAACTCAAGTTGAAGTGGCTAACAGGATGCATAGTTACGATTTCAATAAAAAACTTGCGTAATAGTTAAGTCTACTATTTACTATAGTAAGTTGTAGTATTAGTGAATGGAAGGAACTGTAGTAAATTATAGTATACTACAGTAATTACTACACTGTGTGTACTTTGTGTATACTATCTTCTGTAGTATTAACTAAACATAATTTATAAACTGTAGTTAATACTGTATTATACTTCAGAATTTACTAAGTAACGCTTTACTTGAAGGGTTGTTCATAAGACTGACATAACACCTTCATAATCATGACATGACACGTGTCATGAACATGAAGGACATTTTATGCACATTTATGACAACTGTCATTAAATGTCATTAGCTCAATTATGTAATTTTTAATGCAAAGATTATATTATTTGAGATTTCTTTGTTATGACAACTTGACATACCCTAATACATCATGGGGCGGTTTCCCGTACAGGGTTTAGGCTAATCCAGGACTAGGCCTTATTAATATTAGGTCATTTAACCTGATAAGGATCACTGTGCCATACACGGCACACCCCCTCCCTTGCACATGAGGCTGCATAAAAGTCATTGTAACTTTGAAGCATTAAATCTTCAAAATATACGGTCGTGTGGCACATCATTTGAAAGCTTAGACTCTCAGGATTCCATTAAACTGTCATAAACTGTAATCTAGTTGTAAGTTACCTGAACTGGGCGGCGCCGATTTAGGATTTTTACTTACCTTCAAAATCTTCCCTTTATCCGCTTCTGTGAAATTGTCCAAAACAAATTGTTCATAAATCCCCAAAAGTCCAAGGAAATGGAATATCCCAGCCTTTTAATCCAAAACTATTTGTTCGCCTCACAATCTTGACGTTTCTGACCGAATTATGATATAAATACTGTAAACAATTAGTTCAGTACCGGACATTCGTTCGACTCTCACTTTTCATAATTTCAATCACTATTTATAATGATATATTCGGGTGTCACGTTTATTGTGCAACTTCTTAGGAATAAATATGCCCCCTTGCGGAATTTCAGCCGTTTCATAAGAGGCTACGAAGTTTTTACAAACATACCTTAAAAACATTACAGGTGTGCATCTTGAGACAAAACAATGTCATCGATATATGTTATAAAACTATTTGACAAAGTATTAACACTTTATTACATTTTAATGACAAGTTTAATTTGTACCACTAGTTGAGGTTAAGAAAAATATTCATGATGCTGTTATAAAACTATTTGACATAGTTCTAACACTTTATGACATTTTAATGACAAGTTTAATTTGTACCACTGTAGTTGAGGTCAAGAAAAATGATATAAAACTTATTTGACAGAGTATTAACACTTAATGACTACATGTCCATACTCCGGCTAGATCATTGAGGTCTTCAGATTCGAGCATTGAGCATTTTCAGTGGCCTAAATTATGGAATGGTTTACGATTTCAAATAAGAACAGCTCAAAACCTTGAGAGTTTTAAGACTTTACTTAAGACATATTTTTATTCTTTGGCTTTTGAGTGTTGAGATATTTTGATAATCTTAATGTGAGTTGATGTGAAGATGTGTAGTCCCTGATCCTGTGAAGCAAGAAATTACATTTGTATCACCGGTTAAAAGTGGTCAGGAAAATGTTCATGACACAATTGTAATGGCCTTAGGCCAGCCAATTTCAAAACTAACCACATGACAGTATAATGTAATGTTAACCCATAAAGTTAGGTTAAGTTTGATAAACAATCTACTATAGTATGTCATGTTTATGACAGATTTATGATGTTATGTTGTCTTGGTAATGTCAAGTTGTCATGACAAGTTATGATGTATTGGCTTATGTCAAGTTGTCATAACAAAGAAATCTAAAACAATGTCACCTTTGCATTAAAAATGACATAATTGAGCGAATGACACTTAATGACACTTGTCATAAATGTGCATGAAATCAATTTTATGTTTATGACACGTGTCATGTCATGATTATGAAGGTGTCATGTCAGTCTTATGAACACACCTTCAACTAAAGGGTCACCATTTACGAGAATAAATTGTAGTATACTGTAGTATATTATAGCAATTGGTACACTTTGTTAATGTATACTATATTATTCTGTAGTATTAACTATAGTGTATTAATAAACCCTAGTAGATATTGTAGCATACTTTAGTATTTATTATTGTGAACTGTGAATTACAGTATACTATAGTGTATTTTAGTAATTACTACACGTTGTTAAAATATAATGTAGTATTCTGTAGTATTGCCTATAGTGATTTTATAAAGTGTAGTAAATATGGTAGTATACTTCAGTATTTACTAAAGTAAAATGTAGCATACTGTAGTATATTATAGCAATTAGTACATAGTATCCTTTGGTATTAGTGAATTGATAAACTGTAATAAACACTGTAGTATACTTTTTACTATGGTAAGGTTCAACAACACTATAGTATCTAGGAATTTTATTACACTTTACTATAGTAAATATTACAATATACTACAATATTTTATGTAGGTACTCATAAATACATTTACATTTAGCTATTTTACATGAATGTAGTTATTTACTAAAACGTTTATCCAAGAGCAACTGAAAAATGTTGAATTTTTTTAATTGCATCTCAATTGCATTCATCTGAAGTTTGGCCACATCAGTTCAAATTATATTTAACCAATCAAACCTGACTTTTGCCCAATAGTATCAGCAGCTTTGATAAATCATTCCTACAAAATGTGTCCTGACTGGCATAAGACCAGAAGTGTCCGCACACCTTTTTTTTCCACACCGGCCCAATCTGTTTTATAAGAGCAGAAATTAGACACAATAGGGACCAATCAATACACGCCAGGCATTGAGGGCCAGGCAGATGTTTTGTGTTCACTATATGGGGAACAGTAGGTCAAGTGATCATGTCTCTTCTTATATCCGTCATCCAGGTCTCGTAACTCGCCATCGTTTATTGGCGAAGTGTCACGTCGGCCAGGGGCGAGAAAGCTGATGTCCAGTGCGCTCAGTCTTCTCTGGCAGCTTTAGCTCTCGCCACACATCTCATGCACTAACTGAAGGATAACTTACTTCATCTGTCTAAAAACAGCCAGAGGTGCAGTTTACCTCCTGCTGCCTGACTGCTGTGTTATAGTGGTTGGTTTTCTCTGATGTTATCAGGCCAATGAAACTTGTTTTAAGTAAGTCTTAAAATAAATCTTCGGTTTCAATTTGCAAAACCAGCATAAATTAAAAAAATAATAATTATAAAGTTCCTCATTGTTCAGAAGGAAACCATCTGGATGCGCTGTAACCATAGATAAGGATAATTTAAATGAGCACATGCTAGAAATGGACTCATAACAGCACTGTGAGAATTTAGGACCACGTCTAAAGCCAGATGTCCCCTTGTGTCTTTGCTCTCCGTGGGAAAGCCTAGTCCTCAGATGTTACCGATTTACAAGCTCACCGTTTCCCTCCATCTCTCTTCGCATTCAAATCTCCCCCATTTGCTCCTTTTTGAAAATCCCATCAGATAGGACGCGATGTGCGTCTGGGCAAAAAGACCCTTATCGTGCAGTTTTAACCAGCTTCTGTCACTCACGCGTTCTCGGGATTAGAAGACAATTACGGCTATCTTTCATGATAATCATACAAGTGATTATCCCGGTCCCAGCCAAGCTGGAGCCCGGCCGGCATGATTGATTTGGGCAATTTGTTCAGCTGATTACACGGTGCACAGAACCCAGCGTCTCTCCCCGCCTTTCTACAGTTTTGCTTCGCTTTTATTCATTATTTATTTCTCTCTGTCATGTAAAACTGGGCCTCTGATTGTACCTCACTTTTACCGCTTATTACTGTCAATGAAAGGTCAGCGATAAAATAGGAATCTTTTGGGTATTAAGTATTACAGTAAGTTCAAGATTTAAGCTGTATCGGCAGTATTAACAATATGACAGAATATGTAATAATATCACAGAATTAAAACGTATGGTTAAGGTTAAGCACTTACATAAGTGTTGAATGTTATACATGTTAGCATAGTGCGAGGATTACTAACTAACATTGTCTGTTTAAAGTTATATGCATACTTTTAACTCGGTTGGCGTGACTGTTACACACAAGCCAATGCAATGTGATGTAACTATCTGTAACACATTGACTACATGAAATCAATTATTTCCCAAAAGTTTATTCATATAGCTTGGGCAACTGTACGGTTTAACAACAAACAGATTTCACTGAATAATTCATGCAAATGCAAGCTTCAAAACTGTGCTTTTAAAACATCTTGAACAGCGACTTGAGTTTATTTCGCTTGTATGTGTGTTACAGTGCATTAATGCTTTTTTTGTTTTAATAAACATTATGCCACAAATGTAACGTTACTTAAAGTGATAGTTCATCCAAAAAAAATAATCTTCATTCATTTTTGGGTGAACTATCCCTTTAAATCAATGTTGACCCATAGCTTTTAAACCGAGCCAGATGATCTAATACTGTCTTTTATCCTGCTTGTAGTATCTGTGATGTAAGTGTTGTGTTGTTTAAGTCTGCTGTGTATGTCTAACTGATCTCTCTTCACTCAGTCCTCCATGCCAACTTTTGGGAAGAGTCTCGGTCTGGTAAACTCCAGTCCATAACCCCCCCACCTATACTCTCACCGTTGTCCATACTCTCACATACTTCCCTATACCTCCAAATCCACACCTTACCCAACTCAATAACCCCGCAGAGGGTCCATCACTAACTTACAGACTGCACCGACCACAAGTGTGTGAATCTGAGAGTGTGTGAAAAACAGAATTGTATGTGTTTGGTTGGTTTAAAGATCTTTGATATAATCGTGTTTGCTTCCCTGCCTTCCATACAGCCACCATGCGTTTCAGTGGCATCCTACACCTGGATAAGGTAGAGGGTCAAGAGGTCTTCTACACACCTGAGATGGAGGACCCCAAGTCGGAGTTGTTCGGCGAGACGGCCCGCAGCATAGAGAGCGCTGTAAGTATGACGCAAAGCAGTGGGTCTCCAGATCTTTTAGTTCTAGTGCCTTTTTTAGAGAGGTTCAGATTTAGTTCATGTATTATTTATATTAAAGGGACACTCCAATTTGAAAATGAAAATATGCTCATTTTCCAGCTCCCCTAGAGATAAACATTTGATTTTTACCATTTTGGAATCCATTCAGCCAATCTCCGGTTCTGGCGGTACCACTTTTAGCATAGCTTAGCATAATCCATTGAATCTGATTAGACCATTAGCATTGCGCTAAAAAGTAATCAAAGAGTTTCAACATTTTTCCAATTTAAAACTTGACTCTTTTGTAGTTAAATCATGTACTAAGACCGACGGAACAACTTTGCTGCCGTAACATGATTGCAGGAGTGCAATGATATTATGCAGTCCCCGAAAATAGTCCCCTGGTATTGAAAGTTACCAAGGGGACTATTTTCAGGCGCTGTGTAATAGTACTACGCCTGCTGCAGCCATGTTACAGCACCAAAGTCCTTGATTATTACGCCAGAATGAGAGTATAGTCCATATCTGCTTTTAATTTTCCGTCAGCATAAGTACACAATGTAACTCCAGAAGAGTCAAGTTTTAAATAGGAAAAATATCGAAACTCTTTGGTATTTTTTAGCACGATGCTAATGGTCTAATCAGATTCAATGAGTTATGCTAAGATATGCTAAAAGTGGTAGCGCCAGACCCGGAGATCAGCTGAATGGATTCCAAAACAGCAAAAATCAAGTGTTTAATTCCAGGGGAGCTGCAAAATGAGCATATTTTCAAAAAAAGTGGATTGTGCCTTTAAGTTTAGTTTATACTTTCAGTTACCAGATAAAGAAGCAAACAGTATCTATGCCTTTGAATACCACAGTCATGGAAATGAATAAATAATATTTCCCAACTTTACTCTTGTGCAATCTCCATAAAATGAACACTAAATATAAAACACTGGAAAGTTTCTGACAATCTGTCATTCTCTAGACAAGCTTTTCTTTAGTACGCCAGAAATGCTGACATCCCTTTCAAATTTGTGATCAACCAAAACCTTGTTATTCAGTCCTCAAAGCAGTCCAAATTCTAAATATAGATCCTTTACAGAGTTTTATATTCTTCGTCTTCCACTATAAAAAGTACCTGCTGGGCATAGTGAAGGATTTGGCGATTTGTCTTCTGCTTGTTAACCCATTTTGGGCGTGTCTGAAATAAGGGTCAGCGTGATAATGAGTCCTACTTATCACTCTAATGTTAGCTAGCTAGCGCTGTGACCGAGATTTCAGACAGAAGGATGCAATCGGCGAGGACGTTAATCCCCCACACTTCGATTTCTCAGTGAGGTCCAGATTTCAAATAAGGCGATGGGCAGCACAGAACCAGCAGTTGAAATGGTTTCACTGGCCTTGAGCGGGTTTTAATCCCTCTTCTCCTCCTCGCGTAATGACCTCGGGCTCAGCTGAGCTGAGAGATTGCCGCAAACACCTCTCCATCCACGCCTCCGTATTCCCCCGCTGTCTTTTATCTTTTTTCATTTCATACCTTGTCTGCTGGGTTGTATGCAAGCTGCATATGGGGATGAGGGCAGTTTCTGGGTCACCGTGTCCGTCGGGCTGAGGCAGCAGCCTTTGTGGCGGTGATCTCTGCTGAGATTAAGGTTTTTGGAGGGGAGGTTGCGACTCCTTTTTATATTCCCAGCATGGTCCAAATGTAAAACGAGCTTGTGGGGGTGTCAGGCCAAAGGTAAAATCTATTGTGTGCAAGTTTTTTCTCTCTTTCTCTTTTTTGAATTCAAGTGCAACATTTTCAGAGCAGAAAAGGGAATCAACAAGTCTTTTGTGTAATTGTGTTTATTTTTCTTTTGCTTAGTAGTGTGTGTTTATCGTTTGTGTACTGTGTACTTGCATTTAAATTTTTATTTTGGTTAGCAAAAATATTTGAATTGCTTTTTTATCCCTTGATGATAGTTTTAGCTCACAGTTATAACCTTGAGCAGACATTGGAAAGCAGCGTTATCTGCGCTCATCTTATTAGAAATTACTTGTTTTGTTGTAGTGATGGCCTATGTGGTGCTTTCGTCACTCTTGTAGCTTTGTAAAATTATATAAATAATAATATAAATATTCACTTTTTGGGAGGCTGCAGTGACTTTAGCCCCTCACCAAATTGGTGACAGAAGGCTCCTCCGCGTACTGTATTATAAGCTAAAACGATTCTAAACGGGCATCGTGGTAAGCTGACATTTACCGCTGCCATCTGAACGTGTTCATGTAATTACTTCTGTGCTGTAGTTAAATGTCAATTTGTGCACCGAGACCCAATAGGGTTCAGCAGAGGTTTTTTTTTCAGTGACACAGTTTTTAGTCCCATAGAGGAATTTGATGTCAACAAGAACTAGAGCAATATACACTATTAAGCTTATTAAGTGTCTTTTTGTATTTTTCCTGTCTTCTAACGTTCGTATTCTCTCCCCAGCTGAACGAGCTTTTCCGTAAGTCTGACGTCCAGAAAGACTTCCAGAGTGTCCGGGTGAAGAATCTGGCTCCTAGCAACTCTATAATAACCTTCGTAGAAGCCCACTTTGATCCAGGTAAAGTACACAACACATTCTCACTCCCGAAGGCGTCAAAATCTGAAGCATGTTCAAACGCCTTCAGCGTCAGTATGAAGACGCGAAGGGTGCCCCTATGCGTCACTATATCGACGAAATGGGAACTCCGTTGCTTTCATGCTAATCCCTCAGCGTCGAATATAGACGAAAGGGAATCCCGGAAGGTGATGCCGTCATGTTATGCGACGATCGGCAGGATCATGCCGCTTCTGGACGGTAACTACTCAATTTTTTTCCAATTTTTAAACCATTGTCGCTTGGGGTTGGGGTTAGACTTGGGGTTTGGATGTCAGTTTAAGTATTGGTTTATACTTTTTGTCTTCTAATTTTTAAACCATTGTCGCTTGGGGTTAGGGTTAGAGTTGGGTTTGGGTTAGGATGTAATTTTATGTAACAGAAAGTCATTCTAACCCCAACCTCAAGCGACAATGGTAAAAAATTTGTAACAAAAATTGAGTAGAATCCAGAAGCGGCATGATCCTGCCGATTATCACATAACGTGACGGCGTCACCTTCCGGGAATCCCTTTTGTCTATATCCGACGCTGAGGGATTAGCATGAAAGCAAAGTTCCCATTTCGTCGATATAGTGACGCATAGGGGCACCCTTCGCGTCTTCATACTGACGCTGAAGGCGTTTGAACATGCTTCAGATTTTGACGCCTTTGGGAGTGAGAATGTATGAAGTACAGTAACCAAGTTTTCCAAAAAAGGCTGTTTACTAAAATATAAAGGTTGTGTACATAAAGGATTTGCTGTTCAAACCGCCTCTAATTTATTTCTGAAGCAGCTCTTGCAAAGAAAGTGCGACGTACGCTCTTCTCACATCAAAATTCCCTTCTTTAGAAAAATGCCCACGGCTGGAAACATAAAGCACATAAAACTCCCTCGTACTGTATGTTTGAAAAATTCAATATTGCCGAATAAAGCATTTTAGTCGTGTAAAGAAATCCCTTAAGATACAGCTGTGGCGTTTTCTGTAGGCTGGATGAGTGGTCAAAGTGTGTGCCCTCTTTAGTGATGTAATTTATCAGCTGGGGTTTTTTGAAAAAGCTGCTTTATTTCAGCCTCCATCTCTTTTCGTGCTTTTAAGACCCTCCAGGCGTCTCAGCAGCTGATAAAAATCTCCTATGCTGTTCTCTTTTATTGGTCCTCTTCAGCGACACAAGAGCACAATTCTAGCACAAGCGCCTGTCATAAACGCGGTCTGTGGTGGCCAGTAACAGGGCCATCTGTGGATGTGTTATTAGACTGTTTCATCCCAGCGTCCCTGAAATTCAAGAACGGCTTTTCCCAAGGGCCTGATACACACTGGCTTTCTGTATATATTTGCAGTATGTTATGTCAAGTGGGAGGGTCCTGGGGAAGAGATGGAGGGCTGGTTAGTGTTTTCATCATGCTCTTGTGTGCGATTCGTTCACCCTTGCCTCTGGCACCTCGGCATGTGGTGCCATCACAAAAATTACTCTCACGTACCTTTTTTTGGACCTCTCCCTGTTGGTGGAATGACCCGTTATCTCTACAAGATCAGTTGAGTCGTTAACCATCTTCGAGAATCGACAAAAGACACATCTTTTTCTCTGACCCAGTAATACTAACACTAAATTATATTTCCCGAACTCTTTATTAAAAAAAATGTGTTTTGTGTTGCTTTGTGTACTGCGTTAGGTTAACTGAGATCAGGTTCAGAGCAACCACGCACTGTTGCTCTTTTGCTGATTTGATTGCTTCCATTCCTTCCCTCATTTGTTATTCGCTTTGAATAAAAGCGTCTGCTAAATGACTACATGTAAATGTATTAATTATTGTGTTCTTATTGTAATGCAGACACAACTTTCAGTGTGGAAGACATTGAGGGCGCTCTTCTCAAACAGCTCAAGGCATCTAAAGACACTGGGATCGTTGTGAAGAAACCAGAGGAGGAGAACATCCGCATCACCAACTATGGTAGCTAACTTCTTAGTTTATTTGTTCTCTTGCTTTTGTTTGTTCGATTTATTAGTTTTTTTCTAAGCTGGCATTTAATATCTACAAGTGCTTAAAGGGGACATATCATGAAAATCTGACTTTTTCCATGTTTAAGTGCTATAATTGGGTCCCCAGAGAAATTTTCTGCCATATTATTATAAAAAAATCCATATTATTCCCTGTGTAGTGTAGGATAATATCATCAAAATTCTAGACTTTTTAAGCACACGTGCTAAACTGTTCGCTTTAAATGCTTATATCTTCTGTGTGCGAATGTTGATTCATACCAAAATGCGTTTTTGCATAGTTTGACACATGAAAACGTCTCGGTTTACATATGTAACTGTTGTTCGCTGAGAAGGGAACGAGACGCTGTGTTTCCCTTGCCATACTTCTTGTGTCCCTGTAACGCCATCTTGGGCAATATTTCAGATAGCGATATACTTCCTGGCTCCTGTGTCACCCTGTCTTTGTCGTTAAGCCTCACCATTGGTTGAATTTGATATACACATTCAGACGCACTTACCCCTGGAGGCGTCCCCAAAGTGTCACCGCAGTGACGCAGCGCGAGTTCCCTCAAAATGTATCTTAAATGGTAACACAATGTAACCTTGCTTTCACTTGAAATGTGCCCCACATTTAGTCTTTGAATTTGAGGGTATTGGACCTGAAAAGTCCTTGAAAGGTCCTTAAATTTGAAATTAACTAAGGTGTGGAAACCCTGTGTGGGGTATTTTGAGCTAAAACTTGTTTGGGGACACCAAAGATTTATTTTACATCTTTAAAAAAATGGCCCTTTTAAGTTGACCATAATGGCAAAATATACTGAAATGGATGATAAAAAGTCATTATTTATTTCTATACATTGGTCACTGCCATTGGTCACCATTTGTTTGCATTATACCTGTATAATAAATAGTAATTCTGCTAAATGCTAAATATCTGCTTTTGTGTTGCATGCAAGAAGGTCTGGATTTGAAAAAGTTATAAGTTTTACAGAAATGTCATATTTGGGTGAACATCCTTTTTTACAAAAGAAAACAAAGCTGTGAGAAATAAACGTGTGGTTTGTTAAAAATATTTGTATTTCATCTATTCCTTACAACCCATGTTTTCCAGAGTAACAAAGTATTTTTAGGGGGTGAGGTTTTAGAAACATACATTTATGCATTTGACAAGTGCTTTTATCCAAAACGACAAAAAATGCATTTTTATGTGTTTCCCCTGAGATTTAACGCATTTCCTTTGCGTTACTAGCACAATGTTCTACCACTTGGCCAACCCATCGGTACAACCAATTGAACAGGCTGTGCTTCTCTTTAATAGGTCTTTCAGTTGTTCCGTTCTTCACCACCACAACGACCACTGTGGCATCCGTCACAACTCTTGCCCCCACCACGCTGCCTCCCAGCACTGCCTTTACCACGCTTTACCCATCCACCAGACGACATTTCTTCACTCGCAAGACCACCACACCCGCACCGGCCACCACTGCACCCACCCAGGTCCCCACCTCAACACTCTCTGCGAGGACCAGGCCATTGGTTCACGCCAGCAGACCCTGCGACTCTCAGCCCTGCCGTCATGGTGGAACTTGCGAGGAGGAGGGAAGTGACTTCACCTGCATCTGTCCTGCTGGGAGAGGAGGAGCTGTCTGTGAGAAAGGTAAGGAAGTATACAAAATTAAGTCCTTTAGAAACAACTGCCTGGATGAGGATTTTAAATAAAATCATAAGAAAAGGACACTTTTAAGGCCATTAAAATCTGTTTTGAACTATACAAAATTTTGTGACTCGTATCCACCAAATTCTCATGATTTTAAAGGGGCACTCCATATTTTTGAAAATATGTTAATTTTTCAGCTGCCCTAAAGGTAAACATTTGATTTTTACCGTTTTGGAATACATTCAGCTGATCACCCTGTCTGGTGGTACCATTTTTAGCATAGCTTAGCATAATCCATTAAATCTGATTAGACCATTAGCATCGTGCTAAAAACTAACCAAAGAGTTTCAATATTTTTCCTATTTAAAACTTGACTCTTCTGTAGTTACATTGTGAGAAAGTTACAAGACCGAGAGAAAATTAAAAGTGATTTTCTAGGCATATATGGCTAGGAACTATACTGTCATTCTGGCGTAATAATCAAGGACTGCTGCTGTAACATGGCTGCAGGAGGTGCAATGATGTTACGCAGCAGCCGAAAATAGTTCCCTGCTATTGACAGTAACCAAGGAAACAGTGCGTAAAATCTTTACTCTTTGTTTATTTTTAGCGATGCTAATGGTCTAATCAGATTCAATGGATTATGCTTAGCTATGCTAAAAGTGGTAACGCCAAACCCAGAGATCAGGTGAATGGATCCCAAAATTGTAAAAATCACATGTTTAACTCTAGGGGAGCTGGAAAATGAGCATATTTTCAAAAAAGTGGAGTGTCCCTTTAAATGGTTTACTATTAAATGTTTTTTGCATTTCCCCTTTTCTCCCATTAGATTAACATGATTGTAATACAGTAATTTATACAGCATTACAATAAAAGCATTGCCTAATGCAATGTTTTATCTGAAAAGGTAATTTAAAGTTAATGATAATACAATTACTATATACTACTATACTGTATATCGCATTGCAGTAAAAAAGCATGAGCATTACTGCAATGACTGTATGGGGGACGTGTTATTAAATAATTTTAAAATAATGTCACTGAGCAAAGAAATGTGTTAATAGTGTTATTAAAAGAAGCGTTTCTTGACAACCTTCATTGCTTTATGTAAAATACAATTTCTTCTGATTTTGGGGTAAAATATGACTTTGACATTTTTTATACAGTAGCTTAATTCAGAGCCCAATGCCTTACAAAGTCACAACCGAAACATATTTCAAATTTTCAATTATATTGTAATGTTTCATAATTGTAACAGTTAGGCTAATCGAATTTTCATTATTTGGGCACATTCGCAATTCAAAAAATGATTCAAATAAAACTTGACAGACTTTCCATTTCAAATTGCAGTCCTGCTGTGGTGCTGAGGAAGTTTCAGCTCACTTCATTCTCTCTGTTGGCGGTATTGAGATATGAAACTACCTTTTGCAGCTGTGTCAGGTTATAATTGACACTAATTACATCAATGAACTTTAGCTGGTATCAAACCACTATGAGGTGAAAAGAAGCCACTAATTAAATGCTTGTAATCGTCCCCCAACACTTCCTCTGATCAATCGGCCCATTAAAGAGTGATGAAGAGAGAAGGCTTCATCAGACTTGCATTCTCCTGAGAAAAGGGTGAGAGACAGCCAAGAACAGAGAGAGAGAGAGAGAGAGAGAGAGAGAGATACATCTGAGCGTGAGGATTCTGTCTGGAATGTAAATGTCAACCCGAGAAATGCCCAGGGAGAATATACAATTTTTTAAAGAAATGCTCATTGTACATTTTTTTAACCTTGGGATATAACAAATACAACGTGAACGGCAAAATGCAACACTCGCCATTTCACTGCCGCTGTATCTGTGTTATCAGAGAGACACACTTGAATAGAATTTGGTTTGTGACTCTATTAGTAGAGAGCAGACTGAGTTTGAGACCTGTTTGAGACCCGCTGATAACCTGTTGTTATCTGTTTTCTACTTCTGTCTGTCCTACTCAGTTATAAAGTATTTTATACCATCCTTTGGTGGCAAGTCCTACCTGGCTTTCCCAACCATGAAGGCCTACCATACTGTACGTATCGCCATGGAGTTCAGGACATCTGAGACTACAGGAATATTGCTTTACAATGGGCAGAACGGCAAAAAGGACTTCCTGTCTCTCTCCCTGGTTGGAGGCAAGGTGGAACTGAGGTACATAACCGACTGAAATCTATCTACTATAAACCAAATTTTAGACGTTGTTGACAAAAGTCTTCCCTATTTCTAGGTTTAACACAGGTTCTGGGACTGCTTCAGTGATCAGTAAAGTCCTGGTAAAGCCTGGTCGCTGGCATCAATTAGTGGTGGTCCGTAACAGACGTAACGCCATGCTTAGCGTGGATAATGAGCCAAGTGTCGAAGGACAGAGTCCCCCGGGTACAGACGGACTCAACCTAGATACAGACCTTTTCATCGGAGGAGTTCCTGAAGACATGATACCAGAGTAAGCCTCGACACATCGCTTCAGTTATAAACGATATGAAGAATAATAACCCACTGCGTTCACTGTTGGAGATCTTCTTGTACGTAGGCAGAAACTTGCCAGAGAAAGTAATTTGACTTAATATGATCGAGCAGAAATAGCCAAATCAAATTAGCGTCAATCAGAGATGTTTTGAAACACCTCTCATGCTCTCATGAATTTAATTGAATGTTTGTCTAACTGTGCTCAGTCGAGAAAGCAGTTTATTTTCTCTATTAAGAAGAAATAGCAAACCAGCAATAGATTTTTTTAGGCATGAAATACAAAAAATATTTTGTTGAGGAAATGTAAAGCACTGACAGCTGTTAACTTTCAGTATGAAGGAGAGGACATCCGTCACCACAGGACTGGTGGGCTGCGTGCGCATGCTGGACGTCAACAACATGGTCTATAACCTTCAGGAGAATGGGGGCAGCGTTCTGTATGGCTCAGGTGTGGGCGAGTGTGGCAACAATCCGTGTTTGCCAAACCCCTGCAAGAATGGAGCTTCATGCCAAGTCAAAGAAGCCGAGGTGTTCCACTGTAAATGTGTCAATGGTTTCTCTGGTAAGTGCTGTCTTTAATCTACTTTTCTTTGTTATTTTGTGCTACATTAAGGGAACATTTAAACAATAACAACTGTACTAAAAACAAAAAAGGTTTATCTTTGTGTTTTTTTGTCAAACAGATCTCTGTTGACACAGATCTACAAAAAAAAAACTGTATTATGCTTGCCAGGCCAGTAGTTGGCGATGTTACTTTGTAAAGAAACACTATGCACCTGCACACATAGGGCCCTATTTTAATGATCGAAGCGCATTTTCTAAAGAATAAAGCATTTACAAACGTGTCAGAAACGTATTAGCACT
Source organism: Misgurnus anguillicaudatus (assembly GCF_027580225.2). Taxonomy (NCBI): domain Eukaryota; kingdom Metazoa; phylum Chordata; class Actinopteri; order Cypriniformes; family Cobitidae; genus Misgurnus; species Misgurnus anguillicaudatus. Next base: position 17,917,004 of record NC_073349.2, read on the forward strand.
CGAAACTAAGGTTTTTGAAAAGCATTACTTAAAAAAGGTTCTCATCTCAGCATATCCACAGGTACAAAGTCGTTATATACAATAAATCCGTGGGGTAGCATTTAAAATAACATTTAAAAATAGAAGCAATATTTGCATTTGTTTAAAGCAAAACATGCAATTACTTTCCAGGCTACAGCAGGTGAAGCTGTTCTTTAGCCTTCTAAGGTCTCATAATCGGTTCTCATTAATGCCCAAGAGACTCAATAATAATCTTTTACATTTGAATCCTTTAATTTTTCATATTTAAAACCGTTTGTGTACTGCTGCGCATCCAGGTGTGTGAAGCAAATGCGCATTGTCGCGTTTACAAGGCATATAAAACATATTTTGCAATCCTATAACTGAATAGGGAAACAATAAATATTTATTATATTTTTACCAGGTTGTTTATGCCTAATATGATTTAAATTGTTTTTTATTAACGTTTGTAGGTGCATATTGCGCTCAATAAATAACAAAAACAATATTGTGCCATTGACTTTAGACCAGGTTTTAGTTGGTCAATATTGTAGTCTATTGTAGTTGCAACGCGCCAACTATGAACTTGAACAAACCTCGTTTTCAGACCAGAACGCCAATAGGCGCAAATGCAATTGCTATTTAAACAACGTGGCACGAAACGTGAAAATGATAATTGCGCCGGGTTCAAACTAGCAAAAAGCATTCCACTGCATTGCGCCAGGTGTACGATAGGGCCCATAGAAATTATTATCTATACAGATAAATACAAACAATCAAGATGGCAAAAGCGTGAGCAGAAACACAGTCTTGTATTCTGCCATTGTTGTTATGATTGGCATGTCTGTAGACTGAAAGTGTATTACACATACGCACGCAGGATGTCACCATTTTCACAGATTCGCATTTTTGTTGTTTACATGGAAATGAGAACAGTGCCATTTTTTAAAAACGAACACTTTAAACTCCATTTAAGAACACCAAAACATGTTGTTGAGTAAACAAACGTGTAAACGTTTTTTGGTCATATAAATGCCCCCCAAAGCTGTGAAATTTCAGCATTACAAGTCAGACTACAGAAATGATTGACTGGCGATTCTTATGCGTATCTGATCAGTAAAGACGGTTATGTGATTAGTAGTAAATCGCCATCACCTACTTTCAGATGAAGCGCCATTTACTACACAGAGCAGTATTTCACAGAGAAGCTAGGAAAAATTGCATACATTATCGGAGGCGGTTTGTCCACGATTTTAAACACGATTTTTCATAGCTTCTCTGTGAAATACGGATGTGCTTCTCGGTGAAATATGGCTTTGTGTAGTAAATGCCGCTCCATTTGAAAGCAGGTGATGGCGATTTACTACTAATCACGAAACCGGCTTTACGATTTATGAACCACCGCTACTGTTTGGGTATTTTCAAACAAGTTTGACAAAAAGACGGCCCCCCAAACTAATGACATTGGTTGACCCAACAATTGGCCAATCAAAAAGTAGTGCAATTCAATATAGTGGTGCAGAAATGACACACGTCCCCTTTAAATTTTAAACGTTATGGGTCGTAGTTATGCATTGAGTGGGTGTTTCAGTTCTGTCTATCTGGACTTGACTGTATCGATGAAAGATTATACAGGGCAGAGTGTGCATGTCTAATCAATTTTTTGTCTTACGTGTATGGTAAGACGAATGAATGTTTACTTAACTATGCGAGGGCAGCAAAGACAAACACAGAGAAAATGTGAAAATACAGCTTCTCCCTGCCTGAATATACCAGGCATAGAAAACATATTTTGCAATCCTATAACTCGATAGGAAAATAATAAATATTTATTATATTTTTACCAGGTTGTTTATGCTTAATATGCTTTAGATTTAGGTTTGTATTTATGTCTAACAGATTTCTTAATGAATGAAAACGCAGACGTGTACAGAAACAGACTAGTCTTGCAGATGTAGTACACTGTGTTTGACACAGATACATCTTTTTTTGATAATGTGATACATGTGTCGCAATAGTTGGCAATACCCAGCACTACTCCTGCATAGCAGATATCCAAGCTTTCATATAACCTGTTTCTGACAGGTATTTTACCAATATCTTTACCTTTATAGATATAACCATAGAAACCAGCCAGCAAAAGTAGCAATATTCTCTAGTTTTTTTTCCTCTCCATTTTGCGGTGTTGCTTCAGACACTTGAAATATTGCCCAGAGTAAATTGCACTGTTGTTCTGCTCACAAGCCTTTATTGAACAAGCTTTATAATAATACAGTTCAATATCTTCCACTTTATTTCAGTGCTGCAGAACGATTGGTATTAGGTGTGTAGGAAAATGAAGACCCTTTGAAGTAGAAGTGTTCACAAAGAAATTGGCCAGAGGGATAAATATGTGGCATAACCTTTAATGTTTAAAGAGCATGATTGTAAGTTTGAGGGCTGCTGCGCTGTCTTGGCGATAAAACAGCCTTACAGTTTCAGAGCAAAAGAAAGATACCTAGAAGATCTCAGGACACAGCGGGAGCTTTCATTACTGCATGCAGTGGTTGCTGCCCGTGGTGTGATCGCATACTATGCCCGACGTGAAGATGGGAGTGCTATGATGAAGCCGAAAGCACTGACCTGATGCACTTTTAGTCTTTTGGAATGCTGCTCTGTGCTTCATCTAAAACTGTAATAATTCAGAGTTCTCTTGGAAAATATCCCTGGTTGGTCCAACGGTCCAAGTGACTTCTTGTCTTTTTTGGTTTGGGTCTTCATTCAATCAAACATAAACTCAGTGGTCAGTAATCCAGCCTTGGTCAGTCCAGGGTTCCCACCGGTTCTTAATCCTTGAAAGTTTGTCAATCTGGGAAAAAAATTCAAGGCCCTGGTAAATTTTTGAAAACACATAGATACAGGTGATTGAAAGTGCTTAAATCTATTTTGTGCAAGTTTTCTGGAAAAAAATCCACATTATTCTCTGTGTAGTGTAGGATAATAGCATTAAAATTCTAGACTTTACGTGCTAAACTGTTCGTTTTAAATGCTTATATCTTCTGTATGCGAATGTGGATTCATACCAAAATGCTTTTTTGCATAGTTGTGTTTGACACATGAAAACGTGTCGGGTTATGTATGTAATTGTTGTTACCTGAGAAGGGAACGAGACGCTGCGTCTCCCTTGACATATTTCCTGCGTTCCTGTAACGCCATCTTTGGCAATATTTCAGATAGCGATATACTTCCTGGCTCCCGCGTCACCCTGTCTTTGTTGTTAAGCCCCACCATTGGTTGAATTTGATATACACATTCAGACCCCTGGAGGCGTCCCCAAAGTGTCACTGCAGAGACGCAGCGCGAGTTCCCTCGAAAGGGAACTGTAGCAATGTATCTTAAAAGATAACACGATGTAACCTTGCTCTCACTTGAAATGTGTCCCCACATTTAGTCCATGAATTTGAGGGTATTGGACCTGGAAAGTCCTTGAAAGGTCCTTGAATTTGAAGTAAACTAAGATGTGGGAACCCTGTCAGTTATTATTTGATCTAAAATCCAATTTCATGAAAACGTAAATATGTGCTAAAAAAAATATATTATTCTTCAGCTAAAGATCAGATTTATATTTTATTTTTCATTTTCAATCAAATTAAAATGCAACATATGTGAATGACTTTCATATTGTACATCATGTAGTTATTTTAAAAGCTATGCAATTTGAACTTCACATTAGACTAATTTGTTACTTTATGCATGGTACACTGTTAGAAATAAAGGTACAAAACTGTGAGGTACACAATACACTCTCAGAAATAAAGATACAAAAGCTCTCATTTGGACGGTACCCTACATTTGATACGAATATGTATCTTTGAGGTACTAATATCCTTTTTTCAAGGAACAAAGTTGTAGTTTTTGAAAGGGTACAGTCCCACCTTTATTTCTGAGAGTTTAATATAAACCAGGCTTAAAATACAACTCCCAATTACGTAAAACAAGATGTCTGTGCTAATTTTTCTAGAGGTCTTCGGCCTGTTAAAGACCGGTCTAAGTTACAAGAATGTCAATTTCTGTTAACAGGTCCAACCTGTGCTGATGCCCACAACCCCTGCGCCCTGAATAAATGTCACCCATCTTCGCGTTGCCAGATCCTTCCTGAGGGAGGCTACAAATGTGAATGTCCAATGGGCCGTGAAGGAAAGCACTGCGAAAAAGGTACAGTATGGCATTGTAGCAAAAACAAAGTGAATCAGTTTATCGACTCTCCTATAGAACTGTTACTGCTCAGCAGCAATTTTATTATTGATTTTTATCAAAATCCATCCAGTCTTGGATATTTGCTGTAGAATTATTATTATTATAATTGAGGGGTGAAGAAAAGGCGAAGGTTAGGCTAGATTAGAAGGATGTGAGATTGTTAAAGGGATAGTTCACTCAAAATTATTCATTTACTTGACATTATGTTGTTCAAAATCTAAATAAGTTTCTTTTTCTGTTGAATGCAAAAGAAGTAATTTTGATAAATGATGGTAACAGTTGACGGTACCCAATTGACTTCCATAGTATTTGTTTTTGCCTACTTTGGAAGTCAATGGGTACCGCCAACTGTGTAGTTTTGGGATCACTTTAACTCTAGTTAGCTCATGCCATACCATAAAATTGAGTTTTATCAGCAAATGTAACGGACTGTTGGCATACAGCAGGGGACATGATGTTGTTTTCTTTATTACACAGTTGCACTGTTCTGAAATCTAGCGAGCTGCCTACAGAAAGACCAATTAAAGGCATCACAGAGCTTCAGATGCTAATGGTGTTCTTGATAATGAACTTTAATTTTGCGGAGAAGACAATCCCAAATGCATTTTCGCATGTTTAGTGCCAATTCCAAGGTGGTGGACAAACAAAGAATTGCAATTATATTTCATTAAATACTGAAAATTATTGGGAAAATATAGCAGCTGCCTAAGTAGGCAGTGAGGTAGCTCACTGAGTTTTGGAACTCTGTGTTATCTTCCTGAACTAAAAGATCAAACATATGCCAAGTTGAATGCTGGATTCTTTATGCAGATTTCAGTATTGCAGCATCCTTTGGGAACTGGACCCTAACCAGACAGGAGTTTCTCCGTTCTGCTGCCATTTTAAAGGGTTCATTAGCGCTCTCGCTCTGTACCGTTTCCCTCATTAAAATTCCTACAGATGTTCTAGACTGCAAGCATTAGAAGACCAAATAAAAGATTTAGGAACACACACTATCTCTCTCACACACACCTGTTTAACCCAGAACTGTCAAACTCAAGGGGCTAGAGAGGCACCTAAGAACGTCTCCATTAGAAAGTGATTAAAATAAATTGAGGTGAACCAGAATCAATGATTTGAGAGCATCCATCAGATGGAGTGATTTTTTTTATCGCTTAAATCAATGAGATGAGTAATTCTATCAGTCAACTGCACATAATGATTAATGGCGAGTCATTCAGGGAAAGTGTCCAGAGAGAGTGGCACTCTCTCAGATAAGAGACGGTCTGTTTGACTCATATAAAATGACACACTGAGTCGTGGTAACATGTACGCTGTCCCTGCTGGAGATATAACAGAACACGATGCAGACAGAAGGAGATTTATAAAATGAGTAACAGGTGAGCATGATGTACCTGTGAAAACTGTGATGTCAAAGCTAAAAACACCTGACTCTCACATGTAATCATTTCCTATTTTTGTGGAAGCACAGTAGGACTCAATATAATACATGAACTGTTTCCTCTGTTAAGACATCATTTGGAAATGAGAAAAATGTTAAAGTTTTGAAGTCATTATAATGCAAAAAATTAACCCAGCACTACAGTTTATGTAAAAAGTAATATTTTTTACAATAATTGTTGTGTTTTCTAATAATTAAAGGTGCAGTGTGTAAATTTTAGCAGCATCTAGTGGTGAGGTCACGAATTGCAACCAATGGCTCAGTCCACTGCTCACCCATCGCTTTTGAAACGCATAGAGACGCTACGATAGCCGCCACCGGAAAATTGGCACAAAGTAAAAAAAAGTTTGTCCGTTAAGGGTTTCTGTATAAACATGGTGGCACAAAATGGCGACTTCCATGTCAGGGGACCCTCGGCGTATGTAGATAAAAACGTCTCATTCTAAGGCAATAAAAACTTAACGGTTCATTGTAAAAAGGCCTTTATACACCCCTGAAAGTATATTATTTTGCATTTCTGTCAAGAGATCCTTTCAAAAATTACACACTGCACCTTTAAAGAAATAATATTTTTAGAAAATTTTATTTAAAAAAAATGGCACATTTATGTATTACTTTATTGATTTACAATTATAAATGTGTCATTTCTGCACCAGTACATTTAAAAAAAAGATTTTTAGTTTTTAAGAGGGTATTTGTCTGGCTGTGTGGTTCCATAAAGAACCTTTAATATCCACAAAACCTTGCACAAAATGTTCTTTGTACACTCTTTATTTTGTTCCTCAAAGATTTAGTCCATTTAGTCAAAGATTCTTAGAAGAACCGTTTCTTTCCTACACTGTAAAAAGTTAACTTTAAAAAGTAAGTTAACTGGTTGCCTTAAATTAAACCTTTTTTGAGTTAAGTTGAATTAACACAAAATTTAAATGCAAACGGGTAACTTACTGTTATAAGTTGAACTAACAAATCTTTTTTTACCTTTTTATAATCTACAAAGATTATACAAACTTTTTTCTTACTACAAAGAATCTTTATTGAAACATCTTAAAGTTCTTTATGGAACCATTCAACCAAAATAGTCCCCTTGGTTACTTTCAATGGCAGGGGACTATTTTTGGGCACTACGTAATATCATTGTGCCTGCTGCAGCCATGTTATGGCAGCAAAGTCCTTCATTATACCGGCAGAATGAGAGTATAGTTCCTAGTCATATCTGCCTAGAAAATCGCAACTTTTAATTTTCCGTTGGTCTAATTACACGATGTAAAAACAGAAGAGTCAAGTTTTAAATAGGAGAAATATTTAAGCTCTTTGATTATTTTTAGCGCAATGCTAATGGATAATGCTAAGCTATGCTAAAAATGGTACTGCCAGACCCAGAGATGGGCTGAATGGATTCCAAAATGGTAAAAATCCAATATTTAACTCTAGGGGTGCTGAAAAATGAGCATATTTTCAAAAAAAGTGGAGTGTCCCTTTAAATAAAGAGACATCTAAAACATTCTGGGAGGAGGTACTCGGGGACTAGTATTGGGAAACACTGTAGGTTCTTCAGATTATTAATAAACGATTATTTTGAAACGTTTGACTGAAAGGTTCCTTGGGGAATCAGAAATTATTCTTCTATGACATCTTTACAACCTTTATTTTTAAGAGTATAGCATGACCAAACAAAATTGCAAATTACCAATCAGTTTGTTCACACAGTTATAGGCGAAATCACCCATTTATGGCTTACCTTCTGTCAGCTCTGCATATTAACCTGGGGTGAAACAAAGTATTTTAACACGAAACAAGTGCCACATTACCTAATTAATTAATTTCAAGTACGGCAGGTCTGTTGTGAGCTCTTTATTGGTGCTGTAATAAAATGTGTCATTAGTGTTTTTGCATGCCTGTCTGGTAATATTGTGTGATGCAAAATCAAAATAAGTCCTCTCCACTTTGACGGTTTACTTCCTTGTTGTGTCTGCAAGTGTAGTTCCCCTGAACAAGAGTGAAACTGCCACTGTGTTAAACAATAACTAATTAGCTTTTTAATCTCAGTCTAGCATCCCTAGACTGAGCGTAGCTAAACCTTTGTAATTACTGAAGAATACATGCTGTGTGTGTTGATGGGTTCATGTGTACAAGTAGTTGTGTAGGCTATATGCAATCTGGTCTTATAATTGCGGGAAATCTCTACTCTGCCTCAAATAAGGTTGCATCTGCAAAGCATGATGGGATTTTTCATATTTTTCAGTATCAGACAAAGGAGGAGCTTTCATTCCTTACTTTACTGGCGACTCGTTCTTGGAGCTCAAGGGCCTTCATCTCTATGGCCAGGATCTGAGGTATAACTTTGGACACAGTTGCATTTCCTGGGAATCAAACCCTTGACATCTTAACATTGCCAAAAATGCTTTACCAATAGAGCATATTCTAGCCTATCACTTTTTTATGAGGCACACATAATGTTACGATTTCATTATTTGTCCATAGACAAAAATTTAGCATGACTGTCGTCCTGCTGGCCAATGACTCGAAAGGCGTGATCTTCTACAACGGTCAGAAGACGGACGGTAAAGGAGATTTTATCTCTCTTTCTCTGAACGACGGTATCCTCGAGTTCAGATACGACCTGGGCAAAGGGCCAGCTGTCATCAGGTAAACACAACCCTCTGTCTCCTTTGTGCAATTATGTTTCAATTGAAACTATAATTAGAGTGTCAACTGTGAATGGCTTAATAGGTGCATATCAACACATGTCTCTTCGCCCACCTTTCTGTCTCCGTGTTTGTCTACGTGAACAGGAGTAAAGAGAAAATCAAGCTGAACGAGTGGAACACGATAAATCTGGAACGGGCCAGCCGTAAGGGAGAGATCAGCATAAATGGCAAAGACCCGGTCAGAGGAGAGGCGCCGGTATGATGATACTCTTTATAGCATGTTTGTTACAAGTGATCCATTCAAGTTGTGATACTCTATACAGTACCATGGTATTATATGGTATACTATAGTACTTCATATACAGTATTACAATGATATTGATACTTTATGGAAGAAGTTGCTGGGTAGATGTGCTTTGCTTAGTGTGTTTTGTGGACGCATGGATCAGAAACTTTTTGCATCGTCTGCCTTCAATGCCGGGTCTAGGGTGCATGTGTGGGAAGCTTCGAATTGGTTCCTTTGGTATCTATTGTGTGTGTACTTTTGTCTGTGCCCTCCATTGGCTTTTAATCGCCATGTGGAAATGACTCGTCGTCTATTTTGCTACAGTTTCTCGCCCACTCAGATCAATCCCAGCAGCCTCTGCCTGTGCTCATGTCATACCTAAAGAACGACAGGAGAACAATGATACCTAGTGTATAAAAATGAAAGCTGGGTAATAATCACAACCCTCTCATCCTCCGGTTATTCCAAATAGTGTAATTTGTGATTAGCTCCGTGTTGTCCACTGCGTAGGTGCTTAAGTCTTTTTAAAAGAGAATTTTTAGTTACCATCCTACGTATGATAATAATGAGTAAATGGAGAGGATGAGAGAGTACATTGCTGAAAACCGGAGTGGTCTTGTTGCAATGGCCGTCTGTAGAGAATCCCCAAGAGGAATATTTTTTTTATTCCCTCAATGGCCGTTTTACTGAACAGAGTCTAACTACAATGCCATGTCACAAAGCCAATATAAATAGTGTGGGTTCAGTCGTGTAAAACACAGAGCGACTTTTATGCCCTGCTGATTTACTCAGAAATTCATTTTTTTAGGGCACTATACTATACACAAATACATACGTATATTTATTTATGTATTTGTGCCCTGCATGCCAAGTGTCTCGCTAGAGTTATGTGTGTGAATATTTTATTCCTCAGGCTTTATAGTTTTGCTGCATGCTGTTGTGTGAGTGTACTGACATTCTCTGTGTTTTCTTCACTGGTAACATTTTTTTTCTTCCTTCCCCTGTGCTTTTTCTGTGCGCTGTCTGGATATAAGAAATCCCGCAAGGTAATGACTGAAATCTGAAATCGCTTTCACAAATCAACATCCTCATTTTCACCAAAAGCAACATTGAATAGCCCACCGTCCATTTCAGCTTCATTTCCATCAGTGAAGTTCTGCTAGAGCAGGGTCTCCCAAACTGGTGTTGAATTATATCAATATGAGTTATTAGCAAAAATAGCAATTTTTCAGATCTCGCGAACTGTAAGTGTCATTAAATTTGGCACGGACCCCCAGTTAACGGTTCCAATGAAGGGTACCAACTCTCGTTTTGATTGATCAAAGAATTACCAAGATTCAGAACCAATTTACATAACAATTAAACAAAATTTGAAAGGAGAAGTAGCTAAAAAAAACCTGAAAATTTTATATTTTAAAATGGCCGCTACTGTTATGGGCGGAGTCTTAATGTAAGGTATTAAATGCGATGAGAGTGTGGAGAGCAGTCACAGCACACAGAAATCTTCAGTTATAACCATTTTAATTGCGAATTTTTTAACTGCTGGTGGTGCTGTAGAGTCAATAGTTGTGTTCGAGTTCATGTGGCGCTGCGTAGACCGATCGACAATGTTTGCCGCTTGCAATCGAGGGAGGAGAAGACGGAGCCGTCAAGTCGGACACTTGCTGCCTGCCGTAGTGACGTGTGCGCCGTGTTTCCTTTTTTTAATCGCGAATGAAGATAATTAAATGGTGAATTTGTCAAAAAGCTAATCTTTTAATAAAAGTTGCAACCAGAAACCGTTTATATTAAATATTTTAGTTGCTATTTATTCTATATGCCCCGAAAATAACAGGAAACATAAGCCTAGATTATTTAAATGCCAACAGAGTTTGGTCTTTAACTTATTTTGATTTTTATTTTATTAAATGACACAATAACATATTTAGGCAAGTTTTAGCTGTTATAAAAACATGAATTTATATGTTTATTAGTGCAACTGCAGGTTGAATTAAAAATGAAATGTACGTGATCGTTTTCATCAGTGCAGCGACCAATCATGAAGAGCTCTGGAGAGGCTCTCGAAACGCTCTCGTGGTACTTTAGAACCATATGTCACTGTCACATGCCTTCAGTGTCAAGTCGGATAAAATTTCTAACCAGCATGCACTGCTTCAAGATAGCCGCCGATCGGTCTGCGCAGCACCGCATGAAGTCGAACACACCTATTGCTAGAGACCCCATATTTGGTCACATGACCAACACTATAAGTGTGCCAAATTTCATAATTTTCGTACTTATTGTTCATAGGGCTGCCATCAGTGTTGGGGAAAGTTACTTTTAAAAGTAATGCATTACAATATTAAGTTACTCCTCAAAAAAGTAACTTATTGCATTACTTAGTTACTTTTCATGGAAAGTAATACTTACGTTACTTTAAGTTACTTTCTCTTACTTGGCTGAGGCTTGATCTCTTTATGGCCTTGCAGGTGTTTTTTTACTCAAACTGTTCCCGCTCAGGCACGCATGCATAGAGTTTGCGTAATTCTACATGACTACGTTCAGTTTAATTCAGTAGATGTTTTTAATCAAATGAATTCAACTAAAAAGTAATTTGCATTACCTTTTTAAAAAGTAACTCAAATATTAATGTGTACATTTAAAACGTAATGCGTTATTTTACTCGTTACTTCAGAAAAGTAATATTATTACGTAATGTACGTTACTTGTAATGTGTTACCCCCAACACTGGCTGCCATTGACAAAGAAGAAGAAGAATGGTAACAACCTACGGTGCTTGGCCGCTAATAACGAGAACTATGTAAAATTCCTAATGATGAAAGCTATAAAACAGATGAAGAATAAATGTTTTTAAAGTTAAACATGCAAATCAAATCTCAGCGGCTGAATCGTTTAGGTAAATATAAGTAAATCAGTTAGGTCAAGGGTGGTTCGGCTGACAAAAAAGTTTGAAATCCCCTGTGCTGGGTGAGTTGGCGAACGCAGGAAGGGCATTATTTAAACTTCAAACTATCCATATGCTTAAAGGAAAGTTTAAAGACTGCGCTGGCTTTCACCTCAGGCCAGCTGGTATGGGGGCGGCGAGAGATAGTTATCATTTGACCACCATTGTTTCGTCAGCCTTCCAACAACAATGAAATGTCTTCATTAGTCTCGCGTGGGAAGCCCATTAAACAGCGTCGAACTGGATGCAAACCGAGAGAGCGGGAGGGAAAGACCGATGGCGTAGGAGAGTGTTATCACAGAAGAAAGAGATGTGTGGGGAAGAGAGCGTGGTTGTTATTTTGTCACGTTTGTTTTTGGGCCTATTTTTATTTGTGCTGGTTTCAGTCCTGATTCACCCGAGGTGAGAAGAAATTACAGAGTAGAGAAGACATGCAAGAGCTTTAGGCCACCATGCCACCATTAGATTTGTTGTCTTTGCAATATGTAATTATTTCTCATTCTCTTAATTAGAATACAACCAGAAAATACAGAACATTTGTATGCAGTATAAGTAGTCAGTTGTCAAGAATTTAGTGTGAGCTCCCCTTACACTTGAGCAATAACAGGAACCTGCAGGCTTATTTAAACCTAAGTGATATGAAAGCCTAATTCTAATCTAATGACTTTAACACTTCAGTCTCCTCAAAAGAGTTCAAGATGTGTTTAGTGACTTTTTGATTAAATATTTTCTGTTTGTATCTTAATAAAGAGAGCTAAAATATATGTGGGTGGTCATTAAAACTTTGCTGAAACAACAAAGCTGGTGGTGGCCTAAACTTTTGCACAATACTGTTATGAAACAATTTGTAAGTTCAAGATGAGTTTGATGGAGTAGTTTTCATTTAGCGTGCAACACAATGCATAATTTTTGCGAGTAAATTGCACATGGTGATTATCAAGTTCAGTTTCTTTTGGTGTCTTGACAAAGTCGTGACAGAATTTTCAAATGCAAATGAAGCACGAAAGTGCAAAACAAATTTACGTGGGTGAAACAATGATTCCTGCCACAGCGCTTTGGAAATTCACTTTTTTAGATGCAACAATTGTGTACTTAATTATCAAAAATACAATTTCTTTTATCATCCAAACAATGGCCATAATGCTTTTGGAGCCCTTAGGGAAACAGTCAGTCATTGACTTTACCTGCTCAATCTCATCTTATTCTGGCAGAGTAAGCGAGACTGAATATGTCTCTTTCAGCCTGTCGCTGTCGGTCCATTGCAGTTTTTTGTCAGGACTTCTCATTGCACGCGTTCCTGACCACATCAAACAGCAGCTGGGTTAAAACGTTTCTGGCTATGCTGTCTTGGCCCAATCGCGTGCTTGGACAGACCCCCAGGTCCATGGCCAAACCTTTTCAAGCCTGCTTGTGTCCATACTTATCTATTCTTTTTTATTGCCGGGATAAGAGCTGGACAAACATGTCTGAAACTGGAAAGGCTGCGGACAGCCCATGGTTTTTCCCCGGCAATTAACTTGCCTTTCCCCAAGGCAATTATTGGCCTACATAAAATAAAGATTTTTAATTCGTTTTAAGTACAGTCTCGCACGAACAATCCCTCTGAAACAAAGCGGATTTCACACGGGTTAGGAAAGCGCTCATTTCATGGTCATCTGCCATGTGAACCGTACTCCAATTAGAGTTTGCTCAGATTTTTAAAGGTCCCTGGAACAATCACACATCCATTACACTCTTTCAATAAAAAAAAAATCATTTCAACAGTCTTCATATTAATCGCTGCTATTACTTCTGGACTTTTTTCCTATCTCTTTTCTTTTGTGTTCTTATGTGTTAGTTTCAATAATATTCCATTCAGGGAAGTAAGCTTAAATCAATTATGCTTTGTATTACAACACCCTCATTGATGTGGGTAACAATTAGGTGTAAAAGTTGAATCAATACATTGCCTGATGTGTACCATCTTCCAATACGTTGATTGGTTTTACTTGCTTTTCTAATATTAGGTTTTGCTTAAAGTCCCCCTGTAGTCAATAAATGTATTACTTAAAACTCTTCTTTGAGCATCATAATTACAAATGTAAGTTTTATCTGTGACAGTAATTTCTTCATGCTTAAAAAAAGATTGAATGAAACTCTACACCCTTGCCTCATTTAGTATACGCGGATCTATGTATATGCAAATTATCCCCCGCCTCTACTCAATCTCACAGCTCCGACCATAGATATGAATATGTGATTTAGTCCCCGCCCCCACTCTTTAGCACCACCTCGTACCATAGATAAATACAGTGTTGGGGAAAGTAACTTTGAAAAGTAATGCAGTACAATATTAAGTTACTCAAAAAAAGGTAACTAGTTGCGTTACTTAGTTACTTTTCATGGAAAGTAATGCTTACGTTACTTTTGCGTTACTTTTTCTTGGCTGAGTCTTCATCTCTTTCAGGCCTTGCAGGTATTTTTTATGACTGAAAAGTTCTGCATTCAGAAATTGCATATTTTATCACAAAAATGTCGAGCTCTGGCCTGCCATCTCAGTTTCTGACTCAAACTGTTCCCACACAGGGTGTACGCATAGAGTGCATAATGTGACTACGTTTAGTTTAATTCAGTACATCATTTTTTTAAATCAAATTAATTAAAATAAAAAAGTAACTTGCTTTACTTTTTTGAAAAAGTTACTCAAATATTAATGTGTACATTTAAAAAGAAATGCGTTACTTTACTCGTTTCTTCAGAAAAGTAATATTGTAACATATTGTAAAATATTGTAATATTATGTAATATGCACGTTACTTATAATGCGTTACCCCCAACACTGGATATATATGTAAGTAGATGTTACACTCACAATGCATACATTAACTCCGCGTTTGCAGCACTAAAAAAGTAACTTAAATATTAATGTGTACATTTAAAACGTAATGCGTTACTTTACTCCAGGGGTCACCAACCTGGTGCCCGCGCCGAGTCTGTGAGGTGCCCGCCAAAGCACATTCTATTAATAGTCTCAACTGTAATATTTATTCATTACATATTTTTTTATATTAGCTTGTCTTGGTTTACGTATGTTAAAATTTTAAACAATACTAAAACATATAAACAAGTCAAATAAAATAAAATAAACAAGTAAAACAAAAAGTTTTAAGTAGACTATATCAAAAAGTAGCCCTCCAGATTGTTTTATCCATTGTGGTAGCCCTTGCTCATAAAAAGGTTGGAGACCCCTGCTTTACTCGTTACTTCAGAAAAGTAATATTATTACGTAATGCACGTTACTTGTAATGTGTTACCCCCAACACCGGATATATATGTAAGTAGATGCTACATTCACAATGCATACATTAACTGCGTGTTTCTTTTTAGCACTGATGTTAACAGGTTATAGCAGGGCCGGGTGCCCAATCCTGCTCCTGGCGATCGACTTTCATGCACAGTCAAACACACCTGCCTTCAATTTTCAAGTGATCCTGAACACCTTGAAAAGCTGCTTCAGGTGTATTTGATTTGGGTTGGAGCTAAACTTTGAAGGACAGTTAATCGCCAGGAGCAGGATGGGGCACCCCTGGGTTATAGCGTTCACACTGCATGTGTAGACCTGAAGCAGCAGTGCTGCACTCGTTTCAGTATCGAGCCTATGTGGCATGCATGCATAATATCTATGGCTCGAACTACTGATCCACTCGTTCAACTGTGATGATGTGACTGGGTACATGGTGTGACGTAGTAGGAAACTCAGGCGATTATAAACCATGGGAATAAGATATCTTTGCAAAACTCAAATTTTAGGGAGAAAATACTAAACTCTTCCCCCGCGATTGCCGAGTTACCTGCCAATGACAAGTTTTTACGGCAATCCATATTTCCGCTTTTATCCACCAAGTGGCGCTCTTACCCAACTTATAAAACCCTTTTTAAGGGTTTGTTCTTTGTATGTTTATATATTTAAAGAAGAACATGTTCTGGAAGGCATTAACCTTTTGTGAAAATCATAAACTTAAAAAAAAATGCTGGCGGGGAAAGAGTTAACAATAGTGTTAAACGATTAATTTGAACATAATTTGCAATATTGTGCATATTAAAAACCCCACATAGACTTATAAAAAACAATTGATTTTCACCACAGGGGGACTTTGAAGCATAAGGGTCTCATAGCTTTCATTCAAGAAGAGTGGATAGAGAATGTGGAACGTTATGATAATGTTCAGGTTGGTTCTCACACTTACATTTGTACTCTCCAGAACCAGCACACAGATCTCAATCTGAAGGAGTCGCTGTTTGTGGGTGGAGCCCCTGATTTCCGCAAAGTAGCCAGAGCTGCTGCTATCAAAGATGGCTTCAAAGGGGCCATTCAGAAGGTAAGAGCTTGTAAAGACGCATCAGGGAAGATGTTTTTTACGCTGTATGTTTCACTGAATTTGTTGTGTTTGCTTTACTAGATCACTCTGATGGGCATTCCAATACTGAAAACTGATAATGCCCTTCACTCCAGCGACGTGTCCATGTATCCCTACCATCCCTGCTCCAAAGATCTTTGTGAGAACGGAGGCCGTTGCAATCCCCTGTTGGACAGCTATGAGTGCGTGTGCCGGCACGGCTTTGTCGGGCATCACTGTCAGGATGGTGAGTGTTTTTTTTTTCCAGATTGACCACCATGCTTGTCTTTATTAGCCAATAGGTAACGCCTTAAACATCTTTAGGGCGAGATTTGCTTACGTCCTTAGCAGATGTTAACTTTAAAATATGTTAAAACAGCTTGTGGCACCTAACTTCATATGAGCACCGACTCACTCGTATATCATTGAATGACTTGGATTCCTTTGTGATTTGCAATAGGCAAAATTCTGAAGCCTGTGCTGGTTTTTGGTTTTCATACAATTACAATGCTTGGGGACTTAATCTATTAAGATTTAAAATAGGATATAAAAGTATCTTATTAAAAAAAGGTAAAAAAAAAGAAGTGTGCCAAGATCTAGGACAGATATTAAGATTTTAGGTGAATAAAGACAAGATTTTAGGGGTAAACTCTTTAGTTTATATTCTCAACACAAACACCCTCACAAAACACCCAAGAACTTTTGCTCACCTCATTAACCTTACCGGGTCTCACTGTTAAATCCCTAACCTTAATTAAAGCACACAAGCATGAAGCTCACCATACATCACACGTTTCCTGCATTTCTTTAATTAAACAGCACTGTGTCTCGCATCGATCGCTGTAATTTCACTCCGTCTTCTCTCCTCCCATCCAGCAATATTCGAGAAATCCGCCGGAGACACGGAGGCCATTGCTTTTGATGGCCATACGTTCATCGAATATCACAACGGAGTCACCAAGAGGTAATGTCAGCACATGACCTCACCAACAATGACAGCCTGCCCCAAATGCACCATATCTTTATAATACTGCTCAATGAGGGATGATGACAAGCTCGATTACTCAAGAATCGCTTTGAAACCATTGTGCTTTCTCGATTTAGCTAATAGGCTGATTTCATCAATTACCACTTTTGCCTGACTGTCTCTACGGTATTATGTGAACTGTAGCTGGTTCCAATTAGCACAGCACCCGAGGAATCTCATGACCGCATAGCATTGTAGAAAACCATGCATGTGTACTGTAATGAACCTTCCTGTTGAATCCCAAAACCACACGTCTTCAGTACAGCACATATCCTAAAGCACATCTTGATAATTGGTTATCAGATATATTTAAGTTATCATGATTTCTTGTCCTCGGGTTGGTCTGATGTGTCTGTGATCCAGCAAGCACCAATTACTGTGCATCAATTATTTCGTATCTGTTAGGTTATCTGTATATGCTTTCTGTTCTTTGTGTCTTTTGAGTCAATTGAGTATACTGTATGTATAAATGTATATAGGGTCTACTTATATGATTCTATATACAGCGGGGAAAATAAGTATTTGACGCATCAGCATTTTTATCAGTAAGGGGATTTCTAAGTGGGCTATTGACACAAAATTTTTCACAAGAAATCAGAACATTTAAGTATACAAGTTGAGTCATAATAAATAAAGTGAAATGACACAGGGAATAAGTATTGAACACAAATATTTAATACTTTGTAAAAAAAGCCTTTGTTAGTGATTACAGCTTCTAGACGTCTCTTGTATGGAGAGACCAGTCGTCTGCATTGCTCAGGAGTGATTCTGGCCCATTCTTCCACACAAATGGTCTTTGTGATCATTTTCTTGCAGAAATGTCCACCTTCTTTTCATTTTCAGCTTCAGATTTCTTTGTATGAATTCAATATTTGGCCTGATGGCTACATCTGGTGAAAATTTTGTGTCAATAGCTGTAGCCATCAGGCCAAATGTTGAATTCGTGCAGGGAGGTCTTAAGCTGAAAGTGAAAGGGTGGACATTTCAGCAAGACAATGATCCCAAACAAGCCCAAAGGAAACAATGAAGTGGTTTCAAAGAAATGGCCCAGTCAATCACCTGACCTAAATCCCATAGAAAATCTATGGAGAGAACTAAAGATCAAAGTTCATAAAAGATGCCCAAGGAACCTTCAAGATTTAAAGACCATTTGTGTGGAAGAGTGGGCCGGAGTCGCTCCTGGGCGGTGCAGACGGCTGGTCTCTCCGTGCAGGAGGTGTTTGGAGGCTGTGGTCACCAACAAGGGCTTTTCTACAAAAAATTAAATAACTGTGTTCAATACTTATTCCCTGTATCATTTCACTTTATTTATTATGACTCAGCTTGTGTGCTTAAATGTTCTGATTTCTTTGTATGAATTCAATATTTTGCTTGATGGCTACATCTGGTGGGTTTTGTGTTACTAGTCCACTTAGAAATCCCCTTACTGATAAAAATGCTGATGTGTCAAATACTTATTTTCCCTGCTGTATGATTTCATGTGATGAATACAAAATGAATCATGATTAGCTACACCCATCTTTATGTTAAGTGTCTGTCTGTCTGTCTGGACGCGTATTTTCTATTGTCTATGCTTTTGTCTGTCTGTCTCATTTAAGTGTGCTCTGTTGTCTTTCTTTCACTCTAAAGCCAAACAACCAATGAGATCCCAGAGTAAGTACCCCAGATGCATTCTGGGATGGATTTAATTACACTAAACTAACACTTCAGGCAAGCCATCGACTAAACCCAACATTAAACATTCATTTTCCCCATATTACTATTTATATCACGCACAAGGTCATATTTTTGAAAAATAAAGGGCTCTCGTTTATTAAATATATATATATATATATATGTATACATTTATCTACGTGACAGTCTGTAGTTTTTCTGGGAAAGGTTGCATCATTTTCATCAGCGTATAGTTTCAGGAATGCATGCTTGGCATGAATGACGATGAGCATTGTGTTACACTGTGATTCCTGCAGGAATTGTGCATGAAAGTACCTGAACTGAATTTGAAAATAAGGTCTGCGTATATTCACGAAATGACTTATGAAAATGTAAGTGAGGCGCCTTGTAAAAGGAGGAATTTTTTATTCTTATTGAATTTTTTAAAGCACAGTATACATCAATATTTAGTTGGTACTTCAAGGCTGGTTTAAATGGCGTTTTACTGTCCCATTAGAGAAATGTTCAATCTGTTCTTGTGTTCTTTTAGTGATTCTTATTTTAAATTATTTGTTTCCTTCTGAATGTAATTAAGTGTCTAAGTGGCTGCGCTGAGCCCTTTAAAAGCTTGCAGCTTGATTAAATGGAATTATCTTATGTATTATTATGCTCCATAAAAAGTTCCTGTCTGGCTTTTAAGCCATATCAGTTTGTTTGTCAAATCGCTAACAGTGATTTCTAATAATTGTGCCCGAGATGAGAGAGAAAGTGACAAATTAATTAAGGATTTGTCTCTCAAAAACGGGCCTCAATAAAAAGGCTCTGTCCAGCATAGAGAATAAACCGCTGCAGACATCAATAATGGTTAGGAACAAGGCCCTCTTCATTGACTTTTACTCTACCCGGGGTTTAATGCGTGTCACTTCCTGTACAAATGAAGTGCCAGATTAAAATGAATCTCAACCAAGAAGCAGACCGGCCCTTCACAACGAGTGTCATCTATTCAGCATGAACTGGTTTTGAGAGCCCTAAAAGTTAATGAATTCCTCAGAGAGCAGGACGGTGGCGCTGAATCTGTAGGAAATGGGGCTGATATTTCTGTTAGTGTTTACAGTGATCTTCATCTGTCTTTATTCTCTCTCTCTCTTTAGCTAGACCTTGGATCAAGTTCCCCTTAGGATTTAAGTGACCTGATCTTAATTATGCTTTTTCATAGTTAGCCATATGAGGAAATGTATTTCAAAATGTAATGAGCTGCCTCTCTACTTTCAAAGGCAACATTATAACCATAATGAAACAACATAATGTAAATGAATCATTTGGATTGCTTTACATCAACAGCAGATCTTTGGAGTTTGATGTCTGCATGCTATTAAGATAACAATATAATACTCTAATAAGCATAGTAATACATACAAATACATACTCAGTATTAAATATAATAAGCAACATTTCTCTCAATATCATTTTGGATTAATCTTATAGCATTTCTTTCTGTCAAGGACTTTGAATACTGTCTATACACTGTCAGAAAGAAAGGTACAAAAGCTGTCACTGGGACGATATCCTTTAAAACGGTCCTACCATGTAGGTACAGTTAAGTATCTTTGAGGTAACAATATGTACCCCTAAGGTACCAATATACACCTTTGAGATACTAATATGTACTCTTTACACTATAAATTAATGTGTTAAATTAATTTATAAAAAAGCAAATAAAAAATGGCTTGGCAAACAATATTTTTGAATAATATGTTCCTCTGGCTTTCTTTTAAAAAAAAACTGTTACTGTACATGTTCAAAAATCATCTGCCTTGTACCACACGCTCTTTGATGCCTCTCCTATCAGCTACAATTTCAGCCATTTTAAGCTTAAAATTTAAGACATGTTTTTTCAGCGTTGAATGCAAAAAAAAAACAGTATTATCACACGCGCAAACATACTGTGTGTTGTGTGAATCATTTAAATACTTTTTAAATAAATTAAATTTTGCGTCTGAATGGGAAACTCCTAGAAATGCTTAATGTCAGTCACAAAAATAACACCTACATTTTCAGCGCTAATTGTCCACTGCGTGTCTTCCCGACAGTCATTATTTAATGCCAAAATGATGGTTTGCACACAAATTTCTGTGTTATACAACACATTGTGTGTTACTTTTAGCACAACTTGAGTTGTCACTTTTAATAATTTTAACACAAAAACAACACAAAATTACACGTAATGTGTCAAAGAGCATTACGCAAAATGTGTAAAAATTAACACTTTTTTAAAGTGTAGGTACAAAGGTGTACTTTTAGAAAGAGTGCAATCCCAGTTACAGCTTTTGTATCTTTTTTTTGGAAGTGTATAAAATATTCTGACCAAACCGAGGACTCTTAAAGAAATTGTTCACACAAATTTGAAAATTCTCAAAATTTTCTCTCACGCCATCTCAGAAACTTCCTTTCTTCAGCTGAACACAAAACAATGTTATATGTAAGGTCGTGATGTTACGATATTTTTTATATGGGGGTCAAAAAAGCATCTACAATGGGTTACTGTAAAATACTTAAGCAATATCACTCGAGTAGGAGTGTGATTTATTATCGTGCCTTTGGCCTAATCACGGTCGTGATGATATAGAGCTATTTGCTTTTATACAACAGTTCGACGGCACATGTTTGAAAAACGAAAACTAAAAAAACAACAACAACGGAGTTATTTTAAAGGCCTCTTTGTTTGGGAACTACTTTCTTCTGCGACGTACAGGTAACACTTTCGGCTGTTTTGAATCTCATAATAACTCAATGGACGGAATCGCCGTTTTTAAATACTACAATTTCTTGGTCACAAAGTGTAGTTTTAAGATTAGTTAAGTCGAGAATATATATGTATAATATTCAAATCTGCAGTCGATTAATAGTAAAGATAGCGCTTGTTTAAACGTTTGCTTAGAAAGATTCGGTACGTGAGAGAACAAGAGAACAGTTAGTGTTCACTCGCCCCGCTGACCACCGCCCTCTCTGCGCTACATCTCTGACAGGGATTCCCTGGCTCTGATAGTGTCTTTTATGTTGTTATTTTGGCGCAAGGTAAAGGTTAATAAAACTATATTTATACAACGTTACTATTGCTTTCCCATTTATTCTTAACGCGCTTATTATTAGACTTTTTTCTTGTCAGTACTATTTAAATTTTTTTATAAGGGTCAGAGAGATGTTTTTTGAATGCTGTTTATAAATATATCAATGGCGATATCTCATAACGTGTTTAATAGTAAAGTCACGATAAATTATTAATTGTCTTAATTTAAAAGCTGCAGTGCTTACCTGCAGTTCCACGGTGTTTTCGCATTCTGAGGAAAGAGATCGCTTCAGAGAAATTATTGTTTTCGTTCCTTTTTCCAAGTGTTAATCGTCCACACGATGTGACATTACTCCACTTAAGTTTAAAGTTAACGTACATCCAAGAGCGCTGATCGTTGACTGGATAATCACTTCCGATTGGGATAACAGACTGATTCCCGAGCTAGTGAACTAATGATACACACGGAGAGTGTTTAAAAACAGTGCGTCTGTGTGCATCCGTGTGTACGTGCAGTTTTTCCAGTCAGAGATGAGCCTGTTTAATGGATCTCTTTATTCACTAATACTAAAATGACCAGTAGGTGGCGGAATGATACGAAAGGTGAATCGGTGACTGTGCTGTTATCAGTAAAATATCGCATAGCTCTTAGCCAATCCGATTCGAGAACCAGAAAGAACTGTTGTATAATATAGTATAGCCTTTTATTTCGTGTACGCGAATGGTCAAACGCACAGCGTTGTAAAGTATAGTTTATTTGACTCGTACTTCTATCTGCATGCGCGACCTACTTGTACAATGTACGTGCAGTGTTAAAAATCCGCTAGTGAACATACAGTACGCAAGCACTCTTCTAAAGACGAAAATTGTGCCACGCAAACTGTATGCGCACCCCCGCGTACGCATAAAAAGTGCACCATACTTCGTCCTTAACCCAGCATTTTGGCTTAATACAACCCATCATGAGTTAAATTACTACTCAACTGATTGAGTTCGTTCTTTTTAAAGGTGCAGTGTGTAAACTTTAGCAGCATCCAGTAGTGAGGATGCAAATTGCAATCAACGGCTTAGTCCACTGCTCACCCCTCACTTTTGAAACGCATAGAGAAGCTATGGTAGCCGCCACTGGAAAAACATGTAATTGACGAAGAAAACTTAGTAAAAAAATGTTTGTTCGTTAAGGGCGTCTGTAAAAACATGGCTGCACAAAACGACGACTTCCACGTAAGGGGACCCTCTGTGTATGTAGATAAAAACGTCTCATTCTAAGGTAATAAAAATATAACAGTTCATTATAAAAAGGTCTTTATACACCCCTGATAATATAGTTTTGTATATTATTTTGCATTTCTGTCAAGAGATCCTTCTAAAAATTACACACCGGACCTTTAACCCAACGCTGTTATTTTTAGAGAGTGCAAAACAAATAACAATGTATTAAAGGAGCGGTGAATCAAAAACTCAATTTTAACTTGATAATTTGTTATATAAGAGGTCATCATACTTAAATGAACATCCTGCAAGTTTCAGAACTGAAAACGTCCGTGCTACTGAAATATAACCGTCTTTGGCACCAAGCCAGCTAAAAACTCCAGTCTAAAATTCGGAAATCTATGACGTCAAAGTAGAATTGAAACACCTCCCCATAACCAAAAGGACAAGTCTACTTTTGTAGCCCCGCCCACAGCTTCGCGTGACACGTGTGTCTCAGTAAGTAAACATGTCTTTAAAGATTGACAAATTTAACCAAAATGACTTTTTAAATACATTTTTTCTGAGAGACTTTTATTTTGACGCGGTGATCTGTTATGATACCATGGAAACGCTTTTTCGGTTGTGAAAGAACCGCGTGGGAACAACCATGGGAACAACACAGAAGCTAAATACTTCAATTCGGAGGCTTGGAACTTAACATTAGCAATATGCTTGGATAAAGTTTGCTTTTGAAGAAGTTCCAGCTCGTGTGGGGAGCGTTTGTTAACGTTGTGGACATGGATTCATTTGTAAAGAAGTCGATGCTGGATTTGCAGAGAGACTCAGTCAGAAGCACCACTTATATTGGATCTGACAACAATGACACAGCAGTATAATTCACAGTAAGACATTTTACTTTATTTAAGTTACTGCGTTTCACTATTGCTTTGTTAAAAGAGATTGCTTGATGTGTCCTGTTGTAACATCCGTGTCTAAATACGTTTGTTGACTGTTTTAATTTACTAAAAACATTAAACGATTAATAAAGGTACAACACTTAACAATACGACTGTAATTTAAAGGTAGAAATATACAAAGTTAGTTATAAGGAAGGATTTATCAACCGCAGTTTAGATTCTGATGCCCGTTTACTGTGTTGTATACGGTAAATTAGGCAAGTTGCGTTTGAAAGGTCAAACACTCAACAAAGCTTATTTTTTATCATATAACTGTGGTATTTAACATTACGTGAATGTAAAAGCAACCTCACAAGCACAATAGAAATATACAAAGTTATTGATAAGGATTTATTAGCCGCAGTTTAGATTCGGATGCACGCTTACTGTGTTTTATACGGTAATTTAGTCACGTCGAGTTTTGTTTCTACTTTAATATACGTATTGTCATTTATGTGTATCATGTTTAGCACCCAGAATCTTTTGTGTCTCAAACATATTTGTGTTCGGCTGCTATTTTTATCACATTAATGTTTTTAAAACATTTCCCTACATGTAATGACGGGGAATGAAGCTGTCCAATCATAGCAGTGGGTGTTTACGTTCAGGTCTTCAATGCGGCCCGCCCCTTCAAACGAACCATTTCTCAAGACAGCCACTAATCCATGTTACAAAATAGCGTATTACTTATTGCTTTTTATGTTTTTGAATGTAAAAACAACGCGAAATGCATAAGTAGACATCAATCAACGTCATAAAGCAATAAAATCGACCAATTCACGGCCCCTTTAATATGCTGTATATTCTGCGTATATGATACAATTGTGAAAAGAACAATTCATATTTTGAGCTTATTTAGCAATCGATACATTGTGTCTCTATGGAAACATTCAGATTAGCACAGTTCAGATATGGTGTCACAGTGATAACTTTGAATCTCATTGGTTCTTGTGACTAGTTGTCACATGCGTGTAATGATGGATGGATGTGATTTCTGGAGCTTTGCCATGTTGACCCCATATATAGAGAGAATTTTCACATTTTGTAGAACTGTTCCTTGAAGAGAAAGCACTATTAAGTTGCCTAGCTTTCTGAAACAGGCCTTGTGTCATAGCACGGTGGCTCTGTAGGCAGCTCACTATATTTTGGGTTGAGAGCATTTGATTGGCTTTGCTCCAATAGACATGATATTGGTTTAGCTCTTTCATACAAAACCACTGAAACATATACTCACGTACTCCTTATGCCATTCTCTCTCTCTCTCTCTCTGTCTCACTTCATTCTCTCTCTCTCTCTCTCTCTCTCTCACTTCATTGGTAAAGAAAGATTAAATTATTGTAAGCTGACCATACAGTATGACAGAAGGGTAACTGTTATGACTGAAGTGTCCCATATTGCCATACAGTTACTACTTGAAGACTAGAATAATCCAAGAAGGTTACGTCGATGGCCCTCTAGCTCTTTGGCGTATCTTGTCTCAGTGTTATGCGATCCTTGTTCTTTCCCTCCTCCCATTTGCGCTTATTGCATGCCTATTATTTCTTCCCTTGCTCTTCTAAGCCCTGAGTCACTGGAGAACCCCTCTGACCAGAGGTGAGTCCCCTTTGTTTAAACAGTTTTTAATAACATGCCGTCCCTATACGCCCTGCACAGGATAAAGGCCAGGGCCTTTAAAAAATGGCTTTTTATTAGAAAGACACTGAATGGAGATCTGGGCAGTCAAAATGACTAAAAAGCAGCACAAAAGTAGTCAAAAGTAGACCTATTCTAAGTCAAACAATAGCTTTGTGTTAGAAACACACAAAATGTAGGTTATTATTTACTGATCAATGCATCAATGCATCAGCAGTGTGACGTGACCTATCATCATTAAGAAGTGAATCACATGACCGTTCTCGGTTTAAATATGACATGTATTACTGTATACAGTTCTCAGAAAGCTATCGTATGACTAGAAGGCTTAATATATGGTGCATGATGTTCTGCTTTTATATACTTTTGTGATGCTTTTATCCATTTTAAATCACAAGCATTCTGAAAAAAAAAACATTTAATGTCTTTCTCAGAAGTAAAACGTCATGAACGTAAATGATAGCAATGATTCCTTTAGTAACCATTCCTATGTGAGCCACTGCCCCCTGTAGGTACACAACATGATTTTTTTAAAACCTGCTTGCTTCTGTTGTGAGTAAATAATGCAACACCCTATTGCAAATCAGTCTTGCATCAAAATGCATAATCTAAAGTTAATCCGATAGCTCTGCTTTTGAAAATGAAATCAATCTTTAATGGTTTAAATATTACTTGCCTTCAGAATCTTCTAGATGCTTGAGATCCTAATGGGACGTAAGCAATAATGAGCCGAGCAGAGTGGTGGATAATCATAGTTAGTTGCCCTGATAATTGAGCTCTGGCCTGGGGCCCTGTGCAGGGAAGCCCTGTGGAAAGAGTCCAGTCAGCACATTACAGTACATGTGTCTCATCGGGAAAGAATTCAATTACGCCAAATAATTATTTAGCTTTACATCATCACACAATTAGCATAATGAAATTCTGTCGTTTTAATCAAACAAATTAAGATGTTTTTTTTCCGATTCTGGAATACGGAGTTCACAAACCGTGTGATATTAAATTGATGTTGTCAGTCAGGTCGTCAGACCGGAAAAGGGTTCCTGCACCTGCTCCGGTTTGATTAATTTGAGATGACGTTCATTCGCGGGGTAACCGTATGGCTCCCCGTAACCGAGACTACATGCACTGTTTGACTCCGTGCTCTTTCTAGTTCTACAGGTTCATATCTCAAATAAAAATACACCTGTGATCGATATAGTTGCACACCTGAACTTCACCCTGAAGTGTGGAGATATAGCAACAGACAAACTTGTAAATGAACACCAATGGTGAGATCACGGTTTGATTGAGCGTGCCACACCGTTGCTCTTTGGTGTGAAGGTGCAAACCCACCGTCTACTTTTTCTGCTTCTGTGTTTTGTGTCCATTGTCTCTGTATTTTGTCTTTGTCTTGTTTGTGTCTTTTTCATGTCGTCTTGCTCCTGTTTACACATTACCCGATTTAGCAAACAAGCCCCCGCACATCTATTTGCCATTCTGACTCACAAACACACTCGCTCATAATGTCCCCATCGATGTTAGTGACTACAAATACACCACTGAGGACAAAAGAATTGTAGTCTTCTGTGGTATATTTGGGGTGAGGTGTGTCAGAGACCTAGTTTAGGGATGTTAAAGACCCCTCAGGATCTTTATGGCTTTATGCCCAGCTGCACTACTTCCTGAACTAATATAATTACAGCTAATTTGTGTTTTATTTTATATAATCCCGCTAACGTTATGCATATGAAGTAACCGTTTTATAAAAGCAATAATCCCCGCGAAGCAGTGCATTTTATAACAGCTAAGGGGGTTTTAGGCAGCTTCAGCTAGCTCCTTGTTTCCTGTCTGCCATTATTGGACAAACTGATTAATCCAGGTGTGCCTGACCTCAGTAGTCACAACAACAATAATCAGACACACCTGGATTCATCGGTTTGTCCGGTGGTGGCGGACAGGAAGCAAGGAGCTGGCTGAAGTTCAGGAAGTAGTGCAGCTGGGCATAAAGCCTAGTTGTTCTTACACTGTATTGCTCATTAATCAAGGCATATAAATTATACAGCCTGTACAACCACAAAAAAGTTTTGACTTATAATTTCAATACTGTTGCTGTAATAGCAGGTAAGTCTCGGGGTGAAATCCTCATCACGTTGTTAACACGGCGTCACTGGAACAGGAATGGATTTGTGATTGCGATTCCTTTTTCTCTTTGATGTAGCGAGAAGGCCCTGCTGGTGAATAAATTCGAGCTGAGCATTAAGACCGAAGCGACCCACGGTCTGATTTTGTGGAGCGGGAAGGGAGTGGAGCGCTCTGACTACATCGCTCTCGCCATCGTGGACGGACGTGTCCAGATGACCTATGACCTCGGTTCCAAGCCTGTGGTGCTACGTTCCTCTGTGCGTGTCAACACCAACAGCTGGATTCGAATCAAGGCCAGCAGGTACTGGAACTCTAAAAGTTATTAAAGCTGGAATGAGAACAGTATTTATTTAGTGACGAATGTATTTTATTTAATATGGACATATATAACTCCAAACTCACGCCAGGGATTTATTATATCCGAAAAGCAACAAGCTTTTGTAAATGTACAACTTTCACAAAATAGAGAACATCATACATGGAGGCAATATTTACTCACAGGTGAAAGTCATGACATCACAATCAATGTTTAATAAATACTGAAAAACTTAATTTTATTCAATAAAACTCTGTATTATATCTGCCACAGGTTTGTAAAAAATCAGTAGTGCAGACATTCATGTTTGCTTGGAAAGGCATACACTTATGTTTGCTATTTAGCATGTTGATGAACATTTGTATAATCATGGTTTTCCTGTAAATTCCATTGTTAAACTGTAGCAAAACCATGTTTAATTTGTTGTTACCATTGCTTAATAGTATTATCTATGTTTTTGGGTTTCATCGTTGTAAAATCATGGTTATTTTTTATTAGGGTGTAACTGCTTGCCAGTAGAAGCATGCATTAATATTTACCAAAGGTTTGCCATGTAACTGCTAGTACATGCAATATTTATGTTTGCTAAAGGTTTGCTTGTTGTTTGGCAACTTGTTCATGGCTACAAAAGTCACATTTATTTGCATATAGCATTTTTATTTCTATAGCGCTTTTTTGTTTCATTGCTTAAAAGCACCTTTGCAAGAAAGACCAAAAAAAGAAAAACAGGGAAATGATTAAATATAGCATATATACATTATATATAGAGTATATATGTAGTATATATATATATATATATATATATATATATATATATATATATATATATATATATATATATATATATATATATATATATATATATATATATATATATATATAATAACAAAATATACTAGATGAGGTTAAAGTTTGTGAACAAACTTTATGTTGGCTTGAGAAAGCCTAGTCTGAGAGTAATAGCTGGAGCTGCAGTTGGGGCAGTTAAGTTAGTTGGGGCAGATGGGTTAGTTGGGGCAGAATTGGGCTATTGGGGCAGAATGGGGCAGATGGGGCATTTGGGGCAGATGGGGCATTTAGGGCAGTTGGGGCATTTAAAGCAGTTGGGGCATTAAGGGCAGTTGGGGCAGAATGGGGCAGATGAGGCAGTTGGGGCATTTGAGGCATTTAGGGCAGTTGGGGCATTTAGGGCAGAATGGGGCAGTTGGGGCATTTAGGGCAAATGGGGCATTTAGGGCAGATGGGGCATTTAGGGCAGTTGGGGCATTTAGGGCAGATGGGGCAGTTGGGGCATTTGGGGCAGAATTGGGTAGTTGGGGCAGACGGGGCATTTGGGGCAGATGGGGTATTTAGGGCAGTTGGGGCATTTAGAGCAGTTGGGGCATTTAGGGCAGTTGGGGCATTTAGGGCAGTTTGGGCAGAATGGGGCAGTTGGGGCATTTAGGGCAGATGGGGCATTTAAGGCAGTTGGGGCATTTAGGGCAGTTGGGGCATTTGGGGCAGAATTGTGTAGTTGGGGCAGACGGGGCATTTGGGGCAGATGGGGTATTTAGGGCAGTTGGGGCAGAATTGGGTGTTTGGGGCAGATGGGGTAGTTGGGGCATTTGGAGCAGAATTGGTTAGTTGGGGCAGACGGGAAATTTGGGGCAGATGGGGCATTTAGGGCAGTTGGGGCATTTAGGGCAGAATGGGGCAGATGAGGCATTTGGGGCAGTAGGGGCATATGAGGCATTTGGGGCAGATGAGGCATTTGGAGCAGAATTGGCCAGTTGGGGCAAAATGGGGCGGTTGGGGCATTTGTGGCAGATGAGGCATTTGGGGCAGAATGGGGCAGATGGGGCATTTAGGGCAGTTGAGACATTTATGTGTGTGTTTGTGTGAGTATGATTGGGTGTGTAATATTGTGTTTGTGTGTGTAATATTATGTTTGTGTGTGTAATTTTGTGGTTGTGTGTCTGTGTGTGTGTAGTTGTGTGTGGTGGTGGGTTGTGTGTGGTTGTGGGTTGTGTGTGTGTGTGTGTGTGTGTGTGTGTGTGTGTGTGTGTGTGTGTGTGTGTGTGTGTGTGTGTGTGTGTGAGTCTGTGTTTTGTGACAGTATGTTATATAATTTTGTGTTTGTAATTGTGTGTCTGTGTGTAGGTGTGTGTCTGTGTGTAGTTGTGTGTCTGTGTGTGGTTGTGTGTGTGTGCATGTCTGTGTTTTTGTGACAGTATGTTATATATAATTTTGTGTTTGTGTGTGTAATTGTGTGTCTGTGTGTAGTTGTGTGTCTGTGTGTAGTTGTATGTGGTTGTGTGTCTGTGTGGTTGTGTGTCTGTGTGTGTGTATGTGTGTAGTTGTGTTTGTCTGTGCTATTGAGTGAGTTTTGTGAGACAGAGATAGACTGAGAGAGGTTGAGAGATTATGTAATGTATTTGTATGAATGAGAGTTGACAGTTAGAATTTGAAAATAAACACTCAGCCTAAACATTCTATGAATGTAAGTCTATGGGACTTTTTTGGGATGTTTGATCGGACGGTTTAGGTGAACCGTAAGTCCGATCCCTTAGAAAAGATATAGCACACCTCCTCAGATCAGACTGAAGGTCTGTGCAAAGTTTGGTGGCTGTAGCTTAAAAGCTCTAGGAGGAGTTAGAGTTAGAAATTTTAGTCTCAGAAGAAAAAGAAGAATAATAATAACTAGATAGGTACATTTCCTGAAGAAAATGTGAAGTGGTGCTTGCCGTGGCAAATTACTCGGCAATATATGATTATACTCCAACCCAAAATTAAAATGGTCCAACCCCCATGTCTCTACGATGTTCTGATGCGGAGATATGAGGCTTTGTTTATTCCGTTGCTAGGGTACTGTATTTGGTTGCTAGGGAGAAAATTGGCATCCCATAGTGACTACACTCTGAGTAACGAGTCAAACGGTCCAACCCCCGTGTCTCTACTAGGTTCTGATGCGGAGATATAAGGCTTTGTTTACTCTGTTGCTAGGGTACTGTATTTGGTTGCTAGGGAGAAAATTGGCATCCCATAATGATTACACGCCGAGTCACGAGTCAAACGGTCCAACCCCCGTGTCTCTACGATGTTCTGATGCGGAGATATAAGGCTTTGTTTACTCTGTTGCTAGGGTACTGTATTTGGTTGCTAGGGAAAAAATTGGCATCCCATAATGATTACACTTTGAGTCACGAGTCAAACGGTCCAACCCCCATGTCTCTACGATGTTCTGATGCGGAGATATAAGGCTTTGTTTACTCTGTTGCTAGGGTACTGTATTTGGTTGCTAGGGAAAAAATTGGCATCCCATAATGATTACACTCCGGGTCACGAGTCAAACAGTCCAACCCCCGTGTCTCTACGATGTTCTGATGCTGAGATATAAGGCTTTGTTTACTCTGTTGCTAGGGTACTGTATTTGGTTGCTAGGGAAAAAATTGGCATCCCATAATGATTACACTCCGAGTCACTAGTGAAACGGTCCAACCCCCGTGTCTCTACGATGTTCTGATGCGGAGATATAACTGTTTGAATTTTATGTTGCTAGGGTGCTCAAAAATGGTTGCTAGGGGCGTGGCTTAATACCTATGTAAGGATCCTGAGAGACTGATTGGATGCCTGAGTAAAATGAGCCCACCCCCATGTCTATATGACACTGTGGTGCAAAGATATCCATCTGGGCATTTTATAATGGCAGTCTATGGGAGATGTTGCTAGGGTGCCCAAAATTGTTGCTAGGGGCGTGGCTTAATAGCTCTGGGATGATCCTGAGGGACTGATTGGATGCCCGAGTGAAATGAGCCCACCCACTTATCTCTAGGACACTGTAAAGCAAAGATATCCCATCTGGAACTGTTTTATTCCCTTATATGGGCATGTTTCCTGCCCCATTATAAGTCAATGGGAATTTTCGGGTGCCTCTTACACCCCAGGGGTACAACTTACACCCCAATGTCATGTATGTTCTTATAGAGTCTACCACCCTCTTCAAATGTTATAACCCACATGTTTCTACAAAATCCTCGAGCGGAGCTATGACCCGTCAAAGTTCGGCGCAATGTTAAGTCAATGGGATTTTTTGGGTGATTTTTTGCCCCCCTTTCGGAAATCCTGCACCCGATCCCTTATAAAAGTCATAGCACACCTCTCCTCAATAAACCGGTCGATTTGAGCCCTCTTTCATGGGACTACGGCAAACCGTGCGGGACGAGTTACGCGCCGAAAAAACGTGCAGACATAAGAATAAAATATAATAATAATATCCCTGAGGAATAGTAATAGTGATGCCTTGCATAAATGCAAGCACCACTAACTAGATGAGGTTAAAGTTTGTGAACAAACTTTATGTTGGCTTGAGAAAGCCTAGTCTGAGAGTAATAGCTGGAGCTGCAGTTGGGGCAGTTAAGTTAGTTGGGGCAGATGGGTTAGTTGGGGCAGAAATTGGGCAGTTGGGGCAGAATGGGGCAGATGGGGCATTTAGGGTAGTTGGGGCAGAATTGGATAATTGGGGCAGACGGGGCACTTGGGGCAGATGGGGCATTTAGGGCAGTTGGGGCATTTAGAGCAGTTGGGGCATTTAGGGCAGTTGGGGCAGAATGGGGCAGATGAGGCAGTTGGGGCATTTGAGGCATTTAGGGCAGTTGGGCCATTTAGGGCAGTTGGGGCATTTGGGGCATTTAGGTCAGATGGGGCATTTAGGGCAGTTGGGGCAGAATGGGGCAGATGAGGCAGTTGGGGCATTTGAGGCATTTAGGGCAGTTGGGGCATTTAGGGCAGAATGGGGCAGTTGGGGCATTTAGGTCAGATGGGGCATTTAGGGCAGTTGGGGCAGAATGGGGCAGATGAGGCAGTTGGGGCATTTGAGGCATTTAGGGCAGTTGGGGCATTTAGGGCAGTTTGGGCAGAATGGGGCAGTTGGGGCATTTAGGGCAGATGGGGCATTTAGGGCAGATGGGGCATTTAGGGCAGTTGGGGCATTTAGGGCAGATAGATGTTTGTGTGTGTAGTTTTGTGTCTGTGTGTAGTTGTGTCTCTGTGTGTAGTTGTGTGTCTGTGTGTGATTGTGTGTGTGTGTGTGTGTGTGTGTGTGTGTGTGTGTGTGTGTGTGCATGTCTGTTTTTGTGACAGTATGTTATATATAATTTTGTGTTTGTGTGGTGTAATTGTGTGTCTGTGTGTAGTTGTGTGTCTGTGTGTAGTTGTGTGTAGTTGCGTGTCTGTGTGGTTGTGTGTCTGTGTGTATGTATGTGTGTAGTTGTGTTTGTCTGTGCTATTGAGTGAGTTTTGTGAGACAGAGATAGACTGAGAGAGATTGAGAGATGATGTAATGTATTTGTATGAATGTGAGTTGACAGTTAGAATTTGAAAATAAACACTCAGCCTAAACATTCTATGAATGAAAGTCTATGGGACTTTTTTGGGATGTTTGATCGGACGGTTTAGGAGAACCGTAAGTCCGATCTCTTAGAAAAGATATAGCACACCTCCTCAGATCAGACTGAAGGTCTGTGCAAAGTTTGGTGGCTGTAGCTTAAAAGCTCTAGGAGGAGTTAGAGTTAGAAATTTTGGTCTCAGAAGAAAAAGAATAATAATAACTAGATAGGTACATTTCCTGAAGAAAATGTGAAGTGGTGCTTGCCGTGGCAAATTTCGGGGGACAGTATATGTTTATACTCCATACCACAAGTAAAACAATCCAACCCCCGTGTCTCTACAATGTTCTGATGCGGAGTTATAAGGCTTTGTTTACTCTGTTGCTAGGGTACTGTATTTGGTTGCTAGGGAAAAAATGGCATCCACTAGTGATTACCCTCCGAGTCACGAGTCAAACTGTCCAACCCCCGTGTCTCTACGATGTTCTGATGCAGAGATATAAGGCTTTGTTTACTCTGTTGCTAGGGTACTGTATTTGGTTGCTAGGGAAAAAATTGGCATCCACTAGTGATTACACGCCGAGTCACTAGTAAAACGGTCCAACCCCCGTGTCTCTACGTTGTTCTGATGCGGAGATATAAGGCTTTGTTTACTCTGTTGCTAGGGTACTGTATTTGGTTGCTAGGGAAAAAATTGGCATCCACTTGTGATTACACTCCAAGGCACAAGTCAAACGGTCCAACCCCCGTGTCTCTACGATGTTCTGATACAGAGATATAAGGCTTTGTTTACTCTGTTGCTAGGGTACTGTATTTGGTTGCTAGGGAAAAAAATGGCATCCCATAGTGATTACACTCTGAGTCACGAGTCAAACGGTCCAACCCCCGTGTCTCTACGATGTTCTGATGCGGAGATATAGGGCTTTGTTTACTCTGTTGCTAGGGTACTGAATTTGGTTGCTAGGGAAAAAAATGGCATCCACTAGTGATTACCCTCCGAGTCACGAGTCAAACGGTGCAACCCCCGTGTCTCTACGATGTTCTGATGCGGAGATATAAGGCTTTGTTTACTCTGTTGCTAGGGTACTGTATTTGGTTGCTAGGGAAAAAATTGCCATCCACTAGTGATTACCCTCCGAGTCACGAGTCAAACGATCAAACTCCCGTGTCTCTACGATGTTCTGATGCGGAGATATACGGCTATGTTTATCCGGTTGCTAGGGTACTGTATTTGGTTGCTAGGGAAAAAAATGGCATCCACTAGTGATTACCCTCCGAGTCACGAGTCAAACGGTCCAACCCCTGTGTCTCTACGATGTTCTGATGCGGAGATATAAGGCTTTGTTTACTCTGTTGCTAGGGTACTGTATTTGGTTGCTAGGGAAAAAAATGGCATCCACTAGTGATAACCCTCTGATTCACGAGTCAAACGGTCCAACCCCCGTGTCTGTACGATGTTCTGATGCGGAGATATAAGGCTTTTTTTATCCGGTTGCTAGGGTGCTCAAATTTGGTTGCTAGGGGCGTGGCTAGGGAGTGGCCAATGATGTGCCCAATTGGTACACCCCTAGTCACAAGTAAAACGGTCCAACCCCCGTGTCTCTACGATGTTCTGATGCCGAGATATAACTGTTTGAATTTTATGTTGCTAGGGTGCTCAAAAGTGGTTGCTAGGGGCGTGGCTTAGTAAGTATTTAACGATCCTGAGAGACTGATTGGATGCCTGAGTAAAATGAGCCCACCCCCATGTCTCTGTGACACTGTGGTGCAAAGATATCCATCTAAGCATTTTATAATGGCAGTCTATGGGAGATGTTGCTAGGGTGCCCAAAATGGTTGCTAGGGTAACCTTACACCCCATTGTGGGGTACGTCCTGAAAGAGTCTAGCACCCTCTTCAAATGTTGTGACCCACATGTTTCTACGAAATCCTCGCTCGGACCTATGACCCGTCAAAGTTTTTCGCAATGTTAAGTCTATGGGATTTTCGCCCATTGACTTTGAATGGGAAATTTCGGGTGCCTCTTACACCCCTGGGGTACAGCTTACACCCCATTGTGATGTATGTTCTTAAAGAGCCTACCACACTCTTCAAATGTTGTAACCCACATATTTCTACAAAATCCTCGAGCGGAGCTATAGCTCGTCAAAGTTGGGCGCAATGTTAAGTCAATGGGATTTTTCGGGTGGTTTTTCGCCCCCCTTTCGGAAATTCTGCCCCCGACCGCTTATAAAAGTCATAGCCACCATCTCTTCAATATACCGGTCGATTTGAGCCCTCTTTCATGGGAGTACGGCAAACCGTGCGGGACCAGTTACGCGCCGAAAAAACGTGCAGACATAAGAATAACAATAGTAATAATAACTAGATAGGTACATTTCCTGAAGAAAATGTGAAGTGGTGCTTGCCGTGGCAAAATTCTGGGGACCATATATGATTATACTCCAAGCCAAAAGTAAAACGGTCCAACCCCCGTGTCTCTACGATGTTCTGATGCGGAGATATAAGGCTTTGTTTACTCTGTTGCTAGGGTACTGTATTTGGTTGCTAGGGAAAAATTTGGCATCCCATAATGATTACACTCCGAGTCACGAGTCAAACGGTCCAACCCCCGTGTCTCTAAGATGTTCTGATGCGGAGATATAAGGCTTTGTTTACTCTGTTGCTAGGGTAGTGTATTTGGTTGCTAGGGAAAAAATTGGCATCCCATAATGATTACACTCTGAGTCATGAGTCAAACGGTCAAACCCCGTGTCTCTACGATGTTCTGATGCGGAGATATAAGGCTTTGTTTACTCTGTTGCTAGGGTACTGTATTTGGTTGCTAGGGAAAAAATTGGCATCCCATAATGATTACACTCCGAGTCACGAGTCAAACGGTCCAACCCCCGTGTCTGTATGATGTTCTGATGCCGAGATATAAGGCTTTGTTTACTCTGTTGCTAGGGTACTGTATTTGGTTGCTAGGGAAAAAATTGGCATCCCATAGAAATTACACTCTGAGTCACGAGTAAAACGGTCCAACCCCCTTGTCTCTACGATGTTCTGATGCGGAGATATAAGGCTTTGTTTACTCTGTTGCTAGGGTACTGTATTTGGTTGCTAGGGAAAAAATTGGCATCCCATAATGATTACACTCCGAGTCACGAGTCAATTGGTCCAACCCCCGTGTCTCTAAGATGTTCTGATGCGGTGATATAAGGCTTTGTTTACTCTGTTGCTAGGGTACTGTATTTGGTTGCTAGGGAAAAAATTGGCATCCCATAATGATTACACTCTGAGTCACGAGTCAATTGGTCCAACCCCCGTGTCTCAGCGATGTTCTGATGAGGAGATATAAGGCTTTGTTTACTCTGTTGCTAGGGTACTGTATTTGGTTGCTAGGGAAAAAATTGGCATCCCATAATGATTACACTCGGAGTCACAAGTCAAACGGTCCAACCCCCGTGTCTCTACGACGTTCTGATGCGGAGATATAAGGCTTTGTTTACTCTGTTGCTAGGGTAATGTATTTGGTTTCTAGGGAAAAAAATGGCATCCCATAATGATTACACCCCGAGTCATTAGTCATACGGTCCAACCCCCGTGTCTCTACGACGTTCTGATGCGGAGATATAAGGCTTTGTTTACTCTGTTGCTAGGGTACTGTATTTGGTTGCTAGGGAAAAAATTGGCATCCCATAATGATTACACTCCGAGTCACGAGTCAAACGGTCCAACCCCCGTGTCTCTACCATGTTCTGATGCGGAGATATAAGGCTTTGTTTACTCTGTTGCTAGGGTACTGTATTTGGTTGCTAGGGAAAAAATTGGCATCCCATAATGATAACACTCCGAGTCACGAGTCAAACGGTCCAACCCCCGTGTCTCTATGATGTTCTGATGCGGAGATATAAGGCTTTGTTTACTCTGTTGCTAGGGTACTGTATTTGGTTGCTAGGGAAAAAATTGGCATCCCATAGAAATTACACTCTGAGTCACGAGTCAAACGGTCCAACCCCCTTGTCTCTACGATGTTCTGATGCGGAGATATAAGGCTTTGTTTACTCTGTTGCTAGGGTAATGTATTTGGTTTCTAGGGAAAAAAATGGCATCCCATAATGATTACACCCCGAGTCATTAGTCATACGGTCCAACCCCCGTGTCTCTACGACGTTCTGATGCGGAGATATAAGGCTTTGTTTACTCTGTTGCTAGGGTACTGTATTTGGTTGCTAGGGAAAAAATTGGCATCCCATAATGATAACACTCCGAGTCACGAGTCAAACGGTCCAACCCCCGTGTCTCTATGATGTTCTGATGCGGAGATATAAGGCTTTGTTTACTCTGTTGCTAGGGTATTGTATTTGGTTGCTAGGGAAAAAATTGGCATCCCATAGAAATTACACTCTGAGTCACGAGTCAAACGGTCCAACCCCCTTGTCTCTACGATGTTCTGATGCGGAGATATAAGGCTTTGTTTACTCTGTTGCTAGGGTACTGTATTTGGTTGCTAGGGAAAAAATTGGCATCCCATAATGATTACACTCCGAGTCACGAGTCAAACGGTCCAACCCCCGTGTCTCTAAGATGTTCTGATGCGGAGATATAAGGCTTTGTTTACTCTGTTGCTAGGGTACTGTATTTGGTTGCTAGGGAAAAAATTGGCATCCCATAATGATTACACTCTGAGTCACGAGTCAAACGGTCCAACCCACGTGTCTCTACGATGTTCTGATGCGGAGATATAAGGCTTTGTTTACTCTGTTGCTAGGGTACTGTATTTGGTTGCTAGGGAAAAAATTGGCATCCCATAATGATTACACTCAGAGTCACAAGTCAAACGGTCCAACCCCCGTGTCTCTACGACGTTCTGATGCGGAGATATAAGGCTTTGTTTACTCTGTTGCTAGGGTAATGTATTTGGTTTCTAGGGAAAAAAATGGCATCCCATAATGATTACACCCCGAGTCATTAGTCATACGGTCCAACCCCCGTGTCTCTATGACGTTCTGATGCGGAGATATAAGGCTTTGTTTACTCTGTTGCTAGGGTACTGTATTTGGTTGCTAGGGAAAAAATGGCATCCCATAATGATTACACTCTGAGTCATTAGTCATATGGTCTAACCCCCGTGTCTCTACGACGTTCTGATGCGGAGATATAAGGCTTTGTTTACTCTGTTGCTAGGGTACTGTATTTGGTTGCTAGGGAAAAAATTGGCATCCCATAATGATTACACTCCGAGTCACGAGTCAAACGGTCCAACCCCCGTGTCTCTACCATGTTCTGATGCGGAGATATAAGGCTTTGTTTACTCTGTTGCTAGGGTACTGTATTTGGTTGCTAGGGAAAAAATTGGCATCCCATAATGATAACACTCCGAGTCACGAGTCAAACGGTCCAACCCCCGTGTCTCTATGATGTTCTGATGCGGAGATATAAGGCTTTGTTTACTCTGTTGCTAGGGTACTGTATTTGGTTGCTAGGGAAAAAATTGGCATCCAATAATGATTACACTCTGAGTCATTAGTCATACGGTCCAACCCCCGTGTCTCTACGACGTTCTGATGCGGAGATATAAGGCTTTGTTTACTCTGTTGCTAGGGTACTGTATTTGGTTGCTAGGGGCGTGGCTTGGGAGTGGCCAATTATGTGCCCAATTGTTACACCCCTAGTCACAAGTAAAACGGTCCAACCCCCGTGTCTCTACGATGTTCTGATGCCGAGATATAACTGTTTGAATTTTATGTTGCTAGGGTGCTCAAAAGTGGTTGCTAGGGGCGTGGCTTAGTAAGTCTTTAAGGATCATGAGAGACGGATTGGATGCCTGAGTAAAATGAGCCCACCCCCATGTCTCTATGACACTGTGGTGCAAAGATATCCATCTGGGCATTTTATAATGGCAGTCTATGGGAGATGTTGCTAGGGTGCCCAAAATTGTTGCTAGGGGCGTGGCTTTATAGATCTGAGATGATCCTGAGGGACTGATTGGATGCCCGAGTAAAATGAGCCCACCCCCTTGTCCCTACGAAGCTGCAATGCGAAGATATCCCTTCAGGAAAATTTTGATTCCCTTATATGGGCGTGTTCCTTGCCCCATTGACTTTTCATTAGGGCACTTTTGGGAGCCTCTTACACCCCAGGGGTACAGCTTACACCCCAATGTGATGTATGTTCTTACAGAGACTACCACCCTCTGTAAATGCTGTAACCCACATGTTTCTACAAAATCCACGAGCGGAGCTATGACCCGTCAAAGTTGGGCCCAATGTTAAGTCAATGGGATTTTTCGGGTGGTTTTACGCCCCCCTTTCGGAAATCCTGCACCCAATCCCTTATAAAAGTCATAGCACACCTCTCCTCAATAATCCGGTCGATTAGAGCCCTCTTTCATGGGTCTACAACAAAGCGTGCGGGACGAGTTACGCGCCGAAAAAGTGTCCGGATGTAAGAATAAAATATAATAATAATAACTAGATAGGTACATTTCCTGAAGAAAATGTGAAGTGGTGCTTGCCGTGGCAAAATTCTGGGGACCATATATGATTATACTCCAAGCCAAAAGTAAAACGGTCCAACCCCCGTGTCTCTACGATGTTCTGATGCGGAGATATAAGGCTTTGTTTACTCTGTTGCTAGGGTACTGTATTTGGTTGCTAGGGAAAAATTTGGCATCCCATAATGATTACACTCCGAGTCACGAGTCAAACGGTCCAACCCCCGTGTCTCTAAGATGTTCTGATGCGGAGATATAAGGCTTTGTTTACTCTGTTGCTAGGGTAGTGTATTTGGTTGCTAGGGAAAAAATTGGCATCCCATAATGATTACAGTCTGAGTCATGAGTCAAACGGTCAAACCCCGTGTCTCTACGATGTTCTGATGCGGAGATATAAGGCTTTGTTTACTCTGTTGCTAGGGTACTGTATTTGGTTGCTAGGGAAAAAATTGGCATCCCATAATGATTACACTCCGAGTCACGAGTCAAACGGTCCAACCCCCGTGTCTGTATGATGTTCTGATGCCGAGATATAAGGCTTTGTTTACTCTGTTGCTAGGGTACTGTATTTGGTTGCTAGGGAAAAAATTGGCATCCCATAGAAATTACACTCTGAGTCACGAGTAAAACGGTCCAACCCCCTTGTCTCTACGATGTTCTGATGCGGAGATATAAGGCTTTGTTTACTCTGTTGCTAGGGTACTGTATTTGGTTGCTAGGGAAAAAATTGGCATCCCATAATGATTACACTCCGAGTCACGAGTCAAACGGTCCAACCCCCGTGTCTCTAAGATGTTCTGATGCAGAGATATAAGGCTTTGTTTACTCTGTTGCTAGGGTACTGTATTTGGTTGCTAGGGAAAAAATTGGCATCCCATAATGATTACACTCTGAGTCACGAGTCAAACGGTCCAACCCCCGTGTCTCTACGATGTTCTGATGCGGAGATATAAGGCTTTGTTTACTCTGTTGCTAGGGTACTGTATTTGGTTGCTAGGGAAAAAATAGGAATCCCAAAAACAATACACTCCGAGACACAATACATACCCTCCAACCCCCGTGTCTCTACGACGTTCTGATGCGGAGATATAAGGCTGTGTTTACTCTGTTGCTAGGGTAATGTATTTGGTTTCTAGGGAAAAAAATGGCATCCCATAATGATTACACCCCGAGTCATTAGTCATACGGTCCAACCCCCGTGTCTCTACGACGTTCTGATGCGGAGATATAAGGCTTTGTTTACTCTGTTGCTAGGGTACTGTATTTGGTTGCTAGGGAAAAAATTGGCATCCCATAATGATTACACTCCGAGTCACGAGTCAAACGGTCCAACCCCCGTGTCTCTACCATGTTCTGATGCGGAGATATAAGGCTTTGTTTACTCTGTTGCTAGGGTACTGTATTTGGTTGCTAGGGAAAAAATTGGCATCCCATAATGATAACACTCCGAGTCACGAGTCAAACGGTCCAACCCCCGTGTCTCTATGATGTTCTGATGCGGAGATATAAGGCTTTGTTTACTCTGTTGCTAGGGTACTGTATTTGGTTGCTAGGGAAAAAATTGGCATCCCATAGAAATTACACTCTGAGTCACGAGTCAAACGGTCCAACCCCCTTGTCTCTACGATGTTCTGATGCGGAGATATAAGGCTTTGTTTACTCTGTTGCTAGGGTAATGTATTTGGTTTCTAGGGAAAAAAATGGCATCCCATAATGATTACACCCCGAGTCATTAGTCATACGGTCCAACCCCCGTGTCTCTACGACGTTCTGATGCGGAGATATAAGGCTTTGTTTACTCTGTTGCTAGGGTACTGTATTTGGTTGCTAGGGAAAAAATTGGCATCCCATAATGATAACACTCCGAGTCACGAGTCAAACGGTCCAACCCCCGTGTCTCTATGATGTTCTGATGCGGAGATATAAGGCTTTGTTTACTCTGTTGCTAGGGTACTGTATTTGGTTGCTAGGGAAAAAATTGGCATCCCATAGAAATTACACTCTGAGTCACGAGTCAAACGGTCCAACCCCCTTGTCTCTACGATGTTCTGATGCGGAGATATAAGGCTTTGTTTACTCTGTTGCTAGGGTACTGTATTTGGTTGCTAGGGAAAAAATTGGCATCCCATAATGATTACACTCCGAGTCACGAGTCAAACGGTCCAACCCCCGTGTCTCTAAGATGTTCTGATGCGGAGATATAAGGCTTTGTTTACTCTGTTGCTAGGGTACTGTATTTGGTTGCTAGGGAAAAAATTGGCATCCCATAATGATTACACTCTGAGTCACGAGTCAAACGGTCCAACCCACGTGTCTCTACGATGTTCTGATGCGGAGATATAAGGCTTTGTTTACTCTGTTGCTAGGGTACTGTATTTGGTTGCTAGGGAAAAAATTGGCATCCCATAATGATTACACTCGGAGTCACAAGTCAAACGGTCCAACCCCCGTGTCTCTACGACGTTCTGATGCGGAGATATAAGGCTTTGTTTACTCTGTTGCTAGGGTAATGTATTTGGTTTCTAGGGAAAAAAATGGCATCCCATAATGATTACACCCCGAGTCATTAGTCATACGGTCCAACCCCCGTGTCTCTATGACGTTCTGATGCGGAGATATAAGGCTTTGTTTACTCTGTTGCTAGGGTACTGTATTTGGTTGCTAGGGAAAAAATGGCATCCCATAATGATTACACTCTGAGTCATTAGTCATATGGTCTAACCCCCGTGTCTCTACGACGTTCTGATGCGGAGATATAAGGCTTTGTTTACTCTGTTGCTAGGGTACTGTATTTGGTTGCTAGGGAAAAAATTGGCATCCCATAATGATTACACTCCGAGTCACGAGTCAAACGGTCCAACCCCCGTGTCTCTACCATGTTCTGATGCGGAGATATAAGGCTTTGTTTACTCTGTTGCTAGGGTACTGTATTTGGTTGCTAGGGAAAAAATTGGCATCCCATAATGATAACACTCCGAGTCACGAGTCAAACGGTCCAACCCCCGTGTCTCTATGATGTTCTGATGCGGAGATATAAGGCTTTGTTTACTCTGTTGCTAGGGTACTGTATTTGGTTGCTAGGGAAAAAAATGGCATCCAATAATGAATACAATGTTAGTCAGTAGTCATACGGTCCAACCCCCGTGTCTCTACGACGTTCTGATGCGGAGATATAAGGCTTTGTTTACTCTGTTGCTAGGGTACTGTATTTGGTTGCTAGGGGCGTGGCTTGGGAGTGGCCAATTATGTGCCCAATTGTTACACCCCTAGTCACAAGTAAAACGGTCCAACCCCCGTGTCTCTACGATGTTCTGATGCCGAGATATAACTGTTTGAATTTTATGTTGCTAGGGTGCTCAAAAGTGGTTGCTAGGGGCGTGGCTTAGTAAGTCTTTAAGGATCCTGAGAGACGGATTGGATGCCTGAGTAAAATGAGCCCACCCCCATGTCTCTATGACACTGTGGTGCAAAGATATCCATCTGGGCATTTTATAATGGCAGTCTATGGGAGATGTTGCTAGGGTGCCCAAAATTGTTGCTAGGGGCGTGGCTTTATAGATCTGAGATGATCCTGAGGGACTGATTGGATGCCCGAGTAAAATGAGCCCACCCCCTTGTCCCTACGAAGCTGCAATGCGAAGATATCCCTTCAGGAAAATTTTGATTCCCTTATATGGGCGTGTTCCTTGCCCCATTGACTTTTCATTAGGGCACTTTTGGGAGCCTCTTACACCCCAGGGGTACAGCTTACACCCCAATGTGATGTATGTTCTTACAGAGACTACCACCCTCTGTAAATGCTGTAACCCACATGTTTCTACAAAATCCACGAGCGGAGCTATGACCCGTCAAAGTTGGGCCCAATGTTAAGTCAATGGGATTTTTCGGGTGGTTTTACGCCCCCCTTTCGGAAATCCTGCACCCAATCCCTTATAAAAGTCATAGCACACCTCTCCTCAATAATCCGGTCGATTAGAGCCCTCTTTCATGGGTCTACAACAAAGCGTGCGGGACGAGTTACGCGCCGAAAAAGTGTCCGGATGTAAGAATAAAATATAATAATAACTAGATAGGTACATTTCCTGAAGAAAATGTGAGTGGTGCTTGCCGTGGCAAATTTCTGGGGCCAGTATATGATCATACTTCCAGTCACGAGTAAAACGATCCAAACCCCGTCTCTCTACGATGTTCTGATGCGGAGATAAAAGGCTTTGTTTATTCGGTTGCTAGGGTACTGTATTTGGTTGCTAGGGAAAAATTTGACTTCCAATAGTGATTACGCTCCGGGTCACGAGTCAAACGGTCCAACCCCCGTGTCTCTACGATGTTCTGATGCGGAGATATAAGGCTTTGTTTACTCTGTTGCTAGGGTACTGTATTTGGTTGCTAGGGAAAAAATTGACATCCCATAATGATTACCCTCCGAGTCACAAGTCAAACGGTCCAACCCCCGTGTCTCTACGATGTTCTGATGTGGAGATATAAGGCTTTGTTTACTCTGTTGCTAGGGTACTGTATTTGGTTGCTAGGGAAAAAATTGGCATCCCATAATGATTACACGCCGAGTCACGAGTCAAATGGTCCAACCCCCAAGTCTCTACGATGTTCTGATGCGGAGATATAAGGCTTTGTTTACTCTGTTGCTAGGGTACTGTATTTGGTTGCTAGGGAAAAAATTGGCATCCCATAATGATTACACGCCGAGTCACGAGTCAAACGGTCCAACCCCCGTGTCTCTAAGATGTTCTGATGCGGAGATATAAGGCTTTGTTTATTCGGTTGCTAGGGTACTGTATTTGGTTGCTAGGGAAAAATTTGAATTCCAATAGTGATTACCCGCCGAGTCACGAGTCAAACGGTCCAACCCCCGTGTCTCTACGAAGTTCTGATGCGGAGATATAAGGCTTTGTTTACTCTGTTGCTAGGGTACTGTATTTGGTTGCTAGGGAAAAATTTGACATCCCATAGTGATTACCCGCCGAGTCACGAGTCAAACGGTCCAACCCCCGTGTCTCTACGATGTTCTGATGCGGAGATATAAGGCTTTGTTTACTCTGTTGCTAGGGTACTGTATTTGGTTGCTAGGGAAAAAA
Source organism: Misgurnus anguillicaudatus (assembly GCF_027580225.2). Lineage (NCBI taxonomy): Eukaryota > Metazoa > Chordata > Actinopteri > Cypriniformes > Cobitidae > Misgurnus > Misgurnus anguillicaudatus. Next base: position 17,961,835 of record NC_073349.2, read on the forward strand.
TTGACATCCCATAGTGATTACCCGCCGAGTCACGAGTCAAACGGTACAACCCCCGTGTCTCTACGATGTTCTGATGCGGAGATATAAGGCTTTGTTTACTCTGTTGCTAGGGTACTGTATTTGGTTGCTAGGGAAAAAATTGGCATCCCATAATGATTACACTCAGAGTCACGTGTCAAACGGTCCAACCCCCGTGTCTCTACGATGTTCTGATGCGGAGATATAAGGCTTTGTTTACTCTGTTGCTAGGGTACTGTATTTGGTTGCTAGGGAAAAAATTGACATCCCATAGTGATTACCCGCCGAGTCACGAGTCAAATGGTCCAACCCCCGTGTCTCTACGATGTTCTGATGCGGAGATATAAAGCTTTGTTTACTCTGTTGCTAGGGTACTGTATTTGGTTGCTAGGGAAAAATTTGACATCCCATAGTGATTACCCGCCGAGTCACGAGTCAAACGGTCCAACCCCCGTGTCTCTACGATGTTCTGATGCGGAGATATAAGGCTTTGTTTACTCTGTTGCTAGGGTACTGTATTTGGTTGCTACGGAAAAAAAATGCATCCCATAATGATTACACTCAGAGTCACGAGTCAAACGGTCCAACCCCCGTGTCTCTACAATGTTCTGATGCGGAGATATAAGGCTTTGTTTACTCTGTTGCTAGGGTACTGTATTTGGTTGCTAGGGAAAAAATTGGCATCCCATAATGATTACACTCTGAGTCACGAGTCAAACGGTCCAACCCCCATGTCTCTACGATGTTCTGATGCGGAGATATAACTGTTTGAATTTTATGTTGCTAGGGTGCTGAAAAGTGGTTGCTAGGGGCGTGGCTTAATACCTATGTAAAGATCCTGAGAAACTGATTGGATGCCTGAGTAAAATGAGCCCACCCCCATGTCTCTATGACACTTTGGTGCAAAGATATCCATCTGGGCATTTTATAATGGCAGTCTATGGGAGATGTTGCTAGGGTGCCCAAAATTGTTGCTAGGGGCGTGGCTTAATAGCTCTGAGATGATCCTGAGAGACTGATTGGATGCCCGAGTGAAATGAGCCCACCCACTTGTCTCTAGGACATTGTAAAGGGAAGATATCCCAGCTGGAACTTTTTTATTTCCTTATATGGGCATGTTTCCTGCCCCATTATAAGACAATGGGAAATTTCGGGTGCCTCTTACACCCCAGGGGTACAACTTACACCCCAATGTGATCCATGTTCTTACAGAGTCTACCACCCTCTTCAAATATTGTAACCCACATGTTTCTACAAAATCCTCGCTCGTACCTATGACCCGTCAAAGTTTTTGCAATGTTAAGTCTATGGGATTTTCCCCCATTGACTTTTCATTGGGGCACTTTTGGGCGCCTCTTACACCCCAGGGGTACAACTTACACCCCAATGTGATGTATGTTCTTACAGAGTCTACCACCCTCTTCAAATGTTGTAACCCACATGTTTCTACAAAATCCTCGAGCGGAGCTATGACCCGTCAAAGTTGGGCGCAATGTTAAGTCAATGGGATTTTTCGGGTGGTTTTTCGCCCCCCTTTCGGAAAACCTGCACCCGATCGCTTATAAAAGTCATAGCACACCTCTCCTCAATAAGCCGGTCGATTTGAGCCCTCTTTCATGGGTCTACAAAAAACCGTGCGGGACGAGTTAGGTGCCGAAAAAACGTGCAGATGTAAGAATAAAATATAATAATATCCCTGAGGAATAGTAATAGTGATGCCTTGCATAAATGCAAGCACCACTAATAAGTTTAATAGCAATAACAATATATTGGCTTTTTCAAAGCCAACATAATAATAAGTTTAATAGCAATAACAGTATGTTGGCTTTTTCAAAGCCAACATAAATATAATATGTATTAACATGAATGTATAAATAAATGTTTACAATGATCTTAATTGTTTTTAAATCTAAAGGTGTATGGTTAAATGCTTGAAATCACTTTCGTAGACAAAAAATATACCTGTGGCAAACAGAATAATTTCTGTTATTAGAAAACTTTTTTTTAAATAATTTTTAATGGATGACTTGAATATTGAAGAAAAAGCACCCAACAAGAGCCCAGATGAAATGTGAACTCCTTCAATATTCTTTCAAATTCATCCTAAGGTGAAACTAAAAAGCTTATTGATAAAATGACACGAGTACGGTTTTGCAATTTCTAGGCAAAGTGTGACTGCACTTCAGATGATAAGTTTTTCAAAAGTTTGATTGATTTTGGATGCTTTTAGTCACAACATAAAACCAACAGTTACATTTGTGTAATACCATAGTTGGTATGAGTTTATTATTATTATAATGTGGAAAGAAATATATAAAAAAAGTATATTCATATTTCTACTATATTTTATAGGTTATAACAACTCATCTATAGTCAAGATAAATAATAGTAAGTTGAAATAATTAAGGCAGCAAAGAATTGTTTTACAGTGGTCTTAAAGTGGTCTTATAATGGTTACGACACTCATGTACAAATCCAATGTGTGGAATCTGTACCTTATTAAATTGCATGGCATCATATTTTTTCATTGCATTATACTGCATTGAATAACATCTTGTTGAACCAAATCGATAATCAGACCGCAGTGCATCGTAATGAGGTGAATTGCATCGATAACTGCTTCATATGTATCTGTAATATATTGTGTCGTGGCTATGCATCTAGATCTCAGTTATGGATATATATATATATAAGGGCCGGGACTCAATAAAAAAAATGAATCTAATTAATCAGAGGCTTTGTAATTAATTAATCGAAATTAATCACATTTTAATCACATATAAATATTTGACCTGAGAACATTGAGAAGTTATTTTTTCACATGGATTTTTAGTATACCATGAATAATGACTGAATACATAAGCTTAAGCAACAAAATATTGTTTATTTTTGTTCAACCAAGTCGTTGTACTCGGAGTCGGGCTAATGTCCACGCTAGCTGCTATATGTTTTGCATTGAGATGATACTTGAGGCTCGATGTGCTGCGGTGATATGTGAATTCCTTGTTGTATAGCTTACACACAACCATGCTCTTATCAACGCTTCCATCCGTTCGTTTTTTATAAAAACATTTCCCATCCACGGGGCCAACCAAAGCGATCTCATTAGCTTCTTCATTCATGTTCACTGTGGTTTGTTGTTGTCTGAAGTCATGAACGCTAGTTGGTGCTCCAGTATAATCGGGCCGCCGAAACTCATCCAATGAGAAATGTTCTGCGGTGCAAAATATATATATATATATATATATATATATATATATATATATATATATATATATATATATATATTGTTCTTTATTGTCCAGTTTTTTACAGAAAATTGGTCTTTGGACTAGATAAACATATATATAATGCAAATTTGATATATTTTTTAGTAGACATGTCTTTCCATCTTACATGGAAATGGCCTTTAAAATACCTCTACCAATACAAATACCCATATCTCTACAGAACTTCAAACTACTGTTTATGTGCTGCTAATGTACAGTATTCTTACTGCATATCTGTGGAAAGAGTAATCTTCCGTTGTTTTTTACAGTTCTGTTGCATTCGTTTTTTTCCAGTTGTTTACTATTCATCTCTGCTTTCTCGACAGAGCACTGAGAGATGGCTCTCTGCAGGTTGGTAATGAGGCAGCTGTCACTGGGTCATCGCCCTTGGCTGCCACACAGCTGGACACAGACGGCGCACTCTGGTTGGGTAAGTCCTTGGGTAAACTCCTTTGCTAAATCTTGGCTCGTTTATAACCAAATACACACCTGCTTTGCCACAGAGAATAAATTCTCCACTTTAGCTTGTACTCTCTAATTGGATCTTGCCCCACAGCAAGTGTTTTTATGGCCTAAATCTCATTCCACTCGAGCATTACCCGAGAACTTCATGGTTGCACCTCATTTGTTATTAAAATAACATGTTATTGGCTTGTTCGAGATTTGCTGTAAGTTAATGGGTAATCATTTGCTTAAGGAGTTTTAAAAATGTCTATGTTTGACATGCAGATATGTTTGACAGTATTAAAAGAGAGAGTTTTAAGGATGTGGCCTAGACGACTTGAGAAATGCATTTGTGCCGAGCAACACAAGGCCAGCAGGTTTCAATGAAACAGGTGCTGTGGATGCCCGATAGCAAGAATACATTATTCTTACAAGGCCTGAACATCAAAAGCTCTCCCTTAAAATTCCTTCTTTCAAATGCTATTATTTATTTACTTCACCCAGATGTAATTCACTTGAAATTTGCCCTGTCAGTCCTTCTTGTCCAAAGCATACAATCCGATTAAAGGGGACAACACAGGGAGGCACAATAAAGCAAGACTACGTGAACTCAAAGCTAACAAATTATAACAGAATACATTTCATGCTCAAAGAGAGAGAAACAGAGATGGATTTTGACAGCGTGAAGGAATGAAGCTCTCACTATGAAAGCTTTTTAGCATCCCTGGAGCCTGAACTTCCAAAAACACATTTTGAACTTCCCACCTGTTCCTGAGTTCTGCTCAACTGTCTCTCAATCTAAGACCCCTACGTTAGACACGTATGTGTTTTGAGAGTGATAACGTTTTTAACTCTTTCCCCGCCATTGACGAGTTATCTCATCAATTAAGAGAAAATTTGCATTAAAAAACATGTTTCAGATTATCCACTAGATGCAGGTTTCCCACGGGTCCTTGAAAGTTTGTGAATCTGGGGAAAATAATTCAAGGCCCTGGGAAGTTTTTGAAAATTTACACACATAGATAAAAGTCATTGAAAGTGCTTGAATCTATTTTATGCAAGAAAATCCATATTATTCCCTGTGTTGTTTAGGATAATATTATACAATTTGTAGCCAAACTGTTCGCTTTAAATGCTTATAATATCTTCTGTATGCGAATGTTGATTCATACAAAAATGCTTTTTTGCCTAGTTGTGTTGGACACATGAAAACGTCTTGGGTTACATATGTAACTGTTGTTCCCTAAGAAGGGAACGAGACGCTGCGTCTCCCTTGCTATACTTCCTGCGTCCTTGTAACGCCGTCTTTAACAATATTTCAGATAGCGATATACTTCCTGGCTCCCGTGTCACAATGTCTTTGTCGTTAAACCTCACCATTGGTTGAATTTGATATACACATTCAGACGCACTTACCTCTGGAGGCGTCCCCAAAGTGTCACCGCAGTGACGCAACGCGAGTTCCCTCGAAAATTATATAGACAGGATGTTTTTTTCCCGTTTTGTTTATTTGTTTATTGTTTGTTTGAAAGCAGTTTTTCCATCATTTGATATATTTGTATGTTCATATATTTTTAGAAGAAAATATTCCTGGAAGGCATTTTGTGAAACTTTTGTGAAAATCACAAAAAAATGCTGGCGGGCAACTTTTAAAAAAAATGACTGGCGGGGAATGAGTTAAGAGTGTGCTAGGCCGAATCTCCATAACAGTATTATTATTTTCTTATCTTTATTTTATATTAAGATTTCATGGCCGGCAGGTGTGAGTTCACTACTCTATAATGGGTTAAATGCAGAGGTCACATTTTGAGTATGGGCTACAATACTTGCCAATCACACGTTGTGTTCATATCTATTTTAAGTTACACAATGATTTGCCTATTATTTTGAATCTGAACAACACTTCAAACAAACTTTAAAATTGCATACTTGCCTATTGTACAATAGTTGATACATACAGAACATACTGTAATCTGCATGTAACTGAAGTGTGTGTCCTCTGCTTTAATGCTACACACTTTATACCACCAAGAGTACTCAGAAATACTCAAAAATGTATACGTAAGCAATAAGGTACGAGAGGCTGTGCTGTATCGTGAATAAGTAACGGCTGAAGGGCGTTGTTAGGCACGACGCGAAGCGGAGTGCCTGCAACCCCTTCAGCCGTTACTTATTCACGATACAGCACTTGCCTCGAGTACCTTATTGCTTTTATAAAACGGTTACTAGACAATATTAAAGTAAAAAAAATATTAGTGCAACTTTCATGAAGTTAAATCAATAAAAGCATTCCTTCCGCTAGAAAAAATAGTCCCTGACTGCGAACAACAACATGAAAGCTCAAATAAAAACAACAAACTGTTCTCAAACATTAGCCGTTTCTCAATACCAAGTACGCCAAACTCGGACTTGTGTCGAACTTAGTTCGAACTTGCAAGTTCAGACTCGGAAGAACGAACTCCTGACGCGAAATGCATTCTGGGAAACTTCGCTGTCATAAGTCCACACAAGTCTCCTCTGATGCATCCTCGATAAAATGGGCGGATCAAGAACACATCCGGGGATTTTATGTGAACTTGGGCTTGATGCGAACTTTGAATTGGAACAGTACTTGGGCCGCGACTGATGACGTTTCACAAGTCCACAAGAACGCAAGTACAGACAAGAACGCATATTGAGAAACGGCTTTTGTCTCATTATATGTTTATGTGTTGCTATGGGTGTTGCTAAGGGCGCAGTGATATTAAATACAACTGTTGGGTGAAGCGGTCATAGCAGTGTTTTATCGTGAATAAAGCACACCTATTGACCAATCAGAATCAAGGATTGGAACTAACCGTTTTATAAATAAAAAGTAATGTCAAGTACTGTACAGTCATTATTTTTCAATCACGTGTACTTTATCTGATCATTTTAATATTTTTTTTCTCAAGGTGGTCTGGAGGAGCTGTCGGTGGCTCGCCGTTTGCCCAAGGCTTACAGCACAGGCTACGTCGGATGCGTTAAAGATGTGATAGTTGACGGGGTTGAACTTCATCTGGTGGAGGACGCCTTAAACAGTCCCAAAATATTACACTGTTCTGCCAAATAATGCGGCATCCCTTCCTCCCAACACCATGTCTACTGCTGTAATTATTTTTTCTTTTATTTTGTATACTATTCTTTTTCTTTTATATTGGAAAATTACATTGTTTTAAATATAATTTTTTGTTTTCTTTAATTTTTTTCATCGTTGCACCCATCACATCCTCAGTTGCAGGTGAACATGGTGTCACAGGACATGCAAAATGCGTATTAATTCAGTGCTGTTTCTATGGCAGACAAAATAAACATTGACTTGCTCATTACTTGAACTGAGGCAGATGAGGTTGGTGCTTTTGTGCTGTCTGGATTGCCTTCCGGTGCCATATCTCACTGATGTCCGGCAATCACCATACATTCCTCTGAGCTGTTGCTGCGGTCCATTACTACATCTAAGAGATCTAAAAAAATGACTTTCTGCTTCATCAAGAAACGACAGCAGCCGTGAAATAAGCTGAGCAAACGTATGTACGATATTTCTCATTTATGATACCACTAACAGGGGTGAACGCTCAGCGATTCGGAGCTTTGCATCTCTAGACGATAGTAGCTGACATTACACTTAGCATTCCTCAAAATTCAATATTTTTTTTCCATGCAAATGTCATTATTGACCTGTGAGATGTAATAAATAGTAAAGAAATACATGAGACTGTGAATTTTGAAGATGCTATTTTTTGTTGCAATCGTTCGTCTCATGTGTTGTGCATATCTAAAGAGCAATTACATATATATATGAATATATATATATATATATAATATGACCACTTGTTGCATGCATCTTTTTAAGTGTTGAGTTGATTTTCCTTTGGTTTTCTTGATATCCATTATTCTATTCAGGGCAGAAATGTAGCTTACCAGGAGGACTACATTGCAATGTAAATGACCTTTATTACAGTACTTCTGTTTCGACATTTGATCATTCAAGTTGGGAAAAATATTGAATTTTTATATATATTTGCTTTTTGTCAATCTGGACTTGTGTGTATGTGTGTGTGTGAGACGGATGGATAAAAACAGTTACAACAATTCAACATCAGGAGGCGCTGTAACACAGAAAGAGATTAGAGACTCATTGAACACATCAGATGGACATAAAAGCAGAATACTTGGCATGTTCAGTCAATGAACAAATATCTTGTATTCACGGCATTATTTTCTATTCTATATCGACCGAAAATGTTGCTTTAAAATGCTGCCAGCACTTGCTGTAATGGGATGACGTTTGTTGTAGACCCCCTTGCATCCTATGACTGTGGCCCCCAAAACAGCTGTCATGTCACAACAGTAATCAGTGAAAATAGTAATGCATGAGTTTGTCATGTCAAAATGGTTTTTGTAACCTGTTTCAAGGCAGATGCAATGCTATGGTTTCTACTGCTGTCTCATTGTAAGAAATATTACGAGTTTGATACTAGATGCTTCGCAATATTCAAAAACAAATGCCTGTTCGAGGTAAATTACCACTGTATGTTTTTTGTTTTTTTGTCATTTTCTTTCTAAATCCTGGGACATGCAAATTCATCATCATGTACAGCCCTGTGACTATCTAAGTTACTGAGGTTTTGTTTTAGTATTATACACTGGAACTAAGTCTGACTATACACAAAGCATATCCAGATGTGGCTCATATATGAGGGATGATATCAGGAAATATTTGATTATGTAACAGGATGTCTAGTGTTGTAGACTAAGACCAAGAGCCCATTGTTACTGCAAGAGCTATGGATCATCCACATTTTTAGTATAGTGCCCTCATCTTTTCAACCGGACTCTTTCTCTTTTCTATGCTCCTGCATACTCAAGGAACGAGGCTCATGGTGCAGATCGCCATGGAAATCTGCTCCGCGTGTGAATGGAAACTGAGAAATGCCTTAAAGTCATTCACCATTCATGGGTGACAAAAGTTAATGTCCATACTGTTCTGTGCTCTCACTTTAGACAGTATTTTACTCTCATTCCCATGATGTAAATTAATACATAAATGTTGATAATTATATTAATAATGCTTATAAAAAATTTCAGAAGCCTCAATAATAGTGGACTCTACAAAGTACTATTTACTGTACAAATACTATTTTCAGAATCGTATTTATGTTGATTCCCTGTCTGGCATTTGTAACTATACTGTTTAACTATACCTGATGGGCAGTGCACAGAATGAGAGGCATGACATTACCATTACTAACTTTATTACCTGTGTCTTGTGTTCCAACCACCATAAAATAAAATGTAAAACAAACTGAACTGACTTTGAAACCTTTCTGTAACATTTCTTCCTGATCAAATCCGTGAATAAATCCCTACATTTCCCAAACTAGATGTCTTTTATACCCAGTGTACTGTTTCCACAACATAGACCTAACTATTCTTGTTTTTTGTTACAGTACTGACAAACATTTGGATGTTCTGTGATAATTTACTTGTCTTAATGTTTTTCTACAGTAATTCTGTACGACTTCCTTGCATGGATAAAGAATTATATACTGAGTAATATCTGAGCTGCTTTTTCCTAAAATGAAAGTAAATAGGATCACACTTGTCTCTATCTAATTTTAATGTACAGAAATTAATAAAGTACTGTGTTCTCTTAAAGCCACATAAAGTTACCAAACTCATCAAAGAAATTTGTCAGGTGTAAGAAATAGTTGATGAAAAAATCTATTAGATCTAGAAATATATTAGATTTCTCTGCAGGGCAATACGTATGAAATAATTCCTAGATGAGCAGAGATTTGTTCTGTATTTATATTCATACCAGTGCAATAAAGGGGCTTTGACTGCAAGTAAAAATGTTTCAGCTGTCTGACAAAATCAGGGGATCTGTGGCTTTCTTTGTTCTTCCTCACGGGTTTTGGTTTGGACCATGGAGTCATCAGGCTGTAGGGTCAAGGGGCATCTTGGAGGGAAGGGGGCTTGTCGGTAGCACTGGTTCTTCCTTTGGGGAATGATTTCCTTTAGTGCACTTCCTTAAGTGAAATATACGGCACCCCTGTCTACAGTTCAGAAAATCTAATAAAATTTTTTTTTTTGTATTTTAACTCAATTTAATTAGTGAATACATTGTAAATAAAACACATTTTTAAGTATAATCAACTTGGATTTACAAGTCATTTCAACTCTTTAATCTAGATAGTGAAGATGCTGTAATTTATAAAAAAGTTGAATTATTAAGTTACAGCAACATGTGTCAAGATAAAAAAATCTAAGTTGAAATGACAAAAAAAAAGTAAATCCAAGTTGATTATACTTAAAAAAATTTACAGTTATAATTTTATTATTCTGAATGTGTGAATTATTGTGACACTGTTTGTGAAATCTCAATCTAATTATGAGATTAGAGTTTAATTTCAGTCATTGATTTCACATTGATTTAAATTAGTACTGTGGGCAAAGATTAATCACGATTAATCGCATACAAAATATGCGTGTAATTATTATGTATATATAAATACACACACATTTGTGTATGTATTTAAGAAACATTTACACGTGCATATATATTTCAATATGATATACATTTAAAAAAATATATTTTTTTAAATAAAAATTTTTGCAAAATATGTTATTCTACACATACACTGTAACAAATTTGCTGTAAAAGATAAAGACTGAAAATGTTTTACGTTCATTTAACTTTGAACAAACTGTTGCCAGTAAATAACATTAATGTAAAATCTACAGTAAGTTACTGGCAGCTAGTTGCGCTTTAAAAAAATCTGTAGAAATTACAGTATTACTGGGTATTACTGGCAACTAGCTGCCAGTAAATTACTGCAAGATTTTACATTTATGTTATTTACTGTCAACAGTTTGTTCAAAGTTAAATGAACATGAAACATTTTCAGTCTTTTTCTTCTACAGTAATTTACTGGCAACCAGCTGCATAATTACAGCTAATTTTTTACAGTGTGCCAGTAATACCCAGTAATACTGTAATTTCTACAGACATTTTTTTACAGTCATTATGAAAAAAATTAACTTTTATTTTGTATGCGATTAATCACGATTAATCTTTGCCCAGCACTACAAACCGTGAATCACAAAATAATATTTTAGCTGAGATTTTGCAGACTGGGTCACAATTGTGGGTCATTTAATTCATTTGGGTCATTTGTGGGTGTTTTTTACTCTACCAGTATATAAATAAAATAGTTATTTGCACAATACAAAACTCTCAAAGATGATATTACCACACACATTGTTTGCATTGGCTTCTAGACTACACAGAGAACAGCAGGTCAGACTCTGTACAGAGAGAGAAATCCATAGATAAAGTAAATTGCATAACCACATCCCCCAGCAGATTAATCTCCCTTAGGGCCACTGACGTCATGGCAACCATGACATCACTGCAGTGACCTGCTGGCTACAGACTGTGCCCACAGCTGCCACCTTAAAAAAAAAAAAAAAAAAAATCTATGCAAAAAGATGCAATTCGCTGTTGTTTAGTGTTGTGTGTCCTCTATTTATGCCATAACCTGAAATAATAGATAATACATTTTGCTGATACTGAATTTATATTTTGAAGTTGTGATAATGACGTGCAAATGAGGACTTTGATAAACAGAAGTAAATGTATAGCATGTGCAGTAGTTCTAATTGTATGTCACTACATTATACATCTCGGATTTTTTAAAAATCATTTTAACCCCTTGCACGTTTGCACATAAAGTAATATTATATTTTTTATTTATAAAATATGGTTCTATTCTGGTACTAAATAATGCCGTTTTTAAGTTAACTTGCTGGTCAGGCAGAAATAAATAACTAAAAGAAATAAATATCTTTTACAGGTTACGAAACATCATTGAGTACCACTTATCGTTTTTACGGTGGTATAAAACAGAATTATAATAATTGACTTTTTAAAAAGCACTGGATAAAGTTTGACAGCCTGTTGTGTGTGCGTGCGTGTGTATGTGTGTGTGAGAGAGAGAGAGAGAGAGAGAGAGAGAGAGAGAGAGAGAGAGAGAGAGAGAGAGGCGGAGTGAGTGAATGGGAGTCGGGCGCTGTCCTCGCTCGCGCGCGCGTTCTGCTTCAATCCGCTGCATTGACTCGGCGCAGGATTATTTTGTTAGTGAACACTTTCCCCTGCTGTCCCCTTACACACCTCTGACAGCCCACGGAACGGCCATGACGTCTAGAAGGTAAGCCAAAGACAACATTAAAACGATATGAGGAGGTACTGATGGTTACTTTCGTGCACGATTCACTGTCTACTTTGGGCCATTGCACCGAACCGAAGACTGTTATGTGTTCGCATGGGTCAACAACCACGCAGTATTAATGATTAGTTTTTCCTATTGTTTATGCCAGTATGTATATTTTATCGTTCTTGTTATCGGATATCGATAATAAATCAGCATAACGCAAACTCACTGTAACAGTTCCACGTAATAAAACAATCTTGAAACTGTTTAATGTGACGGTTTATTGGGAGGTTTATGGTAATGAGCTGTTACTGTCTGTGGTCGTATTCATTATGTCACTGTATTTACTTCAGTTCACCAGCTCGTGACATTAGAGGATAACGGTAGTTTATATTCGCATACGGTTAAATAAAACTGTTTACTCCTAGCTTCAATACTGTTTCCACTTAACGTAACTAACGCAGTTAACATAAATGTATGTTACTATGCTCATTGTTGGTTTTTATGTTGAGTGCTCCCAAATTTTAAAGTTTAATAAAATAAATAAGAACGTTGAATTAAAGCGTCTTTAAACTGAAAAAAACTGTAATGTAATAAAATCAAACAATTTAAAATATAAGTTAAAATGGTCACGTGAATCATGTTGCGCTTTAAATATCGATTTAAATGTAGCATAATTTGTAGCCTATCATAGTTAATGCAAATAAAACAAAGCAGATCATTTGTCCATACGATCTGCATTGTCATATTTGCATTGACAGTTTAATGCACATAAACAAAGAGCTGTAGCACACATCAGTTATTGTGACAGTTTGCACAGCTGGCCTTTAGTAAACATACACAGTATGATGAGAAACCCTCAATTCTTCATCACACTTACCGTTAACACATCATACAATATGCTTCAGCTTTCAGTTTGTCAGAGTAATAGACTGTGAGTTTGGGCCTTTACTTATATCTGTATAAATTGTTACACTGCCAACAGTTATCATACACCGTTACTGTAAAAATGCATTGAGATACATTTGTGAAAATCCATGCTAAAGTCTTATAATCTAATTATGAGATTTGGTGCATTAAAGTTTTGGAGTTTACATTTATTTCGATCTCGATATCAAGGTTATATTTCCATAAAATGTTCTTTACATTACACTAGGGTGGTTTGTGTAAAATGAAACCACAAATGACTTCAGCTGGTTTTCACAGACTGTATCACATTTGTGCAAATGTCTTTTGTTTTGCTCACTTTTGAGTAAAAGTGTCTTCTAAATGCCTAAATGTAAATGTAATATAAATTACGTACTGTAATATACTGTAAGTTATGTTCATGAATGTGTGTGACTCAGTCATAAACAACAATAGGGGTCCTAGTTGTAAGAAGGCCATAAAAGTTGTTTTCCTTGATATAGTGTGGAAGACTTTATTTCCGTTTTGTCTCAAGATTATGAATCATATTTTGTGCAGTTCTTTGTGTATGTGTGAGTGTGTGTGTCTGAGTTACCGTGTACGGGAAAAAGGAAAAGGAAGAGATGGCTCATTGCATGCTAATTTTTGTGGGGTCATGTCAATATCTAGGTCATAAATACGTCCGTTGTATGTAAATAGTCATCGTTCTCAAAATTTCCATGTGATTGACTCATACATGTTAATTCTGCATCAGCTTTTTCCTGTCAACTGCATGTATGTCAAAAGTTTGACTCACAAAATCTAAACTCATAGGGACGGGAGCGATAGCGTAGTACTAAATATTGACAGACAGGAAAGCAGACTCTCCAGTCTGCTGAAATGAGATAGCCTGTCCGAAATTTCCTGGAATTCTGCTAGTTATAAGCAAAATAGTTTGCTGGGAATAGTTTTTCCTTGTATCGCAGTTATCCATTTTTAATCTTTTATTTTTTGTGATAGCATTTACGGTAAAATCGAAAGTGTTACGTAATTGATGATCACTGGTTATATGGTTCCTTAAAATAATATGTAAGTCCAGTAGGCTCACATAAGGAATTATGTAACCCATAGTGTACAATCACAAAAGGAATACTATTCAGTAGATACTGTATGCCAACGTCAACAATAAGGATGTCCTTCATTTCATGAATAACTATATAGAGAATGGCTCTCGATTAAACTTTAGCCCGTAAAGGCAAGTGCTTGATTCCATTCCAGGTCTCTGTTTCTATTGGAAGGGTTGTTATCAGCTGTTGAGAATTTGAATATGATCGTTGACGTTAGATTTTGTTTCACGTGTCCTTGGGCTGTCTGTGTCGGGGCAAGTTCAAAAATGGTAACATATCTGTGCGACGGCGGGGCCGGTGCGACGTCCAGCCTTGAGTGTGCCATTCCAGTTTACATTTACTTGACCTCATATTTATGTGCTTGGGGTCTTTGTAATGCAATCTAAAATCAACACACTTACAGATCTACTGAATTATGTCGCATAGGTAGAGAAGTAGGATGTAAGAGATGTATCAAGCATGCATGTTTACTTCATCACAAAGCTTGAATGAGACAGATCAGCTTTATTTGCAGATGCTGCAGATTCATTTTTTTTATCTTTATGATGTAGGTGTTGACAAGCTACAGTGCTGTCTGTGTGTTTAAACTGACCCTGCGGGTCTTCTCTAGACTGACATGTGGCAGCACAGTCAGCTCTTCTAAAAATATCAGTAAGGCTACCAAAATCCAGCCAGCAGGACTCGTCTGCACCCGATATAGACACGAGAGGGTCTTTGAAGCTGAGTTGGGGGTACTAAGTATATCACTTTTTGTCACCAAGCCTGCCTCTTTAAATAGTCAACTATGGCGAACTTGAGACATTATGTAAGAGGCAGATCGCTGTGTGCACGTGGGTCCTTGTGTTTCCCCTGTCAGAACACTGCAGCAGCACTTTCCGCCTGATATCTCTCTCTCTCTCCCTGGCCCACGCTCTATAACCCGTTTATGCCCCTGGGTTATCATAAGCAAAATTATTTGAGTCTCTGGTGTCACTCAACAGCCAATACCGATGTGACAAAAGAGATTTATATGCAGCAAAAATATGTTAAATATACGGTAGAAAAGTGCCAGCTGTGCTGCCAGGAATTTGTGTGAAGAAACCAACACAAAATTTCATTGCAATTCGTATGTATTTTACAATTTCATTTGTACGACTACATTTTTATATTTTTGTATGATTTTGTCACCCCTGTGATGTTGGGCTTAAAGGTGCAGTGTGTAAATTTTAGCGGCGTCTAGTGGTAAGGTTGCGAATTGCAACCAACAGCTCTGCCATTGCTCACCCCTCGCTTTTGAAACGCATAGAGACGCTACTGTAGCTGCCACCGAAAAAACATGTCATCGTTGGAGACAACTTAGTAAAAAAAGTTTGTCCGTTAAGGGCTTCTGTAAAAACATGGCGGCACAAAATGGCGACTTCCACGTAAGGGGACCCTCGGTGTATGTAGATAAAAACGTCTCATTCTCAGGTAATAAAAACATAACGGTTCATTAAAAAAGGTCTTCCCTGAACATATAGTTTTGTAAATTATTTTGCATTTCTGCCAAGAGATCCTTCTAAATATTACACACTGCACCTTTAAAGGAGGGGTTTCATTTTTGATAATCGTACATTTTTTATGATTCAATTTGTCCTGTGAGATCAGTCTGCCAAAAACAGCGAAAATTATATTATATTGTTCAGTTTTGTTGTTTTTTTATAGTGCATTGCTATTTTTATCAAGCTGCATGCTGTACAATGGCTGTTAATTATTAAACCAGGGGACCATATTTCATCAAAGGGGAAGCTGAAAGAACAGAAGCACTTTTTCCTTTGCGTTCATTAATCCAGCCATTATAACGGTAATGGTCTCGGATTCCACTTACCGTATGTTTATAAGGTTTACAGGGAAGTTACTGGAAGTTATTTTTTTCCTTGAAAAGGGCGGGTGATACGGCATTAAAGTGACTATTAGAATAAGACATTCTTCAATGTATGCCAAGTAAACTATAAGTAAGCCATTTATATGTAAAAAATTACTTTTCTTCCAACACAGCAATGATTGAGTATGGGGGTGGGACTGTCTGTTTTTTGACCAATTAAAGAAAGGGGAGTATTTGGTTTTTATTTTTGAAATAGCGTGTGGTGGCGCAGAAATTACACACTTTGACGTTTAACTAAAGCTTAGTGGAAAGCCTCTTAATATTTTAGACTCATGATTGTACGTCCACATCTATTCTGGGAAAATTAGGGTGCTTTCCTGACTCTCAAGGTCTGCCTTACTTCTCTTACGTCCCATAGTGACACTGAACTCATGCCAAAGTGTCTCTGTAATTAGAAAAAAATCTATGTAAGCCTCAGCTGTAAATTTCATGCCCTTCATGTTGTTTGTCGAGTCTCCTTTAAAGGCGGGGTGCATGATCTCTGAAGGCTAATGTTGATATTTGAAATCACCTAAACAAACATGCTCCTACCTTAATAGAATCTGGTCTTTTTTTTGATATACCCGCCCCACACATACACAATCCAGGCAACCATGTCAGTTATTAGACATGCCCTTTACTGCTGATTGACTACAAGTGTGTTTTGGTACTCGGCCCGACTCACTTTTCCAAAGTGTTTTTCAAAAATCATGCACCCCACCTTAAAATCTCAGTCATGCTTCATTTTCAATTAGATTTAGATTCATACTGACAAGCAATTTTGGTAGCACACAAGAGCAAGAGCACACTGTCTGCATAAGCTCAAAAGTGCTTACAAAATGTAATCAAAAGTACATTTAATGCTTTTAGAAATTCCCATATGCACTTCAAAAGTCAGTTATGATTCTAGATAAAAAACTTTTTTTAATATGCAAAATTGTGAATTGTTTAGTACACCAATAAACTGATTAAGAAAGCGTTTATTTGATTATATAAAAAATTTTCTTGACTTGGGGATATTAGCACAATAATAATTGTTTCCATGCTATAATGAATATATTTGCTCTTGGCACGTTTATCAAATACTTTCACTTCCAATCTGCTTAATCCCGGCCTCAGGCCATTCAGAAATACCAGTTTGTTGGCAGAATCTGTTAAACACCTTGATGAATTTCTGCAATTCTGCATGGAAGAAGAATTGACCTATCGCTAAACCCCACCCCTTGAACGCAGATGAGCCAATGGCAGTTGAGTATCAGTTGCACTGGGAATGGAACTCGGACAACTGCGGGTTTCAGCGCCATAGAAAGCATTGTAAAATCATAAGCTTACAGTGATTTTATTGTTTATGCTCCTAAAATAGTAAAAAATTGTGCCTGGGTTCATTATAACACTAATCCAAGGTCTCTTGGGATAATGTCCAGATCAGTGGCGGCTGGTGACTGCTCTTTCAAGGGGCGCAAATTCAAAATATGTGTTCGGAGTGTCACGTGTGTTGCTCGTGTTTTCAAAATATGTGTTTGTTTACGTCATGTGTACCATGTGCATCACGTGTCTTGTCAAAAAAAGTGCCTGTTGCACACGCGTCAAAACCGTTTTTGATAAAAGAGACGCTCACATTCATAAAATACTCGCAAGACACTCCCTTAACAGTAAACTCTGACTACGCATGAGATTATGCGAGTATCTGGCAAACACGAGCGTCTCTTTTATCATAAACCCTTTAGACGCGTCTGCAGCATGCACTTATTTTGACATGACAATTGATGCACACAGATCACTCGACGCGCAGTACACATATTTTGAAATGACGAACCACATGATGGGCCACATACATGTTGTGACGAGCTTCGCATCGCACAACCTCAAAAAGAAGTCACGGGCCGCCACTGATCTTGTTTCCCATCATATTTATATTCAAATCTTTATATTAATTTCACTTTGTGTCATATTTAAGTCCTATTTGAATTCTCCTCACTGAGATGTGGTACTTCTGTGTCCAAAATATATCAAAAACATCCTGTGACAAGGTTTTCTAACCAACAGCTCCCATTGTAAAACCGCTAGCAACCATTTGTTTGTCTGAGTTTGAAGCAGTAACTAAGGGGGGGCGGACTTAGCGATA
Source organism: Misgurnus anguillicaudatus (assembly GCF_027580225.2). Lineage (NCBI taxonomy): Eukaryota > Metazoa > Chordata > Actinopteri > Cypriniformes > Cobitidae > Misgurnus > Misgurnus anguillicaudatus. Next base: position 17,979,819 of record NC_073349.2, read on the forward strand.
GGTCAATTGAATGAACGACAGCATGCATACGTCAAGGTACAAGAGTTTTTTTCCAGTTAAAGGAGGTTTACTGAAAATATTGACAGAATTCTTTACCTCTTTACCTTTATTCAGAAAGGATGGTTTGAAGAGTGACTGGAGATTTTTTTTTTTGAAGTGAAAATTTTTGCATGTACTAAGAAGGTTTTGCAGTAAAAGACAAAAGTCAAATTTGTTACATTTGTTTAATAACAATGAAATGACTAAAGTGATATTTGTGAAAATAAGGCACTAATAACCTTTACATTGCCACAAGTTGAATTACTGAAAATAAAATAAAAATGCTAATTTACACGAAAACATGTCAGATGCACTTAGAGTAGATGGCTTTCCATCTGAGCTTTTCATATACTATTATATAAGGTTTAATTTGATGTTCCTTTTGCTTTTTTGGTATGTACAGACAGTATTGTATTTTTTTAAAAGCAACTCTTTCCATTAAAGCCTAATGACAGCAGAAATAAGGGGTGTAGGAGCGTTCCAGACTGCGTCACATTCAGAGAGAGAGAGAGAAAGAGAGAGAGAGGAAGATATGAGGGGCGGGAGGAATGGACAGTTGCTCAGAAGCCGATTGTACGAGCAGGCTTTTCTATCAGGGCAGCTCACACGCTTCCAAATCCCAGATTAAAACCCCCCACCTTTCTTTCCAACCAGCAATACTCCTACAAGTCCCAGCCCCCTCTCTCTTCTACCTTGTGTAACTGTACTGAGCGTGGATTACTAAGCGTTGAGGCAAAGCGGGGGGCTCTGACAGGCTCCAACCAGAATGGTGAGGTAGGAACATGAGGCAATAGTTTCTGTTATCATTTCGTATACGAGCTGCGCCGTTACTTGCGATTGCATTACACCTCTCTTTTATTTGGTCTCGTGGTTTGTGGGAAGTTTTGTGTGTGTGAGCGCAAAGATGGATTGTTGTGTCTATGTGTGTTGTGCTGATAGAAAGCTGCTTCTGGAGGAGGCTCAGAAGGGCTTACATCTGACCCAGAGCTGTTTGTTACTGGGAGAATTTGTGCATAATATGGCCTGTTAGAGTAATGGACCAGCCAGTAAAGAAAAGATGGGGCCCTGCATCATGAGATCAAAACATGCAATTTTGGATCATTATTAGAGTGGTGTTGGAAAGTTGTCGATGTTGGCCACCATCTAGTTTCAGAGAATATAATTACCGTGATTGCACCAAGAGCTGAGGGGTTTTATTTATATTTGGGAACTCTGTAAGGAAGGTTGAAAAGTCAGACTGTGTCTGCTGTCATTGTTTTATGGAAACACATGCAGTAGCAGTTTAGCAGGGATTAGTGTCACCTGCTGTTTAATGCAAAATTAATTTATGTTTTTTTCCAACTAAGCACAAATCCCAAAGTTAAATAAAGTTTTTTTATTAAATGCAAATATAATACAAACACATTTTTCACATTTTTAAAGAAAGTCATCATTTTTTTAGCAGTTTGCTGGGTTATTGGCGTTCTATAATAAAATGTCCATTATAGATTTTTTTCTGTGTAATAATTTTGTAGTTCGTTCTGTAATATTTCACATTTGACTGAATTGTGTTCATTTCTAGAACAGAAAGGTTTCTGGTCCTCAGCTTTAAGTGTTTCTAAATGTTATATACCTCATGCATTATCAGCTAATGTATGAAGGCATGTTTATCTACAGAGCCCAGACCACATTTAGTGCACTATCTTTCTTGCAGTTATTCAACATATACAGTACAACATTTTGTTATAATATACATTATATATATTACAGGGGTTTTCAAACTGTTTTGTCAGCCGAACCCCCTTAACCTAAATTATTTACTTGGAAGTATCCCCTGCTTTTAAGTAAATCTTTTAATAATCTAATAACACATTTGCATGTTTAACTTCAAAACATTTATTTAGTTTTATTAGTAGTATTTTACATAGTTATTTTTATTATTACCTGTTATTGGATCGTCTGGTAATTTTCTTTTATTGGTACATAAAACTTATCTGTCTATTTTGCATGAGTTCTCAGGTTTCTGATAGCCTACAAGTGTTGTGTTATGGTCACATGACATTTAGAATGAACAAATAAAATGTATATATTTATAAGTTAGTAAGTATTTTATTTAGATTTTTTAATTTTAGTTTAATTAATTGATTGTTTATCATCAACTCACAAACCCCCTGCAATTCTCTGGTGGAGTCCAGGGAACCCCAGTTTGGAAAAGATCAAGCATCAGAACTTTTTTTAAAAAGCCCTTGAAGCCAATTTTTTGCACATATAAGATTAAGGTCTGAACTTACTATAACCATTATTTTTAGAGGATTTAAAAAATATTTCCTATAGAAATATTAAATTTTTTTTAGATTATCATTAAAATATAAATTATCTCAAGATGGCTACCAGGTAAGCAGTATTTATTTTTCTCTCCAGATAAAAGTTTAAATTTTGTTTGTCATAGTACCTAGATAACTTTTTGGTTCTCATTACCGCAACATGATATAACATAAATATATGCATTTACAAACTCATGTTTCGGTAATGAGAACCAAAAAGTTGTCTAGGTACTATGACAAACAAAATTTCAACTTTTATCTGGAGAGAAAAAAATAAATACTGCTTACCTGGTAGCCATTTTAAGTATCACAGTCAATTATGTCCCTTCCAACAATTTTTTTTGAAAATGTTAGTTCCTTGAGGGCTTAAACAATGATTGAAAATTTTTGTGGAGGATGAGAAAATTGGTCTTGGACACATATATATTCCTTATTATTGTCTCTACATTTATCAATGATCACCAAATAACATGTTTGTTTACTGTAAATGTTTATAGTATAACATGCACTGAAGCTTTTTATTTTTTTTATTTTTTAATTATTAATATTTCCATGTCAAAGAACCCAAATCCAGTCACGTTGCGGTAATGAAAATTTTCCCCTTAAATATGGAAAAAAACAAGAACAATTGGTTTGTATGATGTCATTTAAAATCATGTTCAAAATAATAAATGAAGAGATGTTTGTAACTGTATGCTTCTTATTTTGATACTTACTGTACTTTGCATTTAGTTTTTTTTTAATCAAAATGTTTCAGGACGCCTCATAAGTCTAATTTCACGAGATTCACCCTGATATATTTTGATACTGTTACAGAATATTATAATATTGGCTTAATATTTGCTTTAGTAACAATAGATAGGAAAGTTAAGGACTGCATACTCTAATAAAATGCTAGGGTGTTTCACCCCATGGTTGGGTCAAATGTGGATAAACCCAACTCTAAATGGACAAATGGACAAACCTAACTCTTGTGATACATAGACTAAACGTGTACTAGAAACTTCTATGTTAATTTGACCCAACATTTGGGTTTGTCAGTAACTGACCCAACATGTACTGAAACAACCCACATATTTTAATATGTATTTTAATATGAGTGTATGATTCAATAGGAGAGGACAATAGACTTTTGACAAACATGATTACATGATTTTTACTTAAAGGTATAGTGGAAGATTTTCGTTTTCCGGGTGGATCACCTTTGTTATTGGTCATCCCAGATGTCAATCATTCTGATTATATGTTGACGTATAACCGTCGTACGTGCTCGCCTCTAGGTTCGCTTTCTGCACATGCGCACTTTCACGTGTATGTGTGTTGTGCTACGGTTTCAATCATTCATTGAAGCTCGCGTTCTCGCTGTGTTTTTTTTTCAAAATGTCTGAGGGTCGCAAGAGAAAAAGTGTCTACGAATTGTATGACAAGAAGAGAAAGGACTATAAAGAAAATAACAAGACCAGAGTGTTTATGGGAGAGTATTTCACACGCTGGCTGCTGGCGTGAGCTAAAAGGACAGGTTGGGCTTCCCACGTGAAGTTTCTACTGGAAAGTTACATTTTGTCATGCTATTTGGAGAAATCCATTTAAAATCACTGCTAGTAAAAGTTGATGTAAGCTATGATTAGCGATGCTAGCCCTGGCACGAGTCACAGACACGGTAAACATGCCGACAGCAACTTGTAAACAGAGCGAAGAGAAGAACTAGGCTCCTGCATGCTCTCTCTCTGTCTTGTGCACGCGTTTAACAGGCGTTCCCTCTCGGGAGGAGGGAGAGTGTTGCGTGTGCATTTTTTTTTAAATATGGAGGGGCGGTTCTTTTAAATAATTCGGGAAAATCTTCGGTAACACTTTATTTTACGGTGTCTTTGTTACACATGTTACATGTAATTATTATAGTAATAACAGTTAATTATGCATAATCACATGCAACTAACCCTAAACCAAACCCTAATCCTAACCCCAAGTACATGTTGTTAATGATTATTACTTAGTACTTAAATGTATAATTACACTGTAACAGTGATGCCGTAAAATAAAGTGTGACCAAATCTTCCGCTATACCTTTAATTGACATGTAAAAACTCATACAATAAAGGTAACTACGGCATACCTTTTAGGTTAAAGAACAGGAGATGTTAAGATAGGATAAGAAAAAGTATTTTAAACATTAAAAAATTCACACTTGGGTTTAAATCCTCTAAAATGCGCTGACATTTGATTTTTATCTGGTTGTCAACATGCAGCTTAATTTTTCCAAGAAAACTTTTAATACATACATTTTTTAAAACATTTCTATTTGACAACTGTGTTTAATGTTTATACATGACCAGTACCACCAATACAATGTGGTTTATATTAGGATTTGCACAGTTTGGTCAAGGTGAAAGTAAGTAACCACATTCTGTCAGAGATTATAAGGTGGAGTCTACACAGGCAGCCACACTTACACACAGCGTACAGATAAAATTACTCCTAACCCCAGAACAGCCATTTACAAAGCATTTTCATGTGAGAGACCCTGTGTAAACCCAGACGGCTGCATGCAGTCAGACAGCTGGACCCATCATTAACCCAGATTACACTTGACCCTTATCACCTTCTACCCCCATCAACCCCAAAGGATTAGAAAATAACATAACTGATTAGTAACTGTGTAATTCACTGTGAAATTAGACACAGATATGCATGTAGATAAGCTGGCTTGATGACATCATTAGAAGAGTGGGCCAGGGGAAGGGGCTTGTGAAGTACAGGACCATGCTAGATTATAGGACCCACTTGATTTGAACATAAGTTACAAATCCTGATAAAAATATTTAAAGATGTGAATCTAGAAAGGCATAAAGATGCGAAGGAACAAAGCGTACCAGTGTTATGTCATTAAAATGTGTTTTTTTCTTAAATAAAAGCCCAGCTTTATGTCTTTGTGTTAGGTGGCCTGACTCCCAAATCTCTCCTGTTGAAACTCACACCCTCCAAACACAATCCGATTTCACATCCGTAAACAAAACGCTTAATAACATTTTAATATGCTTTTTTTAATAGCCCACACATTTAATATATTCTGCTTACATTTCTGTTATTTGCAGCTATAGCTTTTTGTGCACACTGCGAGTAAAACATTTACTAAGCTTTGGCTTTTATTCCAGGTGGTTTCATCCTAACATCACCGGAATCGAGGCAGAACACCTCCTTCTGACGCGGGGCGTCCACGGCAGCTTTCTAGCGAGACCCAGCAAAAGCAATCCAGGAGATTTCACTCTCTCCGTCAGGTTCGACTTTTAACTTTATTGTCCTGTTTTTGTCGCATCTCCGTGCTTGTGAATGAAGCTGATCCAATACTCTGATTCAAAGCATGGGACACTTGTGTTGTTCATTTATCACATAAGAGAGGTGGCATGCTTGACCTGATGTGATTGAGCTTGAATCACATCTCTCCGGGTAAATGTTTATCTGTGTGTTATTGATTACTTAAAAGGGAACTGAATGTTCCCAGGCTGAATGCATTTCTCTGTGCAACAAGAATGCATTTCGATCTCAGTCAATTTTATTTAAGAGTTTGTTTACATTTCCTTTATTTCATGATTCATCAAATTGTGTTATATGGGTCAATACGATATACTTTCTTGCAAGTTTAGGTGCTATCAGCGCCTCTTTTATGCCCTAAAGTGCTCAGAACCGGTTTGCTCAGCACAGATTTTGCATTATTACCAGATTTGCATAATTGCTTGAGTGACCTCATATATGAAACAACTTATGATTCTGATTATGAATGCAGTATGCATACTTGCATACAGCAGTATTTTGAATGATGTCCATCAGTATTTTACGTCTGAATATAAATCACATTAATGGACAGCACTTTCCCCGCTGCTCTTTAGGACCTCAGAGCATTTAAGTTGCCCCTGGGCTGGTGCTTAAGGATTACAGTGTCAGCTTGTGGGCAGGTCTGTGAGCCATTGCAGCTGCTTGTCTGATGAGTGATTGAAAGAGAGAGAGAGAGAAAGACGACCAGTTTGTAATAGACTGAAAATGTGGAGACCCGCTGTTTGTGGTTATTATATTGGTGGGACTCTCACTGTATCTAATGTACTCCAGACTCAGGCCACGTGTCCCGGCTCCACCACAAGCCTTCCAGGGCCGAGCCCAGATGTCTGTAGGCTGATGTATCTGCCCAGCTGCTCAGCTTGTTCTGATTATCGGGATCATGACACATCGTTGTCATACTGTTGTTGTTTAATCGAACAAGTTAATAGTGTCGATTAACGGATCAGCGCATTTTGAATGCATGATTTGCCCAGTACTGAAAAGTGCTTTTTGGTGCTTTTAACAGTACTGTTTAAAGTGATCAGCACTTATTCAAATGAGTTTGGGACACCGATTACTTATTTATCCAAACAATAGAAGGTTGGAAGGATTTTTTTGTCTTATATTTGGACATTTTTGTCTGTATATTTGGCCCATGTTCATATTTACAACTTTTCCACACATCACTGGAATGCTGATTTGGACAGTGAAATGTTTTTGTATATAGTGGCCCTGTAGCTCAATTTGAGAGCATTGTAGCAACCCAAAGGTTCCAAAGAAACACGCACAGTAAAGATTGAATGAACTGTAAGTTGCTTTGAATGAAAGCATCTGCCAGGTGCATAAATGTCAATGTAATGTCCAATAAATTGTATATTTGCATTGTCCCAGTACCAGCGATTACAGTACATACACTCACCTAAAGGATTATTAGGAACACCTGTTCAATTTCTCATTAATGCCATTATCTAATCAACCAATCACATGGCAGTTGCTTCAATGCATTTAGGGGTGTGGTCCTGGTCAAGACAATCTCCTGAACTCCAATCTGAATGTCAGAATGGAAAAGAAAGGTGATTTAAGCAATTTTGAGCGTGGCATGGTTGTTGGTGCTAGACGGGCACTCAATTACTGGGATTTTCACACACAACCATTTCTAGGGTTTACAAAGAATGGTGTGAAAAGGGAAAAACATCCAGTGAAAATTCCTTGTTGATGCTAGAGGTCAGAGGAGAATGGGCCGACTGATTCAAGCTGATAGAAGGACAACTTTGACTGAAATAACCACTTGTTACAACCGAGGTATGCAGCAAAGCGTTTGTGAAGCCACAACACGCACAACCTTGAGGCGGATGGGCTACAACAGCAGAAGACCCCACTGGGTACCACTCATCTCCACTACAAATAGGAAAAAGAGGCTACAATTTGCACGAGCTCACCAAAATTGGACAACTGAGGACTGGAAAAATGTTGCCTGGTCTGATGAGTCTCGATTTCTGTTGAGACATTCAGATGATAGAGTCAGAATTTGGCATAAACAGAATGAGAACATGGATCCATCATGCCTTGTTACCACTGTGCAGGCTGCTGGTAGTGGTGTAATGGTGTGGGGGATGTTTTCTTGGCACACTTTAGGCCCCTTAGTGCCAATTGGGCATCGTTTAAATGCCATGGCCTACCTGAGCATTGTTTCTGACCATGTCCAATCCTTTATGACCACCATGTACCCACCCTCTGATGGCTACTTCCAGCAGGATAATGCACCATGTCACAAAGCTCAAATAATTTCAAATTGGTTTCTTGAACATGACAATGAGTTCACTGCACTAAAATTGCCCCCACAGTCACCAGATCTCAACCCAATAGAGCATCTTTTGGATGTGGTGGAACTGGTGCTTTGTATTAATAAGCAGTATATTAAAAGTTTCTAAAAGGCAACATTTGTAATTAATAGTAAATATATGTGAATATGTGTTACCCCATAGTGTTATCAAAGCATTCAACTGGCCTACTGCATTGACTGCATCATTTGCTTTTTTACAAAAATGTCTCCCTATATATCCAGAGAAAAACTCTTAAAATTCATTAATAGATTAAAAGAGTAGTCATCTGGCCAGATGGACACCCAGGGACTCCATCACATTATGCCTCTGTTTCTCTTATCTCTCTCTCAGCACTTTTCCTGGGTGGAGTCTATTCCTCAGCATCTGTTCTATTGTTAAACGTTAAGTTGCAAACGCTGCGAGCCGAGTCAGAGGAATGGCGCGTTGAGCTGCAGTGTAATGTAAGATGTGTCAGGGCCAGGTGAAATGTGTCAGGAGATGTTTCCTGTCTGTGTGTTATGGCTATCAGGAGTAGGCTACAGGAAGTGACCCCTGGACCTGTTTTCATTGTCACAGAACACAGTTGGACACACTACTTTGAGTTAAACTTTCACTCTGGCTCTTATGTGTATACCTATCAATCTAGAGATCGGTAAAGAGAATTTTTGTGGGAATTTAGTAAATATTAACTCTGTGCTGCTAACCTTGTATTGAATTTTTCCCACTGTACCACATACAGTAACTTTCTGATATTTAGGCACCCTCATATTGTTTAAACCTGTATCTATTTTTTTGTTGTTGTGTTCCTGACACAAAAAGTTTTATTAAACAGTGGCTGTCAAGTGGCAAATTATTACAAATCTTGCTTAAGAAGTACAAACTAGTTCAGTTCTGGGTTTTTATGTACTTTTTGGACTTTGAACCCAGCAAGCAATAGCTGCAATTTCACCATCTAGGGGTCTTCAAACCTTTTGTGAGCAAGGGCTACCAATGGATAAAACAATCTGGAGGGCTACTTTTTTGATATAGTCTAGCTAACCCACTTTTTAGCTAAAAATAACATTGAATTTGGTTGCATGTAGTTTTTGCCAAAATACCTTAGTTGCGAGATTTATGATATTCTATTATGTAAGCAAAGTAAACATTAACACTTGTTTTAGCCTAGACATCTGTGCTATGTTTGGACGGCTATTAGACATCTTTTAAACACAAAAATGCTTGCTGTGAAGAGCTGCATGATTTTTTTAAGATATGTAACAGGTTACAAGAACATGGGTCATTAAATAGTGCCACCATTTTTATTTTTATTAAATATTTAACCCAGGGCTGGGTAACTATAGGACAGCCATCAACCATGTTGAAACAACCCAGCAGTTGGATTGAAGCGGCCCATTGTTTGGGTCGCTTTGGCCCAGAGGTGTGTTCTGTCCTATAGTTGCCCAGCCCGGGGTTAAAAACAACCCAATATTTTTTTAGAGTGTGATTAACTAAATTTAAGATGAACCAACAAATCTTGCTTTACAGTCTATTTATAGATCTTTACAATTTTATTGATATAAACTGGATTAAACAGTCCTTTAACCCAATTAGATTACCGGTAAAAATACAACAACATTAGATTATGGGTCAATGACATGACGTTAATTATTTTGTGTCCGTATGGTTCAATTAAATGTAAAAGGGTTAAAATTTCAAAATAAATTTGTAGATTACTTGCATACATTCTCTTTTTTAAGGAACACGTCTAAAATTTCTTGGAAAATTTGGGGGATAATTGCAAAAATGTCAGTGTGGTGAAACCGTTCTGTGTCAATTGGTGTAACTAGTATTTTTTTTATGAAAATATAAATATATTCATAAAAAACGTGGAATAAAATATAATCATCTAGTTTCGTGTAATGATTTTTTTACATACATTTTTACATCTTTTGTCAAAGATTATTTAGAAAACAGAGCTGTGTAATAAAATTGTATTTAATTGTAACTTGTTTTAATAAAATTATATTTTAAAATGATTTTTTTTTAGGATTACGCTTACATGCCATTAAGGTGGATAAAATATTTTAAATTTCTCTTTCCTTGGCGCAATTGGCGGTTACACCATTTGATATTTTCAGGTCCATTCAGTCTTAACTTTCATAAAAATGGTGCAAATTAGGGCTGCACGATAAATCGCATGAGACATCACGTACATCTCGTCAGTAATTGCCCGGATTGTCCGTGAACTACGGCTCTGTGTAGTAAATGCCGCTCCATCTGAAAGCAGCTGATGGTGATTTACTACTAATCAAGGAACCGTCATTACTGATGAGATGCGTGTGATATCGCATGCGATTTATTGCGCAGCCCTAGTGCAAATGTCATTTTTTTATTGCATAAAATCAACACAATTAAAATAATTGAAATAAACCTGATGCATGCTTTTAAAACAAGTTTTTTTTTTAAGATTTTTAAATTTCTCATCTTGACCAAACCATTTTTGTCACTGCCCCTTATAAACGTGTTAAAGAAATAAATACAATATAGTTTGGCTACAGCTAAATCAACCACTGCTCAAATTCGCCTTGGGGTTCTACCGCACAGCTTTGCAGTGTAAAATGTGTGAATCACCATAGAAACAATCATGTTTCTTGTTGCAGATGGTCATTCATTCGCGAGCATCCGTTGCTCCAGAGACAACAGAAAGCTAACAGTTACAGCCTGCAGCTTTATACATGGACTTCAAGTACAGAGGAGCTCAATAGCAGTATTGTGTTTCTCACTGGGTTTCTGCGGAGGACGGCTTTAGCAGGAAAATCAATGCTTGAAGATAAATTTAGTCAGCAGGCGTCCTTGAATCAGTAGCAAAAGTTCAGTGACTCTTTGCTGTGACTTTTAACAAATAAAATCTCTTTGCAAATGCGTGAATCACACCTACATGAATGTTTCTGTGAAACGAATTGGCTGGGGTGATATCACTGTGTTATAAGATAACCAATCGACCTACAGTAGCAAAATACAAGAATGTTGGCAAATAGATGTGCTCTATACCAAAGAAAGCGATTCTTGTTGCTTCTTCATTTGCTTATGTGATATTCATCAAGCTGAATATGTAAATAAGAAAGTTTGAGATAGCAGGCACGCAGTGATATGGTGTATACGTGTGCGTGGCTGTGTGACAGTTTCTGTTTTGACCTACATTAGGGTCACACAATAAAGGAAAACTTGACACTGGCTGCATGACTTTATAAACATACTAAATGTTTTAATGTAAAAATATAGATGAAGTTTAGAAATATGGTTAGGAGAAAGTCCCTACAGTATAATGAATGAAGTTCATAACTTACACAAATCTGATTAAAGGGATATCTCACACAAAAATGAAAATTATTTCATCATTTACTCACTCTCCTGCTGCGTTCACACCAGCCGTGGTAGAGGCGTCAAGCGAGAGTGATTTCAATGTTAAGTCAATGTAAAGATGCATTAACGCGCATCTGGAGGTCTTGCGGCACGAATTAGGTATTTAGCACGGCGCAGTAGATTCGTCTAGTTTGCGCGTGAATGACGCGAATTGAGCGTTGCAAAAATTTGAACTTTGGGGGGGGGGTGCTTGAATGTCTCGATGACTAGAATTTCCAGCGCGGCTTTCACACACACGAATGAAGCGGGTATACTCAAAATGTTCAAGCGTCCAATTACGTGCGATAGACATGAATTTGACGCCTAAAATGCGTCTGGTGTGAACCCACAGTCAACATGTACAGTATACATTTCTGTGTTCTAATGATAATGAATGAAGATGTTTTAAGAAATGTTGATCAGACCGATCGGGGGCCCCATTGACTTCCATTGTAGGAAAAAAGAATACTGTGGAAGTCAATGGGGCCGCCGATCGGTTTGGTTACAAGCAATCCTCGAAATTTCTTCATTTGTCTTCATCAGAACAAAGAAATGTATACAGGTTTGTCATAACATGTGATTTTCATTTTTTGGGTGAACTATCCCTTTAAACCTACTTCTTTATTATAATTTTTTCTAGCGATAACGTTTATGATTAGTCTACAGTCATTACAATTAGCTTAATAGAAAAACATTAGAATATGGCTTTATTTAGGTAGCTAGATATAGCTAATGGTCTGTGCTTATTTGGATTGCATTAGAGACCCTCACAGACCCGTAGCACCGGACCGCTCATCTGCAGCAGTCAGCAGCTATTAGCCCTTCACTACTGAGACCATGATGCCATGCTGTTCTTGCTCTTCTGTTACCTCCATAATGCAATTACACAGAGGAGGGAGCAATTTCAGGAGCCAGGCCGGTGATGGATAGAGCAGTAGATGCACAGAGAAAAGCAGAGGGGAAAGAAGAAAGGTCTTTTATTTGCTACAATGCTGCCGTTTTATCCGTTTCACGGTTTTTATGTTTGTTTGTGCAGTCATTTGCGTGAGCGTGTGTTTTAGCTGAATTGCAGTAGTTATGATCTGCTCACAAAGCGTGAGGTTGTGGTTTTGTGCCCGAGCCCAACTGATTTTATCTATGCAGGTGTGCCTTTCTGCATTTTCCATACGCTGGCATTTAAAGCCGCAGTGCTGTTTCGACTTTTGCCAAGAATAAACTTGAAATCTGCAGAGAATAATGTTCCCTTAGGTACTGTATGTTGCTCCAAAAAACTGACTGCGCTTAATTTATTTAATTTTTATGACGGTAACCTTCATTCCAAAACACTATGGGTACATTTGCTTGCCTATGCAGATAAGAATGTCTTAAAAGTTGACCTTTAAACAACGCCTGAATTCAAATGCAGTTTCAGCATTTTGTTACGTAACGTAAATAGATCTTTAGATGGATTATTTCTGCTATGTAAATTTGTCCTGGTTTTGTTCTGTATATCAGTTTTTCTTTTTATGCTAACTTTTTGTCTCATTGTGTACACCCATAAGTCCAAAATTAGTCAATTTTCTTAAAAAAAAATCCAGATAATTTACTCACCACCATGTCATCAAAAATGATGATGTCTTTCTTTGTTCAGTCGAGAAAAAATTATGTTTTTTGAGGAAAACATTCCAAGATTTTTCTCATTTGAATGGGCTTTAATGGACCCCAACAATTAACAGTTTTAATGCAGTTTAAAATTGCAGTTTCAAAGGACTCTAAACGATCCCAAACGAGGCATGAGGGTCTTATCTAGCGAAATGATTGTCATTTTTGACAATAAAAAGAAAAAATATGCACTTTTAAACAACAACTTCTCATATATATCCCCAGTCATGTGACTCACCAGCGCGACCTCACGCAATACGTCATCATGTCAAGAGGTCACAGAGGACGTATTCGAAACTACGCCCCAGTGTTTACAAGTGTGGAGAAAGAGGACCGTTCCGAAGTTGTTGTATGTCGAATGATACAAATTAATGTCTTTGTGTCAGTTTATTGTTAAAAATGGTCAGCAAATGTGCGTATATATGTAACACGTGACCTTTCGACCTCATTACGCAATTAGCACGAGCTGGCGCTTCACAGGACCAGAGATAGACGAGAAGTTGTGGTTTAAAGGTGAATATATTTTGTTTTTCTTGTCGAGGGTGACAGTCGTTTCGCTTGGTGGGACCCTTGGGCCTCGTTTGGGATCGCTTAGAGTTTTTTGGAGCTGCATTGGGGCTGTTAGGTGTTGGGGTCCATTGAAGTCAATTGGAGTGATGGGGATCCTGGAATGTTTTCCTCAAGGGACGTGGTTTCTTCTCGGCTGAGCAGAGAAGGACATCAACGTTTTGGGTGACATGGTGGTGAGTAAATTATCTTGATTTTTTTTTTTTAAGAAAATGGACTAATCCTTTAAGTACCATTATCAACATCCAATTTATCATAAGTCAAATGAAAAATAACATGAAAAGCTAAATCTTTCTATATATACCCCATAACGTGTTTAAGTAACACTAATTACTATAATAATTGCTTTATGGGGGGACCACAACTAGCTAGGATTTCACATCTCCATAAAATCTAAATATCATAAATTGAACATTACTTTAAGTGTCAGATTTAAGCCTGCTGGTAACTGTTATCTGTATTTTCCATCCTTGTGTCCCCCGCCCATTTTCCCTGTTGTGTCCCATCTGTTTGTTCTGGACAGGAGGAACGATGAGGTCACCCACATTAAAATCCAGAACTCGGGGGACTATTATGACTTGTACGGTGGGGAGAAATTTGCCACACTGGCTGAGCTGGTGCAGTACTACACCGAACAACACGATTCCCTTCGGGAGAGAAACGGAGACGTCATCGAGCTCAAATACCCTCTAAACTGCAAGGACCCCACATCTGAGAGGTACGACAGAGACTCATCCATCCAGTTTGCTTTGACTAGCTTGACATTGGCTTTAGCATGATTAAAGGAAACCTGCCCCCTGGTGGTCAAACCTAAGAGAAGTTAATTCTCCACCATCCAGGTGCTTTTGTTGTTTAACTGAACTAGGCCATGCTTATCTTTATTTTAATGACTAACAGTTTGTTTCCATCTGTGGTACTGTTTATGTCTGATGTTTATGTGTCTCATTTTAAAAAGTTTACTTTTTAAGTTCCGACCCCTAAATAAGTTAAGACTTGGTGTTTAGCTTTCTGTGTACTGTTAAACATCCTCTAAGTCACAAAGTCAAGGTAAAATATTTATGTATGTGTATAAATACATATAAAACATAGCAGGTGAAAAGCATTATATTTACATTCAAAGAATGTAGATGGTTGGTTCTTGCGGTTTTTCCATTATATGAAAACAGACATGAGCGAGCACCTCCTACGCATATCCTCATATCATAACAGCTCGTACCCATTTGTATCTACACAGGCTATACGTGCACCCCTGTTAATTTTCCAACCACAAACATATAGTTACTATAGTGAAAGTTTGATATTTGCATTGCAAGTCAAAACCGAAAAGTCAAAGTTGTTTTGGGTTTTTTGTGTGGGGCCAGGTATTGTTAATCACATATTTTGAGTTTTAGTTTTGCACCTTGCAGGTAAAAACATCATATCTACGTCTGAAAATTTTCGGTGTTTTTACTTTATGTGCATCATTTTTAAATGAAATGTCTATTTCTGATAATTGTTTTCAGGTGGTATCACGGACATTTGTCGGGCAAAGATGCTGAAAAGCTCCTCCTGGAGAAAGGCAAGTCTGGCAGCTTCCTTGTGAGAGAGAGTCAGAGTAAACCAGGAGACTTTGTGCTTTCCGTCCTCACTAATGAAGAAAAGCATGAAAATGTTGACCGCAAGACTAAAGTTACACATGTCATGATTCGCTTTCAGGTATTGTTTATTTACAGGCTTGAAAGTTTCCTTAGGAAATTCAAAACGAGTTTGTCAAAGGAATCTTTTTGTCTTATCTCTTTTGCCAGGATGGGAAATATGATGTAGGAGGCGGTGAAAGGTTTGACACTTTGGCAGATTTAGTGGAGCATTACAAGAAAAACCCCATGGTGGAGAAGAGCGGAATTGTTGTGCACCTTAAACAGGTAAGGAATAATTGAGTAAACTAACCGAAAGATTAAACAAAACACATATTAGTCATACCGTTTTGGAATCCATTCAGCTGATCTCCGGGTCTGGCGCTATCACTTTTAGCATAGCTTAGCATAATCCATTGAATCTGATTAGACCATTAGCATCATGTTAAAAATAAGAGTTTCGATATTTATCCTTTTTAAAACTTGACTCTTCTGTAGTTAGTGTGTACTTAGACGGACGGAAAATTAAAAGTTGCAATTTTCTAGGCACATTCATTGATATTACGCATTGCCTGAAAATAGTCTCCTTGGAAACTTTCAATAGCAGGGGACTATTTTCGGGCACTACGTAATATCATTGTGCCTCCTGCAGCCATGTTACAGCAGCAAAGTGCTTGATTATTACGCCAGAATGAAAGTATAGCTGCTAGCCATATCTGGCTAGAAAATCAAAACTTTTAATTTTCCGTCAGTCTTAGTACACAATGTAACTACAGAAGAGTCAAGTTTAAAATAGGAAAAACATCGAAACTTTTTGGTTATTTTTTAGCGCGATGCTAATGGTCTAATCAGATTTAATGGATTATGCTAAGCTATGCTAAAAGTGGTACAGCCAGACCCAGAGATCGGCTGAATGGATTCCAAAACTGTAAAAATCTAATATTTTACTCTAGGGGAGCTGGAAAATGAGCATATTTTCAAAAAAAGTTGAGTTTCCCTCAAAAGACCGACATGCTGCAGGAATGATGTATTTTTAGGCCAACCCGGAAATAAGTGGGACACATGTTCCCTAACTAAAAAACCTGTTAATTTTTCCCATTGACTTTTGGATTATTGCATATTGTGTTTAACAAAAGTTTATGACACTTACAGGTTTTGTCCAATCTGTTAATATTTACAGATGCACACAACTTTTATGTTTTTTGAAGTCTAAATGTGTTTACTAGAAATAAAAACAAAAAACTAATTTACAATTCAAAATTCACAAAAGTTGTATTCATCTGTGAAGATTATCTTGTTGAACAAAAAAAATGTAAGTGACATAAACTTATTATTTTTATTATTTTAATAATCCAAAAGTCTATAGGAAAAATGAATAGGATTTTTAGTGAGGGAACCAGTGTCCCACTAACCTCCGGATTTGGCATTACAAAAATACATCATCCCTGTGGGGCGCTATTACACGGCAAATTTGGATGACTAAATATTTCAACTAATGTAGCATCCTGTGTCCTGTTTTTATGTCATGGGGGGACATGTATCACATACTGCATGCACGTTACCATTTAAAAGATGTTTTTGCTTATATTTTATTCAAAGATTTCAAAACATTTAACACACTGTATTTTCTTCTTTTCTAATGTTTCTTCTTTTCTTTTCAAAGCCATTCAATGCCACAAGGATAAATGCAGCTAACATTGAAAACAGGGTGCGAGAATTAAACAAAGTTGCCGACAATTCAGAGAAACCCAAGCAAGGCTTCTGGGAAGAATTTGAGGTATTTCAGTTTATATTGTCATTGGTCTACTCATATTTTCATCATCATGGGAAATTATGATTTAGTCCAGATTCCGGAATAGGAAGTTGTGTACTTTCCTGTAATACACTCATTAAATCTCTTTGAACTGTTGATAGTAGAGTTGTTTAGATAAAGACTCTCTGCATATTGACCTCTCTTACTCTGCACTTCCTGTTTGGATAAGTTAAATGAGATACTCCTGCAGGGGGTGCTCACCTAACATCTCATTACACAGCAAAGTATGAATTCTGTTATGTGACATTCAATCATTTGATCCCATCCTGTCCCCTTTTTGATTTTGTAGGTTTTACAGCAGCAGGAATGTAAACTACTTTATCCCAGGAAAGAAGGACAGAGACCGGAAAATAAGAACAAGAACAGATACAAGAACATTTTACCATTTGACACCACAAGAGTACAAATCAAGGAGGTGGATCCTGATGTGCTTGGCTCTGATTACATCAATGCTAATTACATACGAGTAAGCCCCTCCCATAACTCATAATGTCACATATAAGTTTAGTCCTGTGATCAATGTATTCTATAATACATTGTATGATTTTTAAAATGCTGATCTATTTGTTGATGTCTGTGGTTTAGAGCACGCCTGAAGAAGGCCGTCATACGGATGAAGGTAAAGTGTTTATTGCCACACAGGGTTGCCTTCAGAACACCGTTTTAGACTTCTGGAAAATGGTGTACCAGGAAAACACTCATGTTATCGTCATGACGACCAAGGAGATGGAGAGAGGACGGGTGAGGTTTAGCCCTGGAGGTTTTATTTGTGGAGTTGTTGTTTTAGAAGTTCACATCACACACAGCAGGAGAGCAATGATCTTTGCAGAATTAGAAAATGTTATAGAAACAAAACTGATCATATTTAATTGCAATGCATGTTGTATTTTTAAATATGTTATGTTAAACAAAAAATTATGACATCATGTGGATTAAAGAATAAGGTTCAATGTGGATGATGTATGTGTAAGCATCAGTCGCACAAAAAACACATGCTTTATTTCTCCGCATTACAGTGTACAGGAAATTCTAACACATGGCTCGATGCTAATGCGCTATAATTCAATAATAAAACTTTCCCCACACTTTATGGATGTAATTTGACATTAAGATGTATTTGCTTCTGCTCTGCGGTTCTCCACCGGTTTTCACATTAACATTTCTTCGAATGCCGGTGCATTTAGCCAAAACTAAATTCACATCTGTCCACAGAATAAGTGCGTCCGGTATTGGCCGGATTTAAATTCAACGAGGGAGTTCGGGAAGTTGAGTGTAAAGAACATTGAGGAACACACAGCTCAGGACTATATACGACGAGAACTGGAGGTCACACGTCTAGATAGGGTAAGAGCATCATGGGGCAGCAGTGCTTGAGGGCAAACGTGACCTTTTCTGTAGGTCCACAATTTTTTAATACAGTTTTAAAGGAAAACACCACCGTTTTTCAATATTTTATTATGTTCTTACCTCAACTTAGAGGAATTAATACAAGTCATACCTATTTTTTTCAATGCGTGCACTTTTAATCTTTGTACAGTGCTTCTTGAATATGTTAGCATTTAGCCTAGCCCCATTTATTCCTATGGCTCAAAACAAAAGTTTTATTTTGTGCCACCATACTTACTCATGTAACAGTCTTTAAATACGGAAAACATGGAAGTGTTTGGCAGCTTCTAAATTCATCCCTGTTTGGAGCCATAGGAATGAATGGGGCTAGGCTAAATGCTAACCCTACTGAAAAATCCAGCTAAAACCAGCATAAGCTGGTAGCTGGTTTTAGCTGGTTTAAGGTGATTTACGCTGGTCCTCCCAGCCTGACAAAGCTGGTCATGCTGGTGGGCCAGCTGGTATTCCAGCATGACCAGCTAAGTCCAGCTAGACCAGCTTAAAATGTGACCAAAACACACCTAGACCAGCTTGCTACACCAGCAAAACCAGCTTCCTACACCAGCAAAACCAGCCAAAACCAAGCTGGGGACCAGCTAAAACCAGCTCACCAGCTTATGCTGGTCTTAGCTGGATTTTTCGGTAGGGAACACATTCACGAGGCGCTGTACAAAGATTAAAAGTGCACGCATTGAAAAAAGATAGGTATGTATTAATTCGCCTAAGTTGAGGTAAGAACATAGTAAAATATTGAAAACGGTGGTGTTCTCCTTTAAATTTCTCTTAGCCTAATAACATGTAATTTTTCATCTGTAATTTAAGAGGGAGCCTCCCAGGTGTATCTGGCATTATCAGTACTTGAGCTGGCCTGATCACGGTGTTCCCAATGAACCCGGAGGGGTCCTGAGCTTCCTAGAGCAAGTAAACAGAACCCAGAGTGCCATTCCAGAAAGTGGACCTATAGTGGTTCACTGCAGGTAAATTCAATAAGATCCTTTCATGTTCTCATTTGTGTCGATACCCAATGAACTGGCTAGCATCTTCTTATGCAGCCTACATCCCTACGCAACGTACGTCCTTGACTCTATTTACTATATTGTACAACAACAACATACTGTTTCACAGTTGCTTAACTTGACAAACTCGTGTCGTTTGAAATCCTAATATGTATTTGTGACTGTCACTGCAGTGCAGGGATTGGAAGAACAGGCACGATTATTGTGATTGACATCCTTATCAACATCATAAACAGGCAAGGTAACTGCTTGATGCTTTTAGACAGGATTATTTATTTATTTAATGATACAAGCCCCTCCAGATGGTTTGTCTGCTGTAGTCACTTCATCTTCCCATCTGTCTGAAGGCTTGGATTGTGACATTGACATCCCAAAGACCATTCAGAGAGTACGCCAGCAGAGATCTGGTATGGTTCAGACTGAAGCCCAGTACAAGTTTATCTACATGGCTGTGCAGCAGTACATCGATACGGCTCAGAAGAGACTTGAAGAAGAGCAGGTACTTGCATTGTTTAATTGCATAGGGTTCATCATATAACACATGGTTTTCATTGATGAAAGTGCATTCATGTGATTTTGTGTTGTAAATGTCAAACAAAATGAAAACGGTCATATTCTCATATGCACAAAAGGAGAATTTTCTATACAGAGACAATTCATAGTGGTTACATCTGTTAAACTGAAGAAAAAAACGAATCATTACAGTAAGCTGATTCTTTTCAATGAACCAGTTTTTCTTGTTCACAAAACACACTAGACTAGTTGTTCCTGAATTTGATTCAAAAATTCTGTTTGTTCTTCATACAAAACTATAATGTAGTTGAAGCTACAATAGGTGCGTTTGCATGCAACCAAATAATCCATTTGTAATCGTATTGAGGGCTCAATCGTATTAAAAAGCCTTTTTGTAAACACCTTATCAATTTGTTTGAGGTCGATCGGATACAAATTTCGATCGTATTAAAAGGGGTGGTGTACTCCGATCTGTGATCCGATCATCAGAAGAAAAGTACACACGTGAATGCGTAGAACATTGTGCAGAACATTTGTGTTCAAGTTTGGTTTCAGCAGTAACAACATAAACAAGCGGCTTTCGTGGTTAATACGTAACTTACGGTAAATTCCGCTAAGAATAAATAACAACAAAGTACTTTAAACGTAGTTTATTTATACAACAAGCAAAATAAACATTTATTTTCTATGAGGTATTTTGTTCAGTTTAGCAACTTGTCAGACCATTAAAAAAACTGAAACCGGAAGTAAAGTTCGGACCAGACGCGTATCGCGTCACCGCATATGCGTCCGATGAAACCGTCTATATGTATCACATGATTCTCATCAAAGAAACACGCAATGGCAATACGCAATATTAAGGTAATGGGGTCACACGCTGTACATTCTGCAGCGTTCATGTGTACTTTCATAAAATTAGGTTACATAAAGCAATAAAATAGCATTGTGCCTTTAGAAAATTGTGTTTTTATTACCTTTATCTGAAAACTTCTTAAGAACTTTCTACAACTCAGCTTTGACTTTTATCCAGATATAAAGCGTGAACTCGGCGTTGCCAAGTCCTCTACTTTTTTCAAGTTCGG
This sequence comes from Misgurnus anguillicaudatus, assembly GCF_027580225.2. Lineage (NCBI taxonomy): Eukaryota > Metazoa > Chordata > Actinopteri > Cypriniformes > Cobitidae > Misgurnus > Misgurnus anguillicaudatus. The sequence continues at coordinate 18,000,806 of NC_073349.2, forward strand.
ATTTGTGCTAATGTTTAACTGTTTCCACCAGTTGTTTTCTTTTCTGCGTGTTAAAGATGAAAGGATTTTGTTGATTAGTTATTAGTATTTGGCCTGTGAATAGTCATTGGGATGATTTTGGGCTAGTTTTGTATGTCCATTGGGATGGTTTTGATACGCGAATCTGGCAACCCTGGCGGTGTGCTTGCGCAGACATTCGGTTCGGATTATATAGTATGTACATGTAAACAAACATTTTAATCAGATTGCAATGTTTAGGGTACATGTAAACGGTATTGTCAAAACCTTCAATCGGATTAAATTCAGTCGGATTTGACAAAATGTTGTGCATGTAAACATAGACACTGAGTTTTATAGACTATTATTGCGATGCTTTTTTTTATCTTTATGAATTTTCATTGCAAGGTTAAAGCTGTAACTAGTTTTTAAATAATCTGTCATTTTTGTATTCCTTGTTTTTGACCTTTCAGAGAAATAAAACAAAAGAGAGAGAATATTCAAATATCAGGTATCCACAGATGACAAATGCCAGAGCGAAGCCAAACATGAGCTCATCTCGCACTTCATCTGTGTAAGTGCCAATTTCCTTGCACACAAACACACACATATACAGGCTTTGAATATATGGCTCACTGCTGTTCTTACTGGAAAACAGTTAATCATTAAATCAGTTACCTTGTGTAGACGGTACTGGCTCCCACACTTCCTCAATTCTGAATTTATTTGTTGTTAAGTGAATCATTTTCCGTCAAATGGGTTCTGACGCTGTCATGAGTCACTCTTTAAATAAAAACTGACACAACAGTGTTGTTTCTTAGGTTTATTTTTACCTCAAGGGCTTGTTGCTCAAGAATAAACTGCTGAGTTTAGATGGTGTAGCAAGCTGGTTTAGCTGTTTTGGTTTGGCTTTTTAAGTTGAGGTTAACTTACTTTATGTTCATACCAGAGAACTGAATCTACTTTTCAATTCTTTTGCAGAATGAACGATGACTCTAGTGTGTACGAGAACTTAAACATCAAAAACCCAAAGGGCTCTGCCAGCGCTAACACCAGGAGATAAGCCACATGTGCCGCTGATTCAGAATCTATGGAAGTATGTGTTGTTTCACCATTACTTTCAAACACAAACACGCTTGGGTGATTATCACGCAATTAGACTTATGAGGTGTCATGAAACATTTTGATTAAAAAAGGAAATGCAAAGTAAGAGTATCAAAATAAGAAGCATACAGTTACAAACATCTCCTCATGTACTATTTTGCACATGATTTTAAATGACATCCTACAAACCAATTTTGTTGTTTTTTCCACATTTAAGGGGAAAATTTTCATTACCGCAACGTGTCCATGAATAGATTTGGGTTCTTTGACATGGACATATTTATAATTAAAAAATCTAAAAAATAAAAAGCTTCAGTGCCTTTACATTAAAGAAACGTGGTATTTGGTGATCATTGGTAAATGTAGAGACAATAATAAGGAATATAAATGTGTCCAAGAAAAATTTTCTCATCCTCTGCAACAATTTTCAATCATTGTTTAAGCCCTCAAGGAACTAACATTTTCAAAAAAAAAATAGTTGGAAGGGATATAATTGACTGTGGCACTCAAGATGGCTACCAGGTAAGCAGGTCTTATTTTTTCTGTCCAGATAAAAGTTGAAATTTTGTTTGTCTTAAAGCACTATTCGGACAGGATTAGTTTTCCAAACAACGTTTTAGTTTCAATGTGTCCCCCAGGACGTCTTTGATTTTATGTACCGATTCGGACGGGATTAAAATGATGCAGGCTATTCCAGAGATGGGAGTGTATGTTTCATGCATTTGGGCGTTGCACAAGAGCACGTGCTCTGGATACGCGTGTTTATAATGTTTAATATTTTGCTTTAAATGTAAAATTATGACAGAACATGTAATTTATTAATTTAATTTTAACAAATCAAAATAAAACATACAAATCGTACTAAAGTAACATTAGCCTACATGTTTTATAGAACTGTCTGCTTATAACAAACCCAAAGAAATGAAGAAATAATGATTAATAACTATTGTTACCATTCCGGAGTTGAACAACGTTAAACCGAGTTTCTTATAACGTTAATGATATTACAGTGGCCAGTCTTAACAGTGTTTGATATTCAGCTCATCTTGATTTAATTATTTTATTTTGCCGAATGCGTAAAAACATCCATATTTGAATGAACAGGACTCAGGAAATACAATATACATGCATTAGTAAGACCTTACGGCAGATCACGTTGGCCAAAACACGAAATGAACCGCGTTTTCAAAAGATATTGCGGGCAAACACAGACATTTGCATCCGGACGGGATTAAATTTCTCAGAGGACGTCTGAGTTCGGCGAAAAACAGTAGGTAAATTGCTCTGGAATTCTTACGGAGGTCGTCAGAGAAATGGCCGATTCGGACGGGATTAAAAACACAGAGGACCTCTGAGAAGCACGATTTTCTCAGAGGTCCCCCTGTAAAACTAATCCCGTCCGAATAGAAAACTTTTTAGTTCTTTTTACCGAAACATGAGTTTGTAAATGCATATATTTAATGTAATATCATGTTGCGGTAATGATAATTTTTTTATAATGATAATCTAAAAAATTTAAATAATTATATAGGAAATATTTTTAAATCCTCTAAAAATAATGGTTATAGTAAGTTCAGACCTTAATCTTAAATGTGCAAAAAAAAAAAATTGGCTTCAATGGCTTTTTTAATAAATCTGATGCTGGACACCTTTTAAGTCTGAATTTCATGAGAATCACCCGCTTTTCCACATGCACGAGAACGAGTAGAAGGGGAGGAATTGTGTCTTTGTTGAAGCCCTTGATCAGCCTTTACATAACACACAGTAGCATAATCCTCTTGAATAGCGGTTGTGGATGAATTGCCTTGAAAATTACATAGCACATCAAAGACGATGGACTTTCAACTTTTGTGTGGTTTAGAATTGAGATTCCTTGATAATTCCGACAGTTTAAACTGTCAGAATGAGCATTCATCATTATTTCCTCCACTTGATGCAGAATACACACTATTATCTATATGTGGAAAAATGTAGATGTGTAAAATATGTGGCTCATGAGTTCGAACGTGAGTGCATGCGATTTCATCATGGGCATTTTTTTTTTTTTTTGCTGCAGAGGCTTTTGTAGATAAAACTCACTTGGCACCTTTCTGACGCCTACAACATTAATATAGCAACTACATAACCCTGAACTGAATAACAGTACAGAATCTGAATAGAGTACAGTAAAAACAAAGCCTAAGGGTTCTTAATGTCTTCATCAGGTTCCAGAAGAGGTGCCATATACAAGCACCTGTCCTTGGAGCGACTCTGAATAGACCGTCGGCTCCTATCCCGAAGCTGCTCATCTGGAGGCTGAATTGAGATCTCTACAGTTTTCTCTCCTTATTTCTTACATCCGCTCTCAGCCTGACTGTGACTGAGATACTCACACTCCTAAACCAAGTGCCTAAAGCAGCCGAAACTGTTTCCCAGGAAGAGGACTTGTAATTGGGTGCTTTCCCCCCTTTTAGTCGAATGAGCCTCTAAACTGCACTAAGCTATATAATTGTTTGTTTATATATGTATCGAATACATTTACACTTACTCAATATTTATATGAAATATAACTTTCAGCTGCGCTCTTCCCGTGCTCTGTACGGCTGTTTCCAGACTCTGCTTTGCTGGATGTCATCCGCTGTAACCAAAGACCTTTGATTTATCTCTCAGTATCTTTACGGGCAACCGCCATTAGCTCTTTGATGAGTGATGTTGGCAGCGCTGTGATGTCAGAAGAGGAGAACTGTACTGTACAGTATGTCAGGCCTCATGAACCCCTCGCTTTTTGACAGGGGTATGAGAGGTCGTGAACATGGAGGAGCTCTGAGAGTTTGGTCAATGTTTGATCTGATATGCTAAGTAGGTGTTTTAAATTTGGTACTTGGGTTTATACAGTATGTGCCAATTATAGCATCCTGTACATAATGTTTTTTGCTTCGATGCTGTTTTTTAGAGCATCGCCTCCAGCATCTTGAAAAGCTGGAGGGAGTCAAGTGCTACTGGCTTATCCACCAACCAGTCTCTTCTCCAATTCTGCTTAGGCTTTCTTGTTCTTTTTTGTTTGTTTGACTTTTTTGCCAACTATGATCCCTTTAGAAACTTGATCTTTTGTTGTGATGTTTGTGAATGTGATTATGAACCACATATGCTGTTTGGCAAGTGGTTCTTTAAATGACCGAATTGCAGAAACGTAAATACGTGACCACGTAAATTTCTTATAAACAGGGTCTAAATGGCGTGGTCTTATAACATTCGATAAGCCATAGAGCTTTACAGTACGTCAATTGCATGCTAATGTAAATGAAGAATGGATTTTTACTAAACATCTGCGAGGGGGGCGCGTCAGGATGTCGGCCAAGCCGTTGACGTGTACAGGCTTCGGTGGAGACTTTAGCTAAAATGAGCAGGCCAGATGGCCCTCGGCTAAGATTAAAGAATAGATTTGTGTAGGGAAAAGTAATTTAAAAGATGGCTCTAATCCAGGCGTTGCTATTGTTGGTTGAGTTTAGCGTTGCTGGTGATGTCATAACATGCTATATGCGTGTTGGCCTAGATAAAGGAGGGCACGATGTGTCTGATTAATAACAGCGTTTGACTGTGAAAGTGGCATTAGATGACCACATGAAGAGCTTGGATCTGTGTACTGTATAAAATTTGGATTTTATACAGAAGTTTTAGTTTTTATTAGATCTCTTGGGAGGTTTTATAGGAATGTCACTGCATATGACAATCGTTTTTAATCATACATGCGGTCTGGTTTAAGCACATAGGATTGTGCTGGTCTTGAATGACTGACTGAATGAATTTTGATCTGTGATTTATGTACCTGATCATGTAAGAGTATTAACTTGCAGTGTGGTAAGGTGACCAGATGGCCCCGTTTTTCGGGGGCAGTCCTGTTTTTTGGTGTTTGGTCCTACACAAACCCACGACGAAAGCATTCAAAAAGGTAATAACAATTTCAATATTTTGACCACTGAACTAGGAAATGTCCCTGCTTTTTATTTAAAAGGGACATATCATGAAAATCTGACTTTTTCCAGGTTTAAATGTTATAATTGGGTCCTCTGTGCTTCTTTCAACCTAGAAAATGTGAAAAAGGAACTTAGTTTTGGTAAACCATTTTCTGCAAGCATGTGAAAAAATAGATCCTTGAAATTTGGCTCCCCTTGTGATGTCAGAAGGGGATAATACCGCCCCTTAATCTTCACTATCCAACCGCAGCACTGCCATTTAGTGCAGAGATCAACTGATTTGCATTTTAAAGGACACACCTAAAAACAGCACATTTTTGCTCACACCTACAAAGTGGCAATTTTAACATGTTATAATAAATTATCTACAGCTGGGAAAATAAGTATTTGACACATCAGCATTTTTATTAGTAAGTGGATTCACCAACAAAGTATTAAATAAAGTGTGTACAATACTTATTCCCTGCATCATTTCACTTTATTTATTATGACTCAACTTGTATACTTAAATGATCTGATTTCTTTGTATTGGCTTGATGGCTACATCTAGTGGAAATTTTGTATCAATAGCCTGCTTAGAAATCCCCTTACTATAAAAATAAAAATGGTGATGTGTCAAATACTTATTTTCCCCGCTGTATATGGTATTTTGAGCTACAACTTCACATAAGTACTCTGGGGACACCAAAGAGTTTTTTGACACCTTAAAAAAGTCTTGTTAAATGTCCCCTTTAAAAATCTGATCACCTTACAGTATGGGAGAAAAGTGTTAAAAATAAGGTGCATAGTGATGCCATAAAAGAACCATTTTTGGTTCCTCAGAGAACCATTCAGTCAAAGGTTCTTCAACAAACCATTTCTTTAAAATCTAAAGAAACGTTTTCACTACAAAGAAACTCAAAATTATTTTGTGGCATCGTGAAGCACCTTTATTTTTAAGTGTGTGCTCATGTCTTGTGCTACTGGTATAACTGAATGCTTTGACGTTTTAAGTGACATTAAGACAAGTACTTGAAATTGAAATTATATAGGAATCAGAATGTTATAAAATATGTCCTTTGTGTTTTGACATCAGTGTGGTATTTTTTTGCTTTTTTGGTCTGTAAATTTTACTTGTTTGTTCATACACTGATGGAAATATTCAAATTTAGCACAATGTGTTAGAATGCATACAATTATCGTTATTATTAATATTATGTAAAGCATTGGCAGTTGTGAACCTATTTGCTATCTCAGTTTTAAAGTCTTCTCTATACATTTACTTGAATACTCTCTTGGTGAGTTTTTTTTTTTTTTTAAATCTCAATAGGTTTGATCTGAATAGTGTTGTGCTGACTGTACGGTATTTGTGTGGTAAAGACTGTGTTCCTTCTTGCACTGAAAATGCCTTCTGCCCGGGCAAATACAGCTGATTTAATAACTTACGTCTCAAGTGACGATACATGATTAGATATCGAATAATAAAGCATACACTGGCAAATTAAAACAAATGTTTTTGTCTTATTTCACCCCGTTGCATACAATCAAGAATGGACATTGAATCCAAAGCAGTTATTATGATAAATTCAAGATACGGGCTATCTGTACGTTTGTTCCTTATATAATAATGCCGTTACTGTACCTTGCTTTTCGCCCTTAAATTATTATGTACCTTAAATACAATAAAATGTCCTTGTCTTTTTACTGTTTAAGGTTTAATGATGAACCAGTTTAATTGCATTTTTCCTCATAAAACCATTAGAAAACACTTGGATCAGCTTACGTGGGTGTGAGCAGGTTCATAGCACCCGTCACGTGGGGGTTGGGGTTTAAGGTTTCAGGCGGTTATTCTTTGAGGCGTGTTCCTCTAACCGTCCCAGAGCAGGAAGTGAGATAATGCAGCCACGTGAATCTGTTTGCTTTTCCCTTCTTTTGTCACTCTGAGCCTGAGCTATTAACATCGTACCAGTTAAAACTGGGAAAAAGTGGTTTTCCGTAAACAACACCCATGTGCTTTTGCAGCAACAGTCATTTATTGTTTATAAAAAAAGAATACATTTCATAAAATACATTCAAATGTAATGTACACAAATATACAAAAGTAAAAGTAAAAAAGTTTAAGTAACGTCTTTAAAAATTGCTTGGATGCAGAAGCCGCTAAACGCCACCTCTTTGAATGCTCTCGGCACGTATTGCATGTTCATCAAATACCAAATCAGCCTAATCACGGCCTCATTCAGAAATACTTTTTTTTTTGAACAAAGTCCTCTAAGTGCATGGATGAACGACAGCACAATGGATCACATTCAAAATTGGGTGCCTTGTGAGGACCTGAATACAATCAGTGACATGAATCACAGCGCCCCCTAATGCGTGGTTCAGTTTCTTCATTTTAACTTTCTGACTTTCTAGTTGCATCTTTAGTGATTTTGCCACATCTTGGCCAAAGAAGTAGCCAACCAGATAATGTACCTATCAGTGAGTTTTGGCAGATGCTGTAATGCAATGCAATATAAACGTAATGCACTGTCTGGCTTCACAAACCCATTTACATCTGCAGTAGGATTAATACAGCAGGTATGCAAATCTTGGTCATATTTTAATCCATATTCTTAGTGAACGAATGGAGCGCAAAGTAGTGCGACCGCACCCTAACTCCCTTAGCACCCAACAGGCTTTGCAAAGAGCTATGTAAACATTGCAAATCCTGATGCAAGTCCAAAAGCATCTCTTTATGTCTATTTTACTGATGCGTTGTAGCCATTGTGGTCGTTGTGGTGGTGGAGACGGTGGTAGTGGATGGCCGTGGGACCTGGGGAGTACAACGCATAGTCCCGGTCGTGACGATGCACTGTAAGGGCCACAAAATGATCACCATGAGTAATACCATGAGGGAAATAAAAAGCAGCAGTCGCTTCCAGTCCATCAGCCTCTCCAGAAACCCAAGTCTCCGTTGAGTCTGAGGAGGAGAAGCAGCAAGACCTTGTCCATTGGTCCCAATATCGACGCAAATACAGAACGCTTGCGTGCCAGGCTTATCTATGGGTCGCTGGTAGCACAACTTCTCTCCATCAAGCCATACCTGCTCCTCGCGTTGCTGGTGGACGGGGAGACGGCACAGCACCTCCTGGCTGGTGGTCAGAGCCGGGGGACCCTTTTTTGGGATGGTGGTGTGATGGCGGCAGAAAGGACAGGAGATCTGGGAGTTTTGGGGGTCCATTGAGGTGGCCATGATTCGGGAAATGCACTCAAGGCAGAAAGTGTGAGTGCAGTCCAGCTGTTTGGGTGTTTTGAAGACATTGTCATAGGTGTTAAAGCAGATGGAGCACTCGGGTTGCGAACTCGCCCTTTCTAGGTCACCGTACACTGGGACCACCTGGGTGTGCCACACCATAGGGACTGGCTCCATCTCACAGGAATGTAGTTTTTTATTTGGAGGTTCACTGAAAAAGAAAAAACAGAGATTTGGTTTTATGCACTATGAAAATGTTACAATGTTATATATGGTTTGATATAAATCTTTGTATATACTATACAACAGGTGATTTGTATGTGGACACTGAGAGGGGAGCCCTTTGTATGCACATGACTGTACAAACAGTACACAAAGCAAGCCTGGGCAAGACAGGTTTTTTAAGTCAACAGCATGTCTTTGTCTGACTGTCTGTCCTGTTTAACCGATTCTAACTGACTTTTGAGTCATTGGTCATTTGGTCAAGTCATATTTGGACTCACTGAAAAAAAATCCCAATAGGATCAATAACTTATATAACCATAAGAGAAGCTAAGATGCAAAAGCCGCTAAACGCCACCATCTTCAAAAATGAGGCGTTATTACCGAATGCTTTCTGCACGTATGTTCAACAAATCCTTTCGTTTCAAATCAGCTAAATCCTGGCCTTAGGCCATTTAGAAATTCAGGTTTGTTGGCTGAATCCATTAAGATATAAAAAAGCTAAACTACAAAAAAAAACACATGTCAACCCTTAAAGGGTTTTGCATCATATGTTTTTCCATTATATAAAGGTCAAGACCACATGGTGCATGCTTACAGTGTTTGTAAGACACAGACTGCTTTGTTGTCCTTGTTTTTTTTTCCTACTGTCAGCGGCACTTGTCCTTCAGAAGTCCTCTCTACAAGACTCTCTACAAGTCATCGCTCCACTGATCTTGGCATTCGAAAACGTTAAGCATTTTATCAACAGCAAACTTCAGTATCATAATGTTTCGGTTAAATTGTATCTGTGTCTGATTCCATATGCTGTCTGCTCTCTTTTATGTGGTTTCGTGCTCACACAGGTCCAGGCAAGGCATTGGCCGGGAGCAGATGGCCCCTGCAGGGCTGACCTGTATGCATGTGTGCGTGTGCGTGTGTATGTTTCGTTCTCCAAACCGCACAATGCTCCTGTTTGTTCTCCATTATATTGATCTCGCTTTGGCATTCCTGGAGAATGGGCAGGTGCCCAGGCGGCCAATCTCTCAGCACTGCGTACAGAGCCGTGGCCCGTAAGCACCTGCTGTCTCAAGCTCCGCCTTAACGGACAGTTTGACCACCAGAAGCGCACGAGTTGTTTGCTATTCATTAACTCAACCATCTCTGTTATTCCCAAGCAAAATGGGTTTGAAGGGTTTTTGACCTGATTCTCCTTCTCCATGTGCACAGGACCTGATGCTTGAACTTGAGAGCACCATAGACATTGGGAGAGATTAACTGTCAATCAATATGGTGTGCTTTTAAAAAAATATATCTTGAAAAGAAATTAGTTACATCTTTAAGTATATATGTCTGTTGACACAAACGGGTTTGTTAGGTACAGTAATGCAGGTGTTTACATTTGCTCCACTAACCTACTTACAGGTCTGGGCTAAAGCTCAAAAACTTTACAAGTTAATACTAGTTATATGCTTTCGATTTGAGCACTATGTAACTTCTGGATTCTTACTTCAACATCTTTAATCCTAAAATCTGAAATATATTGTCTATTCAAGAGTATTCGACTGTATCATATGCCAGGCTTCATAAACAAGATAATTCTCACCCAAACAATAGTCAACTAACTACTCCGGTTGTTAAGTAATCCATGCAGTTATTCTTCGCACGAGTTGCACTGTCAACTGAAGTTACTACCTCCACGCAAGTATAACGCATGTTCTTACCTGTAAGCTCCGGTGCAATGTGTATCCCTCTTCTAGTGATTCCACTTTTATCTTCTCATCACTTTGTCTCCCTAAGGAGTGAAATGCATTATCAGCTCAGGGCTGTCAGCAGTCCTCTTGTTAATGTAGTGTTGTCCTTTCAGGAGCCAGAACAAACGGAGCTGAACGCAGGTGGGCTGTTGCCTGCTCCTTCTCTGTGTCTCACGTCCACACTCACCTGCCTCAATTTATCTGCTCTCTTTCAGCACGCGCTATGGAAATGACACTGATAGGCAGGAACAATAATATGGCCTTGAGGGAGTGCCGGTGGTGGGGGGGTGAAGGAGAGTATATTCAGAGAGAGTATAATATTTCTATTCTCTTCATCTCTGTCCCGTCCTCTGTTGTTTTGTCGTTTTCAGGAAGACTCTTTATATGCATGAGTTTGTATTAAGTTTGTATTTTTAATGGCTGGGATTAAGGGAAGATTTAAATAAAGCACAGGTGCTCTTTAGCTTCAAATGTGTGAAATTATTATGGTCAACAGGTGGTATTTTAGGAAGTTGTCAATAGCTTGTCTTGTCTTGTTATGATCTGCTAACTTCTTAGATGTATGGAGATCTACATGTTGGTTTATCATTACCAAGAATGGTCAAATGTAAAAAGTAGGTCAATACAGTGTGAAGTTTTTCTTTTGTAATATTTCTATCACTGTTGGAAAAATCCCAGCAAGCAATTTTGGATAAACAAGGCAAGATTTGGGCCATCAGTGAAAGTCTAATAGACGTCTAACCGTAGCCCAAGAATAGTGATACGTATACGCTTAGAACATGTTAAAGAAATGAAAGCAAACACCTTGAACACCTGTTGACTTTGCTTACATGATGGAATGTACACTGAAAAAAAAATAGTGCTATATAGCACCTATAAAGCACCTAGAACCATCCGGGGGTGATATAGCACCACTATAGCACCAGATATGGTTCTAGCACAATATGGTGCTACACATGTGCTTTATGGCACTTAAAATGGTTCCCCTATGATTACGAGCCAGTGATCCACTTTTAGTGCTATTTAGCACCATTTGTTTTTAGTGTGTAGTACTTCTCCAAGTTATTTTGGCAAAAATGGCATGTAACCAAATTCAAAGGTATTTAGGAAAAATTGGGTTACTCATAGCCGGACTATAGGGTCTTTAGTAAGCCATCATTTTGCTGTCTAGGTTTTTGCTTGCTGGGATGGTACCCAGACACTCTAAAATAATTGTGCTAAATACCACTAAAAGGTTGTAATCTTAGGGGAACAATTTTTAGTGCTATAAAGCACCTATGAAGAACCATCCGGGGGTGATATAGCACCACTGGTTCTATATAGCACAATATGGTTCAACACAGGTGCTACACAGGTGCTACATAGGTGCTACATGGTACTTAAAATGGTTCCCCTATGATTACGAGCCAGTGAACCACTTTTAGTGCTATTTATCACCGTTTGTTTTTAGAGTGTAGTACTTCTCAGTTATTTTGGCAAAAACGGCATGTAACCAAATCCAAAGTTATTTAGGGAGTGGGTTACTCATAGCCGGACTATAGGGTCTTTAGTAAGCCATAATTTCACTGTTAGGTTTTTGCTTGCTGGGATGGTACCCAGGCACTCAAAAAAAAGCTTGTGGTCATGGGGGAGCCATTTTTGGTGCTATGGAGCACCTATGAAGAACCATCCGCGGGTAATATAGCACCACTATAGCACCAGATATGTTTCTATATAGCACAATAGGTGCTGCGTGGCACTGAAGGTGGTTCCCCTATGGTTGCGAGCCAGTGATTACGCAGTGCCTGAAAATAGTCTATAATAGCTATTAAAAGTTACCAAGGGGACTATTTTCAGGCACTGCGTAATATCATTGGGCCTCCTGCAGCCATGTTACAACAGTCTTTGATTATTACGCCAGAATGAGAGTATAGTTCCTAGCCATATCTGCCTAGAAAATCACAACTTTTAATTTTCCATCAGTCTTGGTACACGATGTAACTACAAAAGAGTCAAGTTTTTAATAGGATAAATATCAAAACTCTATAACTATTTTTAGCGCGATGCTAATGGGCTAATCAGATTCGATGGAATATGCTAAACTATGCTAAAAGTGGTACCGATAGACCCAGAGATCAGCTGAATGGATTCCAAAACTGTAAAAATCAAATGTTTAACACTCGGGAAGCTGGAAAATGAGCCTATTTTCAAAACAAGTGGCGTGTCCCTTTAAGTTTACTGTCAAGAAATGTAATGTTCCGACCACGGTACACTGGAAAAAGGTCCTAATATGTATCATTTAGTTACAGGTATACATTTGGTACCAATATGTAGGCCTATGTACATAAAATCTTTAGGTGCAAAGCTGTACTTTTTTAAAAGGGTACCAGCCCAATGACAGCTAGGGTACATATTTAAAAATTAAAATCTGAGAATTGTCTTCCGGTTTTCCTTTATCTGACATATTTATAGTGTGTGCTTTAAGGAAGAGATGAAAACATTGATAATCATTATTAAATTGCTTAATGTTTATGGCATCTGTTGGGAAGACCTACATTCCTTTGCATGACACCAGTCATACAGTATCAGGCACAAATATCACATCTGCTATGTCAATATTTTGGTTGTTTTTAGAGTAAACATGATTGTCTTAAAGGGATAGTTCACCCAAAAATCAAAACAAATAGTATTGTGATAAACGATGAAGAAGATATTTTCAACACAATTCTGCTTAGAAAAAAAACAGGATGAGAGAAATCAGTATTAGTTTGTCGTTGGAGGAAATAAGATAAGGAGGATACGATGTGAAGTCTCAGCCAAAAGCAAGTTTTGTTTGCGTTTAGAAATGACATTTGAAAATAATGAGAAGCATATGATAGCTCTTTAGCTATTGATCGTTTAACACAAAAGCAACATGTTCAGGATGTAAACTGACATTTGCAACAAACTGCTGGTAATCTGTTAATATAAAATAACCTTATCCAGACTCTGACAATGGTCAATATCAAATCCTCTAGTTCAGACACATGTCATTCCTCTGGATCTCATTCCACAGGAATCTGAAGAATGTCTGGCCGATACTTCTCAAACGGTCCCGCATGATCACACAACAATGCTTGCTCAATGACCTGTGACATACCTTCACTAATGTGACTAAATAAAGCCATTTTTATTTCTAAGTTGAATAAAATATGCGACAAAACAAATAATAATACTCCTTTGTTTCTTTTGAAAGTAGAAGCTGAAACCAGCATTGACCTCTGAACCCAGGCTCTCCGTGCCCTAAATAGGCTCCAGTGACATAGATGTGTTAGTCTCTGTGTCACCTTGTGGTTTTCTTTATTAACACTATCAATAAAACATGACATTTCAAAACATGGAATATTACAAAAAGTGTTTAGGTTTATTAGTTGTGTCAACTACAGCGAAAACACACAATGTTTTTCTACAACTTAAACAGTAAAGTGTTAGCTAGTAACACCAAGGTCATGTGTTCGATTCCCATGAATATTTGCTCAGTGGTAGAGCATTGCATTAGCAGGGGTTTGAACCCAGGGAGGACATATACTCATAAATGTGCTCATAGATGCTGAGTGGATTTGAATATCTATTATCCTTCCCATGGCCTGTAGCAATACAGCCTAACTGTCACCCAACCCCCCTAACAAAAAGCACCACATAATTATAGCAGTCAAACAAGATGACTGTTAAGATGCCCTTGATATCCTGACAGCAAAGGACAGGTAAAACTGCATTTCCCCCAACTTACTGTAAACCAACACGATGCGTCGTTGCAGGTGATGCAAAATATCCACACCAGAAAGTTGTGGAGTGCTTGCACACTTGCAAACCAAGTTGTTTGACTAAAAGGATTGGATGACTTTTATGGCCTTGTTTGATTTGAAATCAAGAGAACTGAGCAAGCATTAACATTTGGAAGTTGGTACAAGGGCTGTGTTTCAATTCTCATGAGGTTTAGGAAGAATGTGTGTGTGTGTTGGATTTTAATGCACTTTGTTTGACCTCTTCTGAAACATTATATTTTTCTATAACTCTTGGGTAAACCACATATTTTTAAGTGAAATCACATTTCTGAAAATATTTTTCATAACTGTCGTGTGGGTAAGCAGACTTCATTTCACAAAATAATACAATTCAACAATTTACATGTTTCTTTAATTTTTTAATGTTTTAATTGTTTTAGGCTGGATCTGTCCAATAACAATGGAAATGTTTTACATCTTGTTTGTAATCAAGATTTTATGACATAGTGATTCAGAAATAAGCCCATCCTAGGAAACATTCAATGAATTCCAAGGTCAAACAACAAACACAAAATAAATCAGTGAACAAAAATAGATTTTCAATAAAATTGAATTGTAGGCCTATGTCATCTTCAGTACACACCTTTCATAAGGGTCAAAGTCATTTTAGGACTTCATTTTAAGATATGCACTGTACTTTACCCTCTAGTTTGTCTGATGGCCAATTAGGTCATAAAATTGCTTTGTTTTTTTCTATAAGCATGCAGTTTGGAATCTGCAAACACCTGATGGTTTTTGTTCACAAAGATTCACAGGGAAGTTTTTATTCAAAAACAAGTGAGGTCCATAAATCAAGTTTTGAATACATATTTATTTCAATGATTGCACAGTAGTAGTCATATAAACACACCAATAATATAAAACAACACGGTCAAACAATGCCAACATTTTTCAAGTTAAGCTCCTGTATGTGTCACTATTTAAGATTTCCTTTGGAGATTAAAGGACAAGTTTGGTATTTTACACTTAAAGCCCTGTTTTCAGATTGTTTGATGAAATAGGTTTTGACTGAAATTTGGACATATGATGCTGGCCTGAGAATTTTCGTGTGTTTCTTGTACCTCCCACCTCTACAATTGCTGAATAGGTGCACTGGAACAATCCTTCCTAAAATGCATTAAACTTTCATTTACAAAGACGTGAAACTCACTGAGTGGTCAGGGGTGTTCACTGATATGCTCACACAAAAATTGCTGCAAAAGATGCTTTCCAACAGGTTTTAATCGTAGTTTTGTCCAACTCCATTGAGTTGTATTAGTGTGCTGTGAGGTACGGTATTACTCCGCGCCGGGAACGTTGTTTGAATTCTTGCAATTGGCAAAGGCGGATTATCGCCACCAACTGGGCTGGAGTGTCTATTATTCAAGCTCTCAACGGAAGGGTGTGAGGCGTTTGGAAAAATAGGTCCACAAATTACAACGAATGGTAAAACACCTGTTGAAAAGCATCTTTTGCAGCGATTTTTGTGTGAGCATATCAGTGAACACCCCTACCACTCGGTGAGTTTCACGTCTTTGTAAACGAAAGTTTAATGCATTTTAGGAAGGATTGTTCCAGTGCACCTATCAACCCATTGTAGAGGGGGGAGGTGATAGAACAAACACCCGAAAATTTTCGGGCCAGCATCATATGTCCACATTTTTGTCAAAACGTTCTATTTCATCATAAACAATCTGAAAACAGGGCTTTAAATGTAAAATACCGAACTTGTCCTTTAAGAGGGAGCATTTATGATTTAATTGGTTCATTTAAGAGAAATTCTTTTAGAGAAATTGACAAGGAATGGTGTTTAAAGAGCACCTATTTCATTGCTAAAAAACAATGTTATTATGTGTATTTGGTATAATATAATGTGTTCGCATGGTTTATGATTAAAAAAACACATTATTTTCCACACACCGTACATTTTTGTAGCTCCAGATTTCACTCTCTTTCTTGAAAGCACGGATTTGAAAAGCTCTATGTTCCTGATTGGCCAGCTAATCTGTACGTTGTGATTGACCTGAATACCTCTGATGTTAGCCGGAAACATGACGCTCCTTACCATGTTTGAAAGATTCGGTTGCTAACAGTTAATTTACAGGCTTAAAGTCCGAAGCGGGAGGAATTATGATAATGTTGGTCTTGTCTACATCACCAATCCTAGGAAGTAAACTGTTACCTACAATCCATGTGTTTGTTGTAGTCCAAGAAAAGAGATTTACGCTGGAGACAATAACTCGCGTCATCGCTTACTTTGGAAACACCAAAGGAAATTTAAAAACTTGAATCGGACAATAGGTGCTCTTTAAAGAGATAGTTCGGCCAAAAATGAGATTAAACCCATGATTTACTCAACCCGAAGCTGTCCGAGATGCATGTGTCCATCATTTTTCAGATGAACACATTTTCAGTTATTTTAGAAAATGTTTTAGATCTTTCAGTTACTCAAATGTAAAGTCACAGGGTCTACGACCTTCAAGTCCAAAAAATGTGCGTCCATCCTTGACAAAATAAATCCAAATGGCTCCACGATGATAAACAACGGTCTTCTGAGGGTAATTTAAAAATTCTGGTAACGCCGCCATCTTAGTCGCGTCCGCTAATACTCTCTCCTGAATACAGAGGAGTTTAATGTGGCAGCGTTATCGGAATCTAGTTATTTTAGTTTATAAAATTTTAAATATGGATTTTCTACAACAACACGGCGCGGATTACTCTCCGAAGACCTGTGTTTATCATCGTGGAGCTGTTTGGATTTCTTTGGGAAAGAATATGTGCACATTTTTTGACTTGAAGGAGCTGGACCCCGTTACTTTACTGTTTAGCAGCTGGAATATACAAGACATTTTCTAAAATAACTGAAAATGTGTTCGTCTGAAAAATGATGGACATATGCATCTCGGACGGCTTCGGGCTGAGCAAATCATGGGTTTAATATCATTTTTGGCCGAACTATCCCTTAAATGGAACAAATAATTTTGTAGCACGAAAATCTGTGAAATGTAAACATTATCTGCTGTTTACCATTTCCATAAGGGGCTCTACCTCCATCATCAATGCACTATTTACACACCACTGTTGTTTCTTTCCATTAGAGCTGGGGTGCTTGATGCTACCTGCAAGCCAGGCCTATGAAAACAAGATCAACCGGTTTTAGTGCAGGTGTCTTTGTGAAACCCTTTACAATCAAGTGCTCTGTGAATTATCTGAGTACCGCACTCACCTGCTGCCATGTCAATACTTTACATTTAATCAAATTACAATGTCAAAGGCCAAACATGTAAATGACAACCAAATGATCCTGTAGGCTACTTCATCCTCATCCACACAAGTCTCATGATGAACAGTGTTATGCTGTTACTAAACACGCAGGTCGCCCTCTGTTGGTTATAGAGAGCATTACAGACACATTTTTACACGCAGTGGTGCCCAAAAATTAATGTCAATATTGACGAATTCACAATTTAATCAAATATATGATAATATAATAAGAACCATTAAAACATAAGCTGAAAGTAACTTTGTATAGCAGTTCTCATAGTATTGCTTCCCTAAGACACATTTTTCGCACTTGTTTAGTATTTGGATCAATTATAATGCCAATTGCATTGTAAATATAAATAATATATGTATAATGTCGTTTTGTTTTACTGTAATAATTTTATTTTCATCTTGTGTAGTGCTTGGGAGTGGAAAAATGCTTTGGGGGAAATACTTATTTACACAACACATGAGCAAAGCCTATAGAGTCAAGGCTCAAAAGAAAATGTAAATAACTTATAAAATTGTAGTCGATATGCTTTGCATCTTATGACATTTTTGTTTTCTACTCATCTTTGTAATAAAACTCTGTAGCTTGCATTTTCTTGCAAATAAAACAAATAAACCAAGTTCATTGATTTCTACATTTTGTGCCATACAACTCATATTTAAATGGTTTAATATAACCTGAGGGGGGCATTAAAGTCAATTATTGTACAGGCTTTGCCAGCGGAGATTATTTTGGGACTTTTTTAAAGGGATTTTTGGCTCAAACATCAATTTAATCTGTTTAGAAATTATTATTTATTTATTTGTTGTTTCTGAAATATTTTATTATATTCAAACACTGGAAACTATATTATAATATATATTATAAATATACTATAATATTATGATTTGTTTGTACTACTGAAAAATAAAATAAAAAAAATCTTGTCAAAA
This sequence comes from Misgurnus anguillicaudatus, assembly GCF_027580225.2. Lineage (NCBI taxonomy): Eukaryota > Metazoa > Chordata > Actinopteri > Cypriniformes > Cobitidae > Misgurnus > Misgurnus anguillicaudatus. The sequence continues at coordinate 18,019,014 of NC_073349.2, forward strand.
CTCTTTCATGTGATATTATGAAATGTTTATATAATATTTTATATTGAGGTTATGCTCCCCTTTGTCTAAGTTAAAAAATAAAGCGTGTTTACAAATTAATGTGATTAACTGTAATGTTAATGGGCTCCAGAAGGAGACGCTGTTGTTGAATAATGAGACAGCTGAGCGCGTGCTGTTGAAGGAAGCTCGTGTCGTCCTCGCGTCAGTTGAAAGTCTTCCTGTCCCAGGTGTAGTACGTGAAGGTAAAATCATCATCTCTACCCTGTACCAGACTTCAGATACTGTATGTGAGGGTGTGCTCGACAAAACGAGAAAATATGGTTAACATTAATATGTTGAGGAGAACATTCAAATGTTTTTTTTTACACACAAACAAATCTTAATTAGCATCAATGCAAAATGAATGAACAAATGCTAACCCTAAGGCAGTATATATGATCATAAATGAGATAACTGTCAGCTAAGAAAGCAAAGGCTTGACACATTTCACATTATTAAATGTGATTTGAGTTTGGTTGGTGATTTGAGGCAGATTATGTATGAGTCAGTACAGAAATAGGATGAATAACAAGTCTACCAGTTTTATTGCTATTCACAAATCCAATGATTTTTTTGGTTGAATAAGTATTTAACAAATAAGTTAAAGTAAAAGTAAAAATACTATAATATTAGTATAAAATCAAATCGTAGTGTATTATAGTATGTTATATAGTAGGCTACTGTGAGGGTTACTATATTTTAATCATATTCATGATTCCCCTCCCTACTATTTAGGTTTTAAAGGTTAAAATATCAAATAATCTAGCATTTATTTACAAGACTATTTCTATTCTTATGTTAGTGTATAGTATTATGAAATTGTGTATGATATCTTGAAGGAAAACAACACAGTTTTTCAATATTTTACAATGTTCTTACCTCAACTTAGATGAATTAATACATACCTATCTTTTTTTAATGCATGCACTTAATCTTTGCATCCAAACAGGGATGAATTTAGAAGCAACCAAACACTTTTATGTTTTCCTTATTTAAAGACTGTTACATGAGTAGTTACACAAGTATGGTGGCACAAAATAAAACGTGGCGATTTTTTTAAGCAGATAAAAATGAGAACTATATTGTATGGCGGAAGAGCACTTAGTTTGCAGCACTTTGACCTCAGTAACATCATCACTTCATCACTACACCCCCTCTCGCTCAGGCCCTGTTTACACGTACATGGTTATTTTGAAAAACTGAGATACAAACGGAGAACTCACCTCTAAACCCGATTCTTTCTAAAAACTCTTCTAAAACTGCAGATTTGGAATATCTTTGGTTACATGGTTGCATGTAAACTGAGACAAACGGAGGCAGCCAATGTCACCGTATGCGCCAGAGTTCGCACCTACGCTAAAAGTGCAACCTTTTTCAAAAGAGAAACAGGAAGTGATTTGTTGCTGTTTTCGGGATTCTGATTGGCTTGCGTGGGCTTGAGCTTCTTGTTACACCGCCACCTAGAGGTTTGGCATGCTCTTGACGGCATATATACACGGGTACGTGTCAATGATAAGGGCGTTACGGTTTCAATTTTAAATAGAAATTGATCGAAATTAAGTCACAACCTCGAACTTCGAATAAAAAAAATGGGATCGTCTATGCTGCACGTCACATCCGGTCGGCTTGCCAAGCGGGTAAAAAAAACTCTCAGAGGTGCCTTCAAAAACATCGGTCCAGGGGAACGCGATTTATATTTTAAACACGAGGAATGTATTGCTACTACTCCTTGAAATGCATATCAAAAACAGGATTACTACCTAGTGATCTGACTTCATTCTTTGTCTTTCAAAAAAAAAAGAAAAATCGAGAATCGAATTGAATCGTGACATTAGAATTAAAAATTTTATTGAATCGAGGATTTGGACACCCCTAGTAAATGAACACTTTTCTGAAAACTGACATGTGTGCACAACGTTATTTTTGAAACCGCAGAGGTTGAAATGTACGTTTATGAAAATAGCCGCCCACGTGTAAACGTAGTCTGAAACTTCTGTCAATATTACTGCGCCTGAGGTCGAAGTGCTGCAAACTAAGTAAGTACTTTTCTGCCATACAATATAGTTCTCATTTTTATCCACTTAAAAAATCGCCACGTTTTATTTTGTGCCACCATACTTACTCATGTATCTACTCATGTAACAGTCTTTAAATAGGGAAAACATGGAAGTGTTTGGTGGCTTCTAAATTCATCCCTGTTTGGATCCTAAGGAATGAATGGGGCTAGGCTAAATGCTAACACAGCCACAACAAGCTGTACAAAGTAAAATATTGAAAATGGTGGTTATGTCACTAAAAAATGTGTCTTTGGATCAAAGTACACAATTGCGTCATCTTACTTAAATTTTTAAGTAATTTTTAAATTACATTAATTTTCAATTTTTACTTTAAACCAAAGACACTTTTTTCATTGTAGCATCTGATTTCCTGACTTTTAAAAGTTAAAATAAAGATGTTTAGGGGACAGTGTGTTATAGATGTTGTTACCATGTTGTTGATGTTTACAAGAGTTCTAGATGAAGTACAGCAGAAAATATTGATGTGACAACTTGAAATTGCAGTCGAATCATAATCATTTATATTTTAAGTTTATGAAGGTTTAAGGTTGCAGTATATAGACAGTAGCAAGAGGGACTCTGGTTTCGTGAGAGCACTCATGTTTGTGTGCGCATCGCTCCACAGAGCGGACCAGAGAGGCTCTGTTTCCATGGCTCAGAACAGACTGATGCAACGACTCTCGCTCTTTGAAAGCCCTTACGGGTTTGACTCCTATGACAGGTTCTTATTTTATCTTGCATCGCTGATACGCCACATTGTTGTTTCCGTGTACAATGCGAAGCATGCCTTGAATCATGTCGAATGTAAGAGAAATATGTTGAAATTCATATGAAATGTAAAAAAATGTGGACGATGAATGCATTGCAGTTAGCTAATGTGGGACCAGAGCTTAATATTGTTCACACAAGGTAGACTAAACAAACACCTGTTCAACATCATATGGATTTTGTGGTAAATCTGGGATGAGGTGTGTTCTTTACCTTTGTGTGTAGTGTAATTGAGGTGTGGTCGTATGGACCATCTGTCCTGTTGTACTGATGCAGATGGGGGCTCATTAACTCGGTCCACTAATAATCACTCTTGAAATGAACCTGTAGATTCGGAGCCATTCAGGGAATCAAACAGAAGCTCAGAGCAATTTGGGGTTTGGTTTTACCTTTCATTTCCATTGTTTTTTTTAAGTCACAGGTTAATAGATGCAGCCTACCCTGGCAATTTTATATTTCAAGTTATAGTGCTATATGTTTTCACGGCAGTATGGAAGTCAAACTGCCAGAAGCAGGTGGTACATGACCTTGGTTATAGTGCGAGTATATTGTTGCACAGCATGTTGGTGCTCGGATCTGTTGGAGTTTGCTTTGCATGTTGGTTTGGTTGTTCATGGGAAGTCAGAAAAGCATCACTCAGTCATCCTATGCAAATATCTTTGACTAGGAAAATAGAAGAATGAGCTTTCATTGCTGGCTCTACTACTGGTAAAGTTTGCATAAGCCTTTCACTTTCTGACCTCATTTCCTATCCAACATTCAGCTTATGTGCTTGTTTGTATTATGGAGAGGTACCAAATTTCATAAATATTTAATACCAGCCAATATGTTTACCAGTGTGTCGTTAACTAAGCTCATGGTTTACATACGATTGGTGAAATAAGGCATGCACATTTTTCTCTTTACTAAATGTTGGCACAATAGTGATTTGCTTGGGATGCAAATATTAACTGAAGATTTGTTGAGGCTGATGGTCCAAACACACTCGTCCACATGTCCAAGGGAATATTTGAATTTTTAACGACAGGGAAAATACACCTGATCACATGCCGTTGGGGGATGGACGGCTGCCTTTGGGCGTGGGTCTTGCATGTCACCTGCATAGTGACATATGACCTCAGTGTTTACTTTGTTGTGCATTTCTTAATAGTTTTCAATACCCTTCATTCATGTTTTGTTATTCCTAGCACTACTTGAAAATAAGTCATATATGACTATTCCTGTCACGTTATTTGTATTAAGTCACAATGTAAGACTAGAACATCAAAGTTTGATTTCAATCAGTGATTTTTACTTGCAATCTTTGACATGGCCTTACTCAGTCAATATTAAAGATATCAAAGTTATATTTTCACACAATGTTCTTTACATTCGGTAGGATGATTTTTATTGAAAAGTCTAACCCCCCAGTCACATTAGCTACAAGAGACAGAGTGACAGGCTACCATTCATTTTCAATGGTAGTGGCCTTTTGCCAGCGACAAGCGACGAGCTCGCCGCTGCGCGAGCAAGGTGTGGCCAAAATAGACAAGCAGGCTATTTTATGCAACTGCTGAGCGATGCAACAAAGCGACTGCCATTAGGAGTGAAGGGGCAGCGTGACGTAGGTTTGTGGCCGAGTCGAAGAAAATAATTCAAGATGGCGGAAAATGCGTATTTCTGTATATATCTGATAAGTTTGCCATTTTATCTCATATACTTTGTTACTTTTATCGAGAAATAAATACTTTTAAATTCAAAAACATCGTTCTTGTAACTTAACAATACCTCTGAAGTGACTTTTGATACCGCTTTTAGATACTAGCTAAGGAATGCCCATCAAGCGGGTGTCGCTCACTTTTGTAGCTAATGTGACTGTAGGGTAATGCTGCGTTCAGACCAGCCGCGGTAGAGGCCTCAAGGACGAGTGATTTCAATGTTAGGTCAATGTAAAGACGCATTGACGCGCATCTGGAGGTCTCCCGGCGCGAATGAGGCGTTAAGCGTGGCTCGGTAGTCGCGAATGGCATGAATTGAGCGTTGCAGCGGCAAACGCGCAAGTTGAAAAATTTGAACTTTTGTGTAAAAACGCACCGCGTTAACCGATCAGGAGCTTGCGCTAGTAGTAAAGTGATTACAGGAAGCGAGCGGAGTCACAGAAGCCCCTCCCATAACGCGAATTTCCGCGTGAATGTCTCGATGCCTAGATTTTCACGCACGGCTTTCATGCGCGAATGAAGCGAATAAACTCTTAGTTTCACAGACAAGGCTAAGGTAGAACTGTGCATTAGTTAAATTAGGATATTTAAGTCACTTTTATAAAAATGCCATAGAAAGGAACATTACTGGTGTGCACTGCTATACTTTAAGATATATCAGGGCAAGTTATTTTCTGTTAAGACAGCTCAAACATTCATTTTAGTCTGCCTTAAATGGACAGGGTTTTTTTTAAATATGCTAATTTTCCAGCTCTCCTGGAGTTATTTGAGTTTTGACGTTTTGGAATCCATTCAGCCGATCTCCGAGTCTGGCTGTACCACGTTTAGCATAGCTTAGCATAATCCATTGAATTTGATTAGACCATTAGCATCGCGCTCAAAAATAACCAAGGGTGTGGATATTTTTCCTATTTAAAACTGACTCTTCTGTAGTTACATCGTGTACATCGCCTAGTCCACACGGACACAAGTATTTTTATAACCGGGGTTTTTCCTCCAAAAAATCCCGTCCACACATGCTCGGTTTAAAAGAAGTCTCCGTCCTCATGAAAAATCAATATCTGTGAAATGGGCATAAATCCCAAAAATGACTTTAGCTGGCTTTAGAAATAGGAAATGTGATTTATTGATTTATTATTATTTTCAGTGAATTATTAAAATTGGCACGTTCTGTGTTTCGAATAATAAGGATACCCCTGCCTGATAAATACCTGTTTGACAGACTTTAGGCGGACTGAGGGATTCTCTGAGCCTTGTGTATGAAGCTGAAGTAATGACAGAGTTAGGAAGCCCGAAGTCTACCACACAGCAGCAGTCTGTGTCTCTGTAGACTTTGAAGTGTGTATTTGTGCGGTGTGTGTTTTTGTGCCTGAGGATACCGCGTCCGTCTCGCCCTACAGATGAATGGGACTTGAGCCTTGTGCAGTCAGCAGCTGCTTCCTTTGAACACGCGGAAACAAAAAAGGCTCTAAATCTGTACTGCCGCTTTCATCTGAGTATTTGATACCCGTCTTCCTCACCTCACCGCCATTGAGCGTAACACCCTTTGACACGGGGTGTTCAAAGTCATTGTGTGTCTTTCATTCTTAAATTCGTTTTTATTTTGCTTTTCCGGTATGTACTGTACGTATGCGTTGCAGTATTGAAAAGAAAGAAACAAAATAGCGTATTGTCTAAAAAGTGATACAGAAATGATTTTTTCCCATCATTTCTGCAGATTTGACCTGAAAAAACTTTTTCAGTGCTATTCAGTTTTATGTAATTTTATCCCTGTATACCACGTCTTTCAAGCGATGACCTCATCAGGGAAAGGATGTAGTTCAAGACTAAAAATAGTATGTCAAAATAGCAAGGGTGTGAGATAACCCAAGCGGTACATCTTGGGTGAGCCTGACAGATTCCCGCTCATGGAGGCAATTAGGAATTTTTCAAAGCAGGATTCCTTGGCCGCATGTAGCAGAGGCCCAGCACTGTACCAGGCAAAGGTTTCCACCAAACTATTCTTGCATAACCTCTGGTGATAACACTAGAGCATTCTTTAAAGCAGTCTTCCCAGACGCCCAACATCTTTTCCCCAAACGCGAGTCTGGTTGTACGTTTTATATAGATAGAAAAGTTCTGATTAGGAAAACACTTTTTTCTTGAAATGCCATTTCTGTGAATTCTGTGCATGGATTTTTTGGTGGGTACTTTGACCAGCTTATGATCTGGCTGTGTATGTTTGGAGGGCAGCATCTGAGGTAGGTCACTTGGGGTTAAGGGGTTCTCAAAAGCTGCATAATTTGATAATCCAATGCTTCCTCCTTCTTTCTGTCACTTTTACCACCCATGCTATTGCTGCCAATGGTTATCCTCTTTCATCTGTGCTGCTTTTTTGTTTGACTTGGTTTTAGGTTTGACATAGCATTGTAAAGAAAAATGTATAATAAAAAGTATTAATTTAATTTTAAAAACAGGTTACTTTTGATACCATTTCATTTTACTGCTTATGCAAATTTACATTTAATTTATGCATTTGGCAATGCTTTTATCCAAAGTGACTTACAGTGCCTTCAAGCTATACATTTTATATTTTAACCAATATGTGTGTTCTTGACAACAGTCAAGCTACAGGAACACAGTTGCAGTTGTCCTAATGCCATAGAGAATCTTACATAATACAATTTTAAATGACAGTGAGTAAATCTGTTAAACCAATGATGGAAGTATTTGCATTTAGTGCATATTTATGCAACATTATTGTCATATACTGTAATTCTGTGTAGTATGATTAAGCCAATGTAAAAGCACAAAGCCTTTGGGCACGTGTATTTTTTCTTGCGTTATATGCAAATGTTTCTTTGAAGAATACAATGTCCTTGTCCATACACGTCATCTTATCCATGTGGAGAGCTTGAAAGCACTGCTGTGTCAACAGCAGGCACACCTTGACATTTTCTGTGACGATTATCCTACCAGATTTAAATGTATGCATTTGGCTGATGCTTTTATCCAAAGCGACTTAGTCTATACAGTGCATTCTGTTTTGTCCATATGTGTGTGTTCGCTGGGTTTAACCCCTTGGCTAACATAATGCATTCATGACATTTAATATTTGTGGTAGGTCATAAATTGACATGCAAAGCATTACTTAAACCAATTACTCTGTTATGCAATGTTGGGATTATACGGCATGATTTAGGAATTGGATTGTACTCTTATGTTTTGAATTGCTTTTGAAAAGCTTTTGCTTATTGTTGCAAAGCCGTTTTATAGGTGGACTGAACTGCTGGGCTGTATTTGTGCAGCAATAAAACTACCAAGCCTTCTGATAGTGCTGTGTTATATTAACATTGGCACATGTGATGCAGTGTAGCTGGCCCGTAGAGACTGTATTTGAAGAACAGAGTCTGATGGTGCTTAAGGCTTTGGACTTTGATTCCTCACAATTCATAAAAAATATGTACATGATGTGAAGTGGGCTGACATAGATAACGTCTACCATTTTGAAAATACACTTAAAGAGCATATGAAGCCTATGCTTTAAAGCTTTGCTTGTTTTCTGTGTTTATATTATTGTTTATATCACTGTAAATGATTGTTAATAAATTTGTCAGTGCTCAGGTTTGGTGTAACACGCAGTAAAATAAAATATTTAGTAGTTAGTATGTAGTATATTTTAATCCTGGATAAAAGTACATTGAACTTGTTTTGTATTATTATGATACATTTCCAGTTAGGAATGTCATTTATTTAACAATATTTCTTTGTGGACAGCATGCAGGTTTAGAGACATTACCTCCTTATTCATTTACTCTAAATGTCAAGGTTTCTGTCTCAGTTAATGCACATCCCATCCCTTTGTCAAGACCTTAAGCATGTTTTAGCATTGGATTTTTTTGTCAGTGAATAGATCAAATCCGCTTTAATATTTCTTGCTACATCTTCATGTTACACACATGCATGTACTTCACACAAATGTTTACAGCTTGTTGTTGATCTCTGTGCCCTTGGTACATCTCATTGGTCCAAAATGCCGCTCCTCTAGATTTACTGTGTAGTAAACATTAAATGTGTTCTGATTGGATGTGATCGTAACACCTCACACACATTAGTTTCACATTCAGTGTGGAAATATTTTGTTGCTTGAAACTGGGCACGCGGCACCTGGTAAAGACACAATAAATTGCAGGTCATGCATCTTATTGTACTTGAGTAGGCAACAGGTTAGTAACGGGCAGATCTGAATGAAATTAGTAAATTGTGTGAATTCTTGATATACCGTCTGTCTATAATGGGATCCATGTGTCAGGGGTTGTTCTCACTACCGTGACTGTTGATATCACCCTGAGGAAAGCAGCAGCATCTCCTGGGATGTACAAGTCCTGATTTAAGATCATCATCTTTTGTGATGTCATACTGTGGTGAGGTGCAAGTCAGTATAATTGTAGTTTTATGTACACACCTAATATTTAAAAGTTTTTTTTATGTAATATTTTCCTAAAAATCTGCCTTATGGATAGTACTGTGCAAGAATATTAGGCCACTGTGCCACCATTAGATTTTTTTTTAGATTTGTGATGGTATAATGACCATAATGACTTTCTCTTTATTAGAAAATACAGGAAATTTGTAGTCTATTTTCTTAAAAAAAAAAACAGATAATTTACTTACCACCCTGTCATCCAAAATGTTGATGTCTTTCTTTGTTTAGTCGAGAAGAAATTATGTTTTTTTTGTGGAAAAACTTCCAGGATTTTTCTCATTTTTTATGGACTTTAATGGATCCCAACACGTGACAGTGTTAATGCAGTTTAAAATTGCAGTTTCAAAGGACTCTAAACGATCCCAAACGAAGCATAAGGGTCTTATTTAGCAAAACGATTGTCATTTTTGACAAGAAAAATAAAAAATATGCACTTTTAAACCACAACTTCTTATTTATTTCCGTTTATGTAACGCGCCAGCGCGACCTCACGCAATACGTCATCACGTCAAGGGGTCACGGAGGACATATGCGAAACTACACCCCAGTGTTTACAAGTGTGGAAAAAGAGGACCGTTCCGACGTTGTTGCATGTGAAATGATACAAATTAATGTCCTTGTGTCAGTTTATTGTTTTAAAATGGTCCGCAAATGTGTGTTTCATATATGTAACACGTGACCTTTCCACGGCATTACGCAATTACGTGAGGTCGCGCTGGCACGTCACAGGACCGGAGATAGATGAGAAGTTGTGGTTTAAAAGTGCATAATTTTTATTTTTCGTTTCGCTAGAAAAGACCCTTATGCCTCGTTTGGGATCGTTTACAGTCCTTTGAAACTCTGTTGAAACTGTCCATTAAAGTCCATTAAAATGAGAAAAATTCTGGAATGTTTTCCTCAAAAAACATAATTTTTTCTCAACTGAACAAAGAAAGACATCAACATTTTGGATGCCATTGTGTTAAGTAAATTATCTGGATTTTTTTAGAGAAATGGACTAAATGTTTAAAAAAAAAATACAGAAAAACTCAGCTTTTAATTTTTGTATTAAGTTTGACCTCCCCTTACACTTGAGCAATAGCAGGAACCTGCAGGCTCTCTTAAAGGGGACATTTCACAAGACTTTTTAAGATGCCAAATAAATATTTGATGTCCCCAGAGTACATATCTGAAATTCTAGCTCAAAGTACCATATAGATCATTTATTATAACATGATAAAATTGCCACTTTGTAGGTGTGAGCAAAAATGTGCCATTTTTGGGTGTGCCCTTTTAAATGCAAATTAGTTGATCTCTGCACTAAATGGCAGTGCCATGGTTGGATAGTGCAGATTAAGAGGCGATATTAATAAGTTACTGGGTTGTTCTTTTTCCACATGTTCTAAGTTAACAGAAGCACTGGGGACCCAATTATAGCCCTTAAACATTGAAAAAGTCTGATTTTCATGATTTGCCCCATTTAAACCTAAATGAAAATAAAACTCTAATTCTTATGACTTCAGTCTCCTCAGAAGGGTTTAAAGGTGCAATAGAATAAAAAACTTTAGTATTTATCTAAGCATGTTCATGGTAATGAGGAGTGGTAATGAGGGGCAGTTGTAGTTATTAAAGCATCGGGCTTATAACCCGAGATTTGCCGGTTCTAGGCTCACGGCCGGCGGGTTGCAACTGTGGTGCCCTTGAGCAAGGCACCTTACCCTAATTGCTCCCCGGATGCTGGGATAGCTGGCTACTGCTCCGTGTGTGTGTGTGTGTGTTTACGACTTGCAGTGTGTGTGTGTGTTCACTACTCACTAAGGATGGGCTAAATGCAGATGTCACATTTCAAGTATGCGTTGCATACTTTACAAGCTTGTCACTTTCCCTTTTTACATGGTACTACTGACATATCGTGAGCCTCAAACACGATTGTTTCCTCCTTCTTATGTAAGCCTTGTGCATGCAAAAGACAGCTGGAAAACAGGCCAATCTCAACATAAGAATGAAGAATGATGTAACAATCAAGATGTACGACCCTACAGGTTTACTAATGTGAGCTACTGGCATGAGCCGCAAAGCCGATCCGAGCAGAGCTCAGCATTATTTATGACCCTTCCAAATAGGGCAAAAATAGACCATTTAATTCAAAGGACAAATCCTAGTGTTGTAAACGGACATGGCAAAACTTTTCTGGATATTTTTATATATGGGTGGTCATTTAAACCATGTTGAGGCTTCTGAGAGTAGTGATATTTTAGATATTTGTTACTTTGATCTGAAATTTGTTTCTCAGACACCTGACAGTGTTAAGAAATAAGAAAATGACCTCCCTTAGGTTGGTGCTTTCTTAAAATTTTTTGCACCCCAATCCACATTCCATTTAAATAAGCAATACGTTTAGCGACTCACATATTTTTATGAATCTCTTTGGCTTGAATCAATGACACAAACTGTGCCCTGTACATCTAACGTCATCCATGGTAACCGGTCCATAGGGATGAGTCTGTGAAAGAGTCTGTGTAACCATGATCAGAGCTCCCTGTGGGCAGAAAGACTCACAAACAAATCTTGCATCATTACCAGCCCTTCTGTTGCTTTTCCATCTGTGCACACACATATTTCACAAGCTCTTTTTATTTTATGGCAAAACACAAAGGAGGATTTAAGGTCAGATACAAATAAAAATCGATTGATCCCTTGCCTTTATTTCGCATGCATGCTGACTCATATAGGGCTCTGATGTCATCCATAAAGTTCTCAATGTAATAAGCAAATACGCCTGAAAAATGGTGCCGGCAGGTGCGTAACAGTAGGAGATATTGTAATGGCTGTTTTTTAGCATCCTCTCCTGAAAAGCACACATAGCTTAACAATACTCTGTGTGCCTGAAAGCTAAGTGAGCAGAGCGGGCTTTTAGCAGAAACAATAGAAGAGGAGATCTGCGAGACAACAGACAGTCTCGTTTTCCAAACAAACTCCTTCTCTCTTGTTTTTCCCTCATTATGTTAGTTGACATAAAACAGGTCTGGCACAGGTGTGTTTGATGGTCTGTTGAGGGTAATACTGAAAAAGAGAAGCTTTATGTTGGATGTGTGCACTGAGTCAATACATTAATATGGATGTAAAGGGATGTTTTGAATCTAAATGAAATCATTCTTAACAGAATATGACTGAAGTCCTATTACAATATAATATGGTGTATTCAGCAGTACTCTCTAAAAAATGGTGCTAAATAGCCCTTAAAGTGGTTCACTGGCTCATAATCATAGGGGGACGGTTTTAAGTGCTAAACATCTCCTTTGTAGAACCTGTGTAGCACCATATTGTGCTGTCTTAAACCATAAGTGGTGCTACAGTATAGTCATGCTTTAGCACTTCTTACTGTACGTTCACACCGCCGCTGAATTGATCTTCCAAAGAAACCCAGGCCGCCAAGTCAAGGAAGCTTGTCAAAAAGTATGGGGAAGCTTGTTGGCGCTTTGGCCGCTCTGAAGTCTGTTTTCTCAGAACTAATGTTTTGATAGGAATGAAAGTTTACATTGTATGTTTCTCCGGAATCAGCCAGCAAAGATTGTATAGGCTATATTCCGATTGGTTGCTGGCGTTTTGCCGCTGCTTGCCGCTGAACCGCGTCATAGCTCATTACCATAAGGTTGAGCTTCTTTCAACTTTCTGATTGATGCTTTGGTCGCCCAAAACGCTTCCATTCTAAATGAATGACTTCCGGTAACTTTAAAAGCTCAAGTCGGCGGCAGTGTGAACGTACAGTTACAGTATGGTTCTACAGCATTAACGAGCAAATAGCACTAACTCAGCACTCACAACTTTGTTTTTAGCATTGTAACAACGTTGTACTTAATTTATTGTTTAATATATTGTTGGAGGCGTACATCTCGACTGTTACATCAAAGTTGGTGTTATGGTGAGATTGGCCTGTTTTCCAACGGTCTTTTGTATGCACAAGTTTTACATTAAAAAGAGGAAACAATCATGTTTGAGGCTCATCACCATGTACAGAACTCTTATAATTAATCTATGCCCAGGTAAATACAGTTCTAAACTCTACAGCACCTTTAAAATCATAGCAGTTGTTTATGTCTTTTCTCTTACACTCAAAAAGGCTGGCTTGTTTCAGCCTATGGTTGCGTAAAATATAGACAAACACGACTGTTTGGCTGTTTTAACCCAAAACACTGGTTTGTTTTAAACCATGGTAGGTCAAATAGGGACATATTTTTGGGTTAATTTAAATCCAATAGTTGGGCTTGTCCATATTTTACCCAACTATGGGAATATACCCAACTCATTGACTTACATTGACAATCATGATGTAAATTCTAGGGCTGCAACAACAAATCGATTAAATAGATAAAAATTGATTACTAAAAGAGTTGGCAATGAATTTCATAATCGATTCGTTGTGTCGCGCTACGCAGATACTTTTAATTATAAAAAAGGAAAAACTTAAGTTAAGTGCAGTGTGAACACACTCAGTCTCTCTCACCCACTGTTGCTTGCAGAGTTCGGCACCTCATAGACAGGGCGGAGCAAAGATAAAAAAAACAGCGGAGGTAGAGGAAAACCACGTCAGTGTTTTACTCCTCCCAAACAAACGTAAGCGTGTCACCTTGAAGTTAGCCGGCAAAGATGTAAACAAACAAAGACGACACGCTTATGCTTTATTGAGCGACGACAGCGGGTAAAAAAACTTTATAGAACCAATAAAAAAGTCCAATGACAAACTCCAATGATATTAAACAAAGAAATAAAACTTTGAGAGAGCTTTTTATGAACGCTTTTCCCGTTTTTGTTTTTTATCCGATTAATCGAAAAATAATCGACAGATTAATCGATTATTAAAATAATCGTTAGTTGCAGCCCTACTAAATTCACCCGGTTTACAGCGTATCAGTCACACAAGATACATTTTTAGGATATGTGTATGTAAATTAATTGTTACTTCTGGTGTTATTTGCAATCAGTTGCGGCTTGTGACTCCTCATCGGAGGGGTGCAAATTCAAAATAAGTGTTCGGAGTGTCATGTGTGTCCCTTAACAACTCTGATTACGCATGAGATTATGCGAGTATCTGGCAAACGCGAGCATCTCTTTGATTATAAACCCTTTAGACGCAGCAGGGACTTATTTTGGCAGGACACGTGATGCACACACGATCTCTCAAAGCGCAGAACACATATTTTGAAAAAAAGAATCACACACATGACGGGCTACATACATGTTGTGACAAACTTTGCATCGAGCGCCCTCAAAAAAAAAGAAGTCACCAGCCGCCACTGTTTGCAATGTTTATGTTTTAATCGGGCAGGATAAGGGATTTATAAAAAAAACCCATAAGGTAGATTTCAGAAAACTATTTAACATTATTATTTTAATGCATTCTTTGGCACCTTTAAATGCAGAGAAGTTTTGCATGATTCAGTCATCTGTTAAACATTGTCAATTAACTTATAGCTCAGCTTAAAGGGTGCAAGCTTTTTTTAAATCATGAATGTCCTGTAAATGAACTAGTTGAGCACCATGTAGCAACACCAACTTGATGGGTTCAGACAAAATGTATAGCTTGCACTGCAAGCTGCTTAACTTTTTGTAATGCTTAACTATTTTGAAGTCTGAAATATATGTGGTCGTGTCAGTTTGCAAATCAGTGGTCGGGCAGTGTCGGGTGTCATTTGTTAGCTGGTGTGTTAGAGAAAAGGTGCATCATTAATTGGTAGGTCTGACTCTCTTCCCCTCACCTATAGCAACTGATCCTCGGGGACACAACGACAGACTTTGTGACACACACACACGCTCACACCCACAATCCCCAGAGGCCAATTACCCAATGAAGATAATTCATGGCAAGTCAGAGCAAGGCTGTGGTTGCTTATTCGCTTATGTCTCCTCTTAAACCTCTATTCCCGGGTGAATTTTCTGTCGCCTTTCAAAACGGATGAAGGCTATAAAGTTTTTACTCCCAAATGTTAGAGTTTGACATATAATGTAAAAATTGTAGGAATGCCAGATCCTTAAAACGATTGTGAAATAATAAAATGTGCTTGATATATTTTCTTGGTGTGTATAAACTACTAAACATCTAAAGAAATGTTGTCTAGTTAACAAGAGCCTACGCGTTGACCCATCTGTCCTAAGCCCTTATTTCCTGCAAAGACAAAACACAACTCTGTAATTACCCAGGAGTCACCAGAACCAAAAAACAAAGCAGACCAAATGAAGCGAGAGGCGCATAGAGACAAAAACATACAACAGGTGTTAAAGTACACAGAGCCATCACAATGCTGCACTTTTTTACATTATTTGTCTGGTTTTTATTTCATTTTATTCACAGAGAAACGACTGAAAACAATAGTGATAGGAAGCAATGATACAAGCCAGATTCAAACCTGAATCTTCACACAAGCAGTATGGCTTAATAAGCGCTAGACAAAGCAGTCTTATCTACAGATTATTGTTATATTGTTGTGTACATTTCTTTACATTCATAAAAAAATCCAGTTCAGGTTCTCTAAATCAGTGGTTCTCAAACTGGGGTCTGGGGCCCCCAGGGGGGCCGCGAGATGGTGCCAGGGGGGCCCCAGTTTTATGACATTTTATAATATAAATTAATTTATCATGAATTCTGTGCAATTAAACCTAAAAAAATAAGACTACTAACTAACAGCACTACTTCGTATCATTTAATATGTTTTGTTTAATCAAAAGTTGGGTTTTAAAACAGTTTCTTGTCAATTTTCTTTGGGGGGGCGCAAAGGAATGCACCATACAAAAGGGGGGCAGCACGCTGAAAAAGTTTGAGAACCACTGCTCTAAATGTCTTTGTTAAATCATCGGTATGTATAACATTGAACATATTAGACATAAATATGAATAAATATGAATACTGTAGATCAAGCTTTTGTTGAAATGGTGAGAGTAAGTCATGGTTTGAAATCTGGACGCCATTGCAACTCCATAAGCATGCACCATCACACTTTTCCAAGCTAGGTACAAAAGTTAGATATGTTAAGCCGAATATATTGACTTTGTGGATTCGTTTGTTTCTCCCCAACGCAAAGTGACTCATCGCCAGTGTTCATACTGGATCCTGAATGCAAACCAGTATGAAAAACAGAATGTCACTATACATTTACATTGTCTCGCCAATGCAGAATATATTATCAAAAAGCATTCCTCAAAATGTCTGTCGCTCCCATTTCCATCAAGGAAAATGACATGTGGTGGAACAGAGTATGAAATAAAACCGATAAACATAGTGCCGTGATTGGTCTACGGCATGGATCTTTTGGAAAAGAAGCCGGTCCCCTCCACTAGCCTTGCGTGACAGTCTTGACTGATATCTATCTCTAACCAAATGAGTTTTGGTTGTGCCTGGCTGGTTCAGTCTCAAACCTTATTTGGGATGCAAATGAAAGGATGCCAAACAAAGCAAACCTTTTAGACAGGCCAATTTCCTTTCAGTCATACAGGGGGCTTTCGCTGCCGAACAGCCAGGGGAGAGAAACTCTAAGCAGTCGGGCATAATGGATACAGCCATTTGTCCCGTTTACCTTAGTGCAGCACTTCTCTGCTCTACTGATCAAGAAATACTGCGTGTCAGCCCTCATCAGAGAAGAGATCGTATGAGAGTCAATGACTAACTAGAAGTTACATTTCTGAGACGGTTGTCATGTTGCTTTTTCTTTCCATAATGAATTGCAGGCTATTGTAAGGTATCAAATATTTAAAAGCAGTGTATTTCTGCTTATATTACAATGTCTCCCACTGGCTCTCAATAACATTTGAACACTTCTTAAAGGGACACTCCACTTTTTTTGAAAATATGCTAATTTTCCAGCTCCCCTAGAGTTAAACATTTGATTCTTACAGTTTTGGAATCCACTCAGCTGATCTCCGAGTCCGGCGCCAGCACTTTTAGCATAGCTTAGCATAATCCATTAAATCTGATTAGACCATTAGCAACGGGCAAAAAAAAATAACCAAAGAGTTTCGATATTTTTCCTATTCAAAACTTGACTGTTCTGTAGTTACATTGTGTACTAAGACCGGTGGAAAATTAAAAGTTGCGATTTTCTGGGCAGATATGGTTAGGAACTATACTCTCAAACTGGCATAATAATCAAGGACTTTGCTGATGTAACATGTCTGCAGCAGGCGTAGTGATATTACGCACTGCCCAAAATAGTCCCCTGCTGTTAAAAGTAACCCGAAGATCAGCTGAATGGATTTTAAAACGGTAGGAATCAAATCTAGGGGAGCTGGAAAATGAGCATATTTTCAAAAAAAGTGGAGTGTCCCTATAATGTGGGTTTGTTCTTAAACATACATTTTTTAAACGTTTAAAAACAATTTTGAGGCTGATGTAAAATTAGGGAGAACATTGTAGTTTTAAGGTCACATTAACCTATCACAAATCAAATGTGAGACATTGAACATCATGCTTGAATAACAAAATGTGAAGTACATGTCAGCTTCAATCCAAATTGTATATTTTTTGAAATTCTATGTATCACTCGAGCGTTTGAAAAATGCGAAAAAGCAGCAATTTCATTAGTGGTCTCAGACTTTTCAACCCATTTGTACTTTTACATAAGACTGCTTTTATAACATAACCTCCATCTATATTTTTCAAATAAAAAGTCTGATGTAGAAACGTTCAAATCAGACAGAAGAGATGAATGTGCTCTTGATGGCAGGGGTGTAAAGCAGGTCATCAGGGTCCACACCTTTGGGTGTCAGGTTATCATGGGAAAAACCTCAGTCTTTTGTTCTGACATGATACTCGCACACAATCAGTGATGGCTGAGGAGTCACCTGCCCATTAAGACCTTTAAAAACATCATTAAATGTGCTGCTTTGTGCCCCTGACATTTCCTATAGTGCACTCTTAAAACAAATGTGTTAAAAACAACACAACATGTGTTATTTTTTACACATGTTCTGAGTGTGCGCAGGGACAACACATGTTGAGTTAAATTTAACACAGAATATGTGTTATAAAATGCAACACAAAAATGTGTTGCTTCAGTAAACACATTAATGTGTAACTTTCTATTAATCTAACACAACTGTGTGTTACCGAGTAATTGTTTAGTTTTAATATTAAAGAGAAAAAAAAAACATATGATTTGTAAATTTTAAATTATGAAATCAAGCAGACAACTATTGAATATTGTTCACAAACTATTTATTTGTAAAATAACAAATATTTGACAATTAATGCTTGCATGAAAATATGCTAGTACTGTATGTTGCTAGATGTATGCTAATTTAAATAAATGTAAGTGCAAGTATAATAACTTCAAACATACATTACATTGATACGTTTTAAAACACTATTTATAAAATAATTCATTGAATTTAAAAGCAACTGTGTTAAACATGTTGAATAGAGCAATGTCTGAAATCGTTTCCAACAAGCAAATTATCAAAATTTTTTAACTTGTCCTGAAACATTAACATGTTATCTTACATTTAGAAAAATACTTAAAATGAACTTGACAAGTGTATTCAAAGAAATTTCCGTCACAAAACATTTAGGGGCGGTTTCCCGGACAGTGGATTAGCTTAATCCAGGACTAGGCCTTAGTTTAATTAGGAAATATAACTGGTTTCAACAAAAAACATTACTGGTGTGCATTTTGAGGCAAAACAAAGGGCACTGATATATTTTAAGATATAAGTTGCTTTCAGTACCGCACAGGTCAGATTGTCAACATCAGGTGGAAAGGCAAAAGAATCGTTCATTGCAACAGTTACGTAGTGGCCTCCATGTCCTGAAGAACCGTTGGAAACCAACTGTGGCTGAGCTGATTTCAGACACCCTTTGATCATTTAGTAAGCAAAGACGTCACACTGCTACCAGCCTACACAAATGAAACAATGAACATCATTAGAAAATGTTGTTGCATGAAAATTACTTATTTTATATAAAGTTTAGAGTCACAAAGCCTACCGGCATCAAGTCCCACAGGACTGACACAGCAGAATTCACACAGCAGAAGATGAACGAGTATCCTTAACATTGTATAACACAGCTCTCATCTGGGTGTAGTAAACATGCAGGTCACATGCAAAATATAAATGAGAAAAAATTATTTAAAAAGGATTACTTTTATATCGTATTTTGAATGTTACATTTTAAACGTAATTTTCCAAATTAAACATTTGGAACAGAGATAGGAAATCATACCATTATGTTGACTGTCAGCTTTCTTCAATAAATGTCTGATGTCCATTTTCTTCTCTAAAGATGCTTTTTCCCTGAGTTTCTCAATAATTGTCACATTCCCATTTCTTCTTTCCCATCGGTAAGTCTGGAAAACTTGATGTCCCCCTTCAGTGAATTTAAAAAGAAATATTAATATTGGAATTATGAAACACTTTGTGTAAAGTTATCTCCATTTAAATGCGGAGTGCACAATGTTTGAAAAACGCTTTGGAAAAGGAGACGGGCCGACTACCAAAACACATTTATAGCCAATCAGCAGTAAGGAGCGTGTCTACTAACCGACATCCTTGCCGGGATGCGTATGTGTGGGGCGGGTCTTTTAAAAGAAGGTCCGGATTCTACTGGGGTAGGGGCGTGTTTGTTTAAGTGATTTCAAATATCAACATTGGCTTTCAAACATTGTGCACTCCGCCTTTAAGTATATTACAAACACTGGTATGTCCAGAAATTGGGGATATTCCTTAAAGATTTCACCAATAATTGGTGATTTTGTCATTACCTGTATCCATCTTCTTTGATGACTGAAGGTTTGGTCAATGGCATTCTTTATTGATGATGTCCTCCCACTTCAACTCTGTTGAAGCTACCATCTGATGTTCTGTAATCTCATTTTTATAAATCCACTGTGTGATGGCCCATCAAAAAAAAAAAAAAAAAAAAATGCTCCTATCATGATCAATGCAAAAATAGCACTTAGAGTCAAGTACAGTTTTTATACACATTGTCAAGTAAGTAATTTCATACACATAAATGAAGTATGTAAAAGCATCCTTACGGTACATGTCCATCTTTTTGACCAAATGAGACCATAATCCAACAACACAATCTCCTTTGAGAGTGCCAGCTTTTCTTTTTCAGATGGATAGCTGAAAAAGATTACAAACAAACATTGACACAAGAATTGTGATTTACATCTAGTTAAGTATTACTGGGCAGTATTTATAACTCAATAGTGCAAAAACACTTTACAGCTAGTAGCACAAAACTACACTAATCTTATTCACGTAGCACTTTAGCCTTACTGCAAGCAGTGAAAGGTTCGTGAAGTTCGACTCTTACCATTAGACCACTACTCTCCCAGTAATTAATTGCGTCTTGTCTAACTTTATATTGAACGCGAGCGGCGCGACACGAAAATAAAAAACAGTATTATAAAATGTGGCTGTGCATCATCCAGAATGTACAGCATCACCGATTAATAATGAATTTTACCGTCTTTTGTCTCGTCATGCCGCTCACAGGTGTACAGTAGGTACAGTGATGTGTATACTGTTCCACCATGTACTTAACCAAACGCGACGAGGCGTTGCGATAATCAAAAGGCATAATTTATAATGACCCGTCCTATAACGTAAGGACATAAACTGAAAAAAACCCGTTACCGCGTGTCACGTCTATTTAGGACACGGTGTTAACGATTTACTTTACAGTGCTGCAAGCAAGTGTCACACATATTACTAACACGTAGTCCAATGTGCCTTTCATTAAACAATGACTGTTAACATGAATCTCCAAACGTAACTTTGCAAAACGAGCGAGCATTTAACGTTACCATAATAAAGTTTAAATTAACAGTCTCCTGCACAATTAATACGAACGTTTCTTACACTATATGAAAAATAGATATCATATTATAACTGTAATTTTTAATTTAATTTCTTACCTGATGCAGACAGGAACATTCTTCACGTCCTCTTGACTGGAAAGGCGGTTGGAAAAGAAAGTCACTGCGCAGGCGCAACACAATAAGCGTTGTGTGTTTGTTTTTTCAATAAAACAAATTCAAAACAGACTGCCAGCCAAGGCTCAATAATAATGACCATGATTTTCATAATAATTAAATAAAAATAACACACGCAAAAATACTATTAAAAATACAATAATGCGTAGTTGTCTGTCCATGTGAAACGTCATCAGCAGATTCGTGTGAACTTACGACAGCCACCAATGGAAGAGAACGCCTGCATAATGTTTGAAATATTACTCTTATTGTGTCACAAAGTGTATGTTCAAAAGCTTTTTAGGCGAGAATGTATGTATAAAAAGTTCAAATTTGCGGTCGGTTTATAAAGAGAGCGTATATTAAAAAATCTGCCCCGACTTTTTCGGATTTCTGATCCAGACAACCAACGGGTACTTAGCGCTCATGTACCCCGCCCAACGCAGCTTGATCTCGGCAAGTCCTTCTGAAAATCACCGCTGGCCGCTGGGTGTTATGTGTTAGTAGTGGTTAACAGTGTATTTTATTTTCGGTACTGTCTTATGGACAATCTTTGGTCTCATAAATATATTATCTGTTCCTGGGCAAATCGTTTTGACTAAGGACAAAGTTGCATTGTAAAACTTTATATTTTTTATTTAACTTTGTGGTGAAGTGCAGACTTTGTGCTTTTGACCGAACTTGCTTGTATATTTCCTGTTGCACAAACATCTTATACTTGATAAAGGAATGTGTTATATATGATATTTGGTTTTTATAACAAACAAAAGTACTGGATAATCAGTGTCAGTGCACGGTGCCTAAATCACTTTTTTTATGAAAACGACAGGATATAGTGTTTTATATCACATTTTTTCATGTTAATTCGTTTAAATATAAATCGTCATTAAACTACAATAATTATGCATTTCATTTTATTTTGTACTGGTTAACGTGTTTTACACATTCATTGTGTAAGCAGTAAAGCATAATATTTACACATTATGTGTCAGTTCCAACACAAAAATGTGTTAGAATCCTTTTACACATATTTTGTGTAAATTTTTAACACATCAATTTTAAGAGTGCAGCCTGATGGGTTGTATATTAACCCACAATGCTGGGTTGTTTTAACCCATTGTTGGGTCAAATATAATTTTTTTTTTGGGGTTAATTTAAACCCAGCTGCTGGGCTCAACCCTTTTTGACCCAATGCTGGGTTGAAAATAAACCAGCATTTTTTAATGCTGTAATTAGCATTTCCTAATTTGTAAATGGTACGTATTAGGACCTTTTAAAGGGTATACCCCAGTGACAGCTTGGGACCATTTTTGACCAATTTTCTCTGATGGTGTACTATACTGCAAATATTTAAATGTTAAACATTTGTATTTAAATTTATATATAGTTATTCTTAATAAATATAAAATAAATAATAAAATAATACACAGTGGTTTTATGTAATGCAATGCCTTTCACTATAAAACTGGATTGTAGTTTGTTTTTTGAGTGAAACACATTGCATTTTACATAATTTATTGTTTTTGTTCAATAGACTAATCACTAATAATGACTTTTAATAACTAACATTAACTGCTAAAAAATAAAAATTGGGGAAATAATTAATCTCTGAGATCAAGTCTAAAAAATTATTCTTAAATATTTTGATTAGATGAATTATAAAACAGGTGATGGTTGGCTAAAGTTTCTAAGATATTTTCCGATAAACATTTTAAATTGATAAAGATTTAAAATTCATAAAGATTGTCCTACAAGGGAAGGGAGTGTCTAGTAATCATGATGCCTTGTAACTTCTCAACAAAGTACGGTGGAACAATAAAAAACGGAACCAAGTGAAAGTGTATAAATTTATCTACACTTTTCAGAGTAACTGTGGGTTCACACCAGCCACGTTTGAGGCGTCAAATTCGCGTCTACCGCGTCGTTTGAACATTTTGAGGTTACTCGCTTCATTTGCGTGTGAAAGCCACACGTGAAATTCTAGTCATCAAGACATTCGCGTGGAAATTTTGCATCATGGTAGGGGCTTGTGCGACTAAGCTCACTTCTTGTAATCACATCACTACTAGAGCAAGCTCCTGATTGGTTAACATGGTGCGTTTTTCCGCCAAAGTTCAAAATTTTAAACTCCTGTGTTTCCTGCAGCAAAGCTCAATTTGCGCCATTTGCACGAACGAGGCGGAATCGCGTCTACTGCGGCACGCTAAATGCCTCATTCGGGCTGCGAGACTTAACATTGAAATCACTTGCGCTCGACGCCTCTACCGCGGCTGGTGTGAACACAACTTTAGGGTTTTTACCTAACTGTTATTTATTGGTCTTTTATTGCTGACTTAATTTGTCTTGGCCAGATCTACACATCATACATTTACATTTGGTGGCTTGTAAAAGTGTCATGGGTTAGTTTTCCATCAAAAAGCATGAATGAAAATGTTACATGAAGAAAAATCTATAAATGAATGGAAGGTTCTTGCATTTTGCAGAAAAGATTAAGGATAATCGCACAAAATGAATGATTTTAATGCAATGTTGACCTGAGGCTGAATCTTGGAAACTGGAGACAATAGGCTTTATGCCCAGCTGCACTACTTCCTGAACTTCAGCCAGCTCCTTGTTTCCTGTCTGCCATTATTGGACAAACTGATCCACTAATCCAGGTGTGTCTGACCTCAGTAATCACAAACAAACTGATTAATCCATGTGTGCCTGACCTCAGCAGTCACAACAACAACAATCAGACACACCTGGATTAATCAGTTTTTCCTATAATGACAGACAGGAAACAAGGAGCTGGCTGAAGTTCAGGTAGTAGTGCAGCTGGGCATAAAGCCTATTAAATGGTAAATGTTAAATGGACTGCCTATAGCGCTTTTAACAGACTTATGGCCATCCAAAGCGCTTTAAAAGTTGCCTCCATTCACCCATTCACTTACACATTCATACAACGACGGCGGTGTCAGCCATGCAAGGCGCCAGCCAGCTCGTTTGGAGCACGGTGGAGCCAGGGATTGAACCACCAACCTTCAGATTTGTAGACAACCTACATAAACCACTGAGCCACTGTCACTTAATTAACACTCAGGACTTAATTTTCCTCTATTACTGACCCAGTTCTGGTCATATTTAGCTGCTTTCATGTCCGAGGCTTTCTCCTTGGATAGACCAGTGTTGTCACCAATACACTCAAAATCACAGTCCTTTCACTTTTCAAGCCACTTCATTTATTGTGATTAAAATCAAGCAGTTTAACTCCTAGTACTTTGCCCCAAGAGAAACCTGATTTCTGTTCTGAATCTGTCAACAACAGCGAAGCCATTTAACCATTATGATTTCTCCTGATTTTCCTTGACATTCGTCAGACACGGGATCAGTATCAAGGCAGTTTTCATTGTTCAATCTAATCCAGCAATTACTGGCCCCAGTATGTAGCTTGGCCCCGACAGGCTGCAGACAGGGATTAGAACAGATGCCTCAAGGCCTGGCTACTCCTGCCAGGTGACAAACAACCATAACCCCCCCTCCCCTTTACCTGCGTCCCCTCTGCTATAATATTTATCGCACTGCGAGTCTTCTGTTTTATATGACTTAAGTTTACAGTTCACATGGGTGTGGGAATAAAATGGGGCAAAGGGCACTTTGTCTTTACCTGTCAGGCCACATTTTCTTTTATTTCGTTTCCGTCTCATACCCCCATTTTTCCGATAGTGGCGTGTCTCTTTGAATTGAGTTTTCTGTTGAAATAGGAAAAGAAGGTGCACTCACACAAAGCCAGAGATGACATCATAAACATACACAAAGCAGTTGGGCGGGGGCAGGTGGTTGGTGAGGGTTCTCCCGGGCGGGACTGACCTATCATAGAGTTAGGGCCACACCTGCAAGCGCTAGAGGCTAAGGAGATTGGCTGCCGCATGAAAATTACACCTGTGGGGGTGGAGGGCGCCCGCTACATGTAAACCAAGCTCTTTACAAATTCTGTCTCTTGTCTCGAAGAGGTTAAACAGGTAGCATCACCTCGAGCTCCCGGCAAAACGCGTCTTCGCTAAGACAAAGGCTCACCTGTTGATTTTTACTCTTTGCTATTTTTACGCCTCGTGCTGTGTCGGGAATCCAGTTCCCAGCCCAAGATGGTCTCCGTCCGTCTCCAAACATGGCTTTCGGTAGCAAAAATGTTAAGGGCGTCGTTCTACCAAAGATAGAAGACGAGGACTGAACTTCTGAACCGGCAGCGAGGTTTCTGGACACTGGATCATTTCGAGGATAGAATGGGTAACTTTTTAACTTCAAAATTAGTTGTTTCTTTCTCTGTCGTTTGGCTTGGTTGACTTTCATAATTGCTTTCTGTCGTCGTCTCCACCCTCACTTTTGTTCCTGTTTGCTAACAGACAACGGAGCAGTTGTCACTGTATAGCCGCATAGGGGTATTTACGACGCGTATATTACAAGTTAATAGCTCATAAGTAACACCAGGGGATTTTTATTAAAGTTTGGGGGCGCTATTACAATCCGCATTAAATTCCTGTCTATTTAAACAGAAAGAAAAAGAGAATACAATAGACACAAACCGTCATTCCTTGACTGGATAGACCAGTTTGGGCAGGTAGAGGCAAACCGCCAGACTTGTCAGAGGGGATAAAGAGAGGGGCTTATGTTCTCTTCCCTCCCGAAAATACATTCTCGCTAATATCTGAAGACGTATCAGTACGGCCTTCAGCAAGATATTGTTTTTTTTACATAAAGTAAAAATTAAATATATTTACTTGCTCGTATTTATTAGAAGTATGTTCATCTTTTAAAAACACTTTAGTATTAGATTAGTTACGGTTGCTTTTGCTTTCCTGTTAAGAACTTGCTGTCAGTGAGACTTTAAGTGACTTAAGCATGCAAGAATTACTGTATTGCCAAATTTTAGTGCAATAGATGCCATTTAGATTATACAGACTAATGGATCATCTATCATGCTTTCTTTTGATGGCCACGATTACTAGAGCTCATCAACTACTGTTTTTAAGGAAGTTTGACTAATTTGATTATTTGCTGATAAGTGCATTTTGAAAGAGCACGTCTACAGCGGAAAGAAAATGTCGGCTAGGCAGCACAATGGATGCACAGTGAGGTGGAGGGTTGTGATTGGTAGGTGGAGGAAAATGAGTCTGTTTCATTCCCTCATCTGAATGAGTCATTTGTCAGAGTCTTATAACCCAGCCAAAGCATTATTAGAGTAAAGCTCTCCTCGGGACAATGTGGAAAGGTAACAGATCTCCACAATAGGGCGACGAAGCCATGAGATCACTTTAGAGCCGTTAGTGTGAAGTCAATGCTGGAAGTGGGCAGTGGTTTATCCTGTAGTGTTTGTTCCTCTATGTGAGCACAGAGAGGAAAATGGCGTATTAATTACCGCACACGGGTGAGGGGTCACAGAAGTGCAGCACATTGAACTTGTGTACTTAAGAGAGACATTTTACTCGGAGTAGTGCACGTTTAGTGTTCGTATGTTAGCAGGTGTCCAGGATTTTTACAGTTTCAAGAATTGATCTTAAAAGCGTAAAAAGCATTTTCTATTCAAGGTCGTTTAGGGTAGTAAGAAACTAAAATCAGTTTACTGGAGCATCAAATCTGTTTCTTTGGAAATTCAAGTAACATCACATGCAAATAACTCTTCATTTCCATTAAAACAAAAGTGAAACTTTAAAACTCCAAGCAAATAAGCAAAATTTCTAATTTTGCAAAATCTCAGGTAGAATCCAAAAAAATAATAATATTCATTACATAGTTCTTTCTCTTTACACGCTCATAGTAGCACAACAGGAACAACGCATCCATTTAAACCTGAAACGCAAATAGTCATCCGAGCAAGGCCCGCCTTTAAGTAAGGTTTAGGGTTTCCTTATCTTTGTTCTTCACAAACTATTGATTAAGGCCAAGCCTAGTTTACCCCTCAGGTTGTCCATTTCAGCGTGGAGTCACATTCCAATAAGGAGGGCAGGGTTACCTGATCACACCTCACACACCTAAAGACCGATGCAGGCAGACAGGAAAGCTTAAACCTGGAGCTGATATGAGAAGGGAAACATTTGAACCAAACAGAGGCGACTATAGGACGCTGAGGGTAGACGTAATGAAGTATGTGCTTAACTTTCATGATTTCTTCTTCTGCTCTATAATACTTTTTCTCTTTCTCTCTCTCTCTCTCTCTCTTCACCTCTACCGCTTTTTCTTTCTCAGAAGGCCCTGCTGCACTGGTTTATAATGCTGATGATTAACCAAATAGAGGCTGCAGTCTGGAAGAGCAGGTCTGCTTGTGGTTTCATTGCATGGGTACTGACTGAGCGAGAAGAAGCTTTAAAGACACTTGGTGGAAATTTGAGATTTTTTTTCTTTCTTCCCCCCTTACTTGCTTTTTTTTGTTACTTTACCAGGGTCCCTTTCATGACGGTAAGGTTACAGGCAGTCTCTTTACCTTTGGCTTTTTCTCTTTTACTCTTTCTCTCTCTCTCTTTACGTCCCTTTCTTTTATTCATTCACAAACTCACTAAATTTTCTGTCATATAGATCTTTCAAGCTGTTTTGCTTTGTAAAACAATGTTTTGAGTTATTTGTTATTCTTTTAACTACTTAGCTCTTGTTTTTTCATTTACCATGGCTTCTAATGGCATTCTATACATGCGAAATGTTACAGAGACAGAACTTTTAAAATTTTGTAATTAATTGTAAATTTAACCATGTTCATGATAGATCAGTATACCAAAGATGGAATTTTTTACTCGGCGAGATACAGACGTTACTCAGTAAACAAGAGGTGTGGGGAATGACCTTCCCAGTGAATCCGGTCGCAGATCAGCCCGGAACAACATTCCAACTCGGTGTTATCACTACACACAGCCAAACATACAGCAATGGCTATCATTAGCATCAGTCAATCGCTCCCGCACCTGTCGTAACGCTGTTTCTCGCACGATTTATTAAACAATACGTTTGCATTGTGCACACTTTAGACTTCAAGTTTGACTAATCTCTCAAAACCCAGTAAAGGCCTTTGTTGCATTGAGCACAAAGAGTCGGGGGCGAACCGAATGCATATTTTCCTCAAACATATATTGTTAAACCGTACAGCCCTCCCAGCCTGGCCGTGATGTCATATAAGACCAGTCAGAACAGGTTTGGGCAATTATTAACTGCCTTAGTGGCCCACTCACTGCTTTGGTTGCTTGCTAAGCTCCAGTTTTAAGAGGAACAAAGCCGTCTATTTCCTGGGCCATACTAGCTCTACCTGTTTTTTTGAGCAGGTTGTTTCGTTGGCGTAGCCATTGTCTGTAGTATTTCCCTGGTACAGTTTACTAACTGAGTCACATCTCTTATCAAACCCAGTTTCTGTGGATCTCTTCTTGAATGACGTTGGGCTTTATGCACGCAAGAGATGGGTAGTGTAAGATACTGTGTAACTTGTTTAATTGACATGCAATGCTGAATTATATTTGACGTTTGTTTAAAAATGTACTGAATTGCTTTATCAGGATTGATCTGGGTAGTCTTCTCCATCTTACGAGGCAGCATTGGATTTCATTACTTTTTCTAATACTGCCTGGTAATGATGATGAGGGCTGTCCGCGAACTTCACACATCGGAAGATCTAAGACTTTATTTAGCTCCCCTCCAAAAAAAAAACAAATCCTGGAATTATTAACCCATTAAGAGTCTCATCTCTGGCACTTAGCAGTCATCTTACCTGGCAGTGCTGGACTGTGTATCTGTTTTCTAACACTGTCTGGTAACGATGTTTGTTGGGTGACCTCATGGCGGCGAGGGGAACTCTTGGTGTTAGTTCACATCCTTACAGCCTCATGTCTATCCGTGACCCTACATATTTATAGTCTGAAGCTATGATTGTAAATGTTCAACTATTAACGGTGATAAGAGGGAATACACTAAGCTGTATTGTTGTCATAGTAGTGATTCTTATCAACACTATGGTGTTTGACAGCTTATCTTTGTCTTTATTTCCAACGTAAAGATGACAAATTGTTGGTTTGACAGTGTGCACAGGCCATGTTTTCCCAGAAACCATATGGCCTCCATTTATGCACTTCATTGTACTTTAACACCATAAAACGAACTACGCTGGCTTCGAATATACCTCGTATTCGTCCTCGTAGGAGTGGATGGAAATGTAGCTAATGTTTGACTTTTTAGGAGAATAGTAAAGAAGTTACGATTTTAATATGGCCCTTTGTACGAAGCAGTTTAGAAATGATCAAAAAATTGACTTGAGGGGGTAAATGGGTGGTAGAGTTCATTCTCCACAGCTTTGTTTCATTCAAGTCATTGTCCCGTTTTTTTGTTTCAGACGTCGAACCCCACCCAGCCTTAGTTAAAGAATACCAGTCCGTTGACTGTTAAACCAGACTGGCTGAAAGTTTGCTTCTCCCCCTCCCCCTTTTATGCTCGGTTTGGCTTTTGTAAAAGCAGGATGAGCTGTGGTTGGACGAGCTTGTTTTACCTGCGTGGCACATCCTGCTACTGACACATGATCACAGCGTAACACTTCTGATAAAAATAGACATAGTGACATCCTCAGCTCCACCTCTTCCCCTTTCTCTCTTCGATTTTGCTATATCATTGACTGGATATGCTTCCATTGAAAATCATGTAAAAATCACTTTTCCAAATTCACCTGTACGTAGTTATGAAATACATTGATACTCATTGGTCTTAAACACCTTTAAATGTATGGACGGATCCAATGGGCGTAAAAAAACCCACGATGTTTGTTTAAGGTGGGTGAATTGACACGCAAATATTGCACCACACCCATATTTGCCTGTCTGGGGTACTTTTATAATCCTCTGATAGGTTTGAAATGGACTTGTGTTTGTCATTCACTGCCCCCCTTTTTGTTTTATATACAAAACCACGTCATTTAAGAGAAGGTCCCTTAGGCGTTCTCAAACCAGGGTTACAGGTTTCCTTTTCTTCATTTTCCTTCTAATCACTTTACTGTGGATTCAAGCCTGTGCTAATATTTGTTCCCAACAAAACCGTTTTATGGTCGTATAGGGTACTTTATCTGTGTGTTTTTCTTTTTTGACAGTTAACATCATTTTCTCATTATCATTGAGCAGGTGTGTGGTCACAGAGTCAGGCCTGCTGATAGGCGTCTTACCAGACATGGTTAGATCTAATACCTTGTGTCTAATACTGTCTGGTAATGCCGTCCATCATGTGGCAATGTCAACGCTTCCTGTTCCAGCCGTCCGTACGGTCCCTTTGAAAGAATAAACTTCATTCAGCTCTCTGTCTCTAAGAGGATGTAATAACCTGGGGGGAAATATTTGTCATTGATGTTATTTTCCTATCTACATATGCAAATTGAGCTCCTGTCATGTCACGTCTTTATCAAGAAACATCTAGTGTTTAGTCGTTTTGATGCAAACCTGAGCTACATTATAACGGTCTTTACTGACGCCTAGTGCTGTGTTGAGAGAACAGGACACAAATAGACATGATTATATGTGAAATACATTTTGTACAGATTTATATATTTATTTAATTTTATTACAAATATAAATATGTATCACTCTTTGTACTACTTCTTTTTAAATCATTTTCCAAATATTTAAATTCAATTTTTTGTCTCACAAGTAATCTTGCTTTTTCGGATCCCACTGTATGTCACCAATGTGTCTTATGTATACATTATAAGTAATTTTATAATTATATAAGGAACTATGAACCCTACACTGGAAGACTGTTGAGATCTTGCAATTCACTTCCATGTGTTATGAGTCAAAGTTTCTGCATTGAACCTCCAATCATAATTTTGCCTTTACAGGAAGAGTAGAAATTTAGGACTTATGTATATTTTATGTGTCTATATATTTAATGTGTTTCGCTCTGTGCATTTCCTTAGATTGCATCATAAACTGAAGTGATATAGATGCAACTGAGATACTGAGTTACACGCTGTATATGAAGGGTATGTAAAAAATAGATCAGAAATGGGCTTGATAAAAGGATTTTTGTCACTTGCTGATTATCCAATAGAACGATCTTTCCGTGTTACCATAGTAACAAAATTTCACATGGATAAAAGCCCTTAGTATTCACAGTGTAGTGAGACACAGACCTCTATCCAGCTGACTGTCCTCTCTTTTACCTGCTCATCGTAGATCTGCAAATATGGGAATAAATGGATATCAATAGTAACGTGTTTAAAAGTATGAAAGCACTTCAGACTCTAATCGAGTGTGTCTGAGACGTTTCTTTAGATTATATCGAGTCAGCCAGACGTGTTTTCAGTCAGATAAGGTGTATGTTAATAGCTGTCAGTAAATCTGGGCTTGGCTCTGTGACCGCTGGCCTGGTCATTGTGTTCATGCGACTCTTCAGCGGGTCGACCGGAATGCCTGGCCTCGGAGCGCAGCGGATCCAGTTACATGTGAACAGAGCTCCTTTTAAAGTACCTCAATTTCCCCTGTTCTGCCAGAAACTCATTGTGTTGCTTTGGAAAGCACACTCACTGCCAGTCAGGACTGGGTGCAAGGACACTATGACATGTAAAGTAGCATTTTACCTTACGATTTACCTTCTTACACCACTGTGAATGTAAATTTACATGAATGATTCAATAAACTTCTCATGTAATGATCAAATCAAAATGGTTTGTTTGTTTGATTTATTAAATGCATGATATAAAATAAACACAAAGGCCCTTTTTATATTGTGTTTCTCTGAAATATTAGTTTGTGAACTGGTTTTCTCTGTTTCGGTGATATGGCACCAAACTCAGACAATGTTTTGTAGTCTTAAGCCATGACATACAAAGAACTCTTAATCTTTTTGCTTCTGACTTGTAGTACATGGAGTAAAAATAACCTTGTGCATACCGTGATTACAAAGAGTATTCATTGCCCTTATTCAGTACAGGGAACTAAAAGGCCTAATATAAGTTAAATTAAATATAATGAACTAATAAATATATAAGGCTCCATAACTTTAAAAAAAAACTATTATTCATTTATGTATATATAAAATTTACACACAGCACAAACTCATATATTATGCAAAAAACTACTTTTATTTTGTATTTTTTTTTTGTTTTATTTTACTTTTATTAATCTAGACGAATCTATGCCCAGCGCATATATATATAGCCCAGCGCATATAAATACAAAATAAAAGTAGTTTTTTGCATAATATATGAGTTTGTGCTGTGTGTAAATTTTATGTACATTTAAACACTCACACATACACATACATATACATATACATACATTTAAGAAATGTTTATATATCTTTTTTTAAATTATATATATATAACATAGAATACATATATACATGTAAATGTTTCTCAAAATACATACCTGACTGTGTGTGTATTATATACACAGAATAATTACAGCACAAACTCATATATTATGCAAAAATTACTTTTATTTTGTATGAGATTAATCTAGATAATCTATGCCCAGCACTAATATATTATGACATATGCGCATGGATATTCATTCCAGTCATGTCAGCAGAATTTTTTGAAGGTTTTGATATTAAAGTAAATTCCTATGATTAATTTTTGTTGAAAAATCACATTGCTTAAGTGAGCAATCCTTTTTTAATACATAGTTTAAAAACAAGAGACATCAAGACAGGATTTGTAAAGTTCACTGTAAAAAAATTCCATAGAAATTACAATGTTATTGCAGCCGGGTTGCCGGTAATTTACGGTAGATTTAAATTTATTTTCTTTACTGGCAAGAGTTTGTTCAAAGTTAAATAAATTTTAAGTTTTAAAGCTTTCAAGTGCTAGACTAAAAAAAAAAAGTTAGTTTTCCTATAATGCTAATGTAAATTATACTTATACTTTTCTATGCTATGTAATTACTTTTATACAGTAGCATAATACATCTGTCATAAGAAGTAATTAAATATTATTATAAGAAAATTAGCTGATTAACATAGCATAATCATACAGTGTGGTGTAAAATATTACAAAGGAGCTTAATTATAATGCATAAAAATGCATATGGTCGTTGACATGAGTTAAATACACAAAAGATAAAGTAAAGAAGCGCCATCGCGTGACATCATGAGAATTCCACATTGCCGGAAAGACTGTGAAGAATTCCGACACTGGTCTGTGCATGCTCAGATGTAGTCCAACTAGATTCCAGACAACAGAGTAAGGTTAAACTAGGTTTACTAATGAGGTGGAACAGGCTGTCAGATGAACACGTGTTTAAACGGTTGTGACATACCTTTAGGGTGGATAAGTAGTACTCACGTGTAGGGAACTCCCTGGATAGCTGCAATATTTTTAGAGAAACTTTAGCCATCCCTTCTAAAAATAAGGTTGAATGTTTTTGGAATGTTATGTGTCCAGTTAAAGCAAACCTAAGATAAGAAAACTAAAATGGGACTTCCATTTCATTAATGTTCCACCTTAAATAGATCAATAGACATTAAATAAACCAGCATTCCTTATAACTTCGCTTATACATAAACTATTTAAATACTGACTAACGGACAAGTTACTGTTGACATGGCATGACAACATTACATTACATTTCTTTTAAAACACTGAGCACATTGGTTTATATTATTCAATAATTTTTGATGTGATTGTGAGTCTCCAAAAATATTCTCAACCCACTTCTCCCCCCCACACACTAGTAAGCAGATGGTGAGCCAGGGGAGTAACATGGCTGTAAAACAAACCTGCTTTCTTTGTCCACCTACACACACTCTGTACACAACGTCTATCAGATTGCAGCCTGCTGGCAAGGTGTGGCTGAAACCTGGAAACTGGTTATGTGCTACAAGCCATGTTTAAAGACCTGAGGCCGCTACAGTGAGAACTTGTGGCCTCAATCCAACAGACATTGGCTGTATGTACATGCAAAGCAAAAATGTAATGTTTTTTACTTT
This sequence comes from Misgurnus anguillicaudatus, assembly GCF_027580225.2. Classification (NCBI taxonomy): domain Eukaryota; kingdom Metazoa; phylum Chordata; class Actinopteri; order Cypriniformes; family Cobitidae; genus Misgurnus; species Misgurnus anguillicaudatus. Next base: position 18,052,906 of record NC_073349.2, read on the forward strand.
ACATTTTAATATTATTTATATAATTGAACACAGTACAAAGATCACTTTCAAAATACAAAATCATTTAAAAATAAATACCTATTGTTTTGATAGCATCTCTTCATACAGTTTACAGGGATTATGAATTGAACAAATAACTAAACCTAAATATTTATTTTCAGCGTTTTACATATTATAAACTGTTCATTTGGTTTGGTTTATTTGCACAAATATAAAAGATATTTACAATAAAAAACTAAGTACAATCCATTTATTGTTCAGGGAGAGGCAAAAAAATAACCTGAATGGCTTATTTAAAGCCTCCAGCTGACAGAACAACATCAACAAAACTAAACTAAATATGAAATGAAAGAAAATTAATTATTGTCCGTTAGTCGGTATTTAAATAGTTTATGTATTAGCGAAGTTATAAGGATTGATGATTTATTTATGGTCTATTGATCTATTTAAGGTGGAGCATAAATGAAATCAGAAACGTAAGAGTCCCGTTTTAGTTTTCTTAACTTAAGTTTGTGCTCTGAATTATCTCTTAAATCGTGTATACAGTATAGCCATTTTGAGAAGAGGTGTAACGTTATAACATCTACACCTTAAAGGGATAGTTCACTGAAAAATGAAAATAATGTAATTAATGACTCACTCTCATGTCATTCCAAACTCGTAAGACCTCCGTTCATCTTCGGAACACAGTTTAAGATGTTTTATATTTAGTCCGAGAGTTTGTTGACCCTCCATTGAAAATCTATGTACGGTATGTCCAGAAAGGTAATAAAAACATCATCAAAGTAGTCCATGTGACATCAGTGGGTCAGTTAGAATGTGTTGAAGCATCCAAAATACATTTTGGTCCAAAAATAACAAAAATTACGACTTTATTCACACTGTAAAAAATACTTTGCTACCTTAAAATTTTTGGTTAAATCAACTCAGATTTACAAGTCATGTCAACAGAGATGAGTTGTCACAACTTATAAAATATAGTTGAGAAAAGTCAACTAAATTTTATTAGTTATAACAACTCACCTGTAGTTATAACAACTCATCTCTAGTCAAGATAAATAATAGTAAGTTGAAATGACTCGTAAATCCGAGTTGATTCAACAAAACATTTTAAGGCAGAAAAGCATTTTTTACATTGCAGCATTGTCTTCTCTTCTGCGTCTGTTGTGAACCGCATGCGCGAGACTAAAGACACGTGACTGAGATGACGTACAACGCGAATGGTGTGTTATCTGGTGCGCCCCAGCTGTTTTTTGTTTAGTTTTTTTGTGCACCCGGGCTTCGTTTACAGTCTGAGGGAGACGCACGCTGTAAAAAAAATTGCAAACATGTCTGAGGATAACACGTTATCCGCGTCACGTGACTTAAGTCACGCGCATGCGCTTCACAACAGATGCGGAAGAGAAGACAATGTTGAATAAAGTCGTAATTTTTTTAAAGTTTGGACCAAAATGTATTTTCGATGCTTCAACACATTCTAGCTGACCCACTGATGTCACATGGACTACTTTGAAGATGTTTTTATTACCTTTCTGGACATGGACAGTATACCGTACATAGATTTTCAATAAAGGGTCAACAATCTCTCAGACTAAAATAATATAAAACATCTTAAACTATTTTCCGAAGATGAGCGGATGTCATACGAGTTTGGAACAAAATCAGGGCGAGTCATAATGACATTATTTTCATTTTTGAACTATCCCTTTAAGTGATTTGTGTCTGGTGGATGACAATATGATAAAAGAAATCTCCACACAAGAGTGTCTAAAATAAAAGTACAAAAGCTGTCACAAGGATGGTACCTTTAAAAAGGTCTTAATATGTACAATGTAACATTACCCTCACATAATGTGATTTCTATGCAGTGCTCTTTTTTTCAAACAAGACTTATCCTAAAACGCGTGCCTGTTTCCGAAAAACATAACTGTTAAAGAGTGTCTAAGTGGGATTACAGTTAACTGCCAGTAGTGTCTGGGTGTGTCTTCCAGTGTTATGAAGAGCAGTCATTTTCACGCTTTCTTGGAGACATCCTTAAATTTGGGAACTGACTAGCACTTCTGGAACATGGAAAAACCTGTATCTGAAATCCAGTTTATATACTGCAAGTTAGAGCTTATAATATTTTGTGAATACAGACGGTTGATCGCCTCAGCTCTTTATCAAGTGAAACGAAAAGAATGTTTTGAATATTTGCAACACAATAGGTGTACAGACAATTAGATTGTAAACAAGAGCATGTCCTGTCAAAGACTGTAGAGTCTCTTTATTATGTTGGTAATTGCATAGAGACAGGTGTGTTTGGCTTCGATATTTGTGTGCCTTTATTCAGGGTTTGTTTGATGTTTTATCATGACAACACAATTGTTTGTGCACCAGCCCAAACCATATGATCGTAAAAAATAAAGAGCCCTCCACTTCTATACAACTTCTATGCCGTTAAAGCCATTGATGTCTTTGTGGGACATTCATCCGTTTTGAAAATTAGGATCATTCAGGGCATGGAGAGGGAAAATCAATAGGGTTAGTTGATTATGTTTTGTTTCAGCTTAATGTTAGATCAGATTTCCCCATGGCTATAATATAATTTTACACCTAACTGCACACAATAGCTTAAGAGAGGACAATTCATTGCGGTTGAAACCCATTCTCATATTACTCCAACGACAAAGCGGTAATCTGTAATACAATTAATGATAAATGACGTTAAGCCACAGAGTAGGTTGGTAACACTGGGAATCATTTTGTTCAACCCACCATTAGAAGCTGCTACTAAGACACCTGTTACCAAGGCAACAAGAAGTTGTTTACATTGGCCTGGTAAGTTTGGTTAGCGTAGATTTAACTCCAAATGTCTCCTGCAGTACTTGACTAAATAATGTTAGACTATCACATCATTTGCCAGCACTGCTAGTTTAGATGTTCCCAAGGAAGAAAGGTCTGTTATAGAAGAACTGAAGAATAAGCATTATCTGATCTGCAGTATCCACAGTGTAAGTGTAATAGAAACTATTTTACTGAGTTTCAAGAGCTAATATATAACTGCTAAAATTGTAAAACTCGCTTAGATGTTAAATATTATCTAAGAGATCTTTTAAGTGCATGCTGTTGCTCTCTCCAATAGAAAGATATAGATAAATGGCGTTTTTAAATTGTATTGATTTAAACGTCTTACCACAGTCTATTGTACAACTGCATTAAAAGCTCAAATCACTCTTTGAAATTGCAGTTTCAAGGTTATTTTCTCAAGCAACTGCTCTGTTTCACTTCAGTGACCACAATAAATACTGAGTTGAAAAGTAGCCATGCATACCAATGTTGCTTTTTATGGATTACTAAGTCTCTACAGAGGTCAGTCAGGCACTGTTGTGAAGCTAATGGAAAGTCCTGCTCCTTCTCCATAGATCTAAGGCAGTTTAAGGGGAGTGACGGTGATGTCATCAGCGTGCTGTGTGGATCCCGGAGTAGTAGAGCCATGTGCTGGACAGACACTGGACCAACAACATGTCACTAATGAGAGAGACACACAGCAAACTATGGATGATCAGAGGGAGACGGACACCAGGGAGATAAGGAAGAAGGGAGCAACGCAAAAGATGCACAGACGGTGTGTAAAACAAGCAGACGGAGCCATCCGAGGTGTGTGTGTGTGTGTGTGTGTGTTTGAGTCTGTCTGTTGTGTATGTTAGTTTTGGTTGTTTGCTAATCTTATACACTTACAAATATCCACAGATGTACTATTGGATATTTTAAAAGGGGGCATGCTGTGTGATAGGCCCTGCTCGTGTTTCCTGTTTCAATAGAATACACCAGTATAAAAAACTGAGCTCTTAGGTTTTTTACACATGAATGCTGTATTATTGTATTATTTTAAATGTATGTGAAAGTACCTGGTGTCATTTAGTTTTCTGTGGCTCACTTCCAGCAAACAAACTTGAAAACATGATACATGGTGAAGTTTGGTAAGGTTATCCACCTTTTTCTCGAACGCGGAAGTAAGTGATGTGGCGTATTTCCTTTCCGGTGCGAGACTTCCGGTTCAATAGCCAGCCGGTAGAAAACAATGTAGTGGGAGCACGCATAAAACATAATTTATACAGTTAAAGGCGGAATCCATGATGTTTGAAAGCCAATGTTGATATTTGAAATCACCTAAACAAACACGCCCCTACCCCAATAGAATCTGGACCTTCTGTTGATAGACCCGCCCCACACATACGCAACCCGGCAAGGATGTCGGTTAGTAGACACGCTCCTTACTGCTGATTGGCTATAAGTGTGTTTTGGTAGTCGGTCCGTCTCCTTTTCCAAAGCGTTTTTCAAACATCGTGGACTCCGCCTTTAATATTTACTACACCTGCCATGTATGAACCAGTGTGAGGATGAAAATAACAAGTGGCTTGATATATGAAGATATATTAAATCATTTCGTGTTGTTGATCGAAGGTGACGCGTCTTCAATGCGCAAATATAAAAGCACAGAGACATACCAGTATCTTTACAATGGGAAAGTCAGTCGAGTGTTTGTACATTGGATTTTCCAAGACTTCGTGTTTTAACTTTTCAGGGGCTGGTTTAAAATGTCACAACTGTCCCTCTGGTGTGTGGTTTTTTTAAACATCAATTTTTAATGGACTTGTTAATGGCGACACGTTGAGCTTCACAGTCAGCAATATCATTCAACAAATTGTAAGTTATTTGAACAAACAATAATAAACATATTAAACTACATGTATTGAGTATTGTTTTCGTTTTATGAAAATATTATTACATCACTTTTACGCACTAGGTGAAGACATGAGCTTATGAAATGATTTGCTTACTTTTTAAAGTACGCGCAAACACATTACAAACTATTATAAACATTAACTAAGCAGATTATGTTGTATATATTCTGTACTGTAATCACATTTTTGTAATAATATATAGTAGAATAAATAAACAGCTAAATCAGCATATTTTAATATTTTAATAACGTTAGTTGTTCTTAAACAATTGTATTTATTGTTTACTGGCAGTTTTTATGAAAGGTTTTACTGCATGGATTTGTAAATACAGATCATGAGTGCATATGTGCCACATTCACATTCATTTCTTGTGCATGGGGTTAAAACAAATGTTTTGTAGAGAATTACTGCATTTGTATTAGCTATTATGGCAACCCCTAACTGCACAAATTATGTCTGTCTTCTTGGATTTCATAATAAACATTAAACGGCAGACTTGTGTCCTTCGCAATAGACTACCATTAGCTTTAGTGGCTCACCGGAAGCATAAACAGGAAAGCTCAAAGTTGGCGGTGCCCACATTTACGTCAAGAAACAGGTGGATACTCATGGGTCACAAAGAGGAGGTGAGATTAATTAAACACTTGATCGGATTCGTTTGACCCCCATCTCTGCACCTCTGACCTTCCCCCTGGCCGGCAGAGCATATAACTAAACACATTAGATATTTTACAAATGGATTATTTTGTTAAACATTTTCATTGTATTCAGTTGCATTACATGAATAATTAAGTGCAGGATAGTTTGTTTAATTAAAAATGTATTTGTAAAATTAAGTGTGTGTATGCACGTGTGTGACCAGTGAGTGTCTCGTTTGTTGAAAGGGACAGAGACAAGCGTCTTGAAGAGCCACGAGGCCCTGGACCCTTCTTCTTTTTTGGGGGGAACAATGGAGCCTCCATGTGAGTAATTGTTAGAGATGTTTTTATGTAGAGATTTTATTTTTTAACAGTTTTTACATTTTGTTTTAAAGCAAATAACATATGTATCCCTTTATAAACATTTATCAAACCGTTTTTTAAAGATGAAATCCATCCCTGTTTGATATTTAGAGTTGTTTTATATTGTGAGAGTCGAGGCTGGCAGCGCATATATGACAAGACAAGGCTGGACTACAAACTGAAGTGGTGTGAAATCAAATCACCTGCTACCTACTTCAACTTCAAAGCAGGTGATCCACATTTCCTTATTTTAGGTCCACAACAATCATTCATCAATAACCACTGAACACTTGTCTTTTGATGTGCATACAGGTAGCCAGCTGCTTTATCAGATACCCAATAATAAGGTCCTGACCACTAAGATAGGCCTGCTGAACAGCCTGAGAGAATACGAGAGAGTCAGCAGCAAAGTCAACTATGGCTGTGGAAACAGGTCATAACTCATATTTACAGCAACATAACTCGTATTTAATTATTTGCTTTTGTCTTAACTTTACTGTTGAAATGCTTTCTTTATATGTCTGTATGGTATTTGTTTGCAAATCGCAGGGGAATGAAGATGGAGGACTTCTTTCCTGTCACTTACCGTATGGATATGAAAGAAGAGAGAGACGCTTTCTTTAATGGTACAGTATAATGACAGGTTTACAGGTGTAACAGTTTTGTGATGATTCACAAACAAGTCAGTGTAAAGTTATTTGATAAATGTTAGAAATGTATTGCTGAAACACGTTAAGACTATGTAGACTTTGAACTAGTATGTAGTACTGAATTGTGGTGTTACACCGTTAAACAGTCCTCCACATTTCAGTGTTTAGAATTATTTGGGTGGGCCTAAAACGGTGGCTCGGAGCCCATAAACGGCGTAAGCAAAAACCGATCTGCGCAGGTAGTTTTTGCTTGTTACCCCCATTTCACAGTCCATGTAAACACCTTAACCAACTTTCTCGCAGTTTTGTTCATGTGTGAAAGGTAAACTTCACACGTGGAAGTAAGTGCAAAGTAACGCATAAAAGTCTTCACTTCACTCATTCAGTTGGCATAGAAACTGCGAAAATAAAAGCTTGTGTGTTACATTTACAGGTTCTACAGACATGAGAAGAGATACAACAATATAGCTTAAGACAGATTTCCCGCCGGCTTTTTTGAACAACTACATGTAGCCTACTATAGGCGGTGACGTCACTGCCTGTCATAGATATGTAGCCTACACTAGATTTCGCCTTGCCTATGGCAGTTCAATGGAACGAATGTGTCAAATGGAGCCGCCATCTTGAAACAGGGGAGCCCTGCATCAGCATCATTGCAGGCAATCGTGTAACGGAAATAAAATCACTCTAAATCGTCAAGTTTTTTTTGTTCGTTCCAACAGTCAGACATGTATTTAGCATTGAGTCCAGAAAAATTTTAAGTTTTGATATTATGAAAAACTACTTTTTCTAACTATAATGCATAGTGCTAGTAAGCCTAACATCCATACGCAGCACAAAAGTCCGGCATCGTTCATGAATTCGAAGTACAGGCGGAGATTGCAGCGCTACTTCCTATGGCAAGGCCCCTATTTCAAGATGGCGGCGGTTTTGACGCATGCTTAGAACCCAAAGGCGACATCTAGTGCATATATCTATGCCTGGGAGAAACCTGACAAATCTTCAAATCCCCCACAAAAATCTTCAAATCCCATGTCAACGCAGTTTTCTGTATAGCCAGTTAATATTTGCATGTAAATGCATTAAAACAGGTTTCTTAAATAAGCAGATTTTTTAAATAGTTATCCCCTTATTCTGTGCATGTAAACCATACTATTTAAAAGTTGAGAGAGATGTCAGATATCCCACGAGTGGGCGTGGTTTTCGAGAGGGAGAATCCCGCCTGTTTTTCCAAGATTTTGATAACTTCCAGTATTTTCTTTATTTGGCTTTTAATCATTCATATTTGGCTGGGTGGTCAATAACATTTTTCTGTGGTGGGACAATCTGAGAACACATTTAATTTTAGACTTATATCAAGGGTCTGTTCAATGCTTTATTCTGATTGGTTGAGAAATGTGCCATGGGTGTTACTTATTTTTCTGTAAACCGCACATCTAACTTGTCAAATGTCTTAAAAATAGTCACCAGAGCAAAGTTTGTGGTAACCGTGGTATAAGCGGAATAACTGACTCCGGTCCTTTGAATTATTTGAAAATAATGCACACCCGCGGTGAAATGGATTACCACCTTGGGTGTGCATTATTTTCTTATAATTCAACGGCCTGTTGTCAATTATTCCTTACTTAAACGGAATTTAAACCTTTAATATTATTAAGATAAATATATTTGTCTGTTCTTAGGAGTATGCGATGATAAAAGCAGCATGTGGATCTGCAAGCCAACAGGCCTTAACCAGGGCCGTGGTATTTTTTTATTGAGGACATCAGAAGACATAGCAACATTCAGAGAAAGACTGCAGAACAAAACAGAGCAGCAGTCAAACAGGAAATCACCTTTCACTTTACCACAAGCTCGGATTGTTCAAGAGTGGGTAAAGATAAGCATTTTTTTTTTAAATGTCACGTGTTTTAATAAGCCTTTCATTCAAACATCTATCAACATTACAAAAACGGAAGTAGTACTTCCTTTCTAATTTCGTGCCTTTATCACTGAGGCTTAATCTAAAACGGCATGTTTTAACAATTTATGGAGCTGCAGTGCATAAAATATAGCAAGCATGAACTAAATAGCATACAGTATGCTAAAACCATACTGTGTCAATTTTATACCTTCTAATTTTTTTAAGGTACATCCAGAATCCGTTGCTTCTTATGGGCAGGAAATTTGATGTGAGGTCGTACTTCCTTATTGCTTCCACTTCACCATACATGGTGTTTTTTCGCCATGGATACATCCGATTGACATGCAACCCTTATGACCCCAAATCTGACAATATCACAGCCCACCTGACCAATCAAGTGAGTTACTGTGTATTATATATGTGATTAATATGTCTATAGATTGTCAGTGTCTAAAAAAAATAACACCAGATAATAGGATTTTTCTGTTTCAGTACATGCAGAAGAAGAATCCTCTCTACAGTCTACTCAAAGAAGATACAGTTTGGTCAATGGAGCACTTTAATGACTACATCAATGAGATATACATGGCCCCTAAGGGTCTACCCAAAGATTGGGCTCTGGGTCCTTTTGCTGTGAGTTTCATTTAAACTTCAGTCTTATGATCTAAATAAAAAGTGAAAGAAATTTCTAGCTCTCTTAGTGTTGCCAGATTGGAAATGTCCAAGTAGTGTACCAAAACCTCAAAATTGTGGTATTTGGAAGAAAATGATGGTACACAAGTAAAATGTGCAGAATAAATATCTAGACTTTTGATAGCCTGTAGGTTTTCCCAGTAGATAAATGACTAAGTCGGAGAGTCAAAACAACTAAAAAAGAAAGAGAGTCATTCTCAACGATGATTGGCCGAGAAGACATAACGTAAGAAGACATGGAGTTGTGGCAAGAAGGGAAACAGCAACTACCAACATGATAAAATCTTGCAGAATGAGCACTGTTTTTATCCTAATCGTACCCCAAACCTAACCCTAAACCCAACATCTTGCAAGATTTAGGCCATATCTGTATCCATTCTAGCCAAAACCAAGACATAGAAGACATGCGTTACGCGCATTTGCATTCTCGTCACAATTATGTTGGTAGACGTAGGATCAACAGATAGATCAATACGTATAGATGCCCTATGATTGCCACGACCTTTTAAAGTGTCACAAAATGTGAAAATTATCGTACATTATAGGATTTTTTCCATTATTGATCGTACAGAGGTCAAAATTATGGTACAAATACGGTAATTATAGTAAATCTGGCAACACTGAGCTCTCTAACCTTACAGAATTTAGTACAGTAGGATGGTGTACATGTAACCACAATTTTATTTAAAGTAATGACTGTGCATGTAGATTTATGTAAATTGCAACGGATGCCGATGCACTGTTGTCATGGTAACAACCATTTCAACATGTAGTATTAAAAGCTCATAAAATACATTGAGAATGATGCAGATGAATGGGACAGTCTTAATATTTGCTAAATAAGGGTCGTTATTTTTATCTTAAAGCCTAAACAAAACAATCTTTTGGGCGGTTTCCCGAACAGGGTTTAGATGAATCCAGGACTAGGCCTTAGTTATTTTAGGTCATTTAAGAAATTTTTACAAACAAACCTTACAAAAAACAATATTGGTGTGCATCTTGAGACAAAACAATGGCACTGATATATGTTCAAATATGTCAGTACACAGTGTTTTGAAATTAAAGTAGCTAAAACATGCATTTTAGTCTATGACTAGAATAAGCCCTGTCCTGGAAACCGCTCCTTTATGTTAAAAATGTAAGCTATCGTTAAGTATAAATCATTGTCAGTAATAAAACTATGTTGTCATTTTGCAGAAAAGAATGCAACATATTATTATGCAGTGTTTTCAGGCGGTTAAAGCAAAGCTGGATTGCAAACTTGGTTATTTTGACCTAATCGGCTGTGACTTCCTGATTGATGAGAATTTCAAGGTGAGACAAAAGAGACTTCAACAGCAAAAACTGTGTGTGTTATATATAGCAATGCATGTCATAAATAATTCATGAATACATTATAGGTGGTCCTGAAAGGTTCAAAATATAAAAAATAATTCCCCTAGGATGAAAACGCGCGTGTGTGTGTTAACTTCATGCTGCCTGGCAGGCTAAACCCAGGATTAGTATTACAATAATTTATTAATGTAGTAAGAAGCATTACAAACATTAAATCTTTATTTATCTGTACTGTAATCTGCTTAGTTCCTTCAAGACAATTAAAATACATTTTCTTATGCTACTATGGTTTTATGGAAACATGATGTTCAGAGACCAGTTGTCCCCCTATGGAGCATCCTAAATTCAATCCCTGCACAGAGTTGCTAGGCAACACGTTTACTGTCAGTGTAAACATGTGTTCCCCAGGCCAGGCGGATTCTGGTCTCCAGGTTACTGGATCATTATGGATGCACACTTAACAACAGCATTTATACTGAATAAAATTACACTGCATGCATTAAATAATACGTATCATATATTGCTATTCGAGTCGTTTTTAAGCTTTGCATTAGGACCTAGACAGATTTTAGGATGCTGCCACATTAAAATTATGTCAGTGTGCTATTTTAACTGTGATCTTTGCATCTTATACACATTATTGTGCACAAATTATTGTATTATTAGCTGGTAAAGAGTTAAAATTAATAGAACAGTATATTATAGTAGGGTAAGACTGCCCTCTACTGGTTCAAATTAGTGCAAAAATTTTTTTATTTAATCGTTGTAACATGATGAGATAGCACTTGATAATGATGTGTACTTATTTTGGCAGGTCTGGTTGCTAGAGATGAACTGTAATCCTGCCCTGCATACTAACTGTGAAGTACTGAAAGAAGTTATTCCCAGCACAGTCACAGAGACCCTCGGTGAGCTGTTTTCATTCAATAGAGGTTTCATATAATCCACAAGCGAATGTTTTACTGAATGCAAAATATCCACAGTGTAAAATTTCACTTTATTCTGAACAAAGAGACAAATAAACTGAACTTTGTTTTTGCATACTGTTGTAATGATGTAATGCACGTACTGTATAGGAATACTAATTTAATACATTACGTGATAAACATTGCATAATAAGGTGTGAAAACACATGACAGAATAGCTTCCTTTCTCCCTTTTTAGACCTGGTTTTTGAAATCTTCAACAAGTGTTGTTGTGGGTCAAAGCTGCTGCCTCTGAACAGTCAAAGAGATTTTGTATTGCTGCACGATGGTGAGTCGACAGCAGTAGGCAAGCAAAGGCATAAAACCACAGGGCCCCTCTTAAACCTCAACTCAAAGGGCAGCTCCACCCATAACAATGCCAACAAAACACACACATCTGCTGCCACGACAACACCAACATGGAAATCATCAAACAGGTTCACCAAGTGTTCCGTTAATCGTGCCACGAAAGAAACTCCAGCCAAACGTCCTCCACCTGTCTATGGTTGGCCCAATATCAGCCAACCTTCACAGCAACCTGTGGAATTACTTTGCGGTGGAGCAGCCGTAAAAGAGAAGATCTCGATATCCAGAGATCAAGAAACCAATCAGCTCCGACTACCCCAGCCGAAACCTGTTCGTGTGGAGTTGCACCTTAGCAAGTGCACCTGGCAGGAACCTGCGGAGATCTCTAGCGGTCCTGCATGCCTGATGTCTATGAAAAGTGCAATCAGGTCTCTATCTACACCAGCTCTGAGCAATGGCTTAAATTCCACACTAAGACTTGGAGCTCAGGGCCGACAGATGGACAATACGGACCATGTAAGCTGCAACCCAAAGACGTCCAAGATTCATTTGGCTCAGATGAACAAGAAGGAGTCTAAAGAAAAGACAAAAGAGGATGTATAAAAAAAATAATGAACTGAACACATGTTGAAGGCTTTAGAATTATCTGACTTACAGTGACCTTCCTTTTGCTTTTGCTGTTCCTCATAACCATCATTATTTTAATAAAGTTCTTGAAGTTTTTAAGTGATTTTTACAAATAAGATTCGGTCACTTTCAATTCAATTTTATTTATATAGAGCTTTTCACAATTGTTAATTGTTTCAAAGCAGCTATAAATTAATAGATGTAGGGGAAAACACAGAAAAATCATATAATAATAAACCATACAAGCAAGCGAGCATAGTAATAATGTAACGTATACAGGAAAGTGCTAAGTTAAGCCAATGTTGGCTGACTATCCATGGGATGAAAAGACCCCTAGGAGAAAAACCCTGTGTGAAAATTCCTAGAAGGAGAAAAACCCTTGAGAGAGATATATATTTAAATATATATGATACATATATATTAAACTGGTTCAGCCGGTGGTCGATGGTCAGGCATCGGCTAGGCATCACCGTGAAGGGCAGCCAGTAGATCAGTGGTGTGGTGACCTTCACAGCAGGAACTTGGTCTTTTTGTCTCATTGTCCTCGGGGTCGAGGACGAGACAGTGATAGAAAAACAGAATCCTATTAGCGTAGAGGCCATTTGTCATACAGTATTTTGGTTTAAAATCCGCTCGGTTCCAGACAGGCTAACTATTGCGGCATAAGTATATTACCCAGATGAGTAATGGGAATGCTTTGTTCTGGACAAACTAACTTTTGTGGGATAGGTACATGTACTTGACATTTTATGTGAATGCTTTGTTAAAGAAGAATGTCTTAAGTTTAGACTTAAAGTGATTGACTGTGTCTGATTCTCGAACATTATTTGGTAAATCATTCCAGAGCTTAGGGACTAGATATTAAAAGGATCTACCACCTTTAGACACTTTTGATATTCTAGGGATAATTAATTGGCCACATTTTTAGTGCATATGGGCTGCACTAAATGAAATTGTGCAATATTGTTATTTTCAGTTTATCCTTCACCTAAAAAGGTCATGCTATGATGTTTTGACCATATTTCAGTCACACGTCTTTGCGTGGTATGAATTTGAAGGTTGAGCTTTATCAAACTTGAACTTTGACATGCTTAAAAGAAAACACCACTGTTTTTCAAGGTTTGGCTATGTTTTTGCGTCGACTTGGACGAATTGATACATACCTATCTTTTTTCGGTGCATGCACTTAATCTTTGTACAGCACATTGTGACTGTCTGTGTTAGCATTTAGCCTAGCCCCATTCATTCCTCAGGATCAAAACAGGGATGAATTTAGAAGCCAACAAACACTTCCATGTTTCTGAATTTAAAGACTGTTACATGAGTAGTTACACGAGTAAGTATGGTGGCACAAAATAAAACGTGCCGATTTTTAATACAAATATCTTGTATGGCTGAGGAGCACTTGGTTTGCAGCACTTCGACATTGGGCGCATTGATATTGAGGGAAGTTTGAGTAGTCAGGAGCGATGATGTTGCTGCGCAACGAGGTCGAAGTGCTGCAAACTAGGTGCTCCTCCGCCATACAATATAGTTCTCATTTTTTATCCGCTTAAATTTTTTTATTTTGTGCCACCATACTTACTCACGTGGCAGTCTTTAAATAGGGAAAACATGGAAGTGTTTGGTGGCTTCTGGATTCATCCCTCTTTGGAGCCTGGGGAATGAGTGGGGCTGGGCTAGGTGCTGACACATTCACGTCGCGTTGTACAAAGATTAAGTGCACACATTAAAAAAATATAGGTATGTATTAATTCGTCTAAGTTGAGGTAAGAACATAGTAAAATATTGAAAAACTGTGGTGTTTTCCTTTAAAATTTGATATTTTTCTGTTTTGAGTATGCAGGTACGGTCTACTGCATTTGCATTGTTCATGTCTGTAAAATTTGTTCATTTTCTTCTTTGCACAAAGTTCAAAGTAGTGCATGTCTTTGTGCCTGTGGGGATGTTAATGCAGCCACAAATTCCGCCTTCTTCCTCCATTGGTAGGAAATGCGACAAAACAAACACCAGACTACACTATAACACGCTCCTCACCACCAATAAATACACCGTGCAACACGCATCTCATGTTCAGCTGTGGTTTGTTGTTGTGCGTACTTTGTGTCCAGACTTCACATGGTGTAATCATCTTAACTAGGATTTGCTCTGCATCCCATGTTTGTAAAACTGTAGTTAAAACCAAACAGTTCCATTTCCCTTCTAATCAAGTTTTGCATATAGATCAGCCAAGCTGTGAAACTGTCAGAGAGCGAGGTGAGGAAGTTGCGTTGATCTCTGCTGCGTCACCACCTCACCACTATACTAGCAACAGGAAGAAACACTGCAGCATTTGGGCCAGTTAAACCGCTGTACTTGGTTTTACACACTTGGTTTAAGTTGTCTTGCTTCGTCCAGTGCTTTTTAGGATAGACTTCAATCTGTGCATCATTTTCAACTCTGTTCTCTGCTTGTACCTCAGTGGCTGTTGGGGTTTGTGGGTGTGGGGGTGACTGAAGCTTTGGGGCAGATGGCCCTCAGTGTGTAGTTGAGAAGAAGAGGCATTAGAGACCAGCAGTGGAGAACAGTGGTAAGGTGAAGCGACCAGAACTATGGGATGCTGCAGTGTGACCCAGAGGCACATGGGAACTGATGAAGTGGGGCCTGATGAGATTGAACTCATGGAAGTCGGCAATACAGGGTAAGAGTTCAGCCGCAACCGTGATCGTTTCTTTTAACATGCAACTTTGTTGAATCCAGACTTACGAACATACAGAACAGTCATAGAAATAGTACTTCCTTCTTTTTGAGTGTTAGATCATGTTTGACTGCTATTTAACAAAAACAAAAGGTTTAAATAGGAACAAGTAGTGTTTGTTGTTCATAATCACCTGGATGTTAAAATAGTGGTCACACAAAACTGGTTGAAACAAATAGTAAAGGCTTATTTTTTAATTTTGCACTTGCATTTTGAGATTGCTGGAATTGTTTTCAGAGGAATACTATTTACAGAAGCATGCAATAAAGGAGTTTCAGTTTCAGCCAGTGAGTATAGTACGTGATTTCTAGATGATTATCTGATTATCTATCTAGATGCAATCTTCCTCATTTACATTTCAATTCTGTCAGTATCAAATGTGTTAAATGCAACATGTTAAGATCTGTTGAAATTGCAGGAAATGTCCCTTGCATGTTTAGGTTTATCCTCGTCGTGATGATAGAGTTTGCCACGGATGGGCAGCATTCATGCTGCTACAGATCTCATTAGAGTCTCTCGTACAACAAATGGGGCAGAACTAATGCAGCTAGTATAGCTTATTAAAGGAGCGCAGTGTGTTTGAACAGTCTGCTGTCTTACGCCAGCCTGCAAGCTTCAATCCTCTCATTAAGAGACTGTAGGGATTAGAGTGGGAGTTAATCAGAGCTCATGGGCTTTATGTGCCCAAACCAACAGAGGAACAGGATCAGACAATCGGGAAAAATAGACACATCTGTTTGAAAAGTGTGAATACTTACATGCACACAATCCTATTGTCTTATTTACAGAAGTGTGTTTAAAGTAACAGGAAGATTAATTTGTTTATTATATGGGGAAACACACATGTTGATTTAATTTGAGTATGAGTAGTTAAAATATTGGCGCCCAGAGAGGGTCAGATGGTGAGTGTCTGTTTGTCAATCAGCACCCCAGTAAGCTGCTTACTGTATGTCTGGGCAAAAGGATGGAGTAAAACCAAGATACTTTGAGGATCTGGGGATAAAAATAGGAAATATTTAGGGGTGAACCTTGGATGAGGGGTTGGTTAATAGGTGGTGATGTCACAATGGGCAGGGATGTCATAATAGGCTTGATCAAATTTATGCAGCGCTGCACCAACTCACAGGCCGATGACGTCAAAACACTGCGAGTGTGATTCGAAAAATGATGCTTTCAAAAGGTTTGCGGAACTTTGACGTCATCTGCCTGCCGGTTCTTGTGACGCCGCATGTGGAACAAGCATTGTAAATCATGATTTCATAATGGGTGATGTCATAATGAGAGATGATGTCATAATAGGGGATGTCGTAATGAATCAGTGATGTCATAATGAGAAATTATGTCATAATAGGTGGTGTCATAATGATCGGTGATGTCATAATGAGAAATGATGTCATAATAGGTGATGTCATAATGATCAGTGATGTCATAATGAGAAATTATGTCATAATAGGTGGTGTCGTAATGATCAGTGATGTCATAATGAGAAATTATGTCATAATAGGTGGTGTCATAATGATAAGTGATGTCATAATGAGTGATGATTTCATAAGGGGTTGATATCATAATGAATGCTGATGTCATAAGGGGGTGATGTCATAATGAATATTGTCATTAAGGGTGGTTATGTCAAATTATTTATACAATTTCCTCTTTGCTAACCCGATAGAGCTGTTACATCATTCTTATCCAGAATAAGTAAAGTGAGTAGTGGGTACCTTTTTTAATTTTTTATTGTTTTCTTTTGACGATAGTATGTATAGAATGTATGTCTCCCCTTTCCTTTATTTAATTATTTATTTATCTTTTTTAACAAACCCTGGTGTATTTTGTTGTTTGGTTACTGTTATGCAATAATGGAAAATAATAAAAAGTAAATCATAAAAAAGGGTGGTTATGTCACAACAGATGAGGATGTCATAATGGGTAAAAATGGCATAATTAGTAATGATGTCATAATGGGTGATTATGTTACAATGGATGAGGATGTCGTATAGATATGTAAAATAAAGGCTTGATGTCTCACCCGTGCTGCTGGCCAATGGAGGTTGATGTCCGCACTTGGCGGCATTACCTCAGACAGCTCTCTCACCACTAGCATGGTGTTTTATGGTGCAATGACCATAACTTGCTCAATTTTCTACCAATTTTCAAACGTTTGGTCAGAGATGCACCTATCACTGCATACTCATGAATAATTTTTATGAAATCTTAAAGCATCCAGAATTATAGCCACAATTATAGCATTTGTAAGAAACCAAACCATTTGAAAATCGATAGAAAATTGAGCAAGTTATGGTTACTTAAAAGTCAAGGCACCATTAAAACGCAATGCTACGAGTGGGCGAACTGTCTGGGTTAAGATGGCCGCCAGGCGATGACGTTAGCGACTCCACCGTAAGACATCTAGCCTTTATTATACATATCTATGGTCATAATGGGCAGTGATGTACAGTGGCCGTGAAGTGCAAAACAAAGCAACAAGTCTCAAAGCAATTAAAAAAATTAAAAACACAAAGGCAAGTCTAAAAACAAAATCCACAATGACAAATTAGTCAGTAAACACAACAACAAATCTATTAACCGGAAAAAGTACTGTAGGTATATAGAGTACCTGCAGGGATGACATGTTGTAGGCAAAACACGGAAGGGAGTTAGCATTTTAGCACTTTCGATACGTGCCATCATCTCAAAGTCTTCTAGCAAGCTCAAGCTGTTTGCATTAACTTTCATGGAAAACAGCCAAATCTTTTTCCAGTGACTTGATCATATAGTGAAGAGCACAAAAGTTTGCATTTAATTTACTTAAATCCTGGATAAAGTGATTTGACTGTTTAGCAATCTGATGTTTCAGGCTCTGGAATCTTGCTGAAAGCCGGCTCCAGATGTCCATAATGAATGACAACAATGAAGATCATCATCACGGCCTTCAGATTTCCACAGTGAATGAAAAAGATAAAAGTATTTATCACTGCCTCTCTCTAACAAACATAAAGCAAGAGGTAAGCCAGTATATACAGGATGTGGGGAAGGGCGTAGCTATGTTTTCAAAGAAGATGTGAGAAACTATAAACAATGCATAGGCTAATACAAAGGTCATAAAATAAGATACATATATACACACACAGTATGCCACAAAAGTACACCCCTCATAAAGTGCCCTAACTGCTTATATCCAGTATAAAATGCATTCGCCAAAACTATGAAACTGCTGCAACATTTCGAATATAAAAAAGACATAAATGTAAAGTGCTATGTGCACATTGAAAAAGAGCTTGAGTGTCAACTTTTCAACATATGTTTCTTGTGCAAGAACCCAGATTCTGCACAGATGCTGACACAACACTCCAATTCACAAGTATGTCTGCTAATCTAAGTTCATCAGTTCATGGGTTCACAGCATATTACAAGTTCCACATATCATAATTATTAAACGCATTGTGTTATTTTGTGGTTGATTGTTTCACAACTTGTGCTTTGGGGATGGACAAAAGACGAAATCCATCATAGGCTGTACACTCAACCAATCAGAGAATGGGAAGGGCGGGCACCACATACATATGGAGACATTATCTATTCATCTTCTGTGTATTTACATGGTGGATACACAAAGGTAACACTTTTTCAACACATTGACAGAATATAGTCCAGTATGTACAGTCCTTTAGCTGCTTCTGTACTTCTAATCGATACTGTACAATTTTTATTTTTAGGTTATGAGTGAACGATATCTGGTTTTATTTTCCTTCCATTTGTTAATCCTGGCTTTGGACAGCATTAATCATGATTTTATTTATGAGGTAGGACCCATTTTTGGCTGTATGGTTCCATAAAGACCTTTAACATCTAAGAACTAATGGTTAATGGCATGACCTATACTAAGCTCTCATTTCCTCATGCTGAAATATCAGTTTGTTTCTTTTCAGGGCATTCTTCCTCTTTCTGCCATTGAGGTGCATCTGATCTCTCCACAGGACCCTAATTCTCCACATATGTTTAAAATTAGCGGTGAGAGTCTATATCATCGCCTCATGTGTCATATAATGTTCGGATCAAAATGCATTAATTTATGGTTTTCTCTGCAGGACCTATGGTGGACTCAAAGATCTTCATTTGTGCCAATTCTGCCGAAACAAAAATCTGGAAGCAGAACATTGAGGACAGGAGATACAAATGCCAAAGGCAGCAGCTGAGCCCCTCCCATAGTGCTCTTTCGTATCTGGTATTTTCTTTTTAATTTTATATTAATACATAATATTTCTATATAACAACAAATTGTCTTTATTAAAAAGGGTTACATTTGTATGTACTCTTTCAGGTACCATGTGATGAGAACTGGAAGAAGGAGGAGCTTAAAAGATACTTACTGCGTTCTCCCATCTTGCAATGGGAGGGGAATCCCATTCAACATATGGGCTATCCAAAATACATTTCATTGGTGCACATCAGCAGTGTATACTCAAAGGTCAGATACAGCTGACTGTAATCATAGAGTTTTATTCACGTGACACATTTGGTACTAAACAGACCTCTATCAAACAACAGGAGCCGATCCTGCAGGGACCTCAGGAACGTCTGCTTGTGCTGTTTCCAATTGACCTCCTCATTCTGTCCATTGACTGTCAGCGTGTACGTGTGAAATATGAGGTGAGATGATCTTTCTGGCTGAAGGGTGACAGACTGACCTTGTAAATCTGAAACAGCAGGTCGAAATTTGTGTCTCCTTAAATGGGTCTATGGATTTTCCAACCGGTCCCAGTGGCAGAGGCTAGAACAATACATTACATTTTGCAAACATGTTAGCTAAGAGCCAAAATTAGAGACTTTAAGATTAACCAAAGATCTCGAATATCATGTTGAGACTTGAGACTGTACATGTATTAGACACAAAGCACTTAAGCACAGTACGAGCAATATATATTAGTGATCCATAGAAGTGTATGTGACAATCTTAATTAATAAGGGTTGACTTCCACTGGATAATCCATTTTAATTCAATTTAGTTTGGTTCAGTTCAAATTGATGTAATTCGATTCAATTCAATTTAAATGTATTTATTTAGAGCTTTTTGTAGTGTTACATGCAAAAAAAAAAGTATATATAGGATATGTGGTATTCCTGCAAATTTTAAAGTCCTTGTAAAATGTTTGTACTTGAACAGAATGTAGTTTTCTTGAGATTATAGGACATTTAGTTAGACATAACATTAGGCTTACATGAAACTAAAAGAAGAAAAATATATAGAAATAGGATGGTAATATATAATTTGCAATAATAACATGAATAGAAATTACAAAATACAGAAATTCTATTGGTACCATGAAATATATGTTAGCACTACATACCTAAAAAAGTAAATAACGTAGAAAAAAAGTGACTAATGAACAGTAAATAAAAAGTTAAATGGTGAAGTCTTTTAGAATGTTACAAAATCCTGTGCTAAGCTAATATCAGTAATGTTTCAATAATGTATCAATAATGTAATGATAATGCAATGATCCCAAACTTTAGACATTCTCTCTCTCTGCCGTTTATGGACATATTTGCTCTCCGCCATCGCGCCAACTAAATTCAAAATGTACCACGCGCTATGATGTGCTTCCTGAACATTGAACAACGGTCCATGTGAATCAGATCTCGGCACGTGTAGTGCGCGTCATAGGAATTTAACGAGGCTTCGAGGCAGAATTTTTGCCTCGAGGAATTTTTTGAATCGAGTAAATCGAGTAACTCGATGAATCGTTTCAGCCCTAAAGTGCACGCATTGAAAAAAGATAGGTATGTATTAGTTTGTCTAAGTTGAGGTAAGAACATAGAAATATGTTGAAAAAAGGTGGTGTTTTTTTTTAAATGCAAATAAGCTAGTGCTTTGGGTTAAGCCGGATATTGCATCATATGGGCACTTTAAAATAGCCAATAGCCGTCCACACAGAAACCAGACGTCTAGGCTAAAACATGGCAAAATGTAAAAAAATCAATCTCGCAAGTTATTTTTGACAAAAGTCACATATAACCAAATTAAAATTTTGTGGGGTTAGAAGTGGGTTACTCAAAGCCATTTACTCATAGACTATTACTTGCTTGCTTTAAGTGTCTGCTACAGCGTGTACTGTTTGCTCATCACATCAAAACACTAACTGAGTTATCTGATTTTGTACGGCAGGGCCGATTACCACTAAAAAGCATCAAGGCTCGGGAAAGGTCTGCTCTACCTGGCAGGCTGGAGTTTGAACTCACAGGTATGAATCAGTATCATAAGACGTTTATCAGTTTTATTTGAGCATCTAGTTTTTCAACACTTTAAATACTGATACAATTATAGAACTATTACTAGATCACTAGCTGAAGAATTGGTTTAAATCTTCATAATGATGAGATATGGGGCCTCATTTATAAATCCTGCGTACGCACAGATTTAATTTGTAAAGTGTGACGCAAAAATCCACAGCAAAGTTCATATTTACAAAAACTGTTTTTGACGTGGAAATGTGCTTAGCGCCACGTCAGGGTCTGAGCAGACGTAGGCCTACACACTTTTGCTTATCGGATTGCTGCAGATTTTTGGAAATAAAAGCCATTCATGCTGATTGTAAAAGATTGAAACATTGACAAGTGCTCTTTTATTTGTCTATGACATTAAATTAGGCATCTTTTAAATGCGGAGATTTGAAACTGCTTGGCTGCGCACAAGTTGAAGTTCTTTCGTGATTTATAAATTTGAAAGAGGTACGCATGTTTTCTGCACGTACGTTCGGTTTATGAATCACACGTACACATTTTTGATAATGATGGTAAGATCAAATATAGGATGGTTTTTACACAGCATTTTATAAATGAGGCCCCATGGTTACTGTGGAGTGCTGTTGTTTAAAGATAGTAAATACAGCCGCCACACACAGCAACAGGCTTTATAAAAAAACGTTTGTGGCCTGTGGTATACAGGCCTTTGTGCAAAAACAGGGTAAATGTAGCAACATAATACCTTACATTTGAAGTGTATTACAGTGTATATATATCATCAATTGACCAGAGTTTGCTGGCAGGATATATTGGTCCTTCATAAACCTTAAGAAAGCAACACTTTAAGACAGTTAAGAGTCAAGTGATCTGTTTCAGTCATACCGAATCGTATGACTCACCTTCACAAAAATAGCCATATGATAAACACCCAGACTGGCTTACCAATGTTCCCCTTACAGCATGGATTTTGTCTAACTGCTAAAACGGCAATAGGCTACTTTAAGTTATGAAAACGACTTTTATTTGAACCTAATTGGTTGTTACTGGGAAGTTCACAAGCTATTAAAGTACATTTGAAAACTGAATATGTGCATTTTTTCACGTACTGTAGGGCCGCATGGGTCAGACAGTTCATGACCGAATTCAAGACACACAACAGTTTAAAACAAGTTCAGTCTGTTTTTTAAACTTGTGTAATCTTTATACTCATCTGGCGTAATGTGTTTTTCAGGCAAACTGATGGAGCCTCTTTTAGTCTCCTGTACTTACCCTGAGGATTATCAAAACTGGATCTTCCAGTTGCAACAGGTACAGCACACTTTTGCAACAGATTTTATCCATTTATAGATTTATCGTGGTTATAGCAGAACAAATCATTTTAAACTTTTGCATGGTTTAAATATTGTCCCTTTTAACTCATATTACTCATAATATATACAATAAATCTTAAACAAGTTAACATGTTATTTTTCTTCCCTCACAGCCTGATAAAGTGACAGATTCATTGCCACATCACACCCCTCCACCTCTCATACCGAAAAAGCGCAGAAGCTGAGGAAAATATGAAGATTAAAAACACAAAATGACTGTGTTCAGTTTCTTCGACACATCAAACTCTCCCGTCATTCATTTTGACAAATGAATGCTGTTGATGGAAAACAGACCTTGACTACTGTGTACTGCATTTTACTCGCAAGCCCCTTCTCAACACAGTTACTAAAATAACTGTGCAGATATTTCTGTTAGATAATAATTAGTACAGTTTCCATTTTTTTTAAATGAGATCAAGCCTCACACGCACGCGTTACATACGTTGTATGAAATGCAGAATGTTTAAGTGAGATAATAAATGACTTTAATTAGACACGCATGTCTGGGCTCGGAGCGCTATGTCTTATCTCTCAACTTCAGCATCTTTTTTCATTAGCTGGAAACTGTTCAAGGGTTTTAAAGCTGGAATAGCCGTAACAAATACATGATCCTCTTTAAATGAGTTGCAGTAAAAAAAATGACATTTACGGTTTAACTGCACCTTTGAAATCTCTATGATTTGCATCCAATAAGCCAAAAGTATAAGCCTTTAGGTTTACTGTGTAGCTGTTCAGGACCAAGCTGTATACAAAATATTACACATCATGCACAGATATTTCTGCCAGGTTGCAGTTTTTCTTGGAACACAGCCTAAGTTTTGAAGGTTTCTGAGGTTTGCACCCACATGTCTGTCAGTGACTGTTTATAGAGCTTTATATTTGTGAATGTCCTCATTTTTGTCAAAGATGAACAGGAAACTTAGTAAAAACAAAACTTTGTGTTTTGTATATCTTTTATATTTATTTCTCCAATTTTTATTGGTCAACCACAATGAATGTCCAAAAAAAGAATGGTAAGGTTTTTGGTATGCTCTTAAAATTGTAAACACTGTTAGCTAGTTTACAATTAAATACAAATGAGAAATTACAATAAAGTTGTATTTTGTTCAAAATTGGTAATGCATTAGCTAACATGAATGAACAATACTTGGTCACACTTTATTTTATGGCATCACTGTTACAGTGTAATTATACAATTAAGTACTAAGTAATAACAACATGTACTCACTATAGGGTTGGGGTTAGGATTAAGGTTTGGTTTAGGGTAAGTTACATGTAACTATGCATAATTAACTGTTATTACTATAATAATTACATGTAGCATGTGTAACAAAGACATCGTAAAATAAAGTGTTACCCAATACTGCCCTCCAAAGTGCAGTATCTACGCAAACACTGAAACTGAGAAAAATGGCTTTAAAGTTTTTTACACCAGCCATTCAAACATGTTACTGCAATTTTGGCACACACATTTCTCTGAAATGGGACAAAATTTAACCAGGAGACTTTGTCACAAGACACAACAGATCTCACAAAGCCCATTTTAACCCTTAACTCAATTTTGACCAAATGCGTAGTTACTGCGCTTTCGCTTTGTAGGGCAGAATACTTCTGCAGCATTTTTAAATCTTAGTTCATGTTCATTTCAGCATTTACTAATTCATTTATAAAATCAAGTGTTGTATGTTGACATTAACTAATGCAACATAAACTAACATAAATAACTGTATTGACATTAACTAAGATTAACAAGAATTAATACATGCTGAAAAAATATAGGTTCATTGTTTGTTCATGTTAGTTAATGCATTTAAACGTTTACTAATACAACCTTATTGTAAAGTGTTAACGAAATTTTAATTAACTAACTAGTTATTTACAAACTATTTTCTTTAATCACTGACTTCATAAAAAGTCTATAGACTTTACGAACGTGTGGTAAATGTCACGACAACATATCTTCCTACATTAAAATAATTTAAGCAATTTCATTTTTTTATGTTATAGCGATTCAATAGTCAATAAACAGTGAGTTTAAAATATTTGTAAAATCAGTTTTATATACTTAAAAAAATATAGGACAGCAAGTGCAGTTTTTTAAAGTTAAGTTGGACATTTTTACAGCATTCACAAGATAGATAATAAATTGGTGACAGTACACCTGACAGTAGGGTGAATTCAGATCAGTTGAGACAGTTTTTGCTATCTACAGTGTCAAAAGTGTCCAAATCTACTTGAATTCACCCCCCCCCCAAAAAAAAAAACTAAAAAAAAATGTGACCCAGATAAAAACAAGTCTGTGTGTAATAAGTCATAGACCTACACTGTAAAAAATGAAAATCAGTCAGAAAATCATATCAACATGTTTTTACATTACTTTAACTTATCATGTTGATCAATTTCAACTCCTTATTACTAAAGTTAATAGCTACAGTAATCTGATTCAATAAAAAAATATTACAGTGTAGGACAGATTTTTCAAGCTTGGCCCTAACAAAACAAAGCAGTTTGTCGAACTTAAAATTAATTGTTAAAATTAAAAGGGGGTAAAATATGCGACAAGTAATTCTGATGTGGCAGATTCTTCATTAATCACACTTTCATCTTGATAGAAAGCTTCAAATAAATATTTTAATATATAAATATTTTGAAGGACCTGAACAAGTCCATGTTTTAATGTGTAGTTACAAGTTATGGTCAACAGACGGCAGCGGTGTGAGGTTTCTAATAACAAACTTGAGGCCCGAGGTTGGACTCGAACTTTCCACCTCTTGTTTTGACAGCTTTGGTCGGTTGCCAAACATTTATACCACTAGCTAACGCGTAAATGCTTTGTTGAAATTATGTTATTAAAGTACAACCAAAAACTAAATAGTCCTATAAAACATATATGATAGGCTACGTTTTAAAATTCAAAACCTTTATTTTGAAAAAAAAAAAAAAACTCAACGGAGCTTGGTGAGAATCGTCTAAAGAGTTGCTAAGATACAGCATAAAGATATGCATGGCACTCAGTTTTGATAATTTTATGCTCTTCTGTCAGGTAAGCCATTTGTTATTTTTATATGTTGCACTTTTTATGTGACACGCCTGTAATTTTTATGTTAACCTTAGCAGAAGTTTCACTAGACTTTATGAATCTAAAAATGTTATTGGCACCGCAGTTATTGCTGCAAAGCTTTACCCAGAAGTGATCCAAGTAGAAAGGAAGATTGTCAACTCATATTAAATAAATCAACAAAAAACTTCACAAAAATGATACATTTTAAAGCCAATTGAATTCAATTGTTATGATATAAATTTATATATTATTTTGATTGAACTCATCTAACAATAATCTTAACAGACTAATGTAAATGAATAATATCATCGACCGCTCTACGTTTCTTTGTTCACATTGGAAACAAACCACTCATAAGTACAAAGCATAAAACGAATTCAAAAGGTTTCAGTGAGATTTGATAAATTGCTTTAATTACAAATACATTCCTGGGCCCCGGGAGTTCGTCTCTTATCTGTCTCTAACTGCGGCTTCCTTTCTGCAGCCTTTCACTCTGATTTACAGCAGTTGGAAAGCATTCAAGGTTTTAAGAACAGCTGTGACAAAGAAGCCATTCTACTTACCTTGTACCCGGCTGCTTTATTGCCCCATGGGATACGAGGTGAGTCTGGAATGAAACTCGTTTTTTTATGAGGCATTCTTTGTTGTAGCTGTGTGCATTGCTGGGAATCCTGGTAACAGTAAGGTGAATTTTACACAGCATCTGAAAGTTAAACTTAAGACAACTTGAGACGTTTCCAGTAAGAATGTTTGCATTTATTTTATTTACATAGTCACCGTAAATGATTATATTTCAAATGTGATTCATAGAACATGCTCAGGTTATCTCAGTACACCATAAAGAAATTGCCCATTGCAAAATAAACAGCAGTATCTCTGACATAAATAACGTTCATCATTTTAATTTAAAGCTGTATGTCTTTATATTCCAATACTATTTAGTAAATGATGCTCTACAGGAGACTAATGTCAATATAGCAGCATCATTCACAATGCCTAACATTTGGTTCCATTGTGCCACTGGTGAATTGTGCATTTGCTTTACTGTGTTACTGGTAAATTTGCTGAAAACAAAAGTATGGCTGCGTCCAAAAGCTTATGCGGCTTTCACACAGGACACGGTTAAACTATTTTGAACTTTGAACGCGGCATGAGCTATGCTTCGCTGTGCTCGTGCTTTGGTTGACGCAACAACAAACCGTCCTCGTGTGGCGCAAGCCATTGAAATGAGTGTGTTTTATAGCACAGCAAAGCAAACACCGTGTCATGTCTGAAAGCCGCATTAGGCAGCTGCCTCATGAGGCAATGACTTCAGTGGCAGCATACTGCATGAAGTGGGCTCAGGGAAACGCATTCGGACAGCCTTCATAGGTAACGTAATGCTGCGTTCAGACCAGCCGTGGTTGAGGCGTCAAGCGCGAGTGATTTCAATGTTAAGTCATTGTGAAGATGCATTTACGCGCATCTGGAGGTCTTGCGGTGCAAATGAGGCGTTAAGCGCGGCGCGGTAGACGCGATTACGCCTCATTCGCGCGTCTAGTTGGTGCGAATGTGGTGCGGATTGAGCGTTGCCACGGGAAATGCCCGAGTTGAAACATTTAAACTTTGGCGGAAAAAAACGAGCTGCGTTAACCAATCAGGGGCTTGCTCTAGTAGTGACATGATTACAGAAAACAAGCAAAGTCGCAGAAGCCCCTCCCATGACGCACATTTTTGTGTGAATGTCTTGATGACTAGAATTTCTCGTGCGGCTTTCACACCCGAATAAAGCGAGTAAACTCAAAATGTTCAAGCGGCAAACTAGACGCGAATTTGACGCCTCAAACGTGGCTGGTGTGAACCCACAGTAACGGAAAGTGTCTTTGTGACTGCTAATCGAATATTTAAAAACTACAATACTAATTTCCCGATAGAAATGCAATCAAAAGTTGTAAAAAGTGAAAATATAACATCATTTACAAAAAGAAATACTCCAGGCACTGTTGTGGCCACTATTTTATTTTTTCAAACTCGCCCAGGCTCGACCAATCACATTCCTTGTGCACGCATACGCATAGCATTGTGGGACACATCTATGCATCCTTCAAAACTTGACCTGATGAAGGTATCTAAGGAGACAGGAAGTAAAGGAAACATTGGATTCGGATGTGCTTTAATGCCTTCCTATCTCGGGGAGCTTTCGGACGCAGCCTTTATGCCTACGTACATGTAAACATCTCGCTCACATGTTTTGGAGACACGCTATGGAGAAATCTAATGAAAACACTCAATTGTAATATGGCTTATGTACCATATGAACCTGTGTAAAAGGTGTATTATAATTATGCTAAACAGAGTAGCCTACATATCCAGATTTTGTCCACCCATATGATGAACTCATGACAGCTGCGTTTCGACCAAAGTGCATCTGTAGACTGAAAAAGCTCAGCATCATATACTACATACAGTATTGAAACATGCAAAAGATCTATCAACAAAACCATAAAGATAATATCTCTACAGAACCAATGCTTAAAAATCAACTGAAGTGCAAAAGTTGTTGACCATGTAATTCAAATATGCAATGCATAGCTTTATTTTTTCTATATGCAATACATTTTAGAAGAAAGACATCTACAAGGTATACAATATAACTTACTAGTACAGCTAGAATGTTAGCCATGGGAATTTTAAATAAATGACTTAAAAATTTACTCTGGTTTGGCGAAGCACATGTAGCAGTGACTACCATACTTCAAGGCCTTAAAGAGTCTCTCCCTCCAATTTTTGTGAGACGCACTTAATGCGAATGTTCTCGCGGAGGTTTCGCAAACGAGCACTGCGGCTTGTGATTTCCTCCACGTATGCTTTGGGGAACCAGCCCCTCTCTCCATCAGACATCCGGATCCCGTCTACCCACCCTGTGAATTAAAAACATGACAAACCGTAAATCTCCTATTTGTAGTCCTCCAAATGATTACTTGAAAGGAAAATTATAGAAAAGATTTTCTTACCGTCACTTGTAATTGTTATAGCTTGAAGAATGTCCGCCTTCTCCAGTGTCAACTCATCGTGCTCCTGAGCCTGGTAGCTCTTGATGCACTGAACCTGAGATAGATCTGTACAGACATATACAGATAAACAGTTACATTGTGTTGTTGGCAAATGTCAAGTTTGGCATTAAATGGCATTCAATTTTTTAAGATCTCATAAACGCTTCGACGGAAGAATTTGTTTTGAATTATTTTGGCAAAAATCACTCCACTGACTGGACATGCAAAGCCACTAACCACAATAACAAGTGATATGTCAGAAGTGATAAGTACACACCATCATTCTCATTGGTCTGCTCAATAGCTTCCTTTGGATTGGAGGGAAACATGGCTGTGATCCACCTCTGTTTACTGCTCCTGTATATATTAAACTGTTCTTTACCAGGTTTTATGCATCCTGTGAGGATTATGTTTTAGAGAAACTAATATTTAATTGTCAGTGTGAGGTGTGTGGATGTTAATATTTGTGATTGTTCTCACTCCGTTGGTGACTTGAGCAGGATCTGATGTTTCAGCTGTTGTCCCTCACATAACTGCAGGTAGAAGATAAAGCCTGAGATACCCTGAAGTTTCTGGCTTAGATCTTTCACCTTAAGGTCTTCAATCTTTGCATGTACAAATACCACGAATTTCCATGTGCTGTGACAGGGAAGAAGATATTGTATCAATTTATTAAATAATATGCTGTTTCTAATGAGTTATTAAAAATAATGCAGTTTTCTTAATTTTACTGTAATGAGAAAGTTTTTATTAGACTTACTCCTTCCTTCGGGACAGCAGAAGACAGTCATTAAACAGGTGAAGGTACACAGGCCGAGTGGTAAGTTTAAACTTTGACCCAGATATACTCAGGTTTTGCGTGTCCACCTCTAATAGTTCACCGTGTTTGACTAACCAGCGAGACTGAGAGATCAGTGGAAAAATCTAAAAAAAAAGAGGAAAATTTTACATTGCATAAGCTTTGTTTCAAAACCTTGTGAGACAGGGCCGGCCCTAGGCATAGGCGAAATAGGCAAATGCTAAGGGCTAATGGTGGACAAAGTGGGAAAAATGCTGATTGTTTTGCATAGTCACTAGCTGTTGCTAGGGTGGTACTGTATAGCTTGTTACTGTGTGTTGCTAAAGTGGTAAAGCTGGTTGCTAGGCATTCTTTAGGTCAGTACTGTGTGTTATTAGTGTGTAATAGCGGTTAGGATTTTCTATCTGGTTGGAAGTACGGTGGCCATTCGTGCCAGCTTCGTCGGACACGTCCCGGCCAGGATTTCGGGGGCTTTCTCTGGAAGTCGCATTGGTCGACCGCATATGTCATCAAGGTTTAATATTTCAGGTTCTATTTAAAAAAAGCAACCATTACATTTCAAGGTAAGAATGAAACTACAATGATTGTATTAAAAGAAATAAACCTTAATTTTCTAATGTATTTTAACTGATGACGTATGTGTTCAAGCAATGCAACTTCCGGAAGACGCACCCGAAATCCTGTCCGGGACGCGTCTGGCGAAACTGGCACAAATGGCCACCCTAGTAGGAAGGTGTTGCTAAGGTGTTCTAGGTATACCCAGTAACCATCGAGAGAGAGAGAAGGAGAGAGAAAGAGAGAGAGAGAGAGACAGAGAGAGAGATATGGGGGCTGTGTGTGTGTGTGTGTGTGTGTGTGTGTGTGTGTGTGTGTGTGTGTGTGTGTGTGTGTGTGTGTGTGTGTGTGTGTGTGTGTGTGTGTGGTTTCTCTGTTAACATAAACATTGAATAAAAGTCAACTGCTTAATGTTATAAGAAAATATCTTGCCCTCAAAGTGAATCTTCTTATTTAGATGTATTAGCTCTTCCATCCTCTTCATGGACTGCACACTGGAGTTACATTCCTTTATAATCTAGTGCAGTAGATGACAGCTTTTAATTCATTTAACGCATATATTTATATCCTTGTAAATCATTGTTTGTGACAGTTTTACTTCCTCATTGTTACTCTCTTACCTTTTTGAGCTCATTAAGAGCTTTGGTGGCTGTGTCCTCATCTCGTGATCCAGGAGTTGTTCTTTTTAGGATATTCTACAATGGACACAGCACTATTAAACAGGCAGAATAACACTGATGGTATCATCTGCTACAGATCTAAATAAGGCTTGTTTTAGGGCTTTTTATAATATATGATGCCATTTGGTAAAGAATAAGGAAATTAAAAATAAATATTTAGCACTGTGTTACTCTGTCTAAATCTGGTATTAAGTAAACAGCAGTGTGTGATCAACATCTGTGACCGTCGATATTAGCAGGTGTACAGCAGGGCCGGTAAAGGGCTCATTACATGTAGCCCCGATTTGTTGGTTTCATTCATACTTCTGCTTCGTTGTTCTGGTTAACGTGCAATTACACACGCCCATGTAACCCACAATAGCAGAGCAACAGCCGAAGAAGAAGCTACTTGCCCAGTAAACCCACAAATGAAGTGGAAGCTTGTGTATGTTATTTGAAAAGACCAGCAGTGATGAAGGTAAATAGACAGTGAATATTGTTGCAGTTTGAGTTAAATATCACATCTAAACTTGGCCCATATTTGTCATAAGCGGAAACCCGTATGAGGAAATGTGTCGCAGATCTTTTGACATGAAGGGAGGGGTTCTAGCAGATCAATCACCGCGCTTGCGGTCCGCGTAGCATTGACGTGCTGGTGCATTTTGGGAGAGGTGAACGTAAGGCTATGCCATAGGCTACTGCATAGGGTTTGCATCTTTGCGTAGGCTACACCATACAATCAACGCAGACGTATAAAGCCTGCTTAACACACTACTACTATGAGCACTCTGCATGTGGATGATGGCATACCTCCACCAGCATTTTGAGACGTGTGATCCTTTGAAAAGGAAGGATGAGAAATGAAGTAAGAGGAAGCCTCTGGCATATTGGGTCCTCTTCCAGGCGGGCGAGGATTCCAGGGAATTTGGGATTCTCTTGTCTAAGAAACCACAAAGCAAATGTTTGCACCTCCTAAATTTTGCTACGATCAAATCATGTATATTTTGGCACTGATGGTTAGAAGGTGTTAGGTTTTCCTCAGATGCTTACAAAAGCCGCTGATAGGTCTGTTCCTGATAAGCTTGATTGGTGACATAAGGCAGATAAACTCTCCTGAGAGCAGGACAGTGTTCAAACACAATGTCACAAACATCAAAACGCAGAATGTCCCCTTCTAATCTATGCTCCAGATCTTGAAGAAACCTATGGAGAGGGAATAGATATGGAAAATACAGGTCTTAAAACAGGAATTGTGATTCTAGGACACTCTAGGAGACACATGTGAGATTAGTAGAGAAGCAAGAAAAAATCTGGTAACATAAGCCAAAAGTCATTGCTTTCTACAAAAAAGTAAAGATTTTTTTCCTTATGGGAGTACACATCTGGGATAAAGAAAGAAGTGCAGAGATAGATCTCTTCATTTTCCCTCACCTTTCACTGACTTCTTTCACATCAGGCAGCTTGGAGAAGAGCCACTGTCTCTCCTGTGTGCCCAGACACTCACAGAGCTCCGAGGACATCATAAAATGGTCAACTGCAATAGACAGACTGCGTATGTATGAGGCCTCTGATGTCACCAACTCAAACTTGGCCTGAAATAGGAAAAACATGTGAAGATTAGATTTCCTAGCAAAATGTGTTGGAAGAATAAAAAAACATGTATGTGAATGTAAAATCACCTCCTGTAGTTTACGCTCTTCATTGCTGAAGTTGTCCAGTTGTCCACTTGTTCGAACGTCAGGAATATCCTGCCAAAGTGAGAAGGCGGAGCCTCTCGATGACCGAAATGAACTGGATGGGGAGAGGTTGCCAGAAGAGACAGAGTCCCCCCTTTCCTCATCAGTTCCAGGCTCCGCTCCCTGTTGCCTCTGAATTTCTCTGTTAATAGCAACATCGCTGTATTCCTGATACAAAATCACTGAGAGAGGATGAAAAAGTGAAAATGGGTATATAAATTATGCTTAAATCTTAGATGCTTTATTGTGCAAACTTACAGTTTGGCAGGAAACGTGAAAGACGTTTAGAGCTACTGGGAGGGCTGCCTCCTTCCTCATCAACTGAAATTCTTCTCATTCTGTGGAGAACAGGTCATAAGTCATTCAAAAATGAGTTCTCATATTCAAGTAAGATGTTTTCTGTTGGTAATAGTGTGTTATGGACACCTTTGCTTGGAGATCTTTCTCTGAACATGCAGGTTAGAGTCAGTAGAGGGCAGTGGTGGTGCAGACCCCACAGGGCTATGTGGCACACTGTCACTTGATCCCCCTGAGAAACGTTGTCTGGAGTTGGGTTTGTCTACAAACACAGAAGGGAGAGAGAAGGTATACAAAAGAATTAAACCTGAAAATGTAGCACCCAAGTGTCATAATGACATCACAGTACAAAAAGTCTTTCATTGAGCTAAACAGTGCTCATGAGTCACTTACAATCTGGACTGAGGTTTCCAGACAGGTGGCGGTCCCGGGAGGCAACGCGAGCAGAGAGGGACTTGCCCAGCTTAAGGGTAAAGGAGTTTTTTCTCTGTGAGAGTTGCAGGCGGGAGATGAGCTCAGAGGCAGAGAAGCGCCGGCGCTCGTTGTCTGCTGAGCGAGAACGGGGGAGTGGCAGCAAGGTCTCACTGTTAAGGGCAGGGTCTTCCAAAGTCCCACAATCCTCCAGTCCTAGCCTTTGCCTACCCCCATCATTAATGCCCCCCTCTAATCTGGTAGCCTCCTGAAATGAATCCAAGGAGGATTTTGGAGGGGTTGATATTGCAAAAGGAGAGAGTTCTTCATCTAGCCCTGGAAGAGGACTGGAACTTTGAGATGTGGGTATGGTAGAACCCACCGAGCCAAGCCCTCCTTCTACGAAAGATTCAAAGGATCCTGGGATCAGGTAGTCACACTCCAGGCCAGGGCTGCTGAGAGCCGCATCAATCAGAGTGTCTGGAGAGTACACCCTCATCTTACGCCCTGTTAGCAACACCAAACGACATGCCAAAATTCACAATGAGACCAAAACACCTTAATCTATTAACAATAAAATCTCATAATACAGAATTGTCTATACAAAATGTATGTCATTAACTGTAACTCCTGTATGCCATTCAGTCTCAAGAGTGATACAGGAACCATTGCACTGTGACAAACTATTTGTGGTAATGCAAGAATGTGGGAGGTATGTGTCAAGACCCATTAAACCCAGACTGGCACTTACGTATGGACTTCTCCTTTATGGATCCCAGGGATGTGCGTCTCTGTGGACGAACTGGGTCCAGAGATGGAAGCTCTGTGGGGGAAGAGGGAGAACTTTGTTGCTGAGACTCCAATGAGTCCCTGTCCCCAGGGACCCATGTAGGCGAGAGAGGCAAAAACAAGCCTCTAGAACTGAGACACTTAAATCCTGGTTCAGGCTGTTCATAAACTGTCTCGGGTAAGTCAGTAATGGGTGTCCACATTCGCTCCTGAACCACCTCCACAAAATCTTCAAGTGTCGGGTCTGTAGTCCCATTCTTTGCTGAGTCAGAGGGCCTGTTTTCATTGCATCTTGCTGGCTCGGAACAAGGGTAGGAACTGGGCTTCTCTAGTGTGCGTGATTGAAAACCATTAGTGCTAGGCTGTTGAAGGTCAAGGAAGGCCAACGTCTCTTGTTGGCACACGGCAATGTGTTGATGCTGCCGCAGGAGAGGCCTACCCTCCCGAGAGTCGCTCAGAGCTTGGGTCTCAACTGTGCCTGGAAACCACATGTCAGAGCTCTCGCCTCTGCAATGAAACGCTTGGAGGTGAGGCTGGAAGTCAAGGAGAGGAGAGAATCCATAGCCAGGGAGCATGGCTCAGGAGGCACATGGGTACTACAAATAAAAAATAAAGACAAAGAACATAAGATACTATACCTCAGGTACTGTATACACATAAATACAAGTTATTAGTTGAAATACAAATTGAATAGTTGATATGCAGTAAGAGTATTAAGCTTTAAAATGAATGTGAGTAGCACAGCTCAAGTTCATTTGGTTCATTTTAAAATCCCTGATCACAGATTTTGTTGTTGTTGGAGCTGTGCATAGGTCATATCTTAGCTTTTGTATCTCCACATATGAACACAGAGAAGTAGATCCCTCTGGCCATTGTTTTTATTGTGTCAGCGCAAACTGATGCACAGTAAAGCTCTTCTTATCTCTGCAGTTTTAGTGGATTTGGCGTTCCTCTGTGTAACCGGTTAAAGTCTAGCTGAAAAATATTGCAGGCTCTCCTCTCCCCCATACTGTAGCAAGCTTGGCTCAGTCGCTACTGCTGGATCTTCCTGTTGTAATTAAAGAGAGCAGCATGCAGCCCTCATCCCCTGTACTTATCTACATCATTTACAGCTGGATCCCTCACTCCAAACATAATGGCTCCTGTACTGCAGCTTTAGCATGAAGTCACATGAGGACACATCTCTACCATTGCTAGCAGCTTATACCTATGCCACACAATGGAAACCCTGACAGAGGAAGTCAACTTCGATTCTCTGCCTGGCTTCTCGCTCTTTCTCTTACATATTTCCCCTGTTTCCAAACAGCTTTCCATTTACCCAAACAATCTGGGTCATAGCAGAGGCAACTCTTATAAGCATTCAATGTCTTGCCTTAAGGGACAGGCATACCTCAGCTAGCTTAAGCTATGACATTTCCTGAGCTATTAAAGCAATAAAAATTTGACAGGCTGTCCTTTCTGATGACCCACAGCTTATCCACTGACCCATGAAATAAAAAGAGATGTTTTCTAAACTTAGAGATGAAATCCTACTAAGAATGCTGGTTCAGTTGCCACTAGATGCTTTAAACCCTATATACAGTACAATTTTGACTTACGTCAACCAGCCAAAGGAAATGTAAAATAAAATAAACCATTGTTTATTGTGATGTAGTAAATCTCCATACACTCAAACATCTGCTGTACATCGGTTTTCTCTGAGAGCACAAAAGAAGTCTTTTTCTATCTCAGTCTCTCTCTGAAAGCCAAATGTACACAAAGCTAATTCTTCTTTTCGACTGCACGATTCAACATGATCCACACGCATGAGTACTCGCACACATGCATATGAAAAGCCCAGTCAACACAATCTGACTCTCTGTTCTAATAAAAAATTATACCCACATCTGCACAACAAACACACTCCACAACTAAACCCAAAAACACAAATGGTTACCTGTTCCCTACTCAAACAAAGGATCCCATTATTTCCCCAGATGGGGATAGTTCTCAGGTGCACAGGAGATTTGAGAGTTATGGAGCAAATCTGGTTTCTCACACGCACATACCGAAATAATAGTCAATTGGTTTATTACAAAGGAATGTGATGACTTAAATGAAAAAGATTTACATATAATGACTTATGCATCGTGACCAACAGCTAAATGGTGGTCTTTGTTTTGCAAAAATGAATACGAATATAAACTATGCTTTATATCCAAGTATATCCACAATTTCTGAAAAACGCTTTGGAAAAAGGAGTCGGGCCGACTACCAAAACACACTTGTAGCCAATCAGCAGTAAAGGGCGGTCTACTAACCAACTTCGTTGCCTGGGTTGCGCATGTGTGGGGCGGGTCTATCAAAAGAAGGTCCAGATTCAATTGGGGTAGGGGAGATTGTTTAGGTGATTTCAAATATCAACACTGGCTATCAAACATTGTGCACTCCGCCTTTAAAGCCCATTATGAAACAGCCATATATTCAATTTCATCTCTCGTCCCTTTAAAATTTACAGTGAAATCCACCATGTAATTTTCCTTATTCTCAACGTGTTATTTCCTGATGTTTTGGTCTTTGTTGTATCTATTTTCCCTGTAATTTTGGAGGGGTCCTGTAAGTTAGGGCGTCTGCAAAGTAAATGAATAGAAAACTGCCATCTTCTTTATTGTAGCTGTGATCAAAGAAACAAATTCTCTCCTCTGACCACCAAGCAGAGAGTAAAGAAGCACATGACTCCACAAATATGTAATGAAACATTCAGCAGTTTCAACAATAACAATAGATATGAAGAAAAATAAAGATTGTACATATCAGTAGACTGTAGATGTCTAGATGGACATAATGCCTACTGCTGTGAAGCATGTGCTCTAAATAATGAACCTATAGTTCAAACTTATTTAAAAAAGTGCCTACAAATCTATTAAGACCATAGTCAAAACACAAAATCAGGCAGAGGAAAGCACTCTTGCCCCTTTTTTCGTCTTAATTTGTAGATTTTGTAGCTTGTTTGGGCACAGGGTCTAACAGTATGGTGTGATAGGTTACTGTTTGTGTGTTACATTACTCTGAGGCAGACTGACGCCGCTCTTCTAATTGGCCTTTAAGGAAAAGCAAAGATTTAGGGTGCATCATGGCATCTGCTTTTTACAATTCCGACTCATTTTAAGCTGCTGAAACTATGGCACATTATTTAAAATGCAGGTGGTGACAAAGAAAGACCACCTATGTATTTTCTAAATTAAGCCCTAAATATAAAAACATAAGAGTAGTGCATGTTTCTTATGTGCTAGTAGTTGTGTTGTACCAATTTAGTAGTAGTTTTATCCAAACATAGCATTCCAAGGTAACGCATTGTGGTAGTAATGCAAAAACTTTTTAAAGTCCTCCTGTAGTCCATAATATTACTTTAAGGGGGCATATCATGTCAAATCTGACTTTTTTCATGTTTAAGTGCTGTTTAATTGGGTCCTCAGTGCTTCTATCAACCTAGAAAATATGAAAAAGATTAACCTAGTAATTTAGATTTGGTTGACCATTCTCTGCAAGCATGTGAAAACATAGGTCATGGCAATTTGGCTCCCCTTGTGATGTCAGAAGGGGATCTTATTATAATAATACCGCCCCTTAATCTGCACTATCCAACCACGGCACTGCCATTAAGTGTAGAGAGAAAGAAAAAATAATTTATAGCACAACTGAGTTTCAGTTTTAACAAACCACATGTTTATGGTGATCAGTGTTTGCATTTCATCAGCTCATTTGCATTTTAAAGGACACACCCAAAAACGGCACATTTTTGCTCCCACCTGCGATTTTAACATGCTATAATAAATTATCCATACACTGTGGGGACAACAAAGATTTATTTTACATCTAAAAAGTCTTGTGAAATGTCCCCTTTAACTCATCTTTGAGCATCATAATAGCATATGTAAAAGTTTTAACTGTGACAGTAATTTCTTCATGCTTTAAAACAGCCTTAATGTAACTCTACACCATTCCTCATGTGGTATACGTGGATCTATGAATATGCATATTAGCCCCTATATATATTTATGTATGTAAGTAGATGCCGATTCAGCAGTTTTAGACACATAACTACTAAGTCCAGTTTCACACAATGCATACGTACTGTAACATGCATGTTTAGGAAATCGAGGCTCCAGGAATGAGACTTTAGGAAAATCCAGTTTTATGTAGAAAATACTTAGCAATGGTGATAAATTCTGAATTTGCACATGGTTTGTTTAAAGCATATTAAAATCACCACATAGACATACAGTATAAACAACCTTAAAACTTGATTTTCACAACAGGGGGACTTTACTCATCAGGGAACACACATACTAAAAAAATACCACAACCTCATGACAGTTGTTTGTATTTTACAAAATAATTTAAATGATTTACACTCTAAAAATTGCTGGGTTGTTTTTACCCATGGCTGGGCCAATATTGGGCACAATGCTGGGTTAAAAACGACCTAATGCTGGATAGTTTTAACCCAGTTGCTGGGTTGTTTCAAATGATAGAGCATGTATAGATTTAAATTCTGGAGGGGTGAACGGGGACAGCTGGAGGTGGAGAACACTTCTTTGTTTGTGTTTGGTGTGGGGCCGTCTGATCCTTTAAAGTGCCTGGAGCCTTCCTCCACCTACTCCATCAAGACAGACACCGAAATCCCTTTTCACATAAGCAAGGCATTGACATTGCCCTCAAACCTCTCAACACCAACATAACAAAGAGACAGAAGCCCACAGGTGCAACAATGCCTGGTATATGATATTACTATAACAAGCTATGTTTCTTTGGATTGTCTTAAACCAAGGTCCTGTCTTAAAGAAAAATGTTACACATTTATCTGTTCCCTCAGCTTTTAACATCAACACCTCCCATACTGAACACACCCAGTTAAATACAGGAGGTCATGCACACAGACAGTATGCTAAATGTTGAAAACAAATCACTATAATTAAAAGCTGCAGTTTAGTATATGTATGTTTGTAACAAATCAACTAATTTGTATATTTGTTAAACAGGGTTGTGTCAGTTTTATCCCTTTTTAATCTTTCCTAAGCCATTATACAAAAGAGATATAGGCAGCCAGTTTACTTACTTTTTAAGCTAAACCACTTTTTATTTTATACATAATAATATTTTTTAAATCTGTAGTTCTACCAAGAAATGTTAAAAAGTGAACACTTTGTATTTGTTTACAGTAATAATCCATTTGTTAACACAAATTAACAATGAATAATACTTCTACAGTATTTTTTTTTATCTTAGTTCATGTTAATTTTAGCCTTTACTAACACAATTTTGAAATCAAAATTGTAACTGTTAAACATTAACAAAGATTAATAAATGGGAAAAAAGTATTGTTCATTGTTTATATGTTAGCAAAAGCATTTATTAAACAACATTACTGTAAAACTTACTGTTTTACTGTATCTTTTTAGACCTCTGTTTAAAAACACTGACTCTAATCAATGTCCATTAGGTTTAGTCTCAGACGGCACACCCACAGATCACACACAGCCTGTTTCCTAACCGTCTGATGCATAATGCACAGAAGAATATACAGGATTTATTAAAATACCAATTATTGTCTTTATTTGCAGTACTTTAAAAAATTACTTAATTACAAAGCCTTGAAATAATTGTGTGCACAGAGCAGCAGATGATTTCCAGCACAAGTTAGAAAAAAGCACTAGCAACTTTGCAGCTTAATGTTGTTCTTTTGTATATTTCAGATAATGGTATACTTAATAATGTATTGTTTAATCTGTTTATCATCATGATTTACATGACCTCACCCTGCAGATGCTTTAAGCAGTCCTCCTAATGTTTGTTGGGTTTTTACTGCCCAGATCTTTAATGTGCTGTTAAATGTGTGCCACATTAAAATAATGACCTACTTTTACTGTTTTATTTACGTCACATTCATTCACACTCAGCTTCCTGTTTTCTTTTACTTTGTTTGAGATGTGAACTGAGCCAGTGATCCCCCCACCCCCTCTCCTTTATTATATGGACAGGTAAAGACTAGTCTCTCTGATCTGCTTGTTTTGAAATGTGATCAGGTACGATGCATGCACCTTAAGATTCACCATGCTGCAGACTGCATCAATATTTGTGATATTGTATAATGCAGTGGTTCCAAACTTTTTCAGCATGCGGCCCCCCTTGTGTACGGTGCATTCCTTCGCGGCCCCCCAAAGAAATTTGTGACAAAAACTGTTCTAAAACTCAACATTTTAATAATAAAAAAAAACATTAAATTATACAAAAGTAGTGTTTTGGTTAATAGCCTTATTTTTTTAGGTTTAATTACACAGAATTCATGATAAATTAATGTATTTCATAAAATGTCATATAACTGGGGCCCCCCTGGCACCATCTCGCGGACCCCGTGGGGGCCCCGGCTCCCAGTTTGAAAACCACTGGTATAATGTACACATATTAGTTTCAATGCAATGTTTGTGCAGCATAAATAGCCTTTAAAAAAAGAAAATCACAGTTTACTGTATCAAGATCAACACTGAAAAAAATTATTCATTTAATTTACAATTTTTTTAAGGTAAGTGGTTGCAATCAATTTATTTAAGGTACATTTAAACAAAAATTTTTTTATTTTATTATTATTATTTTTTTTGTTTAAATTTAACTTAAATAAATTTATTGACTTTCCTTAAAAAAAGTGCGTTTGCACCATATGTCGGAGCGCTGCCCACTACACCATCGGGTCCGACCCTTTTTACTTTTATGCAGGGTTTTGATTTACTTCAGATGTTGATTAATTTTAAATTACAAAAATCCATTGGAAATCACCATTTATTTAATGCAGAGCTAGAATTTATTAAGATTTTCTATGAGAGCACTGTTAACTTAATTATGCAAGTTAATTCAACCTACTTTTTAAGTTTTGACTTAAAATACGTTGACATAACTTAGAAAAACAAGTTAAAATCGTTTAACTTAATTTGTAAAGTAACATAAAAAATATATGTTATGATATATTTTTTACAGTGAGGCTGTACACAGCTAAAGTATTTTATTCCCATTAGATGAAATGGTTCCATGCCAACAGCGTGCCTGAAAAACCCGCAGGCTACAAAGCTAAACAGGTGTGCACAGAGTAAGAGAAAGGCCTTTTACACATACCTGTAGGGCTTGGCTTTTTCAGGATCGCTTTCACAGACAATCACAAACATGTGCACACACTCGCACACCCATGCACACATTTGTGCAAGCTTGCATTATGAGAGAAGCATGACGCACATTTATTCGTACATTAAAAAGCATTAAATAGCTTGCTACTAGCTAACTTCCAGGTGGCGCGTGCAAACCATTAAGTTTATCAAAAAGTATGATAAAAGTTAATATAATATAACAACCAATCCATTCTTTTCTTATATACGTCTTGGAATTCAAGGGCCATTTGCGAATGCAAACAAAAACAATGCATTGGTTAACCATTAAGCCTTCCGTGCAAAGCAAGTTCATTTTCATGGCCGACCTCCACTCACAATAAAGATCTTTGACACATGTAGACACATTCCCTGAATTACTGCGCTTCTGTCATTCCACTTAAATTGCCCAGTAAGCTGTAGCCCGGGAACAAACAAAGAGCCTCGTCTGTCTAAACTCACGCAACAAGAACACTCCCTGTTTGTCCAGCCGCATCCTATCAGTACCGCTGGGGGAAGCTAACTGTCGTACTAACTGTCGCACAAACAAGGCCTGTTCTTACTGCTCTCTTCCGTCACCATCTGTTCATTCGGCAGGTGAGCTCTGCTGTTTTTTCAGCCCTTACAACCTATTTAAGTCCAATCGTATACTAATAGAGTTGAGTGAAGGATCTGGATAACCCTTCCACCCCGAGTGGCCTTGTTGACCCGATTTCGGCAAGCTAAATAAGGGTAAGTGAGGAGAGAACTTTGCATACAGAACCCAACTG
Source organism: Misgurnus anguillicaudatus (assembly GCF_027580225.2). Taxonomy (NCBI): domain Eukaryota; kingdom Metazoa; phylum Chordata; class Actinopteri; order Cypriniformes; family Cobitidae; genus Misgurnus; species Misgurnus anguillicaudatus. Next base: position 18,094,741 of record NC_073349.2, read on the forward strand.
GGATAGAGGATTACTAGGTGTGGCTCGGCGTCTTTTTCCCCCATACTGCAGATCCAGTGCATGTATGTGCAGATACAGAGTCAGCCTGTTGCCTCCAACTGACAGGTGATGGGGCAGGTGCTTCAAATTCAGAGAATGGTGGTAGGGAGGGGAGTACATATCATTTTATGGTGTGAAACACACTGTAAATCAGTCCCACTTAAGATTAACTTAACTGAAGTAAAAAATGATTTCCAAAATGACGAAAGTTGTGTACCATGGTTAGGGTTACCAAAAATACCAGAGTATAACAAAAAAAGCCCAAAAAACATGGTATTACTTTGGTATGTGTTATTGATACCATTTCCAATTGTAATGTAAATGTAATAATAATCTCATTATTTAAATTCTTTTTTTAGTATAGTACTTCAAGAGAACTTTAGTATAGTACTTCTTTTTGTGATTGTTGCGGGCAAAAATCTTTGATCTTGCGGCACGTTTTCTTAAAAAATGCGATAGGATATGCGGGATATTTCATTGCATAAAATTGCGGGAACTTGCCTAAATTGCGGGAACTTGCAAAAACTGTTTGCAGCTTTTCATTGATGTTCACGTCGCATAATTACGTCACTTCCTAACATTCCCATGACAACAGGGGACATGGCTGCGCATGTGTGAAGTAAATGCAACATTTTTCAACTTTCTGCTAAGATATATATGACTTTTTGCTACGAAAATGCGGGAATTATGAAATCATGCAAGCCCCGCATATTTTGCGAGCGGAAAACTGCAATTTATGTGGCGAATGTGCGGTGTATTTAAAAAAATGCGGCCCCTTGCATTAATATGCGGACTTTGGCTGATTATGCATTGAATCATGCGATCGCATAATCACATTTTTCTGGAGGGACTAGATGTTAGAAACACCTGATGGATAAACATAAAGATTGCTGCATAGCCTATACGTTTTCAACATATGTGAGCTTGTCTTTGACATGGTCTTAGGCAATATTAAAGATATCAAGGTTATATTTTCACAGCATGTTCTTTACATTATGTAGGATTATTTTATGTAGAAATGACTTTGGCTGCGTTTTCACAGACTGGATATACATGCCAGTTTGTTTGGTTGTACTGTTTTGTTTCCAAACAGTGCCAGTGCCATCCAATGCTGTTCTTATCTCTGCCAGCATTCATAATGAATCCAGACCTGCAGAGAACTTTGAGAATGCAATGAGTCATGAAAAAACATTCAGCAAAAACACAGACTGGCACAGCCGAGGTGGAGGAGTGGCGAATCCCCCCCCCCCCCCTCCAGTTCCCCGCTGACGTTGATAGCTGCCAACAGTGGTAACACAAAGCACCACCAAGTCACACTCCATGAGATTTATCCACACTGAAACAAACAGTATCAAAAGTTCACTCTTTTTACCAAAGATCCATGAAGACACTGAAATGTTTGCGTGTCTTGATCACAATGTTGCAGATGTCAATCTGCTTGTTGTTTATTGTACCGGTCCATTGTGGGTGGAAGAAAACCACCTGATCTTACTTCAGTGAAAAAGGCCCTGTAATTGAGTGGGATAATCTGTTACTAAAAGGATATCTGTTACATCTCCAGTGGAATGACGGTGCAATGGTTTCTGAGGCTGTACAGGATGAGAATAAATAAAAGTGAAGATGAATAAGGGAGGGGGACTTTTCTGTGATGTGATACTTTTTTGTTTACCCCATATTCTCAAGTGGCCTTTAACCCATGGTCCATGACACGGCTTTTATTTGAAGTTGACTACAAAAAATCTGATAATATGTGACCCAGTCAGTAAAAACCCAGCTAAAGTAATTTTTGTGTGTGAAAGTATAACTTTGATATCTTTAATATTGACTAAGTAAGGTAATGTCAAAGATTAAAATAAATCAATGACTGAAATCAAACTTTGATGCTCCTAATCTCATAATTCGATGAGGCCAGTTTGTAAGAAGTTTTTAACTTGTTTTCTATAGTAAACATTTGAAGCATCCATTAAATAATATAAATTTATCAGAAAAGCAAAATTGCATAATATTTTTTAGAATAAGAAAACTTTTTTTTAACTATAAATAAACATCATTATTTTATCATAAGTTGAAAAAAGACTTAATTAAAGGGGCATTTCACTTTTTTTGAAAATATGCTTATTTTCCAGCTCCCCTAGAGTTAAAGGCGGAGTCCATGATGTTTGAAAGCCAATGTTGATATTTGAAATCACCTAAACAAACACGCCCCTACCCCAATAGAATCTGGACCTTCTGTTGATAGACCCGCCCCACACATATGCAACCCGGCAAGTATGTCGGTTAGTAGACACGCTTCTTACTGCTGATTGGCTATAAGTGTGTTTTGGTAGTCGGCCCGTCTCCTTTTCCAAAGCGTTTTTCAAACATCGTGGACTACGCCTTTAAACATTTGATTTTTACAGGTTTGGAATCCATTCAGCTGATCTCTGGGTCCGGCGGTACCACTTTTAGCATAGCTTAGCGTAATCCATTGAATCAGGTTAGACCATTAGCATCGCGCAAAAAATAACCAAAAGGTTTCGATATTTTTCCTATTTAAAACTTGACTCTTCTGTAGTTACATCATGTACTAACACTGACAGAAAATTAAAAGTTGCAAATTTCTAGGCAGATATGGCTAGGAACTATACTCTCATTCTGGTGTAATACACTGAAAAAAATGATTAATTGAATTTAATAAATGTTTTTAAGGTAAGTGGTTGCAATCAATTTATTTAAGCTACATTTAAACAAAAGTTTTCTATTTTATTTTACGTTACTAATCTTTTTTGTTTAAATGTAGCTTAAATAAATTGATTGCAACCACTTACCTTAAAAAATGTATTAAATTCAATGAATTATTTTTTTCAGTGTAATCAAGGACTTTGCTGCTGTAATATGGCTGCAGGAGGCGCAATGATATTACACAGTGCCCGAAAATAGTCCCCTGCTATTGAAAGTAACCAAGGGGACTATTTTCGGGCAGTGCTGTAACTACAGAAGTGTCAAGTTTTAAATAGGAAAAAACTCTTTGGTTATTTTTTAGCGCAATGCTAATGGTCTAATCAGATTCAATGGATTATGCTAAGCTATGCTAAACGTGGTACTGCCAGACACAGAGATCAGCTGAATGGATTCCAAAACGGTAGAAAAATCAAATTTTTACTTCTAGGGGAGCTGGAAAATTAGCATATTTTCAAGTGGAGTGTCTCTTTAAGACTAAACTTATCTCTGACTAAACCGGTCTCATCCAAAAAATCTTTGTGTTTAGATATTTTTACTGGAAAGAAAAAACCTAGACAAGAAAAAGTTCACAGTTTCAAGATTTGTATTGTTGAATAACGTTTGTCTGGGCAGTCAGGATAATTGCTGCTCCTCTCACAGTAGTGTAGAGGAAAGCATAAAGCCCTCCATCAGACAGGTGTTAGATCAGAAAGAAAACAAAACCCTTAAACACATGCTCCACACATGCCATGAACAGTCAAATCCACTACAGACAGATTAACAAAACACACTAAATAAATATGCAACAGTACACTGACATGAGTTTGGCAAAACTTATGACATCAAAGTCATCGAACTAAATGTACAATTTAACTCAGTGGAATCTACTCTATCTGCCATAATAGCACACTGCTCGATTTATATTTCTCAATATTTTCTTATAGGCAATGAGATTAGCTCAAAAGAAAATTGAGACTGTTGCTCCTGCTGATCAGACATATATTTGTATATAAGTCCCTAGTAATTGTATGCGTCTCAAATAACATCTCATTGATGTCACAAACCATGCTCAGATTTGCAAAGATAACAGATGACTCAAGCATTTCTCATATATCCAAAACCAATTTATCTTGACAACAATTTATCAACATTAAAGTCATATTTCTGTACCCAGATCTAAATATCAGCATTTTCCTGTTTGTGTCTATTCTCATTCCTGAGCTGTGAAAGCAACTACAGGCAAAAATGTGAACGAATCTAAAACTCACTTAAATAAGATTAATGTCTTTTATCAAAGTGTTGTTTTTAATCAAAACAAAATAGTAAGCTTTACTGAAAATAAAGAAACATTTCTGCACTGTATCAGACAAACATGTAATTATATAAATTATTTTAATTGTTAATCTACACTACACAAAAGCATTCCTAAAACCCCCACAGCAAGACCCCCAGTTTAGACCTCCCCACTGAAATTGAGTTCTGGTTGTGCTGCTTTCATCCATGTACAGTCCTTTAACAGCCTCTCGCTCCAGACATGCACTCACCTGCCCGACTCATCAACCTCAGCTCACGCATATACGCTTTTACCATATCTGCTCCCCGGAGCACTTAAATATTTATGCCTCATATCCTTATAATAAATCTAATGCACTATTATGCATGCAAAATTAAGTAGCTTGTAAGCGCTCAGCATATTTACATCTGACTGCGTCTTTTAGAGGTGCTGGAGGGCAATGTTGCGGCCCGCTTGATTAGGATTTTAAAGCTGGACCACATCCCAGATCAATCATGAGCTTTGTCCGTACAGGTGAGGAGTATCAGATTTGCAAGCAAAATATTTTACTTCACACATAAGCATCTGATTAAGGAAAGTAGCAATGTGAAGATCCTGTGTGACGGTGAATAATCTTTGCTTATAAGACCTTCAACGTGTCACACTGTAAACAGAAAGTTGTCATATTTCTTGCACATTCTGTACGTAGTGGTAACAGAAAAATATAGCAACAATAAAACTCAACTGCTTTAATTGTTCACAAAAATTATAGGGCAGCGCTTGAATCATGATGGCTGAACAAGACAGTGGGATACAAATATCTGAGAGCAAGTTTTTTTACATAACTTGTTTTATTAAAAATACTTAAGCAAAAAAATTTATTTTTTAAGAATATCAATCTTTTGAATTAATGGCCTTATGTCCCACTTTGGATTAAGTAAGTAAGGAAACTTTTGCATTAATGGCAGCATGCACTTGAGTTGCAATAGTTTAAAACAATACTTAATGCTGCCCCATTATGAGACTGGCCTTTTAACGGTTCCTTTAACTCGTTTAAGATCGATGGGCGACAAGGCTTTTTCTTCATTAGCTCCAAAACTATGGAACTACCTATTGAGATAAGGCAAGCTTACCATTTTTAAATCTCGCCTTAAAACTTTTTTTTAGGTTAGCTTTTAATTGAACATTTGGTTTTATTTGTTGTTGCGTTGTTCTGTATATGTGTGTATTATTTGTATTATTGTTTGATGTTGTTCAGCACTTTGAGATTTACATTTAAATAAAGATAATAAGAATAAAAATTGCAAGTAATAACATTCAAAATCCCTTCTTTAAGTTAAACTATTTTGAATCCTGAGTTTTAGTGATCTCAGATTTTTGGATCCCAACATCAGTACAATCCCTTCTTATATAGTCAAAACAAACCAAAAAAAAAAAAACTCAACCTCCCAGTACATTATGGTGGCATCAGCCAACATACAACAGATCTCCACAGATACAGATGTAAAGACAGACAGTACCTCATTGGTATCAGTGGACTGCAGGGTGGACGGGGTCCAACGCCGGTGTGCAAATCCAATCCATACAAGATTGCAGCTGAAATGTTATAGCGCCCGACTTCTTTGTGTTCCTCTTGATTATCGTCTTTCCCATGAGCTTCACACAGTTCAATTTCTTACTGCAACCAAAACCTAACCAAAAGCAAAAAATAACTACAAACTGTTCGAAGCACTTAAAAATGCAGGTTTCTGCTCCATATTGTTCCCATTGGCTTGTCTCTCCGGCAGCAAAAGAAGACAGACATTTGTCCTCCGCTCTCACGCCGTCTCACGCTCCCTCTGCCAAATATTTATGGTTTTATTTCTAACACCTGCCAACAGAGGAAAAGAAGCAGAGGGAGACGCGAGCTGTCGTCTGGTTCATAGGAGAGTCCTTCCTCCCAAAGAGGGACACGGAGCACAAGTATGTGTGTGTGTGTGTGTGTGTGTGTGTGCGCAAGTCTGGATTCCTATGTGTCAACAGCAGTACTTTGGAAGTGGATAGCAGTCAGTTGGCTAGGAGGGAGTGAGGGGGGGTTAGTTTGGGGGGAAGTGAGATAGAAACGGGAAAGAGGAGGGTGGGATAAAGACTGAATGTGAATATCCCTCTTTGCAAGCGAGTGTGTGCATGTGCACGCTTATAATTGGGTAAGTATCAGTTTGACGATGGCAAGTAGCTGAGAGGGCATGCTTGAACTCACTCAGATATGCTCTTTAAATCCTCTTCGACTCACACACGCGCTCCTTTATTGACTTGCAAAGGACTGAGTGGTTTATCAACCAATCACTAGAGATGAGCTAACATCATTGAACTCTTTGGCAAGACTGATGGATCATCTGTTAAGCTGGTGCTCTTTTGTTAACAAAGCCCTTGTATGTTAATCCGTATCTGGTTATTGACATGTTGGGACTGCGAAATGGTCTTGTGTAATAGGCTGCAGGTAATGAAGCACATTATTAATTTGGTAAAAAGGGCTGCTGTCCACGTCGCATATTTCAGCACTTTGACATGTACCAACCCACCCCTCCTGCAGGCTGAACAGCACAGGAACGCACAGCAATCATAACAATCAAAAAATGAAAGAGAGAGAGAGAGAAGCAGAGAGAGGGGAGAAGTCAAGGAGCTCTGGGCTATAGACATTTTTTTGGTTCTGGGTGGGTGGGGTTAGAGAGAAATCATTAACAGAACACCTGCCTCATAACTTTTAATAAATCTGGGTATTTATGTAAAAGCTAGAACCATACAGGTCAGACATTTTTAGGAAAAAATATGCACTATTAAAAATATTTTTTTCTAGACAGTTATCGAAAATATTTGTATAGCTTAACCGGCAAGGTGTGCAATGCAATGTTGAGGTCAAAGGTCTGATTACCAGTAAACACTAAGGTCTGGGTTCACAGACAGGGCTTAGATTAAGCATCGAGTCAGCTTTTGTTAAATTAGGTCATTTAAAGGTGCAATGTGGGACTTTTAGAAGGATCTCTAGACAGAAATGCAATATAATATATTTATTATAACCTTAGAATGAGCGGTTTTTATCTACTCAAAAAAAAGTAGCCCTAAACCAGGGGTGCCCAAAATCAGTGCCTGGAAGTTCCTATGCTTAGTAAGAATTTAATTATGTGTGTTTGATTAAGGTTAGCGCTAAACTCTGCATGACACCGGCCCTCCAGGACCGAGCTTGGGCACAGACAGAGCGTTTCGTCCCTGACTCAGATGACAACATGTTTGTCCTATGGCAGCTACCGTAGCTTCCCTTTGCCTTTTGAAATTGGTTGTAAGGTTGGTTACAATTTGCAATCTCACAGCTAGATGCCGCTAAAACCCACACTGGACCTTTAAGTTTACTAGTGTGCATTTTGTACACAGGGCGGTGCGTACGGTATGCAGGCACTATTTTTATAATGAAAATTGCATCACGTGCACTGTACGCGGACTTTTTCGCCTACACAAAAAAATTGACCATACTTCGGCCTTAAACGGACAATGTGTAGTTTTTTTAAGTATTTTATTAGTCAAAATATGTCCTCATTGGTTTCAAATGACCTCTGCCAATGATCTGACTTTTCTTTATAAGCTCAGAATTTCTTCTCTTTATTTACATTGAACGGTTAAGTCCAAGGAGGCTTCTATGTCGTTCCGCCATATTGAAAATTATAATAGCAGAAAGGAACAAATTTAAGGCCTAGCCTACCGCAATGCGTTTTCATTCAGAACACGTGAACCAGCTGAAAGGAGATCAGCGAGTACATAACAGCTACAGTGGTTGCAACATGCATTTGAAAAAGCGAGGCGCTAGAGAGCACTATTCCTTTGAATGCAAAATACAATTTCACCACTAGATGGGGGGAAATCCTACTTACCGTTCCCTTAAGTGACTTTGAATAAAAGTGTCTGACAAATAAATTTATGCAAAACACTAGAAAAATCTACACTTTTAAAAAATAAAAATGCTAGAAAGAGTTTTTACAGTGATGCCATACAATAACCTTTTTTATTATCCAAAAACCTTTTAGTTAAAGGGGACATATCATGAAAATCTGACTTTTGCCCGGTGCTTGTATCAACCTAAAAAATATGAAAAATACCTAGTAACTTAGTTTTGGTAGACCATTTGACTCCCCTTGTGATGTCAGAAGGGGATAATAACGCCCTTAATCTGCACAATCCAACCACTGCACTGCCATTTAGTGCGGAAATCAGCTCATTTGCATGGACAACCAAAAACGGCACATTTTGCTCACACAAAGTGTCAACTTTAACAAGCTTTAATAAATGATCTATATGGTATTTTGAGCTAGAACTTCACATACGTACCTCAGGGACACAAACTATTTATTTTACATCTTTAAAAATTCCCCTTTTAAAAGTTCTTATTTCTTACCTTTTTAGTGCCTGCAGAACCTTTTCTACATCAAACCTTTTCACACCGATGCCATAAAAGAACCATTTTCAGTTAAAGGTTCTTAGAAGAACCATTTCTTTCATACCTTTTTTCACCACAAAGGGCCTTTTTTAAAACAGAACTATATGATCAACCCAGAAATCCTATACTTTGATAACTGGTTCTTGATAAGAGGAGGTTTGTTTGCAAAGATGAAGTTTGTAAGAATCTCTACTTCTATGAGTGTGTTGTTTGGAGTTAAAGGGTTATAAAAGGGCAGTTTCCATGGGCTTGATTGTCTGATCAAATTAAATGGAATGTGAGAACAAGAGATCGACTGCAGAAAGCAGAGCTGAAAAGTGGGGCAAGAGCTGCCTACATAGACGTGTTAACCAAAGATTAAGGATCTGCTGCTTTTGCCAGCTGGCATCGGCTCTCAGCTCTGGAATACAAAGCTTCAATGGCTTCGCATTAATGTTGTCTTATTCACCTTTCTAACTTGTTCAAGCATATCATTTTTTGTTCTTGTTCAAGCTAACCATTTTTGGGACAATTAGGCTCTGTTTGAAATGACGGCTGTAACTATGAATTAAAGCCTTTAAATCCTAGCACGTAATCGTTGTGTAGAGTTTCACAGTTTGAAACTTGAAAACTATTGAAGCTTTATTTCAGCCCAGAGATAAACATGACAATGGTAAATATCCTTAGGTATAATTCACAGAAGCGTTTCACATTAACACGTAATATGAAGAATGGGCTCTTTGCACTTCAGCCATCTTTCACAATCTCTATTTTGTCAAATATATTCTTAAGTATTCATGTAGAAAAAGCAAACTTACTAAATCTAAATAGAAATATATCATTTGTCGGGAGGGCAGGGAGAGATTAAGTGATCACATGTCTTTGTATATAGTTGGAGCTAGAAGATGCCTTATGTGTAAACAGACTTTTGTTAAAGTAGAGGTGATTTTGGCATAGACTTCCACTTTTAGAAACACATGCTTACAAACACACACACACATCCACAAAATCAACCACAACTAAACACAAGCCAAGTTTTAGTCCATGTGCACTTTTATATAAAAACATCAAATAAGTCTTTCAGTTCAAAGGGTGTCAAGTGTTTTCCTAGCGAGTGCGCCCTCTCCTGGTGTAACTTCAGCTTTGTAGGTCCGTCTCACGTAGCCAGACGCTTTGCTTGCTTCAAAGCACAAAAAGAAAGAAAGAAACATTTTAGTACTTGTAATTGTGTCACCTAGTCACATTTATTTATATTGAAATACTTTCTTCTTTTGCAATGTGCAACATGCTTTTATGAATCATGAATCCAGTTTACTACAGCAAAATCATGTACTCACCTTCTGGTTTCACCTTAATTGCTTAAATTTAGGAAATGGGAACATTGGACGCATAACATCACACACACAAGAGTATGGTCAGAACACTGAGACGTACACACCACTGACAACATAACGATGTACACAGAGAGAGCCACAGGATGTTTTTATATCCACCTGCCCTGACTGCCAAGACTCTTGAGCCGTTTCTCAATACCAAGTACGCCAAACTCGGACTTGTGTCCTTCGTAGTTCGAACTTGCAAGTTCTGACTCGGAAGAACGAACTCCTGATGCGAAATGCATTCTGGGAAACTTCACTGTCATAAGTCCACACAAGTCTCCTCTGATGAATCCTCGATAAAATGGACAGATCAAGAACACATCTGGGGATTTTATGTGAACTTGGGCTTGATGCGAACTTTGAATTGGAACAGTACTTGGGCCGCGACTGATGACGTTTCACAAGTCCACAAGAACGCATATTGAGAAACGGCTTTGGTTTAAAGGTTTAGATATATGTAGTAGATAAAACTATGGGCTAAATTTATTATAATGTCACACAATATGGCCTAGAGTAGAAGTCTGTAAATGTTACAGATGTAAAGCAGATCTTGTTCGTAAGCAGATCCATTTTAAATGGCCAATATAAACTTTTACATTTGGTCATCTCCAACCTTAAAGGTCCAGTGTGGGTTTTTAGGCGCAGCTAGCGGTGAGATTGCGAATTGCAACCAACCTCAATTTCGAAACGCAAAGCTGCCACAGGACAAACATGTCATCGTCTGAGACAATGCCGGGATGAAACGTGTTCTGCAGAACAGTTTGTTCATTTAGGGCTACTGTAGAAACATGACAGCGTGACTTCCGTGTAAGGAGACCCGCGGTGTATGTAGATAAAAACGGCTAATTCTAAGCTAATAAAAACAATACGTAAGGAAAAATTGATGACGGGCTGTTGAATTATAAAAAAAATTATGAACACCCAAGGTGGTAATGTGGCACGCAATGTGCATTATTTTTGAATAATTCAAAGGACCGGAGTCAATTATTCCGCTTATACCACGTTTACCACAAACATTGCTCTGGTAATGTTTATCCGAATATAATCCGAAAGCTGAGTAAATAAGCTTTCCATTGTTATGGTATAATATTTGGCCAAGGTATAATAATTTGAAAATCTCAAGTTTTATTATGCAAAAAACACCCTAGCATATATTACAAACAAAAAGTTTTGTTTTAGCGCTCTTTGCTGGCTTAAATTGAAATTACACTGTGGACTGAAAAGGGGAGGTTGTGAGCTTTTACATAAACCAAGCATGAATGAAACATCTTTAAGGATCTTAGCAAAACGAAGATTGTAGGCGAGTTTTGGCCAATCTCGCGATTTTGCTGCATCCACACTGAAAAAAAATGTTATGTTGAATTTACTTAATTTTATTATGACAAGAAGATGCACACAATTAATTTATCTAACTCCAGATATATTTTTTAAGTTGAGTGTACTTATAATTTATCAATTGAGTGTACTTATATTTTATATGTAATTTCAGATTAATTATATTCATAATTATTTTGAGTAAAATTTGCTCAATTTTTTATGTTCAGTACACTAAAATTAATTATGTGCAAACAAATCAATTTAATGGTTTAATTTCTACATACTAAAATTAAGATAATCCAATCCTTTTTTTAATCTCTTATTCTATTTAACTTTTCATATTTAACTGCCACATTATGTTGAGCAAGTAAGAAGAGACTCAATAGATCTCAGTACTGGCATAAGCACAGTTATTGCTTACAACATGATTTTCATCGTGTCGCCTATTGTCTATACACAAGCACCACTCTTCTGAATGATGGTAACCACAAAACTCCAAACAGAAACACAAACTCTTCTAAATCTCAAAGATAATTTAACCTGAAACACTAACAAGTCTTTCTTTTTTGTTAAAAACACAAAAATAGCGTTTAATTTCAAATTTTACTCTCCAAATGCAGTCCCATGCAAAGCATGCTGGGAAGTACAAGCCCACTGCCTAGTTAGTTATATTTACTTAAATAATTCAAGTAGTTTCAACACAAAATTTCCTTCTTACAAATTTGGGTGGATTTTACATAATAAAATTAAGTGAAATTTACTCAATAATTTGTTAATTTAGAATTAACTTAAATTTTTTGTGTTATTTTTTACTTTTTACATTTTTTTAATAGAATTTAATATTTTCTTTTAAGTTAAATTTACTAAGGCACAGAATCATTTTTTTAAGTGCACTCACAAAAATAAAGTTTGTATATATTTACGGTACGAAATTTACAAAATATTTTCTTGAAACATCATCTTTAAGTAATATACTAATGATTTCACATATACTATATTATATTGCATTTCTCTCAAGAGATGCTTCTTAAAGTCCCACATTGCACCTTTAAAAGCTAGAAATAAGGTCAAATGGCCAAATATGCATTCTAAGCAGAAGCAGAGCATCAATGTATCACATATTTTCAGAAAACTGGCTTAAATGTATTTTGATCTTCCCCACAATAGGGCTGGGCAAAAAAATTGATTTTTCGATTAATCTTTTTTTAAGTGGTCGATTCAAAATTGATTCTCAAAAAGCAGAATAAATTGTTTTCTTTCATATTTATTTCCGCAAACATAAAACGCAAGATTAACGTAATCTAATCACTAGTCTTCTTCACCCAATTTTTCGCCTTGCGCGATGTTACCAAGGAGCGAGAGGCGAGCCTGTCATTCATTCATTCAGTGCTTAAAATGCCGGTTTTCAGGTGCTTCATCGACGTTCATGCCACCTTCACATAAAAAGTCTGAGGTATGGAAGCATTTTAGATTTCGCAAGCAAGACGACGACGATAGTGTTGTGTCTTTTAATTTCTTTTTATTAATTACCCACTTGTAAACTGCTGTTCACTGTTCTTTTTTATTAATCTATTATTTGTTTTAAATCTATATTCATTGAGTTGAATCAAGAATCAGGTATATAAACCGACCCGAGAAACGGAATTGAAAATTTAATCGAGAATCGAATCGATTTGATAGCTTGTGAATCGAAATCGAATCAATCTGGAACATCTGAATCGATACCCAGCCCTACCCTCTAATCATAGAATATGTAAATGATTGCAGTACAAATTTAAACCAAAGTCTTTGCTCCAATTGTACTAAGTTTGTCATGTACATACTTGTTCTTTCGCATTAGACTTGAAATATAAGGTGATGTGGTAAATCCTGTGTGAGATTCCTATAGTTTGTGGGCTCTCTGATGCGAGCGTGTTAATGAGACACACTGGCTTACAGTGAGGGTGTGGACGTCACTTTGTGCACTAACCTCACCTATGAGGCATCCTGCCACTCACCAGCAGGGCCTCCTGATTGTCAGCCAGTGCCTGTTTGGCCAGGTACCGCTCCCTCTTGATCTTCAGCTCCAAAGATTCAGGTATATCAGGAACCATCCAGTCAATAGCACGCAGGACAAAAAAGACCACATGCTGAAGATGTTGCAAAACGGTTAATGAGATGATTAGAAATTACTTTAACTATACAAAAGAGAAATGACAGTGAATTTGCACCACATTCTCTTAATGTTACATATTGGGAAAATCAGCAGAATTGAGCTATTACAAATGTGACCCAGTCTGTTAAAACCCAGTAATTTTTTGCGATTTTCTACATAAAATCATCATACATGATGTAAAAAACATTCTGTAAAAAATATAACCTTAATATATTTAATATTGACTGAGTAAGGTCATGTCAAAGATTGAAATCAATGTGAAATTATGAGACTTTAGACTAGATTTCACAGACAGGATCACAAATGAGAGCTAAAATATTAAAGCAATGCCTAAATACAGCTGTACCAATAAACCAATGAATTGCTTTACATTCCAATTTTAGATTTCATGTTGACCTAAAATTGGTAAACAGTACATTAAAATCTGACTTTATTATTATAGCTACAACAAATCAGTTATCACCTCAAAGGCGATGATAAATCCCAGTCTGACAGCCAGCAGCTCCCAGTAAATCAGCTTGTATTTTCCGTTTTCATCTCGAAATGCTTTATATCTGATAACAAGAGAAACCATGACTAAAACCACAAAAGAAAAAAAACGAACAGTGCTGACAGATACAATTTTACGGTTCACTGCTTTGATTGGAAATTTTGCAGTCTACTGTGTGAAATGGTGCACCAGTCAAGACACTTCTGCGAAATGTCCGAACTTAGTTCATATTCAAATTCCTCCACATAAAGACTTGAAAATGTCTACAAATAAGTGGGGAGAAATCGTATTAAATGGGGCACTTAGTAATTTTTAATCATGAAATAAAAAATTTAGAGACTTTTCACCCTCAAGTCAAATTAGTAAAAGCCGTTTTACTTGCATTATTTAGATTTTTGGAAGCTTGATCTCGTAATAAAACATGGTTGACTGAATAGTGAATAGTTTATACAATGGAATCAGTTAACTACAACATTTTCTGTAATTCTGCATACATGACAATAGGTGTCAGTATAGGACCTGTATATATCAGACTGCACATAAAATTCAATACTTTTATACAGAATATAAACAAAAATAATAACATCGGTAACAGTATTACCTGCAAACAGTGTGGCTGGAGTGATTGTAGCTGGGTGGAGAGTAAGCCAGTGTGAAGTTGACATAACCATGCAGGTCATTGTTAAACTTGTACTGATAAAGCAGCCGGGGCAAAAAATCTGATGTAAAAGCGATTAGGAAAGCCTGTGGATAACAGAATACATTGAGAAACTTTTTCAAAAGAGAAAAATGCATGATAAGAAAATAAGGCTTGAACATGTAACCATAAATAGAAAAATTTATAAACGGCGGTAGCATTGCAGAGTGAATTTATTAGATATGGGGTTTTCAAACTCCAGGAGGTTCTAGGGGGTCCCTAAAAAATTCATAGAAAAAGAAAAAAATTATTTAATTTTATCTTTCACTTCTTGCTACATACTGTACATTCCAGAAACATTTATAATCAGTGTTGGGGGTAACGCATTACAAGTAACGTGCATTACATAATAATATGACTTTTCTGAAGAAACGAGTAAAGTAACGCATTACTTTCTAAATATACACATTAATATTTAAGTTTTTTTTTTTAATAATGCGAGTTACTTTTCAGTTTAATTAATTAGATGTAAAAAACAATGTACTGCATTAAACTGAACGTATTAACGTAGAATTACGCACTCTATGCGTGAACAGTTTCAGTCAAAAATGGAGATGGCAGACCAGAGCTTGACATTTTGGAGATGGAAATATGGAATTTCTGAATGCATATTTAGTCATAAAAAAACACATGCAAAGTAAGAAAAAGTAACGCAAAAGTAACTTAAAAGTAACGTAAGCATTACTTTCTATGAAAAGTAACGCAATTAGTTACTTTTTTGGGGAGTAACTTAATATTATAATGCATTACTTTTAAAGTAACTTTCCACAACACTGTTTATATTTGCTTTGTATCTTGCTGTGTTTCCTAATTACAGTCCCTTTTATCTTACTTATTGGGGGTTGTAAGGCACTAGGGTTTGTGTACACCAAAACTTTTAAACGCGGCTGAAAACGCCTGGACAACGCCGAATGCCAGCTGTTTTTTAGCTGTGTGCCAGCTTTTTTCAGCTAAGCGATTTGGTAGCTCTGATATGTCAGCTGTGAGACGGTTGGTTGCTGTGATACTTGTCCCGCCCCTCCTCCACTGTGATTGGAAGGCCGCGTGAGAACTGACATTGACGAGTGGAGCTTTTCATCCAAAGCTGAACGCTTTTCAACTCTCGGTGCTGAGGGCCGAAAAACCGCCGGGCGCCGGTTTTCAGCGCGGAAGAAATCCGCTAGCTACTGGCTTATTTGAAAAACACTGAGCTTCCATTGGAAACTATTGAAAACATGCGCCGGCCGCGGGCGGTGTGTCCAGCCCGCATTAGGGGTTGTGTACACCAAAACTTTTAAACGCGGTTGAAAACGCCCGGACAACGCCAAATGCCAGCTGTTTTTTCAGCTGGGTGCTAGCTTTCTTCAGCTAAGCGCTTTGGTAGCTCTGATACGTCAGCTGTGAAGCGGTTGGTTGCCGCAATACTTGTCCCGCCCCTCCTCCACTGTGATTGGACGGCCGCGTGAGAGCTGACATTGACGAGCGGAGCTTTTCATTCAAAGTTGAAAATTTTTCAACTCTCGGCACTCAGCGCTGAGCGCGGAAAAACGTCCGAGCGCCAGATTTCAGCGGGGAAGAAAACCGCTAGCTGCTGGCTTATTTGAAAAACTCTGAGCTTCCATTGGAAACAATTGAAAACATGCGCCGGCTGCGAGCGTAAAAGCGTTGGTGTGCACGCCCCCTTACTCAAAGTGTAACCTCGCTATACATAAAAATATATAGATAATATATATTTTGGGTAGGGGGTCCCACAAAAAATGTACATCAAGTTTGAAAAGCCCTGTATTAGATTAAAATGCTATAGTATTTTGATGTTACCATAGTATTGAATAATTGGTCATTTAATGTCAGCCAAAGCTGTGAAACGGGTAAAATAACACATAAGTAGTAAGTTTGTGTGAGCGCTCACATTGACTATCACCGACACATGGGACAGAGCCTCCAGTATGATGAACCACACACCGATGTGCTGAGCTCGCTCAGCCACGGGTCTCCGGTATTCACACACAAACTTATGAGCATCCAACCTGACCTCCACCCAGTTATTCAACAAAGCGAAGAGAGGAGCCAGTGGGAAAGCCGCCACAAAAATGGTGATGAAGCCAAACTGCAGAACTAGCAAAAATGGAGATCAAATAAGCTGTAGTTAAAGCACCATATGCATTAAAATTAATTTGCGTGTTAAAAGATACTTTGATGATTTCAGATTTTGTATTGCAATAGCTAAATTAATAGAGCATTAGGTTAGCAATGCAAAGGCCATTGGTTTAATCCTAGGGAACACATATACTGATAAAATGTATGGCATGAGTCACTTTGGGTAAAAGCGTATGCCAAATACAAAAATGTAAAGGTTAAATCTAAACTTTTGAAAAAAAGGTTGCACAATTATTTTAAGTAAAAAAACTGGAAGATTATTGTTTTTCAAATTTTCCATTAAAATTCATTTAACATCACCACTGATAACATCATCTTACCAATCTCCAGGTACTCCTCAAAGAGGCCCTCACAAGGGATCAACTCATAGTCCTGCTCCCAGCGCTTGGGTTCTTCTGAGCTCTGGGCCTTCTTTACAGATGCTAAGGCCCGTTTCTGTTTCCAGGCCTTCAGTTTACTGAGGAACAGAGAGAGAAAGTGAAAGATCATAACACTGACAGACTGAGAAAGCAAACATTAGTGTTATGATATTATGAAGGACATGATGGATCTTTAGAGAAAATAGGATTTTTGAACTAATCGCATTTTCCTGAACTTGAGGCCAATGTATTATTAAGGAGAGACCTGAAAGCTCCCGTTTGGCATGTATCTTTCTGAAACACTGAAACTGCTTCCAAAGCTTTGGCAGTGTTACAGTCTCATGCTTGCCAGCTGCTCACTACAATAACGTTTGCAGATTGATCAATACACATATCCGTCAATATATACAAAAGCAGCGTTTTTAGGGAGGCTTAGAAGTGAAGATGTTCCACCTGTATGCCTTTATTTCTATAGTGAAAACACATAATGCAATGTGTTAGGTATTGACAGCAATGTCATCATTCAATCAGATTTCCAAACAATGAAATGGTGAAATAATTCCCATGCAAGTCTAAAGTCCTATACTTGAATGGTGAAAGACAGATATCTTTAAAACTGTGTGTTAAAATCAAACACAAACATATTAACAACATATTTCCAACCACCGATTAAAGCTGACATCAACTGGACCATAACTTTTGTTTCTACTGCTCGAATTGCGATAACATGGCTTTTTCAAGGTCATTTCAGTTACATATGCAGAAGCACTATGGCAAGCCGTTTTGACATTTTTTCATTTATATTTACTAGTATCTATTTTTAAGTTACTAGTTCTTATTTTTAGTTACTAGTACCTAAAAATTAGATACTAATGCTTGTTTATTAGATACTAGTACTTATTTAATTAGATACTAGTTCTTAATAATCGAGCCCCTCCCCCAAAGAATCGTTATTCTTTATTGATTAAAGGATTAGTCCATTTTCTTAAAAGAAAAATCCAGATAATTTACTCACCACCATGTCATCCAAAATGTTGATGTCTTTCTTTGTTCAGTCGAGAAGAAATTATGTTTTTTGAAGAAAACATTGCAGAATTTTTCTAATTTTAATGGACTTTAATAGAACCCAACATTTAATACTTAAATCAACACTTAACAGTTTTTTTCAACGGAGTTTCAAAGGACTATAAACAATCCCAAACGAGGCATAAGGGTCTTATCTAGCGAAACGATTGTCATTTTTGACAAGAAAAATAACAAATATACACTTTTAAAGCACAACTTCTCGTCGTGTAGATCCGGTCGTGATGCGCCAGCTGACCCCACTACGTCACCGCAATACGTCATGACGTCAAGAGGTCACAGAGGACGAACGCAAAACTCCGCCCCAGTGTTTACAAGCGTCTTAGAAGAGGACCGTTCCTACGTTGTTGAATGTCAACTGATACTAATTAATGTCTTTGTGTCAGTTTATTGTTTACAATGGTCCGCAAATGTGCGTTTTATATATGTAACACGTGACCTCCCTACGTCACTACGCATTTACGTTAGGTCGCGCTGGACCGGACCTTGACGAAAAGTTGTGGTTTAAAAGTATATCTTTATTATTTTTCTTGTCAAAAATGACAATTGTTTCGCTAGATAAGACCCTTATGCCTCGTTTGGGATTGTTTATAGTCCTTTGAAACTCCGTTGAAAAAAACTGTTAAAGGCACACCAGGCAAGTCTGAGTATTATTTCTCTACTAGCTCCCCCTAGTGTCTGGGAGTAAATGCTTTCTATATCTGAGACTTTACGAGACTGAAGGACACCGGGTCGGATACAGCGAACTTGCAAGTGGGGTATTCTTCCTACAGACGGTAGGGGCGGGCGAGAGGGTCTTCATTCGTCATGTAATGAGTCATTTAACCATATACCGACTTACGAAGATGATTTATTAACATAAAAATGCTGCCTTGTGTCCCTTTAAGTGTTGAGTTAAGTATTAAATGTTGGGTTCTATTAAAGTTCATTAAAATTAGAAAAATTCTGCAATGTTTTCTTCAAAAAACATAATTTCTTCTGGACTGAACAAAGAAAGACATCAACATTTTGGATGACATGGTGGTGAGTAAATTATCTGGATTTTTGCAGTAATCCAAAAGTCTATTGGGAAAAAAATGGGCTTAGTATATTACCAAATGCCCTTAAAAGGATAGTATAATAAATATACTAAATAATATCCTAAACACATGGTTCACTTAAAAATGTAAAGTCTGTCATAATTTTTACACACTTATGTTGTTTTAAACTCACTTTCCTCAGAGGTACGAAAGATAATAGGTTTGACATTACTATTACTATAAATAGCGTAAAAGACAATGCTCTAGTGCTACACTGGTTCCCTCACTAACACACACATACACACACACACACACACACACACACACCTCTGCAGAATCAGGATTCCAAGTACAGTAGTTCGTCGTGCCAGTGCTGCAGCGCTGACCCATAATGCAACACTTGTTTAATCACACAATGCTGATAGGCTGTTCTCAGATCAGATAATGTAATTTTGACTCTGCAGAAATGCAATTCCAGCAGTGATTTAATTGTCCAATACTGTGGTTTCCTTAACTACATAAGAGGATGAGTGTAGCTACATGACATATGAATTGTTTGATGAAATATAAAGCTTAAAGGAAACACGTACGGGATGACAAACTCCTGAATGTTGTTGATAAGCTGTTTTCCCACCATGATGATACACAGCTGCTCAGCCAGTTCAATCAGACAGCCTCCTGGCCCACACTGAAACCATACACACACATAAACATGTTATACAGCAAATCTGTGTTTTTCCAATTTATAAAAACTTGTGACCCTGCCTGTGAAATCCTTTCTAAAGTCTTGTAATTTAATTAATTCAAAGTTTGATTTTACTATAATTTCAATCTTTGACATGGCCTTACTCAGTCAATATTAAAGATGTTGATGTTATATTTTCATCCTACATTATGTAAGATGATTTTATATAGAAAACTATAAGTTACAAAAATAACTTTAGCTGGGTGTTTTCACAGCCATTTATAAAAACTTATAAAATCTTTGCAAGACTTTGCATTTGCATGTATGCATTTGGCAACTAACCGTTTGCTAAAATGCAGGTAACAGTGTGGGTGTCTAACAAAACTTTTACATTTATGTAAAAATACCTTACAGTACATTCAAGGTATACATTTTTTCATTATTATGCATGTTCCCTGGTATTGAAACCATGATCTTTACGTTGCAGTGCTTTATCACTTGAGCTACAAAAACAACACAGATCTTATAAGCCTGCCTTATGGTCTACAAACAAATTATTAAGACATTTACCCCTGGTTTCACAGACAAGGCTTAAGGCTAGTCCTAGACACATGTTTGAGCTGTCTTACCTGAAAATAACTTGCACTGAAAGATCTTATGCTAGTGCCATTGATTTGTCTCAAGGTTCACACCAGTAACGTCTTTTTCTAAGGCATGTTTATAAAAAAGCTTTAACATCTTAATTTATCTAGGGCATAGTCCTGGCTTTAACTAATCCTTGTCTGTGAAACCAGGCCATAATCACATAACGAAAAGTCAAGCACTTACGTCCTCATTCCTCATGCCAAACAATGTCCCATAATGACCAGGATAGCCCACAAATCTGCAATAATAGAAGATCAGTCCAAATCAGTATTCAAATCAATAGATAGCGCACTTCATGGGCCCTATTTTAACAATCTAGCGCATGGCGCAGGTGCACTTAGGGCGGTTCCAAATTTACTTTTGCTAGTTTACGATGGAAAAGGCGCCAGGTGCATGGTCCATAAGGGTTGCACCAATTCTCTTAATGAGTCATGGGTGCGTTTTGGGCGTAATGTGCAATAAACCAATCAGAGTGTCATCTCCCATTCCCTTTAAAAGCCGGTTGCACTTAAATAATGGTGGATTCGCTGTTTACATGGTGGAAATTGCAAGAGCGAAGATTGAGCGCTTCTCCAAAGGATGTGTAGTCGTCATTTCTTTAAATAGGTAATTCTGATACATTCAATGACTATACATTATGGCATTTTTATCTTTATGAAAAAAATAATAATCTTTTATATTTTAAAAGCTGCTTTTTTAATATTTGGCATGTTTGTGTGCTGATGCGCGCCCCTGTGTGTAATAAGCAGATTGTATGTGCATTGTGCACCCACCTATAGGTGCATTGCTACTAATGTGCCCTGTAAATAAATAAAAAATACTGCAGCATTGACTTGGTTTTATTTGATCAATGGTGCAATCTTTTTTTAGTTGCCTCAAAATAGCCACACACCAACAATGTGCCTAAAAACACACTTAGGGGGCGTGCACACCAAAGCTTTTACACCCATGGGCGGCGCATGTTTTCAATTGTTTCCAATGCATGCTCTGTTTTCAAATAAGCCAGCAGCTAGCGGGTTTCTTCCACGCTGAAAACCGGCACTTAGCGTTTTCTGCGCTGGGCGCAGAGAGTTGAAAATTATTCAACTTTGGGTGAAAAGCTCCGCTCGTCAATGTCAGTTCTCACACGGCCTTCCAATAACAGTGGAGGAGGGGCTGGACATTACCACAGCAACCAATCGGCTTACAGCTGAAGTATCATAGCTACCAAAGTGCTCAGCTGAAGAAAGCTGTCACTCAGCCAAAAAAACAGCTGACATTCAGCTTCCTCCAGGCGTTTTCAGTCGCGTTTAAAAGATTTGGTGTGCACAACCCCTTAGTTTTCACACCAGCACGCCCATGGGCAAACAAATGGGCACAAGTGCATTTGCTATTTAAACAACATGGTGTTTTATGTAAAAATGATAACTGCGTCAGGCTGAAACTAGCAAAAAACTCTTGAATCGCATTTTACGAGGTGTAAGATAGGACCCAAAGTTGTGAACTGATTTTGCTAAATGTTGATGTAATGTTGCTCTGTTGTGGCGAATACAAGTGTACAGGTTACCTGCCCTTAAAGAAAGCCACGTAGAAAGGGGACGAGTAAAAGTTGACAAACTGAAAGATGAAGACTTTAAATGTAAAGGCATCTTCATATTGCGTCTGAGTCCTGTGCATTTCTGAAAGGGAAAATGTTTTATGAGCAACCATATTCAAGAAAAATGAGAATGGTAATGGCTGCTAGATATGTCAATTCTCAATGCTTCATTATAACTGCCTTTAGAGAGTGGAAAGAGCTCTAAACCCTAATGGCTTATTGATTTTAAAAGTGTGGATGGGCAGGTTCATTCCCCCAAACCACGGGCAATAGCAACACTGGACTAATTTAATTTAAAGCAATGACTTCCCAGGCATGTGATGTGTTGCTTTATGGGATCTGATGCGTACAGAATTCCTACCCCATTTAGTGAGCTGCTCTGCCAGAGCTGTGTAGACCTGCCCCATCAGCAAGATCAGGGCCAGGTTCACCAAACTGCTGGAGATATTGGCAATGTTCCCAGCCTGAAAGACAAAATGTACGCACAGAATGTGGGAATCACTGCAGGTGGTGAAGACATTAATGAAATGGTGCATTATATCGAGTAATCTTATATTTAAATTCAATACAGATGGATGGTGTGCCAACCTGAGTGCGCAGAACTGAACTCCCAGTTTCAAACATCATTACGCTCACTATACTGCGATATATGATCACAGTTACCAGAAAGATCATCACTACACACAGCTAAACAGAGAGAAAGATGGAGAAAATGTGTCAAACAACTGATTTTTTATATAAATATAACATAAAAATGATAAAAAGATACACACTAAAAAAATGCTGGGTTATTTTTTTGAGTATATGATAAAAAAGCTAGGGCATTGCTTCCCGTATGTGGTCAATATTCTCTTCCCTAGATAGGAATATATTCAAGTCTACACTCACCTAAAGGATTATTAGAAACACCATACAAATACTGTGTTTGACCGCTTTCGCCTTCAGAACTGCCTTAATGGCATTGATTCAACAAGGTGCTGAAAGCATTCTTTAGAAATGTTGGCCCATATTTATAGGATAGCATCTTGCAGTTAATGGAGATTTGTGGGATGCACATACAGGGCACGAAACTCCCGTTCCACCACATCCCAAAGATGCTCTATTGGGTTGAGATCTGGTGACTTTGGGGGCCATTTTAGTACAGTGAACTCATTGTCATGTTCAAGAAACCAATTTGAAATGATTTGAGCTTTCTGACATGGTGCATTCTCCTGCTGGAAGTAGCCATCAGAGGATGGGTACATGGTGGTCATAAAGAAATGGACATGTTAGAAACAATGCTCAGGTAGGCCGTGGCATTTAAACGATGCCCAATCGGCACTAAGGGGCCTAAAGTGTGCCAATAAAACATCCCCCACACCATTACACCACCAGCCTGCACAGTGGTAACAAGGCATGATGGATCCATGTTTTCATTCTGTTTACACCAAATTCTGACTCTACCATCTGAATGTCTCAACAAAAATCGAGACTCATCAGACCAGGCAACATTTTTTGAGTCTTCAACTGTGCAATTTTAGGTGAGCTTGTGCAAATTGTAGCCTCTTTTTCCTATTTGTAGTAGAGATGAGTGGTACTCGGTGGGGTCTTCTGCTGTTGTAGCCCATCCGCCTCAAGGTTGTTCGTGTTGTGGCTTCACAAATGCTTTGCTGCATACCTCGGTTGTAACAAGTGGTTATTTCAGTCAAAGTTGCTCTTCTATCAGCTTGAATCAGTCGGCCCATTCTCCTCTGACCTCTACCATCAACAAGGCAATTTTGCCCACAGGAGTGCCGCATACTGGATGTTTTTCCCTTTTCACACCATTCTTTGTAAACCGTAGAAATGGTTGTGCGTGTAAATCCCAGTAACGGAGCAGACTGTAAAATACTCAGACCGGCCCGTCTGGCACCAACAACCATGCCACGCTCAAAATTGCTTAAATCACCTTTCTTTCCCATTCTGACATTCAGTTTGGAGTTCAGGAGATTGTCTTGACCAGGACCACACCACTAAATGCATTGAAGCAACTGCCATGTGATTGGTTGATTAGATAATTGCATTACTGAGAAATTAAACAGGTGTTCCTAATAATCCTTTAGGTGAGTGTGTATTCAAAATCTTAATTTCAATCAATTCCACTTTATGTTCCTTTTGACTTTTCAATAAAATGATTTGATGCTCCAGAAAGCCTCTGAAAAGCCCTATGGCTCTCACCATAATAACAATAACCATGGAGCCAGTAACCATGCGAGAAATCCTGGCTTTTTCAGAGAAGTAGGGCTCCTTCACTCCCGTCACTGGGTTCTCCTCCATCGTGGTTGCCATAGCAGCAAACTCAGGACGCGGAGGTTCCTGTTTTGATTACTTTTGGTCAGCGCATCCCCAATGTTTCATACAAATTGATAGTATTGTAAGCCTGGAAATCACATCAAACCTCTTCTTCTTGGAAATCCATGCAGTCCCAGTGGTGAGCGAGAGTGGCGTTCTTGCGTTTCCAGTACTCCAGAAAGGTGACGGACCATAAGGACATGAAGATGCTGAAGAAGACCGTGCCGGGATGATCAAATAGATAACCCACCTAAAAAGATTTGAGAGTAATCACAAGCAAAAAAAATTGTTTGGCTTAACCTCTTTATTCCAAAACATACCTAGACCTAAACCCACTAAAAAACATACAACTTTTAGACGAGATTCAAAGGGAATCAATAGACTTCTTAAACATAACTTAATGTTGTCATTGGATTCGAGCTTTCAATTTCAAAAAGTATTATTAAACGCTCTTTTAATTTATAACATCCAGCTCAATTTGAACCTTTTGGGGCCAGATGAGCAGATTACTTTACCTTGGCCATAGGACAAATGTCTGATATATTCCAGGGTTGACAGGTTTCACAGAGAGGACACATTAGATAGAGTCCTCCACTTTCACAGATCTCCTTCCTGTAGAAAGTCAGTAAAACATGCAATGTTAGAGATGAAGTGGACGACAAATTTTGTCTATGTTTTCAAAGTATGTAATAAGAGTCTGGTTACTAGAGAAAGGAGTGTTGTGTTTGTGATGAAGTGGACTGCTTAACAAGTCTTTACATCACCGTGAATGATGGCTAGGGACCACCCTTATAATTTTGCTTACAATTTTGCTCCAGGCCCCATGAGCTCAAGAGTATTGCCACTGACTAAAAGCAATAGTTTACTTTTATGTAAAGATCAATAGACTCGGTATACGAATGAGTGCCTCATTGAGAATACAGATACAGATTTAGTGCATGTAATTAATTCTCGATTGCTCCTTTCTCTCTCTCTCTCATGTATTTTCCATTCTCCTTGTTGTAAATTGCAACAAATTTTCCAGTGATTCCATCACTATGGCCCAATACACTCGACTAAACATTCCTATGCAGACCTCTGTGTATATGGGCAACTGAATTTAATATCACAGTGTTAAAGGCGGAGTGCATGATCTCTGAAAACCAATGTTGACATTTAAAATCGCCTAAACAAACACGCCCCTACCCCAATAGAATCTGGACCTTCTTTTGATAGACCCGCCCCACATATGCACAAACCAGGCAACGGTGCCGGTTAGTAGACACGCCCCTTACTGCTGATTAGCTACAAGTGTGTTTGGTACTCGTCCCGACTCTCTTTTCGAAAGTGTTTTTCAAAAATCATGCAGCCTGCCTTTATGTATTGTCTCATGGATTCTGACCTTATTGCACCTTTTGTCATTACTGGAATTGGGTAAAACTGTTATTTTTGTTTTTCCTCCACCTGAAAATGCGATGCTTTGACGTTTCAATCATTTTTTGCTCATACCATGTGATACAAATTCGCAGGTCAGAGTTCAGAAAACTTGAAGTAAACCAAAATATACTTTTTTTTCTGGTCTGCCACATTCACACCATATGAATGAAAGTCAATGGAACATTCTCGTGTGACCATGGCATAAGCTGTGTCCCAATTCAAGGGCAGCGAACTTAGAATGTGAGCACTCGGTCTTTGAAGGTGGCAGCCTCAGAATTCTGCGAAGAGAACTGAAACAATCAGCGGGAGACAACGGAGACGTTTCTGACTTAATATGGAATACGTAAGCAATAAGGTACGAGAGGCTGTGCTGTATCGTGAATAAGTAACGCCTGAAGGGCGTTGTTAGGCACGACGCGAAGTGCAACTTTCATGAAGTTAAATCAATAAAAGCATTCCTTCCGCTAGAAAAAATAGTCCCTGACTGCGAACAACAACATAAAAGCTCAAATAAAAACAACAAACTGTTCTCAGACTTTCGCTGAGTCCCAATTCGCATACTATCCATCCTAAATAGTATTCGAAACTAGAATTAGTACGTCCCAAATCGTAGTATGTTGAAATGAGTATCCCAAAGATACCCGGATGGTCTACTATTTCCGGCTGGAATTCGAAGTGCAGATCAATGCACACTCTAACGGCTAATATTGCCCACAACTCATTGCGTGCGGGAGGGAGGAGCTTAACCACACCGACCCTCTTCAGTAGCGCCTCACTGCAGAACACGACATCCAGGGGGCGGGGTTGGATTCAGATCCATGGGCGGAGCTGGATCCAGATCCAGAGATCCCATTGGTCGGCAGTTTTACTACAAGACACGTCATACACGTGTTGCTGCGTTACCATTTCCGCATTGAGTCGTAACTAAATTAAGTTATTGTTTTGATATAAAAACGAACTTTACTTATGACTACAATAAAAGTAGTAATGCCTTTAGGGTGAAATGTAAGTTTTTTGCTATAATGTTTTGGAGTAAAACATTTCGGGTAAAAGCCTACTACAAATAATCTTACCACATTCAGTTTAAGACCTATGAATGGATACAGTATAAATATGTATAATTATTACAATATATAGGTTATGGCATGTTTAATAAATTGAATGTTTATCTTGTATGGACTTTGAACTTGTTTTAAAGCGTCTTTGCTTAGAGCCATTAGGAAACAGGTTTCCCTCGTAGATGGTTTACTTTTTTTTGCTAATAAAAGATATAAAATAAATTTGTTTTTATATTTACTCGTATAGGAATAGCTGTGTAATAAGTGGGATAATGTACACATAAATCCCTTCAGGAATGTCACACTGTCGGTAACGTGTCCTTACCTCCCGTTACACCTAACTGTGATACTTTCTAAATTATGAATCTTTCTTGACTATATTATTAATAAAACATACACTTAAATTGATAATAGCAAACGTTGGCGACCACAGATTGCAACTAATTGCAGGCTGCAACAACACAAATATACTGGTTCATTTGGCGGAACAAAGTATATAAAGTGGGAGGAGTTGGATCTAGATCCAACCCCGCCCCCTGGATGTTGTGTTCTGCAGTGAGAACCATCTCACCCTCTTGCTTATTTGTAGTAATACTATGGCTGTACAACTGTTAACTTTATAAGTCCAACGAAAGAAACATGGTTACTACACTTTTACTGTAGTAAAAGCATGGTTCATTTTCATCTGGGGTTTTTTTTTTGAGTTATATACATACGTATAAAATTAAGTATAAAATACGTTAAACAATAGTTATACTATGAACTTTTTAATATTTGGACTTTAAAATAAGTAGCTTTCGTTACACACATTGCACATGAACGTCAGAACCAGCCGCATCACAAACGACCTGCGTTTGGTTCATGACGCTCTGCTTCACTCCTCAACTTGGTAGAACACATTGTAAAATGTATTGTGAAAAAAAAACGATGAGAAAAAAAGATGGGAATAGTAAATAAAATTATAAGAATGAATGAAATATTGTTAACAGTCGTGGTGTGCGTAACTAGGCAACCACGTTTTCGTTCACGTTGCATGACGTCATTGAAGTACGTCCCAGAACGTGCATACTCTTTTGCTACACACTCAAAAGTATGTACATTTTGCTCACAAACAGTACATACTTTTAGGTCGTAGTATAAGTAGGCGAATTGGGACTCAGCATTTGTCTCATTATATGTTTATGTGTTGCTAAGGATGTTGCTAAGGGCGCAGTGATATTAAATAGAACCGTTGGGTGAAGCGGTCATAGCAGTGTTTTATCGAGAATAAAGCACACCTATTGACCAATCAGAATCAAGGATTGGAACTAACCGTTTTATAATGATAAATATGGAACCAGAAAACTATCAATTTATTTTAGAAAATATGACACGATGTAGATTAAACTAACCAACAGTATACCAAATTACTCAACCTTAGAAATACGCAACATATAATTTATAATACACACTTTTTTAATGTTATAAATGTTTATTTTAAAATATTCAGCTGTTATATTCAGCCGTTACAGACGCGCAATGAATCTTGGCTTAGACTTTGAAGGATCCATTCGTTCTATCTTCAGCAGCACGAACATATAAGGAGGCATTTTGAGGTTTCATTTTAAGCATCCTTTGAATTGGGACGGCCTTACTAGCCTTAAGTTGCAATCTGTCTTAGCATACGTCCTTAGCAGGTAGCAGCCTTCGAACTGGGACACAACTATGGTCAATGGTTGCTATGGAAACTGTTAAAGCCACATTAATATGACATTGATTCTCAATGCAGCAAAATAGCTTACATGAGCAATAAATGTGTGAGCAGTATGGAGTAACAAGTTCAGTGCAGCATCAATATCATAGGAGGTCACTTACGCTGGAGTATTGGAGCCCATTGTCATAATGCCTGACACAAAAACACAAGTCCCAACCAATGCAGCTGGAAGGAGCCAAGCTGTGTAAAACCCTGAGAAAAATAAAAAAGACTTATACAGCCTTTCAAATATTAAAGCAATAAACTTGTGCATTACAGTGAAGTTTATTTTTCTTTCCTCAACAAATAATTTGTTTTTGTTTTAAACATAAAACTCTCTTAATCTGTTGAATGCATTTTTAAACCAAGATAAAATTATATGCCAGCTGTGTCAGGAAAAACAATGTAGCATAATGTCTTACTATCATACACAGTTTTGCCAAATAATTTATTCTTGCTTAAAAATTTGTACTGGAGACACATCATCACAAACAAAATATGCAAATACTATAGTGCTTACTCACCCAACCATGCAAAGTAAAGGGCTATCTTCTCTCCAAAGTATTCACGGATGTGATCCAGGGGCTGGTACTTATACCATTTCATCCAGCTGGCCCAATAGTGGAACAGTACCTGTCTCTTATTCAACTGATCTGGTTGGATGTCATTTTCTGGAAGCTCGTATGGGCCCTCATGTAAAGGTCAGAAATGTGAGTGTGTTTAGCAATAAGACACCCCTATATATTATATTATGCTGTATATAAGACAATGCTGTATATTGTGTCCCGTGCCTAACCTCATGTAAAGGGAAGGCACCCGTGAAAGCCCCCTCATTCAGCAGCCGGGCGACGCCAACCTCTGCCCGCTTCCTTCTGCCATATATAGTCCTTGCCAAGATTTCATACACCTGGAATAAGCACGAGTATTAGCCTCCTCATACACCATCATTACTGTACATTAGCAGCGCGAAGGTCGTGGGTTTGATTCCAGGGAACAGGCATACATAAATGTATACCTTGTAAAGTCACTTTAAAAGCGTTTGCCAAATGCATAAATGTAAATGTATATACTTTTCCTTATAAATGCGTTGTACACTTACAATTCGGTGTCTTTGTGTGTTGGTAAAATAGTTTTCACGATCATAAGAGCCCAGAAATCTAACAAAATAAAAAAACAAGGTAAACATCTACATTAACAAGTCTGAATATTTGTGTATCTTGCTTAAAGGGACACTCCACTTTTTTGAAAATGTGCTCATTTTCCAGCTCCCCTTTCCAGTTAAACATTTGATTTTTTACCGTTTTGGAATCCATTCAGCTGATCTCCGGATCTGGCGGTACCACTTTTAGCATAGCTTAGCATAATCTATTGAATCTGATTAGACCATTAGCATTGCACTAAAAAATAACCAAAGAGTTTCAATATTTTTCCTTTTTAAAATTTGACTCTTCTGTAGTTACATTGTGTACTAAGACTGACGGAAATTAAAAGTTGCGATTTTGCTGATGTAACATGGCTGCAGCAGGTGTAGTGATATTACGCATTGGTCGAAAATTGTCCTCTGCTATTGAACGTAACCAAGGGGACTATTCTCGGGCAGTGAGTATGCGTAATATCCCTACGCCTCCTGCAGCCATGTTACGGCAGCAAAGTCATTGATTATTACGCCAGAATGAGAGTATAGTTCCTAGCCATATATGCCTAGAAAATCGCAACTTTTAATTTTTCGTCGGTCTTAGTACACGATGTAACTACAGAAATGTCAAGTTTAAAAAATATATATATATCGAAACTCTTTGGTTATTTTTAGGGCGATGCTAATGGACTAATCATATTCAACGGATTGTGCTAAGCTATGCTAAAAGTGGTAGCACCAGACACGGAGATCAGCTAAATCAATTCCAAAACAGTAAAAAAAAACGTTTAATAAGGGAGCTGGAAAATGAGCATATTTTCAAAAAAAGTGGAATGTCCCTTAAATCTAAAAAAGCTACCTTTCCATCTTGGACTTGCGAAAGGCACACGTGTAGTAGTCCACGGGTCGGTTGGGCACAGAGTCAGTCATGATATTTGGCACCCAGAGCTTCTGCAGAACTCGAGCAGAAATGTTGAAGTCTGGGGTTGGTTGTGCCTGGGATGAACAAAACCCACTCTTCTCAAAATGTACCACCAAATCAGTTTTATTACTAATTCCAATATTACATTTTTAGCATTCTGCTAGGCCGAAGCTCAGTAGTAAGGAAAATAAAATAAGTACAGCCAAACATTAAATCATTATAATAGTCTTAACCTGCAGAGGGGCTCTAAGACACAACTCTTCAGCGTAATATACCAACACATCCCAAGGTGCACTGAGCTTCAGATAATGTATAGTCTTCTTTGCACTAGATGATTCCTCCTAGCAATATAGAAAAGACCATTACAGCACAGGCAGGATAAACCATAACCGACATTGCTTTGTGTAAGCAGACCTATAAGGCTGTACCTTCTCCATCAGGAGACCAGCATTCTGAACGTTCAGGATGAATTTGTCCCTCCATCGTGCCAGCTGAGCTTTTCTTTTCTCTGACCTGCTCTCCTCCTGCACTCCATCCACCTCCTCATTCGCCTCTCCCTGCGACTGCCCTCGGCTTCTCTTTTTGCGTCGTACCTTCACCTCCCACACCAATACAAAGTCTGAGGGAAGAGAGACCAGAGTTTACCTTTAACTTCAAAACCACAGGCATTAATATGGTGCAGCCTGCAGGTTATTTCTGTGCTGTGCTTCAGGTTTTCTAGGAAAGATTTATATGAGATTCTGCCTGAATAAACTCAAAACAGTGCTATATAGGCCACGCTTTGTGCAACGTAACAAAGCCGCTAAACGGCACCTTTGTCAAAAATGAGTAATCGACCGAATGTTTTCGGCACGTATTATAGGTTTATCAAATACTTTTGCATCAAATCCGCTTAAATGGACACTCCACTTCTTTGGAAAATAGGCTCATTTTCCAGCTCTCCTAGAGTTAAACATTTGATTTTCCCCGTTTTGGAATCCATTCAGCAATCTCTGGGTCTGGTGGTATGACTTTTAGCATAGTTTAGCATAATTCATTGAATCTGATTAGACCATTAGCATCACGCTCAAAAATTGCCAAAGAGTTTCGATATTTTTCCTATATTTAAAACTTGACTCTTCTGTAGTTACATTGGTTACCATGGCTGCAGGAGGCGCAATGATATTACATAGTGCCCGAAAATAGTCCTCTGCTGTTGAAAGTTACCAAGGGGATGATTTTTCGGGGGCTAGGTAATATAATTGTGCCTGCTGCAGCCATGTTACGACAGAAAAGTCCTTGATTATTACGCCAGAATGAGAGTATAGGTCCTAGCCATACAGCCTAGAATTAACGCAACTTTTAATTTTCCGTCGGTCTTAGTACACAATGTAACTATAGAAGAGTCGAGTTTTAAATAGGAAAAATATTGAAACTCTTTGATAATTTTTTTGTGCAATGCTAATGGTCTAATCAGATTCAATGGATTATGCTAAGCTATGCTAAAAGTGGTACCGCCAGACCCGGAGATCGTCTGAATGGATTTCAAAACGGTAAAAATCAAATGTTTACGCTGGAAAAATGTCCCTTTAATGTGTCCCATTAATGATTGGCAGAACCCATTAAGAGTCTTATAAAAAAAAAGCTAATTTACATGAAAATATGTCAGATGAACTTGGAGGGTTTTGCATCCGCGCTCTTTAATTTCTCTCTTCATTTTCAAAATAAATTTCAATGAACCTTTTGTGCAACAGAAAGGTACTTCGGATGTTAAAGGTTCTTTATAGAACCATGCATCCCAAAACAGTTCTTCTTTAGCATCATGTAGGACCTTTATTTTTAAGAGTGTAGTTTATATAACACTGCTGCTGGTATATTTATAGCCCTTTCATTAAACTGTTACCTATTTTGCTTTGGCCATCTCTGAAGTAGTTGCCTGGGGGCCGTGCTGGAGGGCTTATGGTCCTCTCACAGTAATTGTAGCTGGGGTCATCATAGTCATCATTAGCTGCAGCGTTCATCTATAAACATACGACATTATCAGAGGATAAATAAGTGTCTGAAGAAGAATTGTACATTAAACATCATGTTTTATACCCATGTGTCAGAATTTTAATGTGACATTAATCAGCAATAGTATCAGATGGATTTGGGGGGGACAACCTCAAATGTCTAATAGTCTGTCTATACACTGTCTATAGTAACAAAACAACATCAGTACATCTTTGCAAGCAATGAATGTATGGTTTAATGCTCCACAGAGGAACGACAGCATCAGATTCAAAGCTTTGCACAAAATATCTGGCAAGCAAGCACACAAACAACTGCATATTCTACGAAAAGATAAAACACTCACATATCTGGGAGGGATGAAATCCCCATTTTGCAGACTTCCATAACTGTCAGAGCCATGCGTCTCTCCATAGTCCAGGTCGAGGAGGACCTCTCTGTCCATAGGCACCTCAGGGTTCCTCCTCTTCAGCATGATGATCCCAAACAGTCAGAACCAGATGCAGCGGTGGAGCTACAAAAGGCTAAACTCAAATACAGAGCTTCTATTTGCAGGATGTACTGTATAAATGCACACAGTTCCACGATCAGCCTCCAATAAATTATGCACAGAAATTAAATTTAAGATATAAGTATTAATGCATCCTCTCAGAGGAGGAGATGGACGAGAAGAGCCGGAGGAAATGTACTAAGTGCAGCGGACGAGAGAAAACAATGTAGAAGTGGTTCTGCAGTAACCTCTCTCTCTCTCTCTCTCTCTCTCTCTCTCTCTCTCATTCAGAGCATCTCTGTCTCCTCAGCACTCCAGAGAGCGCGTTACCGTAACTCTGCTGGAATAGGAGCCTCTCATATTCGTTCATCATCACATGTATGTAAACACACCTACCTACCTTCTATTTTGTATACATAAAAACAGTGCAATATACATTAAAAACAATTACTCAAAGCTTGAGGATGATGTGAATGTTTATAGTTTACTATGAGCTTACAGAGGTGCTAAATTATCTTAGGCTCATATAACCCTTATTGCCTAAAGAAGTCAATGATCCATTAGAATAACAGACCACTCGGGGGTCAAAATTAAAATTGAAAAAAGACTCAGCAGATGCAATCTGTCGCAGTGGATACTGAAGATTTGCTAGGGGTTGGCTTTGTGCTTGAACATAAGTCTGAGTCATCGCCGAGGGTTAGAGAGCACTGCACTTTCATTTCTTACCAATACTTTAGCTGCATTGCATTGTGTGCATTTGTGTTGCACTAAAAACTCCCACATTTGCAATTAAATCTCAACATTAGATAGGGTCAGTCGTTAAGTGCTGCATGCTTGGCTGTGAGCCAATGATAACAACTCACATTTCTCACATAATTCACATAACAAATTGTGGTTGAATCAAATAAATAATGCAATGTAACACACATCATGGACTGTGTGCACCTTTTCAAATATTAAATTTTTTATATGTTTGCCCCCTTTATTTGCTTTATCTAACCCAGCCCCCAATCACTGTGCTGCGTTAATATTTCACACTTTCCATGTGATGTTACTGCTGCAGTGCAGAGAGAGAGAGAGAGAGAGAGAGCAAGAGAGAGAGGAGGAGGGTTTAAGCACTTAATGCTCATTGCCTATTTAAACTCTTTTAATGAGAAGCAAACTAATAAAAAAATAGCTGGAAAGGAGGAAATGAGAGGGAAGTAAAAACAAATCTGGAAACAAAATATACAAAATGAAAAATAATACTTATACCATAACACAATGGATTTCAGATTGTTTTTAATACACTTGCCTGTTGTCACTGATTGGATCCTTACCATTTAAAGCCACAATATGTACATTTTTGTAATAAAATGTAAAAAACAAAAACACTTGCAGAATGTGATATATTTCATGCAGGTGTGTCCTTAGATTATCCCAAAAGTTCCCAAGTATTTGTAAATCCAGCAAAATTTTAAATAATGTCTCATCCCTTTTCATTGAAGTAATATTAGCACTATCCATGGTTTCTGCTGTAGAAACTATGGCAACACAAGTGGACAAATGCGGAAGTGGTGGTTATTAGGGATGCACTGTATATTCGGCCACCAAAAATTTTCGGCCGAAAATGGCCAAAAAGAGCAAAAAGAAAGACTTTTATCACCGAAACAATACGGCCAAAATGTTGTTATGCCGCAAATAAAAACAAGCGGCATAACAACCCAAGACAAAGAGAAAATCATTTCTGTAGCTCCAAAAATAATATATTTAATTCATACAATAAAGACAGTGTTATGATTACTTTGATTTCTGTACCTAATGATAATTTCAGACCTTATTAATGTACAACTTTGTTGTTTTTTATAAATGATTGCAATTTCTTTATTTGTTGTTAGATTTTTCCCACCCCCTTTTTGCTGATCAGAAAAATGATCCGATTCGTGAGTCAAAAACTGTAATGTGATCCGAACCGCGAGTTTTGTGATCAGTCACACAACCCTAGTAAAGTTAGTACACAGTGATAGCCATAAATGCAATGGTACTAATAATTGGCATAATAATTTCTTTCGGTGTTTCGTTTTCGGTTTTTCGGCCTTGGTTTCCTCTTTTGCGGTTTTTGGTTTTGGCCAAGAATTTTCATTTCGGTGCATCCCTAGTGGTTATACAGCATCTAGAACTCAGCTGTTGTGCCTTAAGGGCGATTTATAGTCGTGCGTAGGTCCTACGGCGTAGCTACGGCGTAGGCTATCCGTAGCCTGTGCGTAGCTCTGCGTAGCCTGACGCGCACCTCACAAAATTTCTAACAGCGCGTCGGCTCTACGCGGACCGTAAGCGCTGTGATTGGTCCACCAGAACCCCTCCCGTCAGGTAAAAAAAACTGCGTCATAGGTATTTCCGTTTGAGACGGTGAAAACAAAGATGAGCCAAGTTGAGGAGTGATTTAACTCAAACTGAAACATAAGTCGCTGTTTATTTACTTCCATCATTGCTGGTCTTCTTAAATTATACACAACAAGTTGCTATTTCTTCTTCGTTTGTGGGTTTACTTGCTTAGCTTCTTCTTCTGTGACGACTTCTGCTGCTACTGTGGTTACACGCGTGATTACTGCCAACCGGCGGTTTCGCGTGTGTTTGCACGTCGACGCGGACGGCGACGCACAAGTATAAATGAAAACCGACCCGGAACCTAAGCCGCCGCTGCTACGCCGCAGGACCTACGCACGACCACAAATCGCCCATTACAGCTAATTCATTATGATGGCATAAAATAATGTAAACCTATAGGTGATAAAAAGCTCATTAATAACCTCATCTGTGAACACGATTAGGCGACATCTCGCATAATATTGCTAAGGTTAGTCTTTGTTCATGTTTTGAAAATGTGACCACTAGTGGTGAAATCCTAAATATGGCTCCTTTACATTTTTTTTTAATATTGCTGCAAATAAAAAGAAAGCAGCACTTGGCAAATACTATTACATAGGGCGATTTTCCTGAACAGGGCTTATCCGAGTCCCAGACTAAAATGCATGTTTGAGCTGCTGAATGTTTTCCAAAACGGTAAGAATCAAATGTTTAACTCTAGGGGAGCTGGAAAATGAGCATATAAAAAAAATGAAATGTCCCTTTAATATAACTAAGGCCTAGTCCTGGATTAATCTAAACCCTGTCTGGGAAACTGCCCCCAAATGTTGTAGGAATTGCCTAGTGAACAGACCTCACACCAACATAAGCATAATTGTGAGTAGACTATAATTGTCATTATATAACAATGCACAAGACTAAACAAGACACTATGGGAAAATGTCTGTTTCATTTTATAGTCCTGATGCCCTTTAATCTTGCGTTAGCCTAAATTCAGGGGGGTACTGCACAAAAGCAAAATTAAGAAAGCCAGAATAACAAAAAAGGCCCGGCTTGATCTAGTTGAATCAGTGCCTCCTGGCTTAGTCCAGTTCATGTTTGCAGAGCCAGGATGAGAACGTGCAGCTATGTCAAGCCAGGTGTAGCTAGAATAAGTGCATGTTCATGGCATTCTTAATAAGACCACTGGATCGATCACATGGAAAAAAATGATAAAGCCAGTGCAGATACCTCTTGCAACTGAGCAAGAGCTTCTTATGAAAACATATAAAGATGTAAAACATAAAAACAACTTCTATAATAAAACAAAGAGAAAAAGCACAGAAGACAATAGCGGATCGATTGAATGCGTAAGTAGTCCAAATAACCAGTGCTCCACTGAAACCATTTCAATTAAAGGAAGTAATTACCACAAGCCAACAACTTGGGAAATTGATCATGAATCATGATTAACTGGAAACACTTAACCGCTATGCAAAACTATTTTATCTATTTATCTGTCTATTTAATCGATCTCATCTATCTACTCTTTTATATACATTGTGTTCCAAATTATTATGCATGTCAAATATCAGATTTCAAAAAAAATTATTTCGATTTTAAAGAACTGGCGTTTTGTTTTTTTTCCCATATCTTTTTAGCTAACTGGTATCAATTTCAGACAGGTTTATTTATTAGTTTGCATGGAGATCTTAGTTAAAGGAAAACCTACTTTAAAAAGTTGTTCCACATTATTAAGCAAGTTGTAGTTTTCATACTTATGGGGATGAAAAAATACCTTTCTAAAAAGACAAAAAGGTGTGCATTATCTTAAAGCAATTTATTTCTTATAACAATTTATATTTGGTGTAACTGAACAGAAATCATTGAACTATTAATAAATTAAGATTTATAGTTTAAGACTTTTTAAGGAAAATATTAGAAAAATGCAGCAATGAAAAAGCCACTAAGAAGCAAAGACCTGCTGGTTTCCCTGGAATACCAAGAACTTCTCAATGTGGGATCATTCAGTACATAAAGCTGTTTTTCAATGCGACCTGTTTTGCACAAAACGGAGGTTTGTTGTGCAAAACCTCCATTGTTTCTTATGTCAAGCTACCAATAAGCCCTTACCTGTAAAAACACAAAAAATTCCATCAATCCAAGATCTAAATTCCACATGCAGTTTAATGAGAAGTAATTTGTACTGTAAGGAAGGGTAGTTTACTTTGTTTGCCAGTAGAGGGCGCCAATAATTTTTTATTTTTTTATAGATCCTTCAGTACGGAAGCCAAGAACGGCCATGGACTTTTATTTTTTTATGGATTTTAACAAACTTTGTTATATCGAGATAACGAATTAATAAGTCGTTATCACAAGATAACAGTGCTTAAATAAAAATCCGTAAACAAAATAAAAGTCCATGGCCATTCTCGGCCTCCACACTTAGTGTGGGCACTATTACAGTTTATTTTCTGTCATCATCATTTTTCACACCCACAGATGAGAACTAATCTTATCATCCTTTCAAATTTGTACCATAGACATGACAAATGAAGCTATTATTAATTTTTTATTCATACTTTTCCCTTTTACAAAAAAGTCATATTTACATTTGCTATCATATTAATTATATGACGACATTTAAAAAATGACATGCAGCACTTAGTGTATCTGAGACATGAAAGTGTTAGAACAAGACAGATTAGGTCACTCCCATTGTAGCAGTCATACCATAAAATAAAAACCATTTTAAAAAATGATAAAAGACTTTAACCCCTTCAGTTCAAATAGCTAACGAACAACTGTATTCCACCATTGTCCAGCAATGTGCGTTTTAAAATCACTGTTGACTGAAACAAACTTCATCATACCTGAGATTTTTCCTGTCGTTTTATTCATTTCAGCCAGGAAAATACCCAATGTCTGCTTTCTGAAAAAACCCTCTACATTCTTAAAACGAACTTTACAGTGTTTCACTAAAGTGGTGTATACCACTGATCCACCACTGAGCAAGAAACAGGGAATGACTTTATATTTCAGCTAAAATTGGAAAACAGATAAATGTCGTATCCGTAAAAAAAATTGATCAAACTTGATGACTTAAAAAAATAATAATATTAAAAATGCCTGACATTAAATGTTTGACAGCATTCAAATCACAGTAAAAGACCAAAATAAAAAAATAAAAGCAGCGTTCCTCTTGATGCTGATGGGGTTGTGCTACAAATGTTTATGCATGAATAAAAAACACATTTAAAAAAATAAACGCCAAATAACTTTGTGCAATTCTGCTTGCAAGCAACTCCTTCAGTTAGTAACGATTTCATCACTTTAGTTAAATGTGCCCTCATAATAAATATTTCTGAATAGCAAATAATTCAAGTCTAGTAGATCAAGAGTGGCCTCATGCTGGTACTTTTAATTCAGAGTACCGTCGTTATTTATTAGTATTGACTGATAATATTTAAAATAAAGGTAGATTAATGTCTTCCTCTGTCGCTTCATGTTGAATGTCAATGCAATTACTGCCATGCAAACCGTTATATGTCCAAGTGATTGTTCTAAAGGAGCTTCAATATAGTAAACAAAACTAAAATACTCCTTCATTAGTGCTCGAAAAGCAAGTAGTACCTCTGTATACTGTACAAGACTTTACAATATGAACAAAAGTTGCAGTTTACACATTTACACTACATATGAGAGAACTTATAGATCTTGTGTCCGTTTTTCCCGTTGCAAGCTTTTGCTTGAGAGAGCGTAATGAAACTCTTTAAATATTTGTGCAAGGCAAATGTAAACGAGGTCACGCCTTATTTAAATATCACATGAAGCCACATCGTGCTGTCCTCTAGTATGTGCATTGTGCAGGAGAGATATACGGACAGAAAAGCTCACAGAGTCTGCTTGTACCTACATAAACAGTGGGTTTGCTGGTAAGCTCTCTTCTTCCATTGGGTCCTATCTGACCCTGTGTTTTCTGGGATGATTGACAGATAGTCAGCACCAGGGCTCTCTCTTTGATCGGCCTCTGTGTATGCTGTCGCTCCTCTGCCAGGCGCTCTTCATCAGTTCAACCGCCTCCCTGCACCGCTTCTGAACCGAAAGATCGGACACCGGCTTACGAGCTAGGCTCACCTGGACCAATCGAGACAAAGTATACAGAAATTAGATATTGTCAATCAATTATGAATTGTATCTCAAATGGTAGAGCATTGTATTAGCAACACAAAGGTCCTGGGTTTGATCCCCAGGGACACACAGTGATGAAATATATAGCTTGAATTCACTCAAAGTTGCTTTTTATAAAATCATGTGCTAAATGCAAAACTGTAAATATTGCTTGTTCTATTTCCCTATCATTGAACATAAGCCTCACACTCGTCTTACGTGCATTTACTAACCTGGAAACCTGCAGTCCATGCACGATCCAATTCGGCTAGCAGTCGATCTCGCTCCTCGTATCCACTAAAATACAAAACCCAGGGAGGAAGAAACTCAGCACGATCTTCAGCAAACTCCTAAAAAAGGGGCAAGAGGGCACATAGGAAGTGAATCAGTAAATCATAAAAGATCACGTATTTAATAAAAGTGGTTATTAGTATGATCCATAACAGGATGCATAATTAAAAAAAAATCAGGAACACCCTTAAAGGGGCCATGGCATGAAAATGTTAGCATTGCCACTTTGTAGGTGTGAGCAAAAATAGGTCATTGAAATTTGGCTTTCATTATGATGTCATAAGGATATCTTATTAGAATAATACCACCCCCTTAATCTGCACCATCCAACCACTGCACCGCCATCTATTGCAGTGAGAAAGAGAGAGAAAAGAAGGACTTGACAGCACAATTGAGTTTGAATTACAACAAACCACCATCATTGTGATCAGTGTTTGCACTTCATCCGCTCATTTGCATTTTAAAAGACACACCCAAAACTACACATTTTTGCTCAGACCTACAGGGTGGCAATGCTAACTTTTTCATGCTATGACCCCTTTAATGTTTTTGTAGAACAACAAACTGCTGACAAAGAGGATCTAACACAATGCAATGAGGTCTTACAATGACACAGTATTCTTTATCCTCCTCCAAGCGTACAGCTGTGACATCGTTCAGATCAGCTGATCCGAGAGAACGGAAAAAACTTGTCTGGCAGTCTTGGTGGCACGTGAGCAACTTCCTATCTGTGAGCACGAGGCAGCATGGGATACAGGGGGCAGGGGCCACCCCTTGTGGGATAACCTGAGAAACACAGAATAGATCAAAAACAAAATCTTTATGGTCAACAGCTGGGATATTTTGTTTACGTCCGAACAGGCTGATTTTAATTAAAATGCAAGCAATAAAGCTGTCTGACTCGAGACAGATTGTTGGTAGGTCTGGAACTGATGAGGAACAACAACAAACGGTCAGTGTCACATGATGCTTCTGGAAGCATTTCACATGCACACTCCCATATTTTGCTCACACAACAACAGCTCAGAAGACCATAATACATTTAAATGGCAAAACCATATGCAATGAAAAGGCACATTTAATACAGCTTCCAAGGAATGCAACTACTTAGCTTAGCCTGAATCACAATGATCAGCTTAAAATAATAATGAATAGTTGAACTGTTGGGTCGGATTTTGCGGGAAATGTCAGTTTATTAATACACATACATTTAAAGTGGCATTCCTTAAAGTCACCATGAAACGTTAGAAGGGATTGCCTAATTTTCCCCGTGGTGACATATATCCGAGTGAAACCCGCTTCTGAAATGAAATAAGGCAGGGCTGGATTTGAATTTGTCCATTGAGATCTGATCGGATCGTTTGAATTTGGGTCTTGTTGCTAATTGCGGCGAGATTCTCCCGGACCCCGCCCACCTGCCATACCATATGACCGGAAGTAAGCTCGTTTTGAGGAGGGCAGGAGATTTGCATTTTTGATAAAAAAATTATTAAGGCACATGATTAAAAAAAAAAATAATGAAGTAAGTAATTTGTAAAAAATATCACAAGTTTAGTCCAATTTTCAGATGAATCTGATCCACTCCAAGCAACTGTTGTACAGTGGCAAGAAGTATGTGAACACCTTGGAATAAACTGGTTTTCTACAGTGATTCGCCATGAAATGTGATTTGATCCATAAGGCTGAAAAGGGATACAAAACAATCTCAAAATGTTTAGTTTACGGTTAGACAAATTGTCTATAAATGAAGACAGTTTAGTACTGTGGCTACCCTTTCTAGAAGCAAGATGACTCCTAAGGCACAACTCTGAATACCCAATGAAGTAAAGAGGAACCCACGAGTAACAACTAACCTAACCCTAAAAGTCATGAACTGCAGCTTCAAATAAATATTCCTGGAGTACATTGATGTGATGTTTACGCACCCCTTTAGAGACGGCCTGGCAGAGCAGCTGCATCCAGTCCGCCATTTCTTCTTCGTTCTCAGCACAGAGCTCTAATGGTGGATGGTCAGTTAAAATAACATGAAATGCATGTAGCTTCTCTGAGCTGTTTGAACGCCTGCAGCCTCCGCAATGCTCACCCCTAAGACACAAACACAGTAATGTGCACAAGCCCTTATAAAAAGTTTCATTTTAGGATTTCTATTGCGGTTTATCAAAAACAAGTTGACCTATCAGGCACACTGTAATTGTTGAACACAGTAAAATCTGCATTTAAAACAACCTAACATTATAAATGTCACAGCAAATGCATAAAACACCGCTAGGGAAAACACACATTCATTTGTTAACTCCAACTAAAAAGTGAAAAAACAACAGGAGCTTACCCCATGGTAACAGACATCAGAGGTGTAACATCTGTTCTCTCTGCATACTGATAGAGGATGCCATTACTGCAAAGTACACAGTAGATTAGGATTCATTACAGCTAGTTCAAACACTATGCAATAAGACATTTTGTACCTGAGCACCAAGTAACAGCTCTTCCACACTTCCTTCCCCAGATAGGAGCTTCCCGCCCGATACAACAGCATCCCCTCTTTAGTGCTGCTTGATTCTCTGGAGGCGGACGGAGATGTAGGCGACACAACTGATGCGTCCATTGGGTCTTCCCAGTGAACCAGAGAATACAGGCGTATGCTCAACTCGGACAACTCACAAACACAGTTAGCACAAAATCGAGGTGATTAAGGGGCCATTCACATATCGCGTCTTTTGCGGTATGCGCGCTCATAATAGAAGCCGCGAAGCGCACACGGTGCGACACACTCGTTTTTTCAAGCACGTCCGCACCACATCGAGTTAAAAAACATCTTAACTTTTCAAAATGCTGCAGGTGCACCGCAGGTTTTCCACGGCACATAGGCGCGACATGTGAATGGCCCCTAAGGATGGATTTAGACTGCAAATCTAGATGCTCAATTCCCATTAGTTGCATGTATCCTAATTGAGCGCCTGGCAAGTACACGCGAATGGTGAATTTTGCATTTGACACGAATTTGCGGCTGACACCAGAGTTGAACATTTTAACTTTGGCGGAATTTCGCGCCGCGTTAGGAGCCTGTTTGCTGCTGTGGCGGCAGCCCCACCCGGAGTCACTCATTCAACCTGAAGGAACGCTTGATATTTTCCGTAAGCAGTCACCCGGAGCTATACGACACAAGTTTTTATTCTATAGAGACAGGAATAAAAAGGACCTCGCTTGGAAGAGTGTCAGTGAGGACATCGGGCAACCTGGTAAGTTGTAATAAACTTTCACTTTTGAGTCACGTAACGTTTATCAACCCGCGCTGTGTATTTTCCCCCTTTAGTAAGGTTACCAAATACAAACCGGTAACTCTCTCGAATGCACAATCAACATCAGTCATCTTGCAAACAGACAACCGCATAGTACTTGCCCCTCCCACAAGAAGCAGATTTTGCCTTTGATGCGCGAATGCATTCAAACTGTTCAGGCAGCAAACTAGGCGCCGTAGTAGCGATTTTGACGCCTCAAAAGCTGTTGGTGTAAACGCAGCATTGGGCAAACAGTTCCAACTCTGTGTATGTTTTGAGGATCACTCCAAATCTGATGTCTATCAGAAACCTACCCATATTGAAAAAGTGATGAGATTTTTTCCTCTTTTTTTGAAAGCATAGGGTCTATTCTTTCATAAAGATTTTCATAATTTTTTTTGGAAAGCATTAAACTTTTGTGAAAATAATAAAAAAAAATGCTGGCACTGGCAAGCAAATTTTTTTTAAATGCTGGCGGGGAAAAAGTTAAAAGCGACTTGTATCCGATATCTGCATTTACACTTAACACTTGGCAAAACCTTTAAAGGTAGACATAGTGACCCTTAAACCACAGAGGAAGTGAAATGTCGCGAATGCAATGGACACAGACACAATGATTATACAAGATTATATAGCTTTATTTATTGTAACAAATAATTATTTTAATACATAAAATTTCAACATTGCTTCAAATGAAGCCGTTGTTCTCCATTGCACTGCTTAGAAGAGTCATGTGATGTCCAGTTGACCTCATTTGCCACCATTGCATTTTCAATGACGCACGATATGTCTTGAGATGGTTTGTGGCTAGAAAGGATACAGCTACAACCAATTCTCGTGAAATCTCACCAGATGAGCGCTGTTTTTATCCTAACCCTCCCCCCAAACCGAACCCTAAACCCAATATTTCATGGGATTTAAGCCGTAGCTGTATTCTATTTAGCCAGAACTGCCGTTTCTCATCCTAATCATACCTAAACCCAATATCTAGTGAGGTTTGGCCTTGCCTTAGCTGTATTCCCTCTAGCCAGAACCCTTAAAATTGGAATAATCCAATCTGTCTGCTTACATGGCAAACGCAAAAGCATGTATCCGATTCATATCAGATTTATTTCCACCGACTTGTTCCTCTGCCTAGAACACAAGTAAATGCTTCTTTCAGTGCTTCTATATAAAAAAAATGCGCAAAATAACAAGAAATGACGAAATTTATGTGTGGACCTTTTTACAGAAGGTAAAAGTCGCCGTAATCTTTGACTGACATTGTCTGTAATGATTACTGACATGGAGCATTCGTACGGGACTAATCACTGAGAAGCTCCGATAAAAATTGATTTACCCCACCTCTATGTGTAAAACTAATCCCGTCCGAATACTACTTAAAGGAATATTACATTTTCTTAAAAGAAAAATCCAGATAATTTACTCACCACCATGTCATCCAAAATGTTGATGTGTTTCTTTGTTCAGTC
This sequence comes from Misgurnus anguillicaudatus, assembly GCF_027580225.2. Lineage (NCBI taxonomy): Eukaryota > Metazoa > Chordata > Actinopteri > Cypriniformes > Cobitidae > Misgurnus > Misgurnus anguillicaudatus. The sequence continues at coordinate 18,139,326 of NC_073349.2, forward strand.
GAGAAGAAATTATGTTTTTTGAGGAAAACTTTGCAGGATTTTTCTCATTTTAATGGACTTTGGTGGACACCAGCATTTAATACTTAACTCAACACATGGCAGTTTTTTTCGACGGAGTTTCGGAGAACTATAAACGATCCCAAACGAGGCACAAGGGTCTTATCTAGCGAAACGATTGTCATTTTTGACAAGAGGGATAAAGAATATGCTCTTTTAAACCACGACTTTTCTTTTAGGTCCGGTCTAGCGCGACCTAACGTAAATGCGTAGTGACGTAGGGAGGTCACATGTTACATATATAAAACGCACATTTGCGGACCACTGTAAACAATAAACTGACACAAAGACATTAATTAGTATCAGTTGACATACAACAACGTAGGAACGGTCCTCTTTCAACACACTTGTAAACACTGGGTCGGAGTTTAGCGTTCGTCTTCTGTGACCTCTTGAAGTCATGGCGTATTGCGTGTGGTAGAGGTGACGAATCAAGACCGGATCTGGACGGGAGGTTGTGCTTTAGATGTGTATATTTGTTATTTTATTGTCAAAAATGACAATCGTTTCGCTAGATAAGACCTTTATGCCTCGTTTGGGATCGTTTATAGTCCTTTGAAACTCCGTTGAAAAAAACTGTTAAGTGTTAAGTTAAGTATTGGTGTCTATTAAAGTCCATTAAAATGAGAAAAATTCTGCAATGTTTTCCTCAAAAAACATAATTTCTTCTCGACTGAACAAAGAAAGACATCAACATTTTGGATGACATGGTGGTGAGTAAATTATCTGGATTTTTCTTTTAAGAAAATTGACTATTCCTTTAAGAGTCTCATGTATGGGTTTGATGTCAACAGTAAAACCTTATCTCAAAATGGATATGTTTGAACGTCTCAGCATTTTATATGCTTTAATTGTAGGCACTACACGAACAGTTGGCATAAAGATTATCAAAGTGAGCCACTGTCTGCCAGACACTCATGTATTATTCAGGATGATGCATCTCCATTTACCTCACAGTGAGTCTCCTGGCACACAAATTTATAGAGAGCTAGTTTCTCCATAGTGGCGTCAGTGAGAACAGAGGGGTATGGCGTCTCCCGGCAGCCTTTTTCCATTGCCGATTGCAACACGGACAGAAACCAGCTGCAGAGTTTGAGAAGAAACATAAAATGATGCTGCTTAATTAAATCTCAGAGATTTACTTTAGTAGTTCACAAAAAAAAAACCAGATAGTAAGAGATGAGTCTGCTGTGTCCAGAAGGAACTGTCGTCTTCTGTTGGTGCACACTAAGGTCACAGTCTGCTGGTGTAGTCCAACCTGCGGCACAAAACCACGGCTCTAATCTTTATGCAAAGAGTTAAACAGATTATTTAGATGCCGATTCATCTACTTACAGAGATGTAGTCCAGTTCATTATAAGATACAGCTTCTTCAACACAATAAGGCTTCTCAGCCGCCCCTAAAAATCAATGGCACAGGTCAGCAAAAACGATGCAAACAAATTGTGTCCCAACAACTTCAGAAGGGTTCGCTGACCTTTACGCAAGAGATAAATGTAACAGTCTGTCAATAACACATAAAGAGGCTGTAAATCTCCTTCCATATGGCCTGTACTCATCCTCACCATCTGAAACACAGCATGCAAATCCATAAACATTACAATATTGCAAATTCACAGAATTAACAGACTGGAATGTTTTATTAAAGCTGTATCTTAGTCACCTTAAAGAGTTGCTCTTCATTCTCCCTGAATACGTGAATCATGAGCAGCAGTAGGTGATTGTTATCTACCCTGTACAACAAAAACAACCCAAAAAACACATTAGATTCAAGGCTCACATCTAACTGATCAAAACATAACCACAGTTTATCATCTCACTTAAACTCTGCAGGATGGGAGCTCTGTATCGCTTTGTCTTTATCTTCTTCCTGCTCTTCTGCTGTACTATGTTCCTCTTCAACCGACTCCCCTATGTGGACGGAGGCAGCTTGTTCTTCTGCTTTTCCCTCATCTTCATGGCCAACAGGAACATCCTGCGGCTCATCATTCCCTGAAGAGTCATTGTGGCCACCACACGAGGCAGCAGGGTCTGGACTCTGGGAGGTAAAGCAGTAGAAGTCAGCAGGTGGACGTGGGGCCTGCAAGAAGCTTGGGTCCGGAGGTTCTCCATCCATGTCCTCTCGAAAGGGCCGCTGCTGAGGGGGTCCTGTGGCAGAGTTGGTACCATCAGGACTAGCACGAGCTCCTCCTACGTCTCCTTCACGTTGTTCCCAGGTCTCTCCATCCAGAGAACCGTTCAACCTGTCCATAACATCACTGAGGGGTTGGCCCACACTGTCCATAGAGGTGTCTGTCATCACAGGGAGCCTCAGTCCAGCCTCCGGATCTTCATCCTCTCTTCCGTTCCTCATGGATTCTGGTTCAGGACCATCTGGTCCATCCAGAGAACCGCAACTGTCCACATTAAGGTTGTCCCTCTCAACCAAAATCTGAAGGCACTCCTCAGCGTCGGGTCCATCTGGAGAGATTAGATTCTGCTCACTGCTCATGGAATCCGTCGACCCCCTTGCCCGTCGTTTCTTACCAGGTTTTCTGCGCCTTGCCATCCTGGTGTAGCATAAAGATGGTTATTTTTGACATCACCAAAAAAAATGTTTAATTTTTAAAGGGACATTTTTGGGCGTGATGCTAATGGTCTAATCAGATTCAATGGATTATGCTAAGCTATGCTAAAAGTGGTACCGCCAGACCCGGAGATCGGCTGAATGGATTCCAAAACGGTAAAAAATCAATTGTTTAACTCTAGGGGAGCTAGAAAATGAGCCCATTTTTAAAAAAAGTGTCCCTTTAAGACCTACCTAATGACCTCCAGCCCATCGCTGGTGATTTCCACATCTTCGGCTGTTGCGGAAAGATGACGGCTAGCCACGTGCACCGGAGTGACATCCGCCGAAGTGTTTGTGTCGGAGTCGTCGTTAAAGGGATTGTGTCGCGATAGGCTCGTGGTCCTGATGGTGCCTGTGGACCCCCTCACTACCACACAGTCATTGACAACGGTTTGAGAGTTCGATCCAAAGGAACGGACAGGGTCAGTCAGATCTCCTTCTGTCAGAAAGGTGAGTGAGAAGAATAAACAAAATCTCAAACATAAAGGACTAAAAGGTGTGGGCCTTAAGCAGGGATTTAGGGGCTGGACACACCAAAACTTTTAAACGCGGCTGAAAACGCCTTGAGGATGCCGAATGCCAGCTGTTTTTCAGCTGAGCGCTTTGGTAGCTCTGATACTTGAGCTGTGAGCCGGTTGGTTGCTGTGGTAATGTCCCGCCCCTCCTCCATTGTGATTGGAAGGCCGTGTGAGCACTGACATTGACGAGCGGAGCTTTTCACTCAAAGTTTAATCTCTGTCAACTCTGCGCCGGCCGCGGGCATAAAAGCTTTGGTGTGCACGCCCCCTTAGTGTCTATCAACAGCTTTATTGATAAAGCGACCAGAACTGTTGTTACTTCTGCATGATGTTGCGTTCACACAGTCATCATTCCAGTTGAAGACAACTGCTGTATCAACCAGTGAACACAAACAAAAAATTACTTCACTTTCAAAACAGCTGTATTTAAAGTTTTTGGGTAAAACAGTCAGAAAACATGCAGAGCAGCTGCAAAATGGATGCAGGTGCTAAAACAGGAAATGCAGGCCAATAACAGACAGCGAATTTTAGATGGTGCAAATGTATAATTTACCATAATACCACATTTAGTCCAAAACCATTAGTACATTCAAGCGTATAGAGTAAAATATAAAAATGCCAGCAAATCTACACACATGATCTCCAGACCACAAGCACAACCGCTTTACTAACTTTGCATGAAACCAGCATGCATCAAATAAAATAGACATGCATGATTGCTGGTTAGTGGGTATGAAAGTACAGACAAGGTAATGATTGAGATTGGGGAGGGGGTAAATAACCAAGCCCCACCTTCCCAGTCTGCACTTGGCAATGACTGCAACACAGGGAAGATGTCGCCAAAATCATAATCTAAAAAGGAGAAATAAGACTCATCAGTAAGCAGGAAATTATGAAGATGAAGAGATAAGGAGAAAAAAAACAGAATGTGGTAAATATTAAAACTGAAACTTGATATATGAGGAACCAAAAGCAACAACTGAAGAGACATTGTGACATAATGGGCTTTGGTGTCACTGAATGGAATGAATGAAAGCATTTATGTGTGACCAATGACTGTCCATAATACAAAGGAGGATAATATTTTTGTAGTGTACTACTGCCATCCTGGTGTAGTAGAATTAAATACACCACTTTATAAAAAATAATAAGAAAAGCAAAAGATAAAATCGGTAAGAAGTAAATGAAAGAGAGACAGGATCAAAGGTAGAGAGAGTGACACTGGGAATTCAATCTGAGCAGCATACCTTCACTAGACGGGGCGATGGCACTGTCGTCCCATTCAAGGTTGGTGGAGGTTAGTGAAGTAAATGAGTGCAGAGACAGACTGTCAGAGCTTGGCAACCTCTCCTCAAAATCCAACAGATTCTGAGGTTTATAGTATTCTGGCATGTAAGGAGCAACATCCAGGTATGGCACATCCTGTGACCAAATATAAATAAAAATTAAACTATAACAATATCAATTAATGGATTTACTTGTTTTGCAGGCAAATCCAACATCTTCTTTACAAAGCAAAAAAGTGGCAAATATATAAGGAGTTCAGATGCAAACCCTATTAAGTGCGTCAAACATGTTTTCTTTTAAATTAGCATTTTTATCAGGCTTTATGTTAAGATTCAGTAATTTCATTTTAATGGCAATTAAAATGTTATTAGTCAGTTATTGAAATGCCTTATTTTCACAAATGTCACTTTAATTATTTCATTGGTATTCAACAAATTTGTCTTTTGCTGCAAAACCCTCTAAGTGCATTTAAAGTTGCCATGAATATAAAATGAAAAACTGTCAATTGTTTTGGAATATTGTGTTTTTTTTCTAACGACTTATCTGTGAATTTCATTATTTCTTTTAAAAAATCACGTGCCCTTATAATGCCCAATCGACCCAACTTTAAACGATCCAATCAGATCAAATCCAGCCCCGTCTTATTTCATTTTAGAAGTCGGTTTCACTCAGATATGTGTCACCACGGGGAAAATAAGGCAATCGCCACTTCCGTTTCATGGCGACTTTAAGCTTTTTTGTTTAAAACCTCTACTTCTCTGCATCTTCTGCGCACTTAGAGGACTTCGTGAAAAAGGGATTAAGAGGATTTGAAGCAAAGGTATTTGATGAGCATAAAATAAGTGGCGTTTAGCTGCTTTTTGCAGCTCCTCATATACATAGTCTAAAGAGAACTAGTCTAAAATGTTGTACTTAAATGCATTCAGTATCATGTACTACAAGTCCGGGAACAGTTGATCTATTTCAAGGACAAATCAATGCACAGTCATACCAGTTCGAGGTCAAAGCGGATGAATTCTAGCCCAGAGACAAGTGTAAGAAACAGAGTCAGATGATCATGACTGCAAACCAATGCATTTTTGTAAAGAAGCAAACACATATGCATAATGTACACAAACACAAATCACATAACAGGTTACATGAATGTAGAACAATAATGTTTAATACCATTAAGTGTTTTACATATGCACAGTTTTATTTAAAGGAACAGTGTGTGTGATGTTAACACATGATTTTATCAGCCCATGCATTCCATGGGACTGACCCCATTGCATTGACGTTGCAAGATCAGCTATGCTACAGGAACAGTATAAACACAAGTCACTCACTTGTAATAGTATTTCTGCAGCAGTCCTTGATTTTCTTGAAACAAACGGAGGTAGCTTTCTAAAGAACTTTCACTAAGTGCCAAATAGAGCCAGGCACGACCTAAACAACAACCACATATTTAGATGCATGCAACAAAGACCACATATTTACTCAGTACCAAAACATTTAAATACATGCAAGAGATAAAATTGACTTTGCAAAGTTTATGCAAATATTTGATATTTACTTCACGCCAATCATAATGCACATCACAGAGTCATCATGGGTGGTGTTAAGGTTTGTTCTTACTTCTGCCTAGATTGGTGGCTATGTGCTGGAGCTCATCAATCTGTCGGACTGCCTCTCGCCGCGTGAAGTGTAATACGAGGACCCAGTAACCTGATGAGATGTCTTGCAACCTTTACACCAATAAAGAAAATAGCCAGTAAGCTTACATATCTCTATTAAAATCCTTGAACTGAAACATAAATGTGGTGAAGTTTGTCTAACCCATAGAGAAGAGCGTGATCCAAGTGCTCACACAACCTCTGAAGAACCCGGTCGTGGTTTCTGATGGCCGGCGTCTCATCTTCACAGGCGGCAAAGTAACTCTGCAACTACACGTTTAAAGGTTAGGAAAGGTTAAAGAATGATCGCTTGATATTGATTCACACAAATTGAGTTTGCTCTGCCTGGTCAATTCACCTAAGTGCCTTAAAGGGATAGTTCACTCAAAAAAATGAAAATTCTGTCATAATTTACTCGCTCTCAAGTTGTTACAAACCTGTATGAGTTTCTATATTCTGTTGAACACAAAATATTTTCATAAATAAAAGCACACATTTGACACAGGTTTCCCACACCTTAGTTAACTTCAATTTCAAGGACCTTTCAAGGACTTTCCAGGTCCAATACCCTCAAATTCATGTGGTGACACATTTCAAGTGAGAGCAAGGTTACATTGTGCTACCTTTTAAGATACATTGTTACAGTTCCCTTTCGAGGGAACTCTTGCTGCGTCACTGCGGTGACACTTTGCCTATGCCTCAGGGGTAAGTGCGTCTGAATGTGTATATCAAATTCAACCAATAGTGAGGCTTAACGACAAAGACAGGGTGACGCGGAGCCAGGAAGTATATCGCTATCTGAAATATTGCCAAAGACGGCTTTACAGGGATGCAGGAAGTATGGCAAGGGAGATGCAGCGTCTCGTTCCCTTCTCATGGAACAACAGTTATGTAATCAGAGACATTTTCATGTGTCAAACACAACTATGCAAAAAAGCATTTTGGTATGAATCAACATTCACATACAGAAGATATTATAAGCATTTAAAGCGAACAGTTAAGCACGTGTGCTTAAAAAGTCCAGAATTTTTATGATATTATCCTAAACTACACAGGGAATAATACAGATTTTTTTCCAGAAAACTTGCATAAAACAGATTCAAGCACTTTCAATGACCTGTATCTATGTATGTATATTTTCAAAAACTTCCCAGGGCCTTAAATTTTTTGACCCAGATTCACAAACTTTCAAGGATTTCAAGGACGCATGGGAACCCTGTTGACAGTACCCATTCACTTCCATAGTATTTAGTTTTCCTACTGTGCAAGCGAAACGGTTCAGTGTAGTTATTATCATTTTTAAAACATCTTTTGTGTTCAACAGAATAAAAAAATGTGTACAATTTCCACTCAAACAAGAAGTAAGAGCGGGGCATATTGAGGATCCCCTGCCTCTTTAAAAATGGTTTACCTCACCGCCTGGAATCTGATAAAGCTGAAGTGCAGAATGATGTCATAAAAATTACTGATTAGTATTGGCTGATATAAAAGACTGTTAAGTTTTAAACGCTTGTATTTTGTAATGGGAATTTTGTTAATGTTTTGAAGTGCACTGGTTTCATACTATAACCAAAAAACGTCAAATTTTGATATCATGGGGCCTTTAAAGTGCAGGCAGCGCTGGCATTTCAAGCACTCTGTTGCAATCTGGATGAACAAGAAATGCATTTCAAACATTTTGCTGTTTCAGCAACGTGATCCTGTGAAAGTAAAACTTTAAAGTCCATCACAAATCTATAGGAACACACTAATGCTAATGATGTCATAAAATATAGGCTAATATCTAAATATCTAAGATTAAAGATGACAGATTTTGCAAAGCATTGAGTGACACTTAGATATGTTAAGTGTACAGATCAATAGACATAACAAACATGCAATTCATTAATAAAACTCAAAGAAGGTTATACTGTAGAAACAGAATGACCTGAGATGGCCCCCCCAAAATGGGTAGCAACCCATGTTTGCCCTAATAATAGGAACTCATTTGATGACACCACTTGTTTACGGAGTATCATATCATCTGGTTTTAATGCATCATCATGCATTTAACTGTTTACTTGACTTGAGCCCCGAATGACTTCATCACTTTCATGTCTTTCACGGATAAACACGAGTAATTACAACGCTGTACGTACAAAATGAAGGCTTTTACAACAAAATGTGACCAACTGCCTGCATACTAATTTGATACTATTTAAACTTTGATTTATGAGGTAACATTCACGATTTTTTTAAGGTGTTAAGGCGTTTTGCTTATAATTATGTATGTTGCTAAAAAAATTTAAAATGGTTAAATGCTAAAACGAGTTGTTCAGATAGAAAGAGCTTGAAAAAAGCTTTTAAATTAGACCAATATCATGTATATGGGTTAAAGAATAACAAAATACTGGCCATTTGAAACTCGAAAATCATCACTTTATTTGGTCCCATGTTTTCCATTAAAATTCAAGAAAATGTGTGACCGAATCATGAAAATTATGAAGTTTTTAGCTATAACTTTTTAAATCGTTAAGATATTGACCTGAATCTTTCAGGATAAGCTGTTTGATATATCCTCTACATATTCCACTTCTGAAAAGTCAGATATATAAAAAAACAAACCACTAATTACACCAAATAACACTCTTTATTCAGTCTATATATACAGATATCATCTACATGGCTATACGGCTGCGTCCCATTCTTTACCATTCAAGCAGATTTTGGTAGAGGTAAAACCACCTTTGGTAGTCGGTCAAATTTCTTAAAATTTCGTTCACTTGTAGTTTAGCAATTAAACTAAATGTCTTTACAATTTCAAGAATGTCTTTACTCAACTTCAGCAAAAACAACGACTATTTTTCAAACAACCGACTTTGGCGAGCTCGCACGGCCAGTGGTTAAACATGAAAGGTTGTGACTGAAAACGAGAAGGTACCTATGGTTCTTCCGGTGGTGTTAACAATAAAAACTCAGAAATTTCGCCATCAACAAACCAACAGAAGCATTATTTTAAACAGCACTGCGCGCCGCCTGAGAAAATCTTGAGTTTCGCTGAGTGGAACCAAAACGTCAGCCGCGACAGCGGAGTTAGCAACATACCTATTATAATGTAGGGGGAGGCCCGACTGTTTTGATAGTGTAAACCGCAACAATCTCACTCATACCTTCAAATAATACACTCAAGTAAACCAAAATATATTCTCGCTGGATGTACAGAAATGTCTTACCTTCTTAACAGAGAGAGAGATATTTTCGAGGATCCTGTCTTTGACTTTGAGTTGATCCATGTCTCGCTGCACTCTCTCAGCGGATGTCAGCTGACGCGCGCTCCCGATTCCCGACACACGGGCATGTTCACAGTCCATTAATACAAATACACATGTTGACACAAATTATTTAAATGTTTTGAAAGAGGTTTACTTTCCTTGTCAAAAGCATTTAAGAAATTGCGTTGATCTCTTTGTTCCCTCCTGGCACAACACTTAAGGGCGAATAAATTGTTAGCTTAAACGGCTAATTGTTTATTTCGCAAACAAAAACTAAAGCAACGCTACGGGGCTAACTTACAAAGGCAATTATGTACAAGGTTACTCGTTTGTATAAAAAAAAATACACGCCTGTTTCTGTGCCGAACTAAGTGCTAATTTTAGACAGGTTATTAAATTAACGTTACCCATTTCATGCGCTCAAGTTACTCGCATAGAGTCCTATAATATGTAACTTACTTAAATCTTACTTCATCTTTATCTTATTAAGCAGTCAATAAGCTAAAGTAACAGAGTACAACCAGAATGAACTCCTTTTGAAACTTTCCCCCTGACTGCAGTGCAGATTAAATTTAGACGAGTGTATGCTGCTGTTAATTACATATAAACTGAAGTAGTTCAGTTTATGACTGTCTAAAGACGTTTTATTTTATTTTACTTTTTAAAACATGAAATTGTTCGTTTATATTTATAAACTGTGTATTTTTTATAAGTGTTCGATTTATTAAATTATGTAGCATTTCAAAATAAAAGTCCGCTATGACATGATCCACGTAATTCAAAACAACACAATGCAGTGGTTAAATGCCTGTATGTAACAGGTCTAAATTTTAAATTTAAAATGCCTTTAAAATTGTACAGATGAAGTCCTAACTTAGAAACCCATATTTTTAATTATACTTTTTTGCTAGGAAATTTACAAAATATGGAACCTGATGATAATAATATCATAATTTTCAATATGGCTATTGCTACAAATATACGCATGTAACTTATTTTGTGGTCACATATTTAACTTGTCCCAAAACTAAGTTGACCAAAATGTTGGGTGTCAAATGCATTTTTATCAATGATTAAGGGGCAGTTTTCCAGACAGGGTATAGATTAATCCAGGATTAGGTTTTAGCTATTTTAGGAAATGCAAGTAGAAACACTTTACTGATGTGCATTTTGAGACAAATCAATGGCACTGATTTATGTTAAGACACGTCAGTGCAAGATATTTTTAAATTGAGCCATACATGCATTTTAGGTTGGGACTAGGATTAACCCTGTCTGGGAAACCACAACATAGTGTGGATTATTAATCTTGATTACTGATGGTGTTAAGTTTTCCAGACAGTGGTTAAGTCTACTAAAATGCATGTTTCATCTGTCTTGACTGTAAGAAGCTTGCATTGACATATCTTAAAATATTAGTGCTATTGTTTTGTCTCAATATGCACACCAGTAATGTTTTTGTAATTTATGTTTGTAAAAAGCCCTGTCCTGGAAACCGCACCTGTGTGACCCAAAGAAGGTGTAATTTACCAATAAAAAGCACAAACATTTAGTGGTGGAATGTCAAAACTTTACTGACTTCAGATGTTTTAACCACACTTAACATCCAATCCTCATTCATCTACAAATGGTAGACTTCAAAACCATTTTTTAGCAAGAGCAATACATCAGTGCATGTTGTATTATAATTTTTCACTTAAAAACCCAATTTACTCTTCTTTTTGTACAAATAAGATGATGTGCCCCATAAATCAATTTAAATAACCAAACGGCCTAACCAGTCCATATAAAACAAAAAACATGTATTTCCTGATTGATTACCCTTAAGAAAAATCCAAGGAAAACAAATGTACAAACAAAACCCCAAAAAAACAAATGCTGTCTTAAACTGTAGTGGCACACCAACCAACTCAAGAAAATGAGCCCACATCTTTTTATCTTTACATGTGCTAGAGGTCTGAAGCCTCTAATCTCTCTCATTTCTTTTCACTTCTCAACTTTATTTTATTCAGACTTCTCTTTTTCTCTCATATGCAGAAAGACGATACTGAAGACAAAAAGTCCTCCCATCATAGAGAAGGCACTAGCATAGTATGGAAAAGCTGAGGGAATAAAGCGCTCGTACTGGGTATGCTGCAGTGGCCGGACTGATACCTGTGGAACAACAAGAGAATTACTAAATATTTTCCCCAAGCTTGGATCTTATACATGAAAATATAAAATCTAAATGACCTCTTTTGGAGTATGCAGAAAATAAAGTCAACGGAATGAAAGGTTTCCAATTTCCATTTTTATTTTTACCTGAGTTGAGGAGTACAGGTGCGTGTAGCCCAGTCTGTTGTAATCAACTTTAAACTGAAATACTCCATAGACATCTGGCAGCTTGAACTGTACACTGTATTTTCCACCTAAACAAACAGCAGTCGCATGTAAATAATGGTATTTATCAATAAAATACCTGCAAATGAGAACTTATGAACACAGAAATACAGTATTAACATACCATTTTTCTTAAGGTATGTTCTAACAAATGGATCAATTCTGACAAATTCCAGCTGAATATCATCGCCATCAAATGGCACCCACTTGCCACCAGACAGCATCTCAATCACAATGCTGTATTCCTGTTGGGATGATTCAGATTCAGATAGTAAGCCATGACTATACAATAATATTTCTTAAACTTCTCAAATAGACTATAATATCTGTGTATCAGGCTTTATCAAATGCATTATGGCATGTCTCACCACAAGGTCAGTAACAGTATATGCAGCAGGGGGTGTGCTCTCTCCAACTGGATGATGGGTAACAGCCCCAACCCTAAGTACACCTGCCTCTTTAAACACCCAACGGGACAGGGCCTCGGCCAGCTTTTGGTTACCAGTCTGTTCAAATCTAAGAAAAAAATACACCTGCATTATAAAAATCAATATCTTTTATCATTAGCTTTATTTGGTGCCTTTATTTCTCACATCTCAGAATAACAAAAATACTCTAACAAAAAAGCATAAATGTCTATATACTCCAATAAAGCGACAGACCTTTTTGATCCAGGTGCAGCCTTCTGTACAGGCGAGTTGAAAAAAGCATCACTAAAGAAATGCAGAGACCCGCTGAAAACCACACGTGCATTGTTTCTAGCCTGGAGACCAGCGATCAGGAGGGTGTTCTTTCCAACTGCATGAGGATACTGTGTGACAAGAAGAGACTAAGATGAGTGGGTGTCAAAAACTAAGCAGGGCAAAAATGACACCAAGTGTGTCAAACATGTGCCACACATTTACAAGAATGAGAAATAAAAGCAAAAAGTGCACCATAGCCATTTTTCCATCCTATTTATCATATTTCATAAAATTTTATTGCAGTTTTTGACATAGATAAAAACCATACTGTAGTTTGTAAGTTACAACAAATATTGGAGAAACATCACCCCTTAGAAGGCATAGTTCACCCCAAAAATAAAACTCTATCATCATTTACTCACCCTCACATTGATCCACACCTACATTTATTTGTTCTTCTGAACTTTGCAACCAATCAGATCTGTGGCACCATTGACTTCCAAAGTAGGACACAATAAAACTACAGAAATCAATGGTGCCCCAGATCTGTTAACAAACTTTTTATTTGTATTTAGCAGAACAAAGAAATTTATACAGGTTTAGAACAACATGGGGGTGAGCAAAAGATAGCAGAATTTCATTTTTGGGTGAAATATTCCTTTAATAAAGATGTTGAAAAACACACCCACAGGGGGAAAACAATCCAACCGTCTCTATTGACTTTGTATTGTGTGAGGCTGCCTCCTTGTCATTTCTGGCTTATAACAAAAACAGAATAATGCCTAAAAGCTGCCGTGTGACAAAGGTATACAGCTAACAAGCTAAAAAAAAAAAAGTTTTAATAAGCTGTCGACCCCAAAAAAAAACGAACGTTTAAAGACACAAAAGTGGACCGCCAGCTATGTTTCCCTCCAGTGGGCGTAGTTCTAATAATAGTAGTATGAAAAGTTGCCCATATCCACTTTTGTGTCTTTAAACACTTGTTTTTTGGGGTTGACAGCTTATAAAAAAGTACATCTTGTCACACAGAAGACTTTGGGCATTATTATGCTTTTTGTTATAAGCCCGATATGACAAGGAGGCAGCCTCTCGCAATACAAAGTCAATGGAGACGGATGGATTGTTCCCCCCGGTGGGTGTGGTTTTCAGGTTATGACGCGTTGCGCTCTGTCTCTATAAGCAACAAAAATTAGGGCTGCACGATAAATCGCATGCGATACCACGCGCATCACGTCAGAAATGCCGGTTCCTTGATTAGAATTAAATCGCCAACAGCTGCTTTCAGATGGCGCGACATTAACTGCACAGATCCGTAGTTCCCTGACAAGCTGGGCCATATCGCATACATATCGCAGGCGATACGTCCGCGATAATTAATGCGAAATTGCCCCGATTGTCAGGGAACTACGGCTCTGTGTAGTTAAAGCGGCACCATCTGAAAACATCTGATGGCGATTTACTACTAATCAAGGAACCGGCATTACTGACGAGATGCGCGTGACAAACACATGCGATTTATCGTGCAGCCCTAAAAATAATTTAAACACACTTCAACTGACACAAACGTTTTTACATACTGTGTGACAGGACGATCAGGAAAGTAAGAATAAGAGGTTGAGGAACCTGTCAGGATGTCCAGCACCAGAGAATTATCAGGGTCAGCCACCATACTGAGGAAGAGAAGCACTTGTAACTTTGAATTTTGAACAGCAGTGTTTTAAATAAACTCCATCATGGGATACATTAAAAGACACTTACCCAACCCCCTTAAACAGGATTGGTTGATCGGTGGGCTTGCCCACTATAGTTGGGGCTTTAAGAAGATTTGCTGGATCGGCAACAATCAATGTGTGCTGTCATAAAGGAAGTGACTTTAAAACACATGCAACCATTTTCCAACAAGAACGTTGCAACGTATAACTTGTAAATTAAATAAAATTTCCTTTAACGCACCTCTCCAGGGTCAGAAACATCATAGTTATGGTGGTCAATGACAGCAGTTTTCTCCTCATCAAATTCAATACCACATTCACTGGCTAGTTCCCTCAGTGGGTCACCTGGAAAAGATATGTGATTATTGCTAACATTACTACCTACAAGCCAATGCGTATACATGCATACTTGTTTAAAAATTACAACTGGAACCGTACCAATATCAGAACTGGCAGCAACTAGAACACTTCCTCCGCCATCTATGAACGCTGTGATGGTCTCAACGTTGATATTGCCCCCAAAATCTATTGCATTAGAATGACATAGATTGTTAAAACAATAAATATACACACAAGTAGACATATAGCCATAAAAATATTCATAAAACGGTATGTTTGCTGTGATTGACTCACCTTCCACAGATGGAGAGAAGATGATGAGATGGTCGTAGAGGAACTGGCCATACTTGATCAGAGAGAGACTAGGATCATCGGCAGACTTGAATGTAAGGTCGAACCCACGATCTGAAAAAAATTGTGGTCATAGTTAAAATACTACATGCTAATTTTTCCAAACCTATATTGTTATGCACACTATCACTTTAATTTAATGATTCGAAAGTATGCAAAAAATTATAATTTTATGCAACTTGTAGCACTGACTGTTCAATGAAAAAAGGCTTAAACTAGAACAAAAAAAGTTTCCTAGTCACTTTGTTGATATCTGAAAGCTGGTGGATAGACATAAGTTTACAGAGATGTGTTTAAACCAGTATTAAAATGTCTGACCACCAGATAAGAGCACTACAAACAAAATAGGCAATATTCAAATCCAACTGCTGGTCATGTTAGTACAATGTCTCTCTGTTAGGTTCAAACTCAAAGCCTAGACTGGGAAACAACACTCATACTGCCTATTAGAGGCGTACTATAAAATGAGATAAAATACATTTGTTGTTAACCTAATACATCTATTTAAAATGCATTAATAAATAAAATATAGTTTTAAGTAACGCAGCCGCATTGTATGATATGCAGCTCACCTGCTAAACTGCGGAAGAAGATTGAATGAGTGTCTCTGATGTTGAGATTGTCAAGCAAAACGAGAGTCTTTCCGTCCCCTAAAACCGCCTGCAGCATCAAAGCCGTTGACAAAATAAAAAGAGTGCTCTTGGAGAAGGAGCCAGACAATGTAGGGACCATTGTAGATCTTCGTCTTTTGCAGGATAATGTTGAAACAGTCGCCGAGTCCCTCACTGACAAGCAACCATTCGCCATTTTCCTCCGTTGGACAACGTCAGCGTTACAGCGGCGTGAACTCTGACCAGGAGCTGCAGCCAATAGCGTGCTGCCCCATGGAATCACGTGTGTGCAGGAAGAATATCGGCTTGTTCGACTTAACGCAGCGCTGCAAGGACCGACAAGCAAATGACGTCAAAGTACCGCGAGACTGATGTGAGAGGTTTAATTTTGACTCGCTCTCGCGGTACTTGACGTCATCCGCCGGTCAGTTCTTGAAGGCGCCACATGAAGTCGAACACACCTTATGATACACATAATTGTAAGGTATTTAATTTATTTAGTTGTACAGAAATACTAATGTATATTTAGGAGGACATTAAATTAAACTTGAACAAAATATTTAACTTAACATGCATGGATTTACCTTAAAAACTAAAACAAAACAAAAAAATACAAAAATACGATTCGCCAATATTAAAATTAAATATTTTAAAAGGAAAATACTCGATCTGATTTACCTTTTAGTCTGAATTTATGTTTCATTTGTTGTCATAAATTTTTATGACCAGCAGGGTGCAGTGCCGCACAATTTTGCTTCTGTTTCGGTGTATCAAAAAATATTAACCATTAAGAAATTAAAATTGCATTACGTTCTTTTGTTCTATTTCGTTTCAAGAATAATTGTTAATGGGTTTACACAAAAAATGCATCATGCATGCAGACGCAAAATCACTGATGTTAATCTTAAAGCGTTAGAGCAGATTTTAGACCCAGCACATTTCTTTATAGACCAGGCTTTGTGCACAGAGCATTATTATGCTGGAAAAGAAAACATTAACCATTCTATGAAAAATGTCTGCTTGTAACTTCATACATCTGCTACTAATACGTGTAAATGACATGCAAACCCATTAATTACATAGTTTTGGCTAGATAATGTATGATTAAATAGAATATATTTTAAATCGCAATTCATACCTGTTTTTCATTTATAGTAAACACATTACTTTCTTTTAGAAGTGAAACATCATTAAAGTAGCTTGCAACTTGTAACATCATTTTAAAGTGTGACCTGCAATTACAGCAATCTATTTCCAATTACTCAACAAAACAAGCATTTTCAAACAACAAAATACCACCCTCTGGTGCCTGTTATTGTCAACTAATTTCTAACAAAAAACTATGTTCGGTGTTTCAAGAGGTTCTGTTTCAAAACTGATTACATTCTCCTACCTCTTCTTAAAGAGTTTTCACAAACATCTTCGACTACCATAAAATTATAGTAAACAACCATTAGTTTTGATTGCATGGCAGTGGTGCAGAATGCAATTTTTATCAACTCGTTTTCAACCAAAATATATTAGTTTATTAAGAAACAACTACATTGCAAACGTATGATGTTGAGTGTTGATACAAAGTGACAGAATTCCATTTAAATAATAGTTTATGTGTCTAATTGTGGTGCATCCACTTTTTGTTGGATAAATCCCAAGGCAATGTTTACAAAACATGTATATGAATAACTACCTACAACACCAGTATATGAAAGCATTTGATGACAGGTGTGACAATCAAAAACTGCATTTCAAGCAATCTTATCTTAAAATATGTACTATGTAGTATGACAATTCAGTAAGTTAGAATGCAATGCATTAAGCAGTATGAAATCGTATTTATGACAGATTTTCTATGTAAATCATATTCTTGTGTAAGCTGACACATTCATTTAAACGGGGTTATAACAGTTTACACAGAAATGTATCTGGTGGTGTTTTATGAATAAGGCCTTCTGACCAGAAATTATTTATAAACATGATCCATTTTTATATAAAATTAAATGTACCATTTATTTCTTAGAATTGACTCAGCATCTACCAGTTATGAAAATACAACTACATTAGCAATTCAATACTGAAGCAATTTAAAGTCTTCTTTACAAAAACGCTTAAGCTCGACATAAAAATGAAGCAATAAATATAAGCTCACTCACGCTTTGTTGAGAAATGAAAGCTGTTGGACAGTAATATGTTTAAAGTAACATGATCTGTGGCATGTGAATACAAGATCTGACAAAATATATATATACAGCTTTTAACCCAGTGTTAATATTTCTGACAAACAGATTTAGAGCATATAATTTAATTATTTAAACAATCAATATAACCTTGTATTTTATTATTCTGCACACACGGTGCTTTGTGTGTAACATCATCTTACACCAATCCATGTTTTTTTACAAGATGCTCAACCTAAAATATTTTACATCATATTATTTAATAACCATCCCAGTGAGGACAGACTCAAAATTCAGTTGTTATGTTTTAAGCTTTGTGACCGTCTCCATGTGGCTCAATGTCCGTGACTCATTTGGCTTATACAGTTCAGTGACCTCTCACTATGCTTAACTTTCAGACTCCACTTTCACAGACCCGTCCTCCGTCTCCATCTGTGTTTCGGTCACCTCATCTACCCCATCATTCTGAGGTTCATGCTGGGCTATAGCTCCCTCAACTTCCTCACCCTCCTCTTCCCTAGTCCGAAACAAGAGCTCCCCCCCTTGAATAACCTGCTCAGTGGTTTGCCATGTGCCGTCTCCTGCGTACTGCTGGTAGAAGTCAGAGTCCGCCTGAAACATGACCAGGGCCTGGGCAGTGTGAATTCGGACGTGCTGGGCAAGAGAGCTGGCATCCATGAACTTCTCACCACAAGAGTCACATGCATACAAGATCTGGGTGTTGGGATCTGCAAGGAGTACAGCAGTTAACATGCTTGTCAAAATTGTATCGCAGCTAAAAATATCACAATTCAGATTTAATTACAGGCCTCTGCTGTTTGTTATCTTTGCCTTACCTGCCTCCTGCACTTTCTCCACCGCTTTTGTGATCTCTGCTTTTAGGGCTTCGGTTTCGTCTGCAGATACAGAGGTTGCCACCGGCACAACTAGGGGTCAAGAAAAACACAAAATGTCAGGTGATCATTCAACCACCACAATCTTATTTTTCAAACTTTTCACAGCTCAAGTATTATTTATTCAAAGTACTGTGTAATAAGTCAGAGAGGAACCACAAACACACAATACCTCCCCATAGTCCCACGTATTAAGCTCCATCACCTGTAAGCTGTGCTACGGCACTGGTAGCCAGAGCCTCTGTGGCCAGAGTCACGATGTCTTCGGTAGTCACGGTTACGATGCTGACTTCATTAGTGTCGAGTTCTGAGCCCGTGGCAGAATCGGGGAGGAGCTTCTCTTCACTGTCATCCTCAGACAACACCAGTCTCTTCATGCCTGCCTTCCCTTGGTGTACCGTCTTCACATGGGAACGGAGGTTATCCACGCGATTAAATCCTCGCCCGCATTTATCGCACAGGTAAGGTTTCTCGCCTGCAGTCAGAAAGTAATTAATAGCAGAGGACAGATAAACGCGTAATATAAAGCTTAAATATAGAAGATATTGTATCCTACCTGTGTGAATGATGATGTGCTTTGAGAGATCTCCCACATTGACAAAGCCTTTGTTGCAGGTTTGGCATACATGCGGCCGGATATTGTCATGATGACGGATGTGATTGGCCAGCTGGCTGGACTGGACGAACCTTTAAGGTTAGATAGTCATCATTATCATTCTTTTCATCAAAGGTGCCATTGAGAAATCATTCATGCATTATCTTAGTTACCTTTTGCCACAGCGGTCACACACATACGGTTTCTCTCCGGTATGTTGGCGTACATGAGCAATGAGCGAACTGGCCTGTGTAAAGCCTCTTCCGCAAATCAGACACAGACAGGGCTTTTCACCTAAAACAGGAAAATACAGTCAGATCAAATCCACTCCACGTGAAATGTTTGAAGGATTAGTCCATTTTCTGAAAAAAGAAAAATCCAGTTAATTTATTCACCACCATGTCATCCAAATTGTTGAAGTCTTTCTTTGGTCAGTCGAGAAGAAATTATGTTTTTTGAGGAAAACATTCCAGGATTTTTCTCATTTTAATGGACCCCAACACTTAAGAGTTTTAATGCAGTTTAAAATTGCAGTTTCAAAGGACTCTAAATGATCCCAAATGAGGCATAAGGGTCTTATCTAGCGAAACGATTGTCATTTTTGACAAGATAAATAAAAAATATGCACTTTTAAACCACATCTTCTTCCTCAGCTGTGTGACACGCCAGCGCAACCTCACGTAATTGCGTAATGACGTCAAAGGGTCACGTGTTACAAATATGAAACGCATATTTGCGGACCCTTTTAAACAATAAACTGACACAAAGACATTAATTAGTATTATTCGACATACAACGACGTCGGAACGGTCCTCTTTCTCCACACTTGTAAACACTGAGACTTAGTTTCGCATACATCATCCGCGCTGGCTCGTCACACAGCCAGAGGAAGACGAGAAGTTGGGGTTTAAAAGTGCATATTTTTTATTTTTCTTGCCAAAAATGACAATCGATTTGCTAGATAAGACCCTTATGCCTCATTTGAGATTGTTTAGAGTCCTTTGAAACTGCAATTTTAAACTGCATTAAAACTCTTAAGTGTTGGGGTCCATTAAAGTCCATTAAAATCCTGGAATGTTCTTCTCAAAAAACAGAATTTCTACTCGACTGAACAAAGAAAGACACCAACATTTTGGATGACATGGTGGTGAGTAAATGTTCTGGATTTTTTTAAAGAAAATTGACTAATCCTTTAAAAAAGTAACAGCTGTACCTGTGTGGATTCGCACATGTCTCTGTAGGGCCCCGGGGTCAGCAAAGGCTCTCTGGCAATGCATACAGACAAATGGCTTTTCACCACTGTGTACACGTAGATGTCTTTTTAGGTTACCTGTGTACAGTAAAAGCAAATATTACAATTCTGTCAATCATGTTTATATAGCATCTCACCTTAGTGCATATAAATCTCACCTGAGGTGGTAAACTGCTTCCCACACTCCTTACACTTAAGTGGCCCGTCTGCAATATGAATCTTCAGGTGCGCTTTTAGGTTCCCTATCTGAAAAGGGTCAAATCAAAAACATTTATGCGTTTGACAGACGCTTTTATCCAGAGTGACTTACAATGCATTACAAGGTTTACAATTTTTCATCATCATGTGTGTTCACAGGGTTCAAACCCGTGACCCTTTGTGCTGCTAACACAATGCGCTACTACTAAGCTATACAGGAGCACTTACAACTTTAACTGCTTTTCCACTTAGACATATGGTGTTTCCTGTAGCTTAATTGGTAGAGCATTGCATTAGCAGGGCAAAGGTCATGGGTTCGATGCCCAGATAAAACACACATACTTAAAATGATCCCTCACCTGGTTGAATTTCTTATCACAATGTGGACATCTGTGACCCTTGTCTGTGTCATGGGTCTCTAGATGCCGCATCTTGGCAGTGGGATCAGAAAATGCCCGGTCGCAGTAATCGCAGTGGTAGGGTTTCTCTCCGCTGTGCACCAGCATATGGCGTTTCAGGTTCCCAGACGTGGTGAAGAGCTTCCCACAGTCCTCGCAGCTGTGCCGCCCCTCGCCCGTGTGCCGCTTCCTGTGTAGGTTTAGCAGACTGATCTGCCGGTAGGTTTTTCCACAGGTAGAACAGCAGTATGGTTTCAGGGGGCTGTAGCAGCGTGCGATAGCAGGAACATGAGTAAGATCAACTGCACGTTCTTTCTATAAATGTGGTTTACAGCTTTCAATGCAGATAGGACTCACCTGTGTGTTTTTTCATGTGCTTTGCAGGCAGCTGGGTCTGAGAAGGATTTTTTGCAGTCTCTGCAGCTAAACGGCTTTTCACCGGTGTGAATGCGAATGTGTCGTTTGAAGTTGCCTGTGTGTGTGAACTTTTTCCCACAGTCCTGCAAGAATCAGATTGTTACAATGGATAGAAAATAATAATTATTATTTCAATGCATTAGAATTAACATTATTTTAATGCATTCTTTGGCACCTTTAAGTGTTTATTAAGGTCTAAACACTATAGTCTAATGCTGAGTTTACACCAACCGCGTTTCAGGCATCAAAAGCGCGTCTACCACGCCTAGTTTGCCGCTTTAACAGTTTGAATGCATTCGCGCATGTAGAGCGGAGTAGACGCGCGGAAAAAGCAAGCATGTGACGCGCGTCAGAGACAAAATCCGCTATGCGGTTGTCTGTTTGCAAGATGACTGATGTTGATTGTGCATTTATCGAGAGAGTTACCGGTTTGTATTTGGTAACCTTACTATAGGGGGAAAACAAACGGCGCGGGTCGACAAACGTCACGTGACTCAAAAGTGAAACTTGTATTACAACTTACCAGGTTGCCCAATGTCCTCACTGACACTCTTCCAAGCGAGGTCCTTTTTATTCTTGTCTCTATAGAAATAAGAACTTGTGTCGAATAGCTCCGGGTTACTGCTCACGGACAATATCAAGCGTTGGTTGAATGAGTGGCTCCGGGCGGGGCTGCCACCACAGTAGCAAGCAGGCTCCTGATTGGTTAACGCGGTGCGAAATTCCGACAAAGTTCAATTTTTTTTGCGTCAGCCGCAAATTCGCATGAACCGCAAAATGCACAAATAGCACCATTCGTGCGTGAGGCTGAAACACGTCTTCCGTGCCGCGGGACCTCCAGACACACGTCAACGCGTCTTCACATTGACTTAACATTGAAATCACTCACGCTTCACGCCTCTACCCCGGTTGGTGTAAACGCAGCATAAAAAGGATCCCTCACCTCACATTTGTGAGTGACAGAGCCATATGCTCTTGACTCGGTGCGCTCAGCCGCAGTTCCAGTCTTCAGGTTTTCATCCTCTGAATCAGATGTTTCTCCCTCATCTGTTTCTCCCTCATCTGTTTCCATCTGCTCTTCCTCCTCCACCTCTTCTTCATCCTCATCTTCTTCCACTCTTTGAACACTTTCATCCTTTGACACACTGTCCTCACCTCGGTTAACTGTTAAAACATGTTAACGTCTTTAAAAAAACATATATGTGCGGTAGCTGAAGACCACTGTTATACAAGGTAGATGTTTACCTTTTGCAGCAGTTGCATATTTCGATTTGCTTCTTGTGCTAACATACGACCGTTTAGCTGCCGCCCTCTGGGGTTCTGTGGGAACAATATAGTGTCACACAAGTCTCGAAAGATTACATTAACAAAATAAATGAGAACAGAGAAGAAACACTGACTTGGAGTGTAGTCTGCATCATTAGGATCATCTTGATGTTGTGGAATATCTTTTGTGGCTCTCTCTTCCTCTCTTTCTATATTAGACTCCGAGACATCAGCTTTCTTTTGTCTGGTGAGCTTAGACGCTCCACTAGCTTTGCTGACAGCTCTCTGAGTCTCTGTGCTTTGCTTCTCAGCTGTACTACATGAATCCTCCTGGATTTGTGTTGTTTGCGATTGTGCAGGGGCTTCCTTTTCTTCGGGTATCACATTCTGGACCACCGCCTGCTCCTCTTGAGATGGTGCATCTTCTGGTTTTAAAGATGTCTGATGTTCTTCCACAGACTCTGTTAATACTCCTTTACAGTAACACAAATGAGGAAGAGCAACCATGAGATGCATTAATACCTACATTTTCAAAATAAAATCTGAACTCAGCACTTACCAGGCTTGGATGATAAAGGAACAGCCAAGGACTGAAAAGCCGAACAAGCGTTGACAATTTCCTGCATTTGAAGAAAAGACGCTACGGCAAGCACATCCTCCACGTTTTGAGGGTTCAAGGTGAGTTTTGCCGTGTACATAAACTCAAGAACTTGCTCAAGTCCTGTACCCAAGCATTGAACCCATTGCAGAAACAAAAAGTCATTTAGAAATGCATAAGGACACTAAATCAAGTAAAGTTCTCCATCAGAAAGCAGGCTTACCTGATGCATTGCTGATATCAAGATGAACAACATCTTTCTGGTCCAAAAACAGAGTGCGAAAGTAAGCACTACATGCTGCCAGCACTGCCTTGTGGGCCTTGAAGTCTACTCCATCCACAACAAACGTGCAGTCACAAAGAAGACCCAACTGACGCTGTTCATTCAGCTGTTCAAGGACTTTCCCGCTATGCCAAGGAAAGTCCATAACTGATGGAGTGGATTGTAGGAGAGACTATCCTGATGGGATAAAAAAATAATTTTATAATTTGATTTATTGAGGATCACAACCAGTGTTTCGGTCATATTTGTGTTTCCAAAATAATTTAAAGGGGACATATTATGAAAATCAGACTTTTTGCAGTGCTATAATTGGGTCCCCAGTAGGGCTGTGTATCGCCAACAGTTTCCCGATTCGATACGTATCCCGATACAAGGGCCCCGATACGATGCCCATCATGATACAAGACATTTTTGTTCAGAATTAGGTAACATTATTACTGTTATTGTTTAATGTACATTGAATAAGCAATGTTGTAACGGTTGTCTTTTTACCATTCATTTATTAGCTTTTGGTGTAACTCATAGAAATTCTTAAAATCTCAGAGTTAATACTTAACTTATGTTTTTTTTAAACAGTTTTACAAAGAAAAAGTGTCTTACTCTAGGCATTATATTTGTCTCTCATTTTATTATCCTATATCTATTTATATATGTGTAAACATGCAGTCAGACTTAATACTATTTAATAGATATCAGATTATTAATATGACAGCTATAGTTTGAAGTTGCTCTGTATCTCTTCTCTAGATGTACACTTTTTACATGCAAATCTTTGTCGTGTTTCTTCTCTAATGCGTTAGTACTGTTTAATAAGAGAGCGACTAATAAGTATAGGCTAAGATATCTTCGCTTTCATACTGAACTCATTGATTTTAAATACGAGAGAGAGAGAGAGAGAGAGCGAGTACACGGCTCACTATGCAGGCACGTGCGCCAGCGAGACAGACACGTAAAGTGAAAGTATACGTCGCTACCTTTAACTCTACGTACTCCGCGGGACACATGCGTTATTTCCATATAGATCACGCATCAGCAGCGATTGGTCACGTTACTTTAAAAAGTGCATCCGAATCGATACGGAAGATGCTGTATCGATGCGCGCATTGTCAGCCGTCCATGACGATGTATCGTCGTATCGATATTTTGAACACAGCACTAGTCCCCAGTGCTTCTATCAACGTAGAAAATGTGAAAAAGAACAACCCAGTAACTTGGTTTTGGGAAACCATTTTTTGCAAGCATGTGAAAAAACAGGTAATTGAAATTTGGCTCCCCTTGTGATGTCAGAAGGGGATAATACCGCCCCTTAATCTGCACTATCCAACCACAGCACTGACATTTAGTGCAGAGATCAACTCATTTGCATTTTAAAAGACACATTGGCACATTTTTGCTCACACCTACAAAGTGGCAATTTGGCAATATCTATATGGTATTTTCAGCTAGGGCTGTCACGGTTATGAAATTTGGCTGACGGTTAATGGACTCTATGCACGGCGGTGCTTGACTTATTTCGGGTGAAATCTCAGGATGCTGGACTACTTCCTCCAGTCATAGAGCTCGAAGATATTCAGTAACGTTGGATGCCAAAACAGCCAAAATAACACTGCAAATTTTGTTGATGCTTGTTTAATTTACATAGAAATAACTTATACTTCACATTTAATACCATAATGACATTTAAACGTATGAAAGTATATTTTTATAGACGGGAGAACCGAACTTCTAGCCACCACTGGTGTGTACAGCATTAGACTCAAGCATGACAACTTCTACACTGCTACCCTGTCTCTGCATTAACACTAGTTTTAGATAGAAATTGCCCTGATAACAGTGCTATTCATCTGTTGTTGATATACTTATGAATTTTGTATAATTGTTATCATCAGTACTAGCGAATAACATCTGTGGTTATACGAGCAAAATGTTAGAACAGTAAAAAAAAGTGTATTTTGCGCATTTATGTATGCTTTATTAATAACAAATTCAAAATACAAATAGAAAATTCATATCAATGACAACAAGAATAACTTCAGAGAAAAATAAAACACACACACAACAAACTAAATACACGGGGTATTAAAATAAACAAACAGCACAAGAAATAAACAAATAATGGAATAGATTTCTTAAATGGACTTTACCATAGTCAATAGTTCTTTTTGCGTTGTTATTTATATCCTATAAAGTTCCAAGATATAACTCAAAAATATCCAAGTAAAAATGTTTTGACAATCGACGTGAATATACAAAAAAAAAGGTATTAAACGTCACATTTAATATCAGTCCTGCTGCAGTTTGTTGCTTTTTCCTCATATAGCAGTGAGATTTCATTTACGTCTTTTAATTTACCTGACACTTTAAGATAACATTACAAAGACATTAATCCTGAATCATAAAAACAGCACAATGTAAGCTCTGCTAGTATGATGAGCACATCATAATGATTACAGAGATAAGACGACTTGCAACCTTTCTCGAGTTCGCACATCTGGACAATTCTTCACACATCACAGGTTGTAAATTTGGGTAAATCCAGCAAGCAACGAGTACATTTAGCGATTCTGCCGTCACTCCGCTTTAAATCTCCCGTACCGGAAACTGAAGAGCAGCCTCGAGTCAAACGCGGAAGTTAAGCGTGCATAGAGTCCATTGTCTAATCAATTATGACGATGAATCGTCTGTTTTACTGCTTTGACATTTAATTCTCATACATTTTTTAGTTCATGAAATAATTTTCACACATTGTTGTGATTATTTAAAGGCGGAGTCCATGATGTTTGAAAGCCAATGTTGATATTTGAAATCACCTAAACAAACACGTCCCTACCCCAATAGAATCTGGACCTTCTGTTGATAGACGCGCCCCACACATACGCAACCCGGCATTTGATTTGATTGGCTATAAGTGTGTTTTGGTAGTCGGCCCGTCTCCTTTTCCAAAGCGTTTTTCAAACATCGTGGACTCTAAATATTAATACACATAACACATATTTAAAAGTAATTATTTAATGAATATATCTTTCAAAAACTGAAAATTCTTCATAAGATACACAACAAAGTGTCTAAAAAAAGCTGAAAATTAAGCCAATCCTACTAAGGTCATATTAGTACTGAACCACATGTCTTTTACGTGGCTGCAAAAAAATTAATTCCTTACAGATCCTTAAGAATAGCATCCTTCACTTCCCTAAATTTGTAATTGCTGTTTTGGAAATGTATGTTAAGGAGGGCCATCTGATACTGGCTGCATCCGAAAACTTAAGGGGGTCACACACCGGATGCGCAGCTCAGCGCCGCGTCTAGGACAATCCGGAGGTATCGTAGAACCGGAAGTACACATTAAACAGCGCAAGCTTAGTCAGATAGTGTCTACTTCAAAATGCAAAATATACGTTAGCAGCTAATGTTAATCGTTAATGATTTGGGACAAATGTAATGTTATTTAATGTTAAACTATGTGAGTGGCGCACTGTGGCGCAACAGGGATTTGAGCAACTTCCTGAGTCGTAGCTGGGTGCCGCGGACAGGTGCCACCTGTCGGCGCCGGTGTGCGTACTACACTCATAGAAAACAATGTGTTCGATTTTTTTTTAAACAGCGTGGCGCTGAGATGTGCGTCCAGTGTGCGACCCCCTTTAGGCAGCTGACTTGTTGACTCGCTGCTTCATGGGGCAATGACTTCGGAGGCATGAAGCCAGCTCAGAGAAACGCTTTCGGACACACTTTATAGGCAACATGTTTATAATATAAACAGAGAGCGCCCACACATACAGAATTGTGGGACAGGACAACGGAGGTATCTCAGGAGTCAGAAAATAAACCTAGCATTGGATTCGGATTTGCCTTGATGCCTTCCTGCCTTGGAATGCTGCCTCAGAAGGCAGAAATTTAGAGTTAAAGGACACTGTCTCATTTTTGTAGGAGCTGCAGCTCCCCCTTGTGTTTTTTAGAGAGATGTGCAATCATTGTGGTGATCTGAAATCATCACGATAAGGTCAAACAATGGCGATGAGATGACTGTTTAATCATTGTGAAGACCCTATTTTCAGCTAGTACTTCACATACATACTCTGGGGACACCAAATAATTTATTTGACATCTTAAAAAAGTGTTGTGAAATGTCGCCTTTAAATAACCTTTAGCAAAAGTTAAGATTTTTGTAATGCACATCACATCTTAGCCAGTTGCAGAGTTGTATTTACAAAATCAAAAACATTTAGCTTCCTATTTATAGCTGATAGTTAGTAGGGTTGCATGTTTTTGACCCTGTCTCATAAATCATTCTTAACATTATGCAGGATACAGTAAATCTATCTTATACACAAATATGATTGTAGCTGTGTTTTCGCAGACTGGGTCACATTTTGTGTTTTATAAATTCTGGATGTTGTTGGTTATAACATTAAACAGTTATGTAATCTAAGAAGCAAATTGAATCCGTTATGGTGCATCTGTCTCGTTATGAGCATGT
This sequence comes from Misgurnus anguillicaudatus, assembly GCF_027580225.2. Classification (NCBI taxonomy): domain Eukaryota; kingdom Metazoa; phylum Chordata; class Actinopteri; order Cypriniformes; family Cobitidae; genus Misgurnus; species Misgurnus anguillicaudatus. The sequence goes on from NC_073349.2 coordinate 18,167,325, forward strand.
GCATGAATCACCTAAAACAGACTTGATTATTTCTGTCAACAAACAAACATTATCATTATGTAACATAACATTTCAGTGCGACACTGATACGATTATCTCGAGGTCGCTTAGGACATTTAGTCCTGCGTTCAATTTCAATCTATCCTTAACAACCAATATAGTGATGCCTGGTTGAGTCGTGTAGAAAGCGACAACGTATTTGTCTATTGATCTAGGAGCCATTGCCCATCGCGAATGTTTTGACGATGTTGCGGATTGATTATGAGTCCTCTCTCTCTCTTCACTCTGCTCCGGGATTAATTCAGCGTGCCTGGCCCTGCTGGATCAAGATGGCGCAGGCAGAGGCGCGTAGAAAATCTGCCTCGTCTTTACTTATTTTCCCCACGCATTCGTTTAAAGCCTACTCTAAAAAATGATTTTAACAGCAATTTAATGATCGAGTCATGTTTTAGATTATTTACCTCGTATAATGGACGAATTTCAAGCTTTCCCGGACTTCAACTGATCCGTCCAATCGAGTGTTTCGGTGATCGATCTCGATGCTCAGCCTCGATGAGCCGCCATCTTCCACTCTCTAATCGATTGATAGTGGCCGAGCGAATGGCTGACGTCGAGCATCAACTGCGCACGCGCAGTTTTTGTTTCTGTCACATGGCGGCGCGCTTGAGCTTTCATTAAATACAGAAATGACTGAAGTGAGGAAATGTTGAAAAGTAAATTGCATTTTTATTTATTCTGGTCGTTTTGCATTTAAACATGACCATTTTATATTCATTATGGAAATGTAAATCACACATGCAAGTCTGCGGGCAAACATCAGCCTGTATGCTTATTTTAGTGCACATTTTAGCCATTAACTAAATAACCAGTGAACCATGACGCTGTAGCTTTGGGCAAAAATGAACAGGCCAGCTAAGTTTTAGTACTTTAGTACTGCAATTCATAGTTCATGAAAAATCCAGATTTTATCAAAAAATAAAAGAAAAAAGATTTAGAATAATACATCCACACTCACTGTTGATTATTCCAGCATTATATTAAAAGTGCCATAAGATCCATCTGGATAGAAGGATAATTTATTCTGGGGAAAAGCATTGACAGTGTTTTATTAGCAATATATAAAACTATAGCCCAGTTCTAGCTGTCACATTAAATTATTAATTTAATGCAAAAAAAGAAAATTAAAAAACATTGTGTGCAAGTACCAATTGACATTCATTTGTATCTGTTACAGCAGTGACAGCTTGAAAGTTGACATACAGCACAAAAATAGTAGATGATAAGACTGAAAAATGACAGCAGACTCTATTCATAGAGCAAGTACTCAATAGCACACTGAGTAGGCCTACTTGTTATTTGCTCATGGTCATGATGTCCACTATACTGAAAGCACAAACCACTGACTCACAAGCTTTAAATATATATCAAATATTTACAAGGATGAATTAGCTGGATTTATTCTGTTTAATATGTTTTAATTAAATTAGTGTTTATAATTACACACAACACCACAGTTTTATATTTAAAAATGTAACTTTTGATAATAATTATACAGTAAGTTCAATGCAAAGGTTTGAGGACACTTGGGAATGGGTTGCCCAATTTGCATTGCGTCATTTTTAATTTAATACATTTATTATCATTAGAAATATTATGACCCATTTTGTTGTGTGATGAAAATGTTGCAGCATCATGTTTGTTCAAATATAAGCAATAAAAAGGACCTTTACATTAGTATAAAGAAAGTAGAGGAAAAACTGAGCACAAAACAAATTAATAAAAATCTGTCATCATTATGTTGTTCCAAACCTATATGGGTTTCTTTCTTTTGTGAAACATAAAGGCAGAATGTTGACAGTCTCAGTCAATATCAAAACCCTGATTAGTAACACAGAAATAGGAATTGGAATTAAAAAAATTGTTCGAAGTTTATATCTTAACATAAATTTATTATTATTTTAAGTGTGCTGTCGGACGTTTGGATGCCACTATATACTATATGTATAAGGTGCAGTGTAACTGGGAAATTGAAGTTAGCAGTGTATTTGTCTTCAGTGTTTTGCACACATGCAGCAACATGATTAAATTAGTATAGTGTAATAAAAAGTAATGAGAGGAGATCATGTAGGAATGACAAAGCAAAACTAAGTAACAAGCAAAGTTCAGTTAACATAAGAAAACTGAAGGACAAAGATCTACATTTTGATCTCCGTGCGGAACGTTTGTGCATGCTCCAATTTTGCAGGGTTTCTCTGTGCTTTTATAGTGAGAGTCCCATCAGCCCCTAAACATGACTTCACCGAGGTGGGATCCACATCCTCTGGGAGCTGGCATTTATGGTTGAAAGTATTCATCACTGTGCCATCAGTAGCAAGCTTTTGAGTAAAATGCAGACATAATTGAATGTATATTTTGAAGATTCAGATGCATTAAAAAATGCATTTGTTTTTACCTTTTCAGCATGAACTTCAATCTGATTGTTAGAAGTGGTGACTATAACATCCTCAGGTGAGAAGTCTCGGACATCCACTGTGAATTCGTATGTGTCTCCCAGTGTTTTGATGTTCCCAGGGCTTCCTGTTCTGTCTAAAGGAAACCATAAATATTTATTATCTAACAATATCTGGGACTATCATTCTTATATTTGGTATTACAAGTGTGAGAAAATAATTTGAAGCTTTACTGCTATATTTTTATCAGACCCTTCGGCTACAATTTAAACACAATATTGTCTACAGATGGACTGTCAAATATTGTTTGATCTCAAACAAATTTTTGTGAAAGGAAAAGTATGCACTACACAAAAAAATTAATTTGACAGTTGTCAGGCAAAGGTGTATATTTTCTTTATTCACATAAAAATGTATGAACTGTAATGTGATGTATACAAGAACATGACACTTGACATCAACAATGATTATTTTAATGCCTTAGTACTGTAAGCATCACAACACAGTATATAAATGTACAGTAATAATGTGATACCAGACACATTATAGACCAGAACACCCAGTTTCATAATTCATAACTCTTCTCTCTATACTGCTAGAAATACTGGGGTAGTACCCATTAAAAAGGTCCTAATATGTACTATTAGGTACAGATATGTATACATTTTGTAGCAATACCCTTGAGGTACTAACATGTATCTTTGAGGTAATATTAAAGGTGCAGTGTGTAATTTTTAGAAGGTTCTTTTCACAGAAATGCAAAATATATACACCACTATATTATCAGGGGTCTATAAAGACCTTTTTATAATGAACCTTTATGTGTTTATTACCTTAGAATGAGACGTTTTATCTGCATACAACTAAGATCCCCTTACATGAAAGCCGCCATGTTGGGCCGCCATGTTTCTACAGAAGCCCTTAACGGACAAACTTTTTTACTAAGTTGTCTCCGACGATGACATGTTTGTCTGGTGGTGGCTACAGTAGCTTCTCTATGTGTTTCAAAAGCGAGGGGTGAGCAGTGGACTGAGCCGTTGGTTGCAATTCACAACCTCACCACTAGATGCCGCTAAAATTTACACACTGCACCTTTAAACTCTCTTTGGTACCAATACGTACCTCTGAGGTACTAATATGAACTCTTTAGTTGCAAAGCTTTACTTTTTTAAAGGGCACTGTCACAGTGACACCTGGGGTACATATTTTGACCAATTTTTTTCTTACAGTGTTTCCACCTATAGAGGGTCCCTTCCCTGAAAAGACATGAAGACCCCTGCTATGTATATTTATGACAGAGTTAATTAAATCAACTTTGAGTCTGCACAGTTGTCACTATATTGCAAATGGGCATTCTTGCTATGCACTGATACCTAGCTAGTGACATATGGGAATTTAATGAATCTCACCCTATACTTCATATTCATAAGCCCGCAGTCATTTTCTGGGGCAGCGCCACTTGAGTCATTCCCCAACAATGAAGTCACAGCTTTAACTCTGCGCCACAAATTCTCACCCTCAGTTTGTCCCCCAGATGCCCTTGAATAAGGCACTGACAATGCCAGTACATTAAAATAATGTATTTAACTGCATACTTTTACACATGCCTGAGCACTGTGTGAACATTCATCTACTTTCACATATACAAACTAAGGTAACAGATTACACAGCTCACACCGCTTATGCAGACAAACTGTCAGATGTCTTATGGAGTCTCGAAGGCAAATATACTACAATAAATAAACCCATCAGATGTCACATTTATCATTTTTATCATAGTGAGTGACCTGTAAATGGAAATATTAAGGAAAAGGAAATAAATACAAATATTTTGTAGATATGCATGTGAGTAGAAAAACAGTGAAGACTATATGTATAAATATATAGAAAGAGATTTTGTGGGAAAACAAACAAAAGTGTTCAAAGAGTAAAAGTTAAATAATAGAGATACACAATGAACTGCCACTAAGCTTTAAAACTCACTTGGAAATCCCAAAGCATCATTTGGACACATGAAAGATCCAAAGTCCTCAGCAAAGAGTCCTCTGCTTTTCTCCATGTATGGATTAGTGGTGGATGAAGAGGAAGTCTTGCTCCTGCGCTCCGATCGATAAGCAGAAGAGTTTGTCACACTCATTAGTGTTTAGAGGGTTTCGTTGGCTCAAATCAATATCCAATCCGAACTTTACAGTGATGAGCCCCAAAGGCTATAAATGAGGTAGCTTTGTGCCTGTCCTTATTAAAAACACTGTGTGAATCCACTCTTGAGCGTTGCTTCGTACCAAACTCTTCTCACAGTCTGTGGGTATTGTCTATCAGACCGTCTTTATATGGTGGGTCTGGGTTTACTTGCCCACTGAGTGTCTCTCTGCGTAGATGCGCTCACATGAGTATGTGTGTTAATTGTAGGACGACAGCGTGCTATATTTATCCCGTGAGGGATAGGGGCTCTGTGGTCGGAAAAGTTTTTGTGTGATGAGGGCTTGAGGTTGAGAAAGGGACTGTGACAAAGACTCAGAGATAGGAAAGAGAGAGAGAGATAGGCAGAGAGGGGCGAGCAAGCAGCTGGCATTCCAGACACACACTTCCTGAAATAGCCATCTCTCCCATTCTGCATCCATTTCTCTCCAGCTTGCCATCCAGAGTAATTAGCTTTGATTTGCAGATGTACTTTTATTCTGTGAATCTGTAACCTAAATTACAGCGGAGTTAAGAACGCTTGTCTCTTTATAAACAACAGGGTTGTAGAATTAAAGTTCACATGCTGGAAGGAATGCAGATGAGAGTGTGTAGTAGAGCGACAAACGATGTTAGGAAAATGGATTAGGAGGAGTTTGTTTTTGGAAAATGACTGCTAAAAATAAACTTTTTAGACTCATTTCTGGTTTATTCTTGATAACAGTATTACATTTATTTTAGCATGTGTGTCTTTAAAACGTGTAGTGGGGATGCACAGCACAGGATTTGGAAATATAAGGTTTCAAGATGATAAACAGCATATGTTTGGAATTGTTTAACATTCCAACAATTTTGGTGTCATCTCCAGTGCATAATTCAAGACGTAAAGAAGTTCTTCTAGTCAAGAAAGTCATTATTAACTCCTACAGCATGTCACTAATGCATCTTTTCTATTTTGATTTTGATTTTGGAGAGAGAGAGAGAGAGAGAGAGAGAGAGAGAGAGAGAGAGAGAGAGAGAGAGAGAGAGAGAGAGCATTAAATCATCAGTCAGCACTATAATCAGTACTGGCACAGTTTGTCCTCAAGCTTAGTGTGAGTACACTTTATAAAGTTCACTGACACCCTTGCAGGTATTGATCTACTTCAAAGATGTCACTGGACGGCTCTATGGGGAACATGAAAAGACTTAAGGCCATGCGGAGGTAAACAATTTGGTCAGAATTGAAAGCTTTTGTGCACCATGGGTTGCCCACTTAACCCCTGCTGGCAGTTCTTGTAACAGCACCATCTGGATGTAAAATCTTTCTCCATTGGCAGTCACTTAAAAACAGCCATCAACTAATTGTTATAGAACAGCAACAATTTGAGTTAAATTATAATATTTTATTGATTTAATTCAGTGACTCTAATTTTGCCTGTTTTCAGAGCGAGGATATAGGATTGTCACTAGTGAGTGATTTGGGCCTGTTTGCATTCTTGTGGTGCCATCAGTCATTCAGCATTCTCATAATGACTTCAGTGTGACCGGTTACATGGCATTTGTAGCCCTGGCTGCAGAACTGAGAAACAATGATGGCAGATTTTTAAGGACTATATTGGAGGAGTTTGGGGGATGTTTTAAGCTCCACTGTTTTTATTTTTCAGGGAAATCAAATTGTAATTGTCCTACTTATAGTTGCCATTGAAATGAGTGTTTTAACATAAAATAACAATACTTATCTTGATTCTCCTCACCTGTTAATGATAAAACCATGTATCTACACTGAAATGTAAACTAGAAATCAAATTTGTGTTGTGCTACATTGCTTGTGCTTATGTTAGTCTCAGCTGCTGATCATGGCTGATCATGGACACACAGCAGATAGTGACAGTTGACTTCCATAGTATGAAAAAATATTTTGGAAGTATTGTGATAAATATTTAGATAAATGATGGTAAGCACACAGTTGACGGTACCCATTAAATTCCATCATATTTTTATTACTACTATGGAAGTCAATGGTCACTATCTGCTGTGTGTTTACCATCATTTCTCAAAATATCTTCTTTTGTGTTCATCAGAAAAAAGAAATTCATACAGGTTTAGAACAACATGACGATGAGTAAATCATGACAGAATTTTCATTTTAAGGTGAACTAGCCCTTTAACTGTCACTGCTTGAAAAAATGCAGCTCTGGAAACAAACATCATGCAATACTAAATAAGATGAAATACTACTTTAAATAGCCTGGTTAGATGACTTTATGCTGACTTCTAGACCTGTATGAGAAAAAACTACAGGAAAAACAAACATAATATGGGATGACAGAGGGTAAGCACTCATCAGACACACACAGTGAGGCGGGCATGATTTATTATTGTGATATTTCAAACATATTTACTATTGATTCAGCGACTCTGAGAATAAAACACATCGAGTTTACCGTGAGGGAAAACAAATCCAAACTGATCAGGGGCTTTGAAATTTCAAATAAATAGCTTACCTTTTGTCATTCAGTGGGTGTTGGGGCTTCACTACAAAATCAAATGACATGAAATTGGTTCTGAGCTGTAAGGTAGAGTCAAATCCTTTGTAGACTGGAAAATAAAAGTAATATTCAGGGGCTATTTAAAGGGGACATATCATGAAAATCAGACTTTTTCCGTGTATAACACTTTTCCCTCCAGCGTTTTTTTTTTAAAGTTGCCAACCAGTGGCAGGATTTTTCAAGATTTTCACAAGTGTAATGCCTTCCAGAAATGTATACAATATATTAGATAAAAGAACAGATCCTCTGCTTAAAAAAAAAAAAAGTTTAATTCTACCGTCATTCGTTCTCTTTTATCACCTCTCAAATATGGGTAGGTTTTTTCAAAAACACCAAATTTTGAGCAAAAAGCTGAGATAATTCAATTTTTGTGAATGACTTTTGATAGAGATCTGATTCAGAGCGATCCTCGAAACATACACGGACATACAGCTGTTTGCCCTATACTTTTGGGTTTTATAAGTTCCGGAAGAGCGCCACCTGGTGCATAATAGCGGTATTACGTATTGCCGGAAATAGTCGACATTGACAGGGAAGCGTTTTCTCTTAATTGACGAGTTAACTCATCAATGGCGAAGAAAGAGTTAAGTGCTATAATTGGGTCCTCAGTGTTTGTATTAACCTACATTGTAAAAAATATGCCGCACAAAAATAAAACAACTTGATTTTGCGAGTCAATTCAACCTACTGTTTTAAGTTTTGGCTTAAAAAAGTTGACATAACTTATAAATTCAAGTTGAAATTGTTCAACTTTATTTTTTAAGTTAAAGTAACATCAATATATATATTGATTTGACAAAAATAAATGTAAAAAAGAACAACCCAGTAACTTAGTTTTGGTAAACCATTTTCTGCAAGCATGTGAAAATATTGGATCATTGAAATCTGGCTTCCCTTGTGATGTCAGAAGGGGATAGTACCGCCCCTAATCTAACCACGGCACTGCCATTTAGTGCAGAGATCAGCTCATTGCATTTAACAGGACACACCCAAAATGGCTCAGGCAATTTTAACATGGTAAAATAAATTATCTATATGTATTTGGAGCTAGAACTTCACATACATACTCTGGAAACACCAAAGTTTTAATGTTCATCTTAAAACTGTCGAGTGTGTGCCCTTGAAGTCCTTAAAGTCCACCAAAAATGTGTTATTAGCAATCCGATTTTAAATGCTTACACTCTTACTTTTGTGTGTCAACTGCAAAACCTGATCTAAATGATTTTTGTAAAAAAAATTATTTATCATCTTAATTAGTGCCAATGCCACTCATCATGCCTGTCAAAAATGTCACAGGGTAGGATGTAAAAAGGCTTTGCAAAAATTATGCATTATTATTTTAATTGCCTGTAATTACTTAATGAAACACCCACAGACTGACACTATGTGGAATTATACTTTTTTATATTTGATCAGCAGTAACACAGATTTTAGAAATTCGGAGCAAAACACAACTAATTGGAAATGAATGATTGTATGTGACAGTGTGTTTGGGTGGAGGGGTGTGTGCACCTGATTGCTTTCACCTTGAATGAAGGTTAATGTAATATGGGCAATCACTTGAAATGTCCAATGCAACAAGAGACTCACAAGCAGGTGAGTGGTATATGCGTATAATATGAAAGGTCAGTTGCTTTTCATCCCTTTCTATGATCTGCACTTCCTGCCATTGCACAGGGATCTACAATGAATCACAGGTCATTTCATCAACCCCCCAATTAAAAGCACCAAAGGCCGTCTGTATCTGATATATGCACGATAAAAATTTGAAAGAAAAACAAATAAGACAACTTCAATCTCACATTGTTCCAATTCACTGCATGCCCAGAGGCAAAGCAGTCGAGGACGTGCACCATAAATAAGTTAAAGATTCATTTTCCATTCATGCTGCATGTAGTGACGCCACGGTGGCTGTGAATTGGGAGTTGTTACTGACCTCAACGTCTTTCATGTGGAGTACACAGGCTGACAGGTAAGCTCTCTTTCAACTTTATCTTTGAACTTAGTGACAGCAAAAAACCTTTGGAGTTGGAATTGACGTGAAATGATGAGAAATATTCCAGGTCACATTTATCAGATGTTCATTTCAAATTGAACAAGCAAGTTTTACTTCTTCAGGCGATGGACCAGATTTGTGTAGATGTGAAACGTCCAGATCAAAGTAAAGATCAGTGCACAGACCAAGATAAGACTGATGCAGATAATGCAGAGGAAAAGCTTATCAGCTCTAACAAACAGCCCTGGAAACCATGGAAACATAGTCGGTTACGTATCAGAGGTGAGGTTGAATCATTTCAGTGACATAAACTCAATGTATTATCATTTTTAACAACAATAAGTGATTGATTGATTTTGACTCTGTGCAGACTGTGTCTTGTGTATGAAGAAGGCTATGGTCTCTTTGGCTAGTATGGAGTGGTATTGTTACGCCCTTTTAGGGATGCTTACTGCTCTAATAAGCTTCTTCATGGATTTGACTGTGGCCAAAGTGATAAATGGTGAGCTGCTCTCGATGCCTTTTTAAAAATACAGTACTAAATTTACATAATGAGAAAAGGCTGATTTACATAAATATATATAGCTGGAATAGTCAATGGTTTAAGCACTGTCGCTTGTTGGCAGCTGTGTGGCAAGGTGTTTCAAAAACAGATTTAACCTTACACTCACTAGCATTTATTTACACACCGATCATTCAAAGCCTGTGCCCTTGTCTCTTATTAGCTCACCAATGGCTGTACGGTTGTCTTAAGGGTCAGCACCTGCTGCAGTTCCTCTGCTGGACGCTGTACCCTGCCTGTCTCTGTGCTCTATCCACCGGCTTCTCCCACAGCATCTGCCCATCCTCTGCAGGTCAACACTCCCCTTGAGTATCTTTAAAAATTTTGAATGCTAAAATCAATTTAGAGTAAATGATATTGGTAAGCATATTGATCATGTGGGAAGTTGTGGTTCTGCCCATGTCATGATGTAATTAGATTACATTTATGCATTTGGCAAATGCTTATATCCAAAGTGACTCATAGTTGTGTTATACATCTTCTCAGTGTGTGTGTGTGTTTCTTGGGGATCGAACCCAAAACCTTTTTTTATGCTAACACAATGCTCTACCGGGTGAGCTTCTGAAACACTACTATTCACATTCATCTTTGCCAGTTCCCTTGATCTTCTCTTTGAACTAAAGGGGGACACGAAAAATCTAACCATGGTTTTACTATAGTAACTACGGTGTAACTTAATGTAAAATTACAGGAAAAAAATGTATTTTTATATCACGGAGAATTTCTGTAATTTATTGGGACCGTTATTTAATGGTAATTTTCTGGAACCCCAGCTGCCGTAATTTTACAGTTTTTTACAGATTTTTTACAGTGCAATTACAGATTTTTTTTTTGTTTCACAAAATTTTCTGTAATTTATTGTGACTGTTATTTTGTGGTATTTTTCCGGCACCCCAGCTGCCAGAATTAAAAAATTTTTTTATGGATTTGTTTTACAGTGTTAATGTAAAATGGCAGAAAAAAAATTTTTGTACAACGGAAAATATCTATAATTATTTTATGGTATTTTTCCGGCACCCCAGCTGCTGGAATTTTACTGTTTTCTTTTTACAAATAATTTTTACATTGTTAATGTAAAGTTACAGAAAAAACAGAATTTTTGTATCACGGAAAAAGTCTGTAATTTATTGTGACCGTTATTTTGTGGTATTTTTTCAGCACCCCAGCTGCCGGAATTTTACAATTTTAACAGATTTTTTTTACAGTGTTAATGTAAAATTGCAGAAAAAAATGTATTTTTGTATCACGGAAAATTTCTGTAATTTATTGTGACCGTTATTTTACATATTTTGTATTTTTACCGTTAATTTTACAAATGTTTTACTGATTTTTTTACAGTGATGATTTATGTAGTAAAATCATGGTTTTACATGTGGTAATCAAAAAACGTATTTAATTATAATTAAACCATGGTTACTACAATAATTACCCATGGTTTTGCTACAGTAACTATAGTTTAACCATGATTTATTTAGTAAAATATTACAAATGTTTATAAAAACAATAAAACATGTTTAACCATGATTACTGTACTACAAATTAATAGTTACATAGTTTTGCTACAGTAACCAAATTTAACCATGGTTTATGTAGTAAAATCATGGTTTTACAAATGGTAATAAAAACAATAAAACGTATTTACTACACTTCTACTTTAATTAAACCATGGTTAATTTTAGGAAGGATGTTCCTCAAAAAAAGTATTGAGAGACATGAGAGTGGGTAGTTAAAAATATAGATTTTAATATAAACCAAATAGTCTGTAGTAAGTATATGTAAATTACTTACATATACATAGTACAGACCATTTGTAATAAAATAACAATTGTTTTACTGCAAATAAAAAACATGGTTACTAAACCAGGATTATTAAAAAATTAACCACAGTTTGCTATAGTAACCAAATTTAAACATGGTTTTTGAAGTAAAATCATCATTTAACAAATGGTAAAAAATACTCTAAAAATGGTCACTACACTGTAAGGGGTCAACTCGACTGACAAATTTAAACTGCATCACAAATCTGAAAGAGAACACAAACATGGCTTTTGTAAGAAGGTCAGATTTTTTACATTCTAATTTATTCATTCATACAGGTTCTGGTGTTCCTGAGGCGAGAGCTATTCTCTTAGGAATGGACATGCCAGATTACCTGTCTCTTTCCAATTTGTTCGCTAAAGTGGTTGGCATGACCTGTACACTAGCTTCAGGCAGCACAGTGTTTCTTGGCAAAGTGGTAAGGACCCGTTTAATATGCAAATGTGTGATTTGTATGTGGTGTATAAATGGACATTTTGAGTATTATGACCTTTTGCAATAAAACTTGTCATCTTAACAGGGTCCCTTTGTCCATTTATCCACCATGGTGGGTGCATTCATGAATCGTCTGCATGTTTCCTGTCGTGGTGGAAAGCAGGTAGCAGACACGTACTGTGAAATAAATAATGTTTCACAGTTCTGTAATTTTTTATTATGAAAACAGATCGAAATTGTACGGTACTTATGCTGGTGACTCATATCAGTCTCTTCATCCGAGTCTCGCAGAGAACATCTAAAGGAGAAATGCTGGTTGTGGCAGCAGCAGTGGGTGTAGCAAGCTGTTTTGGGGCTCCAATCAGTGGCAAGTTGACGTAACCACCTTGGTATCCTTTAAGAAAAGAAGAAAAATTATAATGCATTTCATCAGACTATCAAACTGCTTAACTCATTTTTATATTTTTTTCTCACAGGGGTTTTGTTCAGTATAGAGGTAATGGGGTCTCATTATTCGGTCAGCAATTACTGTCCATGCTTCTTTGCAGCAGCTTGTGGAGCAATAACCTTTAGACTGCTTTCAGTCTTCAGTAGAGATCAAGGTGAGAGTCTTTACATTACCTGTAGCGCCCCCTGATGGTGGCTGACTTGAGGTTAATGGGTAACCCAAAACAGAATGTAATTGTTTAAAGTTAGTTAAAAAAATTCAGCTATGTGCGATTGATGTTGGTGCTATAAAAGCGTTATCTGCTGTTAATAATATTTTGCATGACTGTATAATTGCATTTTATCATTTGCAAGTTATTATTTGCTTTTCTAATGCAATAGCACAGATTTCCGACCCACCACTTGAGAAATCCCAATGGCTGTATTTTGTGACCCAATGAGTTGATGCATTATTGAATTTAGATGTGATTGAACTTTAAGTAGGAGGCAGAAAATGTAAGGATGTTAAAGAGACAATAAGAGATACATCTTGCCTACAGAAACCATTCAGGCCCTGTTTAAAACCAGCTATCCTGCAGAGTTGCCTTTCCAGCCATTTGAAATTTTTCTTTTTGCTCTGCTTGGGTAAGTTATCAAGTTTTTTCAGCAATAATATGTGACTGCTCATCAATCCCTTCTGTCTGTGACATACATAAACCCATCTGCATTTTATTGTCTTTTTATTGTCCCTGATCAACAATGTTGACTAAGCATTACGTTAAATAAATAATAATGGGTTTATTGTAATATTATTATCAAATATCTTTGAGGAGCTCAGATGCAAACCTGCCAAATGCCACCTCTGTTAAGATATTATTATCTGAATGCTCTCAGCATGTATAATATGTTTCTCAAATACATTTGCTTCACATCCGCTTAATTCCAGCCTCAGGCCATTCAGAAATACTGATTTGTTGGCAGAATCCGATAAATGACATGTTGATTTTTCAACCTTTGAAAAATCAACCATAGCAACTGTTTACTATGTCTTGTTGGATTATTTTAAGAAGTGGAGGTTTTTGCACAAAAAGCTTGCATGGACTTAGAGGGGTTTGCCGTGAAATACAGTCAAATTAGTTAAAAGGACACTCCACTATTTTGAAGGTATGCTCATTTTCCGGCTCCCCTACAAATACAGATTTGATTCTTACCGTTTTGGAATCAATTCAGCTGATCTCTGGGTCTGGCGTTAGCACTTTTATCGTAGCTTAGCATAATTCATTGAATCTATTAGACCATTAGCATTGCTCCATAGAGTTTCAATATTTTTCCTGTTTGAAGCTTGACTCTTCTGTAGCTACATTGTGTACTAGAGCCGACGGAGAGTTAAGGGTTGCAATTTCTGGTCCGATATGGCTAGGACCTATATTCTCATTCTGGTGTAGTGATCAATGACTTTGCTGCCATAACATGGCTGCAGGACGCAATTATATTACGTAGTGCCCAAAAATAGTCCCCTGCTATGGAACGATTCTAAGGGGACTATTTTCGCCTGCTGCATAGTATTATTGCGGCTTCTGCAGCCATGTTACAGCAGCAAAGTTCTTGATTATTACGCCAGAATGAGAGTATAGTTCCTAGCCATATCTGTCTAGAAAATCGCAACTTTTAATTTTCCGTCGGTCTTAGTAAATAAGCAGGCTAAAGCACGCACATCAATTTAAATTGGGTGCTCGACAATAAAACGTAATAGTATAGACGGTTTCATCGGACGCACGTGATACACGTCTGGATCCGAACCTTACTTCCGGTTTCGGTTTTTTTAATGGTCTCACTAGTTGCTAAACTGATCTCTTGAACAAATGCCTCGTCGAAAATAACAAATGTTTTGGTTTCCTAGGTAATCTATGTGTTGTTGTTTTTGCTTGTTATATAAATAAACTACGTTTTAAGAACTTTGTTGTTATTTATTCTTAGCGGAGTTTACCGGAAGTTACGTGCGGACAGCCACAGCCGCTTGTTTATGTTGTTACTGCTGAAACGGTCTGTAGTAATGCAAAGTCGGCAACACCAAAGCTCCAAAAGTATCAAAAATATTTATTGTTTAAAAACAGTGCATGGCATCAGGTTACGTTTCGAGCACGCAGGCTCTTCATCGGACTTAGTACACAATGTAACTACAGAAGAGTCAAGTTTTAAATAGGAAAAATTCTATTTTTCAGCGCAATGCTAATGGTCTAGTCAGATTCAATGGATTATGCTAAGCTATGCTAAGGGTGCTGGCGCAGACCCGGGGATCAGCTGAATGGATTCCAAGACGGTAAGAATCAAATGTTCAACTCCAGGGGAGCCGGAAAATGAGCACATTTTTTTTAAAAAAAAGTGGAGTGTCCCTTTAAATATAAATTGGGCAAAAATGTGACATTTGTGAAAATAAGCAATTTCAATTACTGACTAATAACCTTTTCATTGCCCTTATTGAGTGTGAAGTTACTGAACCTAAACATAAGTGCCTGATTAAAAATGCTAATTTACAAGAAAATATGTCAGACGCACATAGAGGGTTTTGCATCCAAACTCTTCAATGGTTTTGTGTATGTGTCTTACATGTGCATGCTTTTCTGCTAAATCAGGCTGATCTGCGGTTTTATCTGCTGTATTTATTTATATTGTCATCGCTGGGCTCTGCGGTTTGTCAAGACAAACAAACTCATTAGCAGATTCCTTGCAACAGAGTGAGTATCAAAAAACTTTATTGGCACAGAGTATTTTTTAGAGAACATTGAAAAGGTTAACTAAGATGCACTTTATGATTAAATGCCTAATAATATTAGTAGTGATCTAACTATGATGCCTCATGTTTGAAATATTCATCTAGAAAGGCTCTTTATTCAGCCATCGTGGCATTTCTTCTTGCCTGCTTTACGTTTTATCACTCAGCAGGACATTTCATAGCAGCTGAGGTGAGGATCTATTTCAGAAATATTGGCTGTAAAATCGAAACAGTTTTTGTTCTGTTGTCTTCATACTTAAATTTAACTTTGTTTCCTAATAGCTCACAATGAAGCAGCTGCTCTCTTCCCTGTTAGATGCCACTTCATGGCACACCATTTCCCAAAATGCAACAGGGCTGCCTGAGCCTCAAAACACATTTTGGAAAGCATGGAACCCACCCGATGGGAATTACTTCAAAACACTGGGATTTTTTATTCTTACAAAGGTGAAAAATGAATTAAATAGTATTCTGTTCAAATAAGCAAAGATTTGAATATCCTAATATTGTGACTCTCTGTAAGGTTGGACGGTTGGTTGTGGCGTGTACCTTGCCTTTACCTGCTGGTTACTTCATGCCCGTGTTTATTTATGGTAGGTACAATTATGGCTATTATAATGACCAATGCGATAGCATACCCCATCCCTCACTGCCCATGCTTACCCAATGGCATAGCCAAAATATTTATCTCCTAATGTATGCAGAATCATATTGCCGTATTTTATTTAACCAAACCCTTTTACTTTATTAAGTGAACCAATCGATGTCTTACACCCTTATTAAAAAGCCATTTTCTGTGGTTTAGGTGCAGCTGTGGGCCGTTTTGTGGGTGAAGGCTCTGCCTACATTTTCTCAGCAAAGCTTTTGATAAACCCTGGGGGCTACGCTTTGGCTGGTAAACAAACCTATTAACCTGTCAACCTACTGCATGGAGATTATCAATACTGCAGACTGACTCAGACGATAAGGCCTCTATAATGTATTGATGTGTGTAGGAGCAGCTGCTTTCTCTGGAGCTGTAACACAGACTCTCTCTCCCGCCTTACTGGCTATTGAGATGACCGGCCAGTGCACTCACGCCGTCCCTGCCCTGGTTGCCACGTTGGTGTCCAACGCGGTGGCTCGAGCAAAGCATCGTCCATCCTTTTACGATGGCATATCTCTTATTAAAAAGCTCCCACATTTGCCATCCCTCATTCGTGCTTGTCCAAAGTGAGTAACAGTCTGCTTGTTGCCTTCAGATTGTACCGTTTTATGTCTGGAAATTTTACTTCATATTTCTTAAAGGTGCCGTAGAATGTAAAACTGTATTTACCTTAGATGAACAATAAACGTTCTGTCCTTGGTAATGACATTTCATCATAAGTACACCCTCAAACACGACTGTTTCCTTCTTCTTATGTAAAAGACAGCTGGAAAACAGGCCAAACTCAACATAACACCGACTATGACATTCCAGTCGTGATGTATGCCCCCAAGATTAAATTACACATTAAGTACAATGTTGTTACAATGCTAAAAACCAAGGTGTGACTGCTGAGTTAGCATTATATGCTAGTTAATGCTATATTAGGCTATGTTTAGGCTGAAGTTTTACTATTTATGTTACAATTACGTTTTGCAGGTCCATACAAACAAAAATGTCAATTTCCAATTTCTGAATAATTAATTTTATTCCTCAACATCTATAACTTTGTCTGATGCAGGCTCAAACATAAGGTCTGTTTGCACACACACATAGCTACTGAAATGAGCTGCCCCGAGAAACGGCCAATCAGAGCAGAGCTCAACATTTTTATTCATGGCCCTTTCAAATAAGGTAATAATAGACAATTTCATTCTAAAGGCAAATCCTAGGGTTGGAAATTGACATAAATTATGCACTTAATAAAGTCACATACCTTCAATGGAGACATCAAAGAACAATTTAACATATTATTTTTAATGCATTCTTTGGCACCTTTAAAGTGACATAGCTGCACTGCTGTTTCTTTACCAAATCAAGATCTGTAAAAAATTCTGGGGTATACATAAATGCAATGACGGCTGGACAGTATATTGAATTTATTATAAACACCTTCCAACAGGTTGGCTTCAGTTCAGATCAAGCAGTTTGTGATCCCAGCAGGAGAAGTGCTGGAGAGGGATGAGGGACTGACAGGCGTGCAGAAAATCCTAAACGATAACACTGAGGAAGAAATCCCTGTTGTGAACTCTCACGGTTAGTCTGATGAATGATCTTCAGGGTTTAAAGGAAAACACCACCATTTTTCAATATTTTACTATGTTCTTACCTTAACTTAGACAAATTAATACATACCTATTTTTTTTCAATGCGTGAACTGAATCTTTGCACAACGCGTCGTGAATGTTTAAGCATTTAGCCTAGCCCCATTCATTCCTTAGGATCCAAACAGGGATTAATTTAGAAGCCACCAAACACTTCCATGTTTTCCCTATTTAAAAACTGATATATGAGTAAGTTACACAAGTATGGTGGCACAAAATAAAACATGCCGATTTTTTAAGCAGATAAAAAATGAGAACTATATTGTATGGCGGAAGAGCACTTAGTTTGCAGCACTTTGAACTCAGGTGCAGTAATATTGATGGAAGTTTGAGCCAGAGTGGGAGTTGTCAGGAGTGATGATGTTACTTTGCGCCGAGGTCGTAGTGCTGCCAACTAAGTGCTTTTCTGCCATACAATTTAGTTCTCTAGCCTGGGTTTTCCTATGCTGCTTTGCGTGCAAATTTATTCACGCTGCAAGTCTAGCATGGAAACCATGGACCTATTTTTCCCCGGAAATAGGGAACCAATCACATAACGGAGAGGGGGCAGCAAGACAATAGCCTCTTTCACACAGTAATTCTGGTAAATTACCATGAATTTACTAGAATGAATTTACCAGTAAATACAAAAATGTGCTGTTCACACACGCAGTGGCGTTCCGTTATTTTACCAGTAAGACATCATTCACACACCAGTATCAAAATACCGGTAAATTTGTTGAGAAAGCGGAAGTACCTGTAGCACGCGGCGAGCTCAGTGTTGTATTTGTAAACAATCCACGTCGTTCATAACCACGGTCCGTATTTTGTTGTTTTCATGTCTGTGGTAAACAGTCGCGAAGTTGCTCATGACCAAACAACATTGAATGAGACGACGTCAAACCGAAAATGCGTTTTTAACAACAGTTTGCACTTTAGGCTTCACAGAGGGCGTGCTAAGGACGTCGGCAATTCGGCGGTAAGCTGTTTTAAACAACTGTGGTGAAGAAATGTGGACGTAAACTTCAGGTGTGCTCAAGTTTCAAGCAGCATGTGTGTCGAAACGTCAGTAAACACTGCGGGGGTAAACGCGTCATCTGTATTAAAACGCTATGATTGGCCCGAAGCTGTCAGCACGGTCTGACGTCGTCCATTCTAACTGCCGGTAATCCTATAATTTTCGTTCACACACAGCGCTTACCGGTAAATTACTGGTAATCTTACAACCTGTCTTACTGGTAAATTGGTAGCACTGATTTACCGGAAAGGTTCTGTTCACACATGACATGTTAACGGCAATTTACCAGTAAATTACCAGTAAAGACTGTATGTGTGAAAGGGACTAATGACGACGTCTATGCGACACACCGAAGCAGTTTTGTTTATCCAACATGGCAGCAGACGCGAAGTTACTTTTCAATGCAGCTTTAGATAGTGTTCGAAGTAGTTTTAAACGCAAATTTATAAAAAATAAAAAAACTTTTGGCGTAAAACAATTTCATATCCAAGAAGGATGTTTGGATATGGCAAGACATGATAGCCACGGAGTTTTATAGGACCAACCTGCTAGGCATCTTCGTCGACGAAGTCCATTTAACTTATAAATGGTAAGTGGTATTTATTAATATCATATTGTCATTATGCCTGTAGTCTACATACTGTGGTTTTCACAGTGTCTATAAGTTGTGTTGCTTTTCAATATCAATATACAGCTACCCGTTTAGTTGCATAGCTTTCAGCTGTGTGCACACGTACCGATAAAAGTTGTTGACGCTTGAATTTATGTTGCTCTACATATGTCATCTGGTATAATTGAAACGATTGGCTATGAGCTACATATAAATGTATTTGATAGACATTCATAGCGGCCAATAAACGCCTCTGGGCATTCGTAAATCACGCCTCAAATATGAGAAAATTAGCATGTGGACAGACCATGTCTAATTCTCTATGAGACTGGTCTGGTGTTAGCCAGGCTAATGGTTCTAATTTTTTATCTCATTTTAGACATAGCAAACAGTGAAGTCTGGACATGTTTTACCGCAAGTGGCTGTTACGTCACCTAGCCTGATTTTCAATCATACTGCCCCATATTTATTGTTGAGCCCTCATCTTTCACGTCATCAGTGCAGCGGCAATTTCACCTCTTGACTTTAGTTTCTATGTAGCTCATCTCAGTGCTTGACAAAGCAGATTGAGAGCTATTGAAGATGCCAGAGGTCAAGTTATTCAGTAATTGTGACTTGAGAAATAGCCTAGGTGGGACTCTCCAGAAAATGATTCAATACATTACAATGAAAGTGCTATTGAGCGAAATGGGACTAATACTCGAAGGCTTGAGTTTAGTTTCTCTCCTCTCATCTGCAGACTCCCTCACTCTCCTGGGCACAGTCAACAAATCACAGCTGCAAGACTTTCTGCAAGAGAATAAAAATGAGGTAATTGAACCTATTATTTGCTGAGTCACAACATGAATTGTGCAAAGTTACATTGGTAATGAAAGAATAATGAACGGATTTGAATTAAGAGGCCGGCTTCTCAGCATCACTGAATCATTTGTCTTGCAGGGGTTATATAAACAGTTAGAAGAAGCATGTGCCATTAAACCAGTTAGACTACATCTGACTCCAGAAACCACAGTGAAGCAGGTGCAGTGTGCATATAGATTAACATATAGATTTTCTTTATACCGCGTGTATTGTGCACATGGTTTTAAACATTGCATGTTTGTGTTTGTTCTGTCAGGCCCATTGTATCATGAGTGTCACGGGTGAGCAGAGATTGTTTGTCACAGAGATCGGGCGGCTGTATGGTGTCCTCACAAGGAAAGAGGTGATAAGAGACATGCACAAACAAAATACTGAAAAATACACACTGGTTACACCCACTATATTAATGCAGCAAATTGTTTGTTTAAAACCCTTATTTTTATTTCAGATGAAGAAAATAATCGAAGAAATGGCAAAGGAGGTCTAATGCAGAAAAAAAGGTACAAAATGTGTCACTGGGATGATACTGTTTAAATAATTATTATTTCCTAATGTGTACCATTTAGATACAGATATGTGCCTTTGAGGTACCAATAAGTATTTTTTAGGTACTAATAGGTACAAAGGTGTACATTCCGAATGGGTACCACCCCAGTGACAGATTTGTATCTCTCTTTCTTAGAGTGCAGGACAAGCTTGTATGTGGACTGAAAACGGGCATTCATTTATACTTCTCACTGTAAATCTCGTTACTTTAATAATCATCTTTATGGTTTCATCTAGTGGTGATTTATTTGGATTATTATATGGAGTTTTAGCAATTATTATTCATTGTAAATGAGGAGGTGATCTTATGAAATAGGGATTTAGTAAGGGTACAAAAGGGCTAAAAGTCCCCCAGGTTAAATGCCTTTGTAATTCAATGTTCTACCAAAGTACTAAATGGAAACAAACACAACACTTTCCTAAACACTGTGCACTGCCAATTTATTTTCAAATTTATCTAGTCCTTGTGTTGACTGACAGCTTATTAACTTTAAAGGTCACGTTCTTCCAGCATAAATAATACCTGCAAAATGATAAAGCTCAAACTAGTTCACTGCCAGGCGATATTTTCTTTAACTCTTTCACCCCCATTGACGAGATATCTCGTCAATCAAGAGAAAACGCTTCCCCGCCAATGACGAGTATTTCCGTTTTTACGCAATACCGCTATTATCCACCAGGTGGTATTGCCCTATGGCAAGCAGCTGCATGTCCGTGTCTGTTTTAAAGGGATCTCTATTAAAAGTCACAAAAATGGAATTATCTCAGCTTTTTGCTCAAAATGTGGTGTTTTTGCAGAAACCTACCCATAGTCAAAAGCTGATTACAAAAGAACTACTGAAGGTAGGATTAAACTTTTTTTTTTAAGCAGAGGGTCTGTTCTTTCTTTTGATATATTGTATGTTTATTTATTTAAAGAATTTTCTGGAAGGCATTAAACTTTTGTTAAAATCATGAAAAACACCGGCACTGGCTGGCAACTTTTTTTAAAAATGCTGGCGGCGAAAGAGTTAACAGAATTCCCCTTTCAAAGCCGACAGCGAATGGCCGGTTTGAACTACAGCCCTCTTCTTTCTGATTGAATGACGTCAATAAAACAGTTTTTAACTAAACTTCACACACAGGAATACATCAGTTGCCAGCTAATCTCAAACGGCTCTGCTAAGCTAAGCTGCTGTCGAATCACAACACACCAAACAAACTACACAATCAGAACTCGTTACGTATTTCTGAAGGAGGGACTTCATAGAACAAGGAAGACATCAGCCCGTTTTTAGGACAGTAAAAACTAAACAGTAAATTGTGTGAAAAATACCGGGTTTGAACACATAATATGAACACATGTTATACTGCGCACTGTAAACACAATCAAAGCTTCAAAAACACAGAAAGAACGGGACCTTCAAAGTTACCCCATGATTCACTCACCCCTCAAGCTATCCGAGATACATATGTCCATCATCTTTCAGACGAACACATTTGGAGTTATTTCGGTAAGTGTCCTTGCTTTTCCAAGCTTTATAATGCGAAAAAACAGGGATCAGGGAACAACTTCTGACTTTGAAGCCCAAAAATGTGCATCCATCCTACACAGCTCCAATGGGTTAATAAAGTTCTTTTGCGGGTGATCGATGCGATATTGTAAGAAAAATATCCATATTTTTAACTTTATAGATTGTGGTTGCTGGCTTCCGTTGGCAGCCATCTTGGACTCGCCCGATTCATGAGAGTCACTGAGAGTCACACGTACCTATGGCAACAAATGCGCACTACGCTTAAACCTCGCGTGGATCGTGTGAGTCCAAGATGTCGCTGTTACTGGAAGCTAGTTATTACAGTTTACTTAAAATCTGATTTTTTTTCAAGATCGCATCGATTACCTGGACCTTTATTAACCCATTGGAGCCGTGTGGATTATCTATTTGAAGGATGGATGCACTTTTGGGGGGGTTTAAAGTCAAAAGTTTTTATTTTCTACCAATATGAAGCTTGAAGGAGCAAAGACATTTACTAAAATAACTCCAAATCCCTTTAATTGGTTGAACCCTACTGTTGTCAGTTAAATATAAATCTAATATAGTCCGGCTTCTATCCAAAATAAACTTGAATTTGGAACATGTAGTTTTTGCCAAAATAACTTGCGAGATATACAGTGGCAAGGGGAGGTGTGTGAACCTTTTGGAATTTTATGTTGTTGTTTTTTTGGCAAGTTTGTCGTGGGGTGTGATCTGGTCTTCATCTGGGTCGGGGTTATTTACAAACATAATAGGGCGGTTTCCCAGATAGGGATTAGACTAGTCCTAGACTAAAATAAATGTAAGAGCTGTGCAAACTAAAAAACAACTTGCACTGACATATCATAAAATACATCAGTGCCCTTTGTTTTGCCTCATAATGCACACAAGTCATGTTTTTAGTAAGGCATGTTTGTTAAATACTAGTTATATGTCCTAATTAAACTAAGGTGTAGTCCTGGCTTAAGATAGTCCCTGTCCGGGAAACAACGCCAATGTGTCTAAAGATAATTACACAAAAATTCTGATCTTTTATGTCTTTATTGAACACACTCATTTAACATTCAAATTGGCAGTGGAAAAAGTAAGTGAACCCTTAGAATCAATAACTTTGTTGTGTTCTTGTATGAATGTGTGCGTGAATGGGTGAATGTGAGGCAATATGTAAAGCGCTTTGGATGGCCATTGGTCTATGAAAGCGCTATATAAATGCAGTCCATTTACCATTTACCATTTACCACACCTCCAAGCGTATTATCTTAATGAGACTCCAGGTGGTCTAAACATGACCCCAATTAGCTTTCTGAGGTCATTATCTCAAGGGTTCACATACTTTTTTTCATGAGTTTTTTGGTTGTTCTCAATAAAGACATGAAAGATTAGAATTTTTTGTGTTGTTATTTTTGGACGCGTTGGGGTGGTTTCCCGGACGGGGATTGGCTTCGGCCAGGACTGGGCCTTGGTTTGATTGTGAAATATGGCTGGTTTCGGCAGACATGCCTTACTAGAAACGTTACTGGCGTGTATTTTGAGGAAAAACAAAGAGCACTGATGTATTTTAAGATATATCAGTGCAAGTTGTTTTGAGTTTGGACAGCTCTTACATTTATTTTAGTCTAGGACTTGTTTAATCCCTGTCCGGGAAACCGCCCCATTATGTTTGTCAATACACTTGACTTAAATGAAGATCAGATCACATTTTGTGACAAATTTATTCAGAAAACTATGAATTTCCAAAGGGTTCACATACTTTTTATTTCCACTGTATGATATTCCATCATGTAAGCAAAGCCAACAGTGATTACAAGGTGTTTGGTTTCATTTTTTATTTATTTTGGGGCTGTCGTTAGACATCTGTTCAATTTTCATTCATTTGTTTACTGTATTTTAGCCTATATGTCTCTTTAAAATGCAAAATTGCTTGTTGGGTAGTGAAACTGAATATGTCTGTAACCTCTCAACTAAGACCAACAGGGTACAAAAGAAACCATTTTAAACAAAGGCTTCTGTTTTTCTCTGTACTTTCCTCATTATTCTGTGTATGCCAAAACACCAAAGAGGCTTTAAAAGAATTCATTTAAATTCTCAGCGTAATTCTCCATAATATATTTCGTTGAAATCGAATTCCAGTTACAACACCATTTTGATTCTGCTCACCACCTCAGAGCGTCTGTCTACACAATTAAATCCTACAGCAAACCTCCCCAAGAGCACAAAAGCAGCCCCGCACATTATCTAACACCACAATAGGATCACACGGTGTAAACTTCTATTAAAAGACCCTAGAGCACGATAACACTTGACCATTCCACCTCCCAACACTCATCGCTCCTCTACTCATTCTGCCTCTATAATCCCTTCGTCTCTCCTTTCTCTCACAATCTCTCTTTCTCTCCGACACCTCTCTTTGTTAGTAGTGTGTGAATAGGGCTAATTACAAAGAGAAGGTAGATGATTGTTATTCCAGCTCTCCTGCGTTTGTGTCCTACAGAACACGAAAGTGCAAGAATTTACTTGTTCGCAAGCATTTCTTCAGCAATATAGATTTTAAGATAAAATCATACTTGACATGTACAAAGGACTTTTCACAAATATAACAATCATAAACACTATACTGTATGAAGGCAAGTCACTTAAAGGCAGCTGAGGTAACACTTCAATTCAATTCTACATATACACATACCCTCTATATGTGCGTCTGACATCTTGTAAATAAGCATTTTTATCAGGCTCTTATGTTTAGGTTCAGTAATTTCAGTGGCATTGGAAAGGTAAGGCTATAAGCAGTGGCGGCCGGTGACTTCTTTTTTCGAGGGTGCACGATGCGAAGTTCGTCACAACATGTATGTAACCCGAAATGTGTGTGGTTCGTAATTTCAAAACATGTGTTCGGCGCGTCGAGCGATCGTGTGTGCATCACGTGGTTTTTCAAAATAAGTGCCTGCTGCAGACTCGTCTAAAGGGTTCATGATAAAAGAGACGCTCGCGTTTGCCAGATACTCGCATAATCTCATGCGTAATCAGAGTTTACTGTTAAGGGAGTGTCTTGCATGTATTTTGTGAACGTGAGCGTCTCTTTTATTATAAACTGTTTTGACACGTGTGCAGCAGGCACTTGTCTTGACAGAGCACGTGATGCACATGGTTCGCGTGATGCAACAAACACATATTTTGAAAACGCAAGCAACACACATGACACTCCGAACACATATTTTGAATTTGCGCCCCTTGGAAGAGCAGTCACGAGCCGCCACTGGTTATAAGTCAGTAATTAAAATTTTATTTTTTGTCTTTTGCTGCGAAACCATCAAGTACAAAAGTTTCCAGTCACTCCTCACTGTCCTTTCTGAATAAAAGTCTCAAAATTTTTGTCCATATACTAATATATTCAGTAAACCTCCTTTAACCGAGGAAAAACTTGCACCAAGATGTACATGCGCAGTTATTTATCAAATTCTTCCTCTGTGCACCGAAAAATCATTGTGGCGTTTAACGAATTCTGCCAACAAATTTCTAAATGGCAAGGATTAAGCAGATTACAAGCAAAAGTATTTGATGAATGTATGCTACGTTCCAAAAGCATTATCTCGTTTTTGATGATGGTGCCATTTAGCCTTTTTTTGCATCCGAGCTCTTCATAAACACTCTTAAAATAATGGTTGTAAATAGGGTTTTTTGCAGTGATGTCATAGAAGAACCACTTTTGGTTCCACACGGAACCTTTAAGTCAAAGATTCTTACCATTTTTTATGATCTTTTTATCATCTAAAGCAGTGGTCCTCAAACTAAGCGCTGTGGCCCTTTGGGGGGGCCGCAAGATTGTCCTAGTGGCCAGAGTTTTATGACATTTTATATCATAAATTCTGTGTAATTAAACCTCAGGAAAATAAGGTTACTAACCATCACCACTACATAACCATCACCACTACTATTTTCTTTGGGGGGCCACGGAGGGCACAAGGGGGGGCACTTGACCCAAGGGGGGCCACACGCCTAAAAGGTTTAAGAACCACTGGTCTAAAGAACCTTTAGCATAAACAAAGCCATTCTGCATATGTAAGGTTCCTCATGTAACCAACAAAAAACCTTACAGGAACCTTTCTTTTTTTAAGAGTATAGGATGAATTCAGGTTGATTGGGACAGTTTTTGACAGTCTGAATTCACCATACATAATGTATAAATCTGTGGCAAGTGTGACTATACACCTTTAAAAAGTTAAAGGAACAGTATGTAAGAAATTTATATCAATTAATCATAAAATGGCCCTGATATGTCACTAGACATTAAGAAATCATTTTCATTTCAAATACTTATATCACTGACAACAGTGGTCTGGCCAGGATATTGTCATTTAAAAAGTGGAGTTGCAGCCCTCAACTCATGTTTATGTTGTCATTTTGTGTATTGGCCACCAGTTGTGTGATTGCAGTACCAGTTTTAGCCACAAGTTTTGTGATTGCTATACCAGTTTTTGCCACAATCCTACATACTGTTCCTTTAAAGTGTGTATTTATGTAAAATACCTTATCCTATCAGATATAAATTAGGGCTGTCAAAAGATTAATCGCGATTAATCGCATCCAACATAAAAGTTTGTGTTTACATAGCATATGTGTGTGTACTGTGTATAAATATTATGGATATATAAATACACACACATTCATGTATATATTTAAGAAATATTTGCATTGAAATACTGTATATACATTTTTATAATTTATATTATATATAAATATAAATATTTTATATATAAATATAAAAAATTGTTCTTAAATATATACATGATTGGGTGTGTTTTTATATATAAATAATAATTATACACAGTACACACACATATGTTATGTAAACACAAGCTTTTATTTTGAATGCGATTAATCGCGATTAATCTTTTGACAGCCCTAATATAAATATAACATATATATATATATATATATATATATATATATATATATATATATATATATATATATATATATATATATATATATATATATATATATATATATATATATATGCCATTTGGGTTGATTTTGAAGTGTAAAGGGTCTGTTTATTTAAGCATCCCGACCAATGGCATTAGTTTGGGGCTGGACTAAGTTTGTACAACCAATGGCAGTGTTCAGATTGTTTGCAACAATCATTCATTTTAAAGTTCTGTTTGGTGAGCACAGAAAGTACACACTTCAGCAAGTATACACTTCAACATCCAGTTGTTTGGTGTGTTATATATTTTACACTCAAAATCCCTAACTTCAAAGTCTTTACAATCTCAATGTCAGCTAATGATTGCAGCTTTACTTAAAGGCATATGCAGTTTTATCCTGGGCCATTCAAATTCTTCACATAAGACGTCTATGCACTCTGTAGCATCAACAAGCTCTTCTTATACACCAGGAAAAAAGTCTGTGTAATATCTGGGAGATGAAAGCGTGTCTATTTTGGCTCTCTGTTTAGTGCTAAAAGACATCCACTTCTTTTCATGGCGGAGCAGTGAGTCTCAAGCAGTTGCTGTATAAATACGCGTCTAGATGGGTTTGACTCAAAGTCATCATCACTGAAAACAGAGAAGGTTTCATTCGCAGAAAGGTCATATGATATGGAATTAGCATGATCGCACGTACATCGATCCCTGCATTCATTGTTTGAAGACGCTGAGCAATGTACTTCAACAGTAAAGCGATAACCTTGTTAGGCGTAACTTCATCCCGTTTCTCTTTCGCATCGGCAAACACAAACAACAGACGAAAAATGCTGATCCTTCTCATCACCAGCCGTCAGTCAGTTATAAAAAACCTCATCCTCCGACAAAGAGATGCTGTCCGCGTGTCGCATGGCCCTTTCCGACTGAGAAATGATCTGCTGTTGTTCAGGACGCTGCGAGGATTGGCTGGGGGAATGGGATTTAGGGGGCTGAGAAGGACCCAGAGAACTGGTTTCATCATTAGCCTCCATGTGCATTCTGTAGAGATGCTGAGGAACACCTAAACTCCCTCCATCCAACAGGAACTGAGAGAGATAAAGGCCCTCGGGGTCTGTAAAGATATCATTATTATCATTATTATTATGAGAGCAGAAATTAAAAAGACCTCAAGCACAAAGAGGCATCTTTCTCTAGAATGAAAACTGAAAGCAATTAAATGAAAATTCTTTGTTCAAATGAAAACTATATCATAAATGATGAAGCCCATTAAGTCCAAGCTCAACAAAGATCTAATGTGTTCATTTCTCACAACAGAAACATTTCTTTTTCAGTCATTTCTAAAGAACGGCTGTAAGACTTCAGAGTCAATACCACAGTATAATGTTGTGATCCATTTTGCACCTGGGTGCTCGTCTGCGTTGGCCATTTATCATTATTCTCTCCCTATAACTGTGAAAGAGCTATCATTCCCTTTATAATGAAATAAGAGTATTTGTACACATGCAGGCTGAGAGAGGTACGTGGTGAAATAAAGCAGATACAAAGTACTGTGCTACTTTTATTCAGCTGATGTGAATGCTTTTATCCAAAGTGACTATCAGTGCATTACATCTATATATTTTATCAGTATATGTGCTCCCTGGGATCTAACCCATGATCCTTTGCACTGTTAATGCAATGCTCTACCAGTTAGGAACACCTGAATGTTATGAATATCATCATTTTGTAGCACAGAGAATCTCCCACCATAAATTATCATTAACAAACACCAACCCGATGTCTCAAAGACAACAGATGCTACAACAATGCTTATGTTTTTAGCACGGTTGCTTCCATTACAGGATTGAAACTTTGATTACATCTTTTTTCAGTGGGTTTAATGGTGGTGCTACAATTACCTTGTAATGGGATTGTGCTGGTGGTGGCTTGACTTTCAATGTCTTGTGTGGACCAGGCATTCATCGCTGCCTCAGCCAGGGCAAACTGCTCTGCCACACCTGTGAAAGACAGAACGCCATGCTACAACAGCAGAGATGTTCACTACAAGTTCTGTGTTTTGCATACATACATCTTATGTAAAAAATAAAACATTTAACATTATGAAATGTGAGTGGTGCCCACCCATAAGTCTACCACCATAATGATGTTGCTATGATTTAGTGGCAAATGTATTCATTCATTTAGATATAGATGTAATCAGGTCTCTTTGTTCAGGGAGTGTTTTATTATCTGTAATATACATCGTTGCTATGGTGACTTATGAGGAAGCATGATGTAAGCATGAGGACAACGGAAAGAGTCATATGAGGGAAAGGCAGCACCTCACAATAGATTTAGGGTTTGGATAAATCTAGGGATGCACCGAATATTCTGCGTTCGAAAATGGCCCAAACGAGCATTTTCGGTTTTTGGCCGAAATACTTTTGTCAATGAAACAATACGGCCGAAATGATGTGATGACGCAAACAGAAACCGCGACATGCACGTGCTTGTCTGAAGCAACATCTGCGGTGTTGACGTATAACTGCAAAAAGGCGCTAAAGTGAGCAGCTTTGTGTACGCACAGAGGCACATGCGGTTAAATGTGTCAGACGTGATCAATCAGAACTCTCTTGATGTGTAAACTTTAAAGAGAGTTGTACTAATGTGTATCATACTGTCCATTAACATATATTTGGCGAATAAAGCAATGAAAAACAACGTAACGTTTTTATGTGGAGTGACTGTGTGTGCGCGCGTTTAAGGGCACTCAGTTGTGAATACACGGAGAGACGCGTTTCAAAAAGCAAGCGAACATAAAATCTTTCTGTTCTTTACAGGACACAAACAAAATGATCTCCACAGTATTCTTTTTCTAATAAAAACATTTGTTTATGTCTTAAGTGTATGTATAGATTAGAGTCAGAAACCAGTCTGTGCTTATTTGGTCTTAAAGAGACAGTAACCTCAATTAACCTACTTAAGTCTGTGTCATTTATGTTAATCAAACAACCAAAAACAAAGAGAAAATCACTTCTGTAGATCAAAAAATAATAATAATTATATTTAATTTAAACAATAAAGACAGTGTTATGACTCATTTAATTCAATTTCTGTACCTAATGCTAATTTCAGACCTTACTTAATGTGCAACTTTGTTCTTTTTTATAAATGTTTGCAATTTCTTTATTTGTTATTAGATTTTTCCCCACCCCCCCTTTTGCTGATCCGAAAAATAATCAGATCCGTGCCTCAAAAACTGTAATGTGATCCAAACCGTGAGTTTTGTGATCCGTCACACCCCTAGTAAAGTTAGTACACAGTGATAGCCATAAATGCAATGGTACTAATAATTGGCATAATAATTTCTTTCGGTTTTCGGCCTTGGTTTCCTCTTTTTCGGTTTTCGTTTTCAGACAAGAATTTTTATTTCAGTGCATCCCTAGATAAATCCATATGAGAAATTCTACTAGTGATGCATGCTTTTGTAATCATTTTACATACTGTTAAACGTAAAAAAATTGTTGCATTATATGAATTGTGTCACATTCATATGTATTGTGTGCTGTAAGTGCAGTACAATGTCATGCATCATGCACAATCAATCCTGCAGTTACCACACAATGTTTAAAAGTAAAAAGGCTGTCTCACCTGCAGCAAATCGAGCTTCCTTGATTTCATCAGTGAGGTGAGAGTAGAGCTGTTCGTCCTCCTGCAGTGCCGCTCCGACACCCCCCCAGCCTCCGCCATCTCTACTCCATCCATACAAGCCTCCAGACGTCGCCTCGCCTCCCCAACTCTTCCACTCAATCAGATGGGCGACCCGGCCTTGGGCCATCGCCGTGGGTTTAGTGATGTGGTCCTTAATGGTGGCCAGCAGTCCTGAGGAGATCGGAGGGATTAGCATAAATGCAAATCAAATGAAATGAAGGAAAATAGGAGGTGGTGAGGAAGCGAGGCCTTGAGAGAGAGAAAAATGATAACATTGGATTATGGATACATTGTTGGGAATAATTAAGGGATTTAGTTCACCCAAAAAATTATTTTACTTACTTTCATGTAATTTTTACAACTGTATAGCTGTGTCACAAATTACATACTATTCACTAGTATGCTTTTAAACTATGCACTATGCACTCAACTGTCTAATGTATTCATTTTAAGAGTAAACACTGTTTTTGACTAACCGGAAGATTTAAACTCGTAGTCAATAATACATAACAATCACAAGAATAACCTCACAAACGACGTGAAATAATAGCAAAAGCCAATTCAAATCAATTTAACTTCGTTTATACAGTTTATACACAACCATAACAACCTTGAATTGACAGATTTTAGATACTGCAACACTAGGAAAACACATCACAAACACTAAAAGAGAACTGAACAACTCTATGGCAGTGTAAATCAGTGAGTAAAGCCAAAAGCATGATCAAAAAAGGGTACACAAATTGTTCTGCATTCCTTACATTATCACTGACTGGACTTTGTGTCACTGTATGGAAAAGATAAATGTCCATTTAAACGAGAAATAACAAAACACTGTCATGCGCACGTGAAGGAGAGTCAGAGTCAGTCTGACGTCAGACCGATGTTGCGTTTTGACGTCAAAACCCAACGTCTGTCTGATGTCAAAGGCAGATTCTTGGAGAGAGACCAATGTCAGACTGACGTGGGACCGGGTTTTGACGTCACACGGACGTTGGGTTTTGACGTCAAATGGATGCTGCCTTTTGACGTCAGATGGGCGTTGGCTTTGGCGTCAGACCGACGTTGGGTTTGACGTCAGACGGACGTTGGGTTTTGACGTCAGACGGACGTTGGGTTTTGACGTCAGACGGACGTTGGGTTTTGACGTCAGACGGACGTTGGGTTTTGACGTCAGACGGACGTTGGGTTTTGACGTCAGACCGTCGTTGGGTTTTGACGTCAGACCGTCGTTGGGTTTTGACGTCAGACCGTCGTTGGGTTTTGACGTCAGACGGACGTTGGGTTTTGACGTCAGAAGGACGCTGGGTTTTAGACGTCAGGCGGACGTTGGGTTTTGACGTCAGGCGGACGTTGGGTTTTGACGTCAGGCGGACGCTGGGTTTTGACGTCAGGCGGACGCTGGGTTTTGACGTCAGACCGACGCTGGGTTTTGACATCAGAAAGACGCTGGGTTTTGACATCAGAAAGACGTTGGATTTTGACGTCAGACCGACGTTGGGATTTGACGTCAGACGGACGTTGGGTTTTGACGTCAGACGGACGTTGGGTTTTAGACGTCAGGCGGACGCTGGGTTTTGACGTCCGGTTTTGACGTCAGACGGATGTTGGTTTTGACGTCAGATCGACGCTGGGTTTTGACCTCAGACTGACAGTGCCTTTTGACATCAGAAAGACGTTGGGTTTTGACTTCAGACAGATGTTGGGTTTTGATGTCAGATCAACGTTGAGGTTTGACCTCAGACAGAGAAATAAACCATGTGCACATAAAGGAGAGTCCGATTTTGGCAGGGAGACAAACGTCAGTCTGACGTCAGACCAGGTTCGGACATTAAACCAACGTTGGATTTTGACTACAGACCAACGGTGGGTTTTGAAGTCAGACCGCGTTGGGTTTTGACGTCAGAAAGACGTTGCGTTTTGACGTCAGACAGACGTTGGGTTTGACGTGAGACCGACGCTGGGTTTGACGGCAGACAGAGAAATAAACCAGTGTCATACGCATGTGAATGAGAGTCAGATTCTGGCAAGGTGATCAACGTCAGTCTTCTGTTACATAAGCAAAACTCAGACTGATGAGTGCATGAAGTGTCCAGCGTAAGACACTTAATTTATACGGTTGAATGAGCATTTCTTTTTTGGAATTTTCGACGTGAACCTACTTATGCTATTTATACTGCAAAATGATGTAAAATAGTGCACAAGTGTCCAATTTGAGAAGCACCTTATGACTTTATTCTTTTGTACGAAAGATATTCTATATTCTCTCATTCATTAGAAGCAAAGAGTGGGAAAGAAACTCAATAAGCCATTAACTGCATGCCTCTAGAAGTGATTCTAACATTTGACTAATGTGCTGTCATCCTTGTGATGGGTTGTAAAAGTGTCTTTTTAATAGCTTTCCCCAAGTGCTTCAGATCATTTAAATTTTTCGCAAAAAATAAAGAAATGAAACAATTCGGCTAATCAGAGATTTGTCAGTAGTTCCTCATAATACACATTTATTGGCAGGGTGACTACATTTATAATTAAACCAAAAGTATAAAAAAGTTGTTTATTTTTAACGCCTTGTTAATATCTGTAATTAATTTCCTGAATAGAGTGGGCGTGGAGGAGTCAAGCTAAAAACAGGAAGAAAAAACAGGTGGCTACAGAGGTAGTGTTAGAAAGAAAGAGAGAGAGAGAGAGAGAGAGAAAGAGAGAGAGAGAGAGAGAGAGAGAGAGAGAGAGAGAGAGAGAGAGCGTTTATAAATGACATATTTAGTAAGAGGGAAATTACATTAGCAGAAGCTTACATAGAGCATGCACTTATTATTCAGATGAATGATTCTGAATGATAACAAAAGCCAACAACAACAAAAAACATCACACGCTGGGTCTAATTTGCACCGTGTTGCTCACCCAGCAGGGAAGATGTTGCCAGTTCTCCAATGTCATACCCACTACTGCTCCTTTTATCTGACAAACCCCCATTGTAGGACTGATGGTTACCCTAAATGAAATAACAAAACAGTAAATACACATGAAAGCATAGCATACGAATACAAGCTTTTGAAATATCACAAATCCTAGCTAGGTGGTGAGTCACAAGCGTTAATTACACCTAACAAGATGCTTTTCCTAACTCTCACACATTCTGTTTGGGTGTGAAAGCACTCCTATGTATCTTTGAAATGTATACACTTTCATACGCTGGCACAGAGAGACTTCTGTATGATGGCTAATTATTTTTTGTGAATTGCTGATGATTATAAACTAGCATAATCATGTTAAAAACTCATAAAGGCACCTGGAAAATAGGCTGTCCTTCAGCGTAAGACTGAAGCTCTTCCATAGGAAGTTGCTGGGCACTTTGAAGATCTGTAGAGACAACAATGTTGTTATTTACCTGTAAATTTTTTTTTAATATAAATTTCTAACATATACAGCACCGGAGAAAGGTTTGGACACACTAACTGAAATATTTTCCATGATCATTTTTATTCTGGAGGTGTATTTTTAAATAAATAATGAATATTTTAAATATATAAAAAGCATGATCACATGCACACAAATTGTTCTGCATTTCTTACATTATCGATTACTGGTCTTTGTCGAAGGAGAAATAAACCAGTGTCATGCGCACGTTAAAGAGAGTCAGATTCTGGCAGGGAGACCAACGTCAGTATGATGTCAGACCGATGTTGGGTTCAGACATTAAACATGTTTGTCTGACTTCAAAAGACCAACGTTGGCTATTGACGTCAGACCGATGTTGGCTTTTGACGTCAGACAGACGTTGGGTTTTGACCTCAAACCGGTGTTGGGGTTTGATGTTAGACAGACGTTGGCTTTTGACGTCAGACTGACGTTGGCCTATGACGTCAAACAGACGTTGGGTTTTGACGTCAGACTGACGTTGGCTTTTGACATCAAACAGACGTTGGGTTTTGACTTCAGACAGACATTGGGTTTTGATGCCAGACAGACGTTGGCTTTTGACGTGAGTTGGCTTTTGACGTGAGATGTATAATATATATATATATATATATATATATATATATATATATATATATATATATATATATATATATATATATATATATATATATATATATATTATGGGTGGTCCCAGACCTGCTATAAAGCACAAAAATATAAATAAGGGGGACATCTGGTTTTTATTAACTTAAAATACAACATGAATTTTAATTTTTCGTGCTACGCTGTCACAAAGTGATGCTGTCCATTATTTGTCCCGAATTCGCAATAAACGAATCCAAAACATTTCTGAAATAAATGTAAACCCTAAAGTGTGCCTATACTAAACCTTAATTAAATGTATTTCTTAATTTGACAATATATTTATATTTAACCTATTTTTAACCTTCATATATCAAATATTTCAAAATGTATTTCATGGCAACAAATACATTTATAATTATACAACCCATATGGCAAAAAATATTTTTTCCTGGCCAAAATAAAGAAGTTTATAAAGTATATTTTTATAGTTGAATATATACGTTTAACCTTTTCAAACATTTAATGTTTACAGGTTTGTAACATAAACAAAGTTGTAACATTCTTCCAGTGCGATGTGAATATAAATGCTTTAAAATATATTAGCTAGGGCAGTGGTTCCCAAACTTTTTAAGCGTATGGCCCCCCTTGTGTACGGTGCATTCCTTAGCGACCCCCCAAAGAAAATTTGTGACAAAAAACTGTTCTAAAACTCAACATTTTACTAAAAAAAAACATTAAATTATACAAAAAGTAGTGCTTTTGGTTAGTAGCCTTATTTTTTTAGGTTTAATTACACAGAATTCATGATAAATTAATGTATTTCATAAAATGTCATAAAACTGCCCCCCCCCCCAGCCCCCAGTTTGAAAACCACTGAGCTAGGGGACCACCTATAACTTTGACATAATTCGAACTATACAACTTGATAAATTAATGTGTACTATTTTTCAATATTTTAGAAAAAATATAATAAAAATGTGTCTAAACTTTGTACTGATGTTCCTGTAGTTCAACTGGTAGCATTGTCTTAGCCAAAAATGTATACCTTTAATTTGCTTTAAGTCGATTTGTGTATAAAAGCATCTTCTAAATGCATAAATGGATATGCCCTTTAGCGTTTGAACCGGAGTGGATGGACGGGTACCGACTCCTGTTGCTCTCATGTTTCCATAGCAACAAGAGATTGTCTTGACAACACCTCCCTGGGGATCCCCAGTGCACGAGAATGTTTTCGTCGCGGCCTGCATCTCATTGAGGTGAGACCTTAAAGAAGACAGCTAATCTCAGACCTGTAGAGCTTCAGGGATCCACCAGCACGTTCTGAAGGGACACTTAATTCATAGGTATCAAATAACAAACAATGCGTGACCTTTACAATGTCACACGTTGGTCGTTTGTCCCCCCAATAAAACCCACCTCCCATTCATTACAGTGAAACTTCATCTATCTAACATATGCATTATACATACGTTTCGACCCTGGCATTTAACACACAACCGTTTCACCTTAGCTACGTTGTCCCTGATCCTTCTCACCCTTGCACAGAGCTCAGACAAACAAACACTGCTCCATGGGATTTACAGATCATACACTTCACTGCAACCCTGCCGCTTGGTGTTTCCTTGGAGAACACATTGAAGATTAAGTTGTTTTATCTTTTACCCTAACCTTCATTTATAAAATGTGGTACGTCATAAACACAGACTGAACTGTTTTGGAGTCTTATGATATATGTATTTTCAAATGCAAATGTAATAATCTCCTCTCTTCTTTATTCTGGTACACAGAGCTCAGGGAAACTTCAAGGAAAAATTCCCATTTTGAATCCTAAGCAGCTTCTTTAAGCACAAAATAATAATAAAAGCATTTAAACGCTCGGGGTATGAACCAGGAGGACATAACACATAAAAGCCACATTCGCAGTAATAAAACTCTGCATGTTATCTATACTTATCACAACTGTTTGCCAAAACCACTCGTATAAGCTGTAGTTATTTTAAACACAACTATATAAACACACATGCACATTTTGCATTCTAAATAATATATGTATCAACATACCATGTGAATGATTTGAGGTGGAGATAACAGACAGGTGGAGGGCTGAACAGACTGACAGGTAAGCTGATGGACACAGGACACACAGAGAACAAGACTTGCATGAGATCCAGAGACAGATAAAGTCAGAGACAATCAGGATGAGACTGACCTTGGTGACCTTTGCAGAGGCAGGAGCCCATGTTCAACAGCTTAGCAGTTATCTGTTCACCATGCTGAGTTAAAGTGGGGCGAAGGGGGAAATAAACAACTGAGGGAGAGAGAGAGGGAAAGAGAGAGAGAACTAAATGACAGAGGGGAAGGAAAAAGATTGGTCCAGAAAAAGGATCAAATAAGATCTGGTGTCCATCTGTACAGTGAATGAAGCACTGTCTGTTTAACAAGTAGGGATGGAAGTGAGAAAAGGAAAAGAAGGAGAGAGAATAAGTGGGGAAAACATCACACTGACTGTCTACGTAGAGTCCCTCCTCTCTTCTTCTCCTCCCCTCCCTGCTCTCATTTTCCACCTCAGCGCTGCAACTTCAACACCCTCTGAATACTGAAAATACCACCGTTTCATTGAGGATAAATGGGTGAAATTTGTGTGTAATCATTCGAAAGTAACCAGAATGAGATTGAAGACTGAATGACAGATAACAGGGAGAGAGATGGGGATAATTTGGGGTATGAGATTAGATATGTTCAGCTAGTGGAACGTGCTTGAATTTAAGCTGCATTTATATATATATATATATATATATATATATATTTTTTTTTTTTTTTTTTTTTAAGGTAAACACGATAGCAGCTCATAAGTCAACACTTTGACGTTGGCATTGTGCTGCCCTCTAGTGTTACTTAGGTGAATGTGCATTCAACAGCACACTGAATGTGAAAAGGATAGACTGTATTTTTGAAATGATTGAAAATTGCTTTCATTTTTGTTTTTAATGTGTATTAAACATTTTTTTATGTATAACATTTAAATTAATGTGAATTATGTGGCTATAGAATCATACAGTAATTCCTGGGTAGATATGAATCTTCCTCAAGGGCAAAACAGAAATGATGAAGTGCTAAAAATTATCTGAATGTGGATCAAGGTATTATGGTTTGGAACTGTCATTATTAATATATTATCATTTCTTATATTATATGTAAAGATAAACTATAGTAATATTGACACACTGAGCACACTATTCAGAAACTTTAATCCTTTGTATTTGCAAAATTTGAATAATATTATTTTGTATTTGTTCAATAACTTTGACTCTTATCTATTCCATGCGAGATTGAAAAAAAATTAAATGTGTTTTAATGAAAGTGAATGTATAGATGTACACAGCAACCTAACAGTTCTGGTTAGCATGTGGCCATTTTTGGGCCATCATGAGATTTTGGTTATTTTGTTTTAATAGCATAGTCATAAGCATTAAATAAAGATACTTTAAC
This sequence comes from Misgurnus anguillicaudatus, assembly GCF_027580225.2. NCBI lineage: Eukaryota > Metazoa > Chordata > Actinopteri > Cypriniformes > Cobitidae > Misgurnus > Misgurnus anguillicaudatus. The sequence continues at coordinate 18,205,417 of NC_073349.2, forward strand.
AAGAGAAAAAAGTTAATAAACCCAAAACACATTCATTAAATATACCAATAAGGATTAATGTAGGTCAATATTATTTTAGCATTGATATTTTATTAACTGTGACAAGGAGTTCACAGAGTTTTGTATACTGGTTAAAGTCAATCTTTGAAGAACACGTCAGGGACGCACACGTCTGAACTTGTGGCTTCTTTTCAGTTTGTCTTTTGTAAACCTGTAATTCAGTAAGCAAACATTGTTGAAATGCATTTTTACTGACGTCACCCTCGAGGTCAAGTTCGTGCACATGGGAAATTTCTGATCACTTGTAACTGCATGCACACAGAATGTTACATTTCACTTACATTTTTTTAAACTATGCATTTATCCAATTTATCCTAAAGAAGCAATAACATATAGGGTCGTTTCCCGGACAGGGATTAGCATAATCCAGGACTAGGCCTTAGTTTAATTATGAAAAATAACTAGTTTTAACAAACATTTCTTATTAAAAACATTACTTGTGTGCATTTTGAGGCAAAACAAAGGGCACTGATGTATTTTAAGATATGTAAGTTCAAGTTGTTTTCAGTTTGGACAGCTCTTAAAAATATTTTAGTCTATGACTAGTCTAATCCCTGTCCGAGAAACCGCCCCATAAAGTGCTGCATTTTCTTCATGAATGTAATGTTAAATACTGCATAAACACTTCAATTCATTTAACTTTTCTTGTTAAACTTCTCTACACTTTAGTGTAATGAATAAGTTGCGTGTAAATGTATTAGTTCTAGTTTAAGGGGTGGTTTCCCAGACAGCAATTAGCTTAAGCTAGGACTAGGCCTTAGTTTAATTAGGAAATATAACTAGTTTTAACAAACATGTCTTACTAAAAACATTACTTGTGTGCATTTTGAGGCAAAACAAAGGGCACTGGTGTATTTTAACATATGTCAATGCAAGTTGTTTTCAGTTTGGACAGCTCTTACATTTATTTAAGTATAGGATTAGTCTAATCCCTGTCCGGGAAACTGAGCACTCACACTAGTCAAACGAACCAGACTTTGGGGGTCAAACGCGCCCGAGCGCGGTTTGGTTTGGATAGTGTGAGTGCGCCCTAAGAGTATAATGCTTAAATCGGGGAAAGCCTGACTTACTGTGGTTATTGAATGTAATTACAAGGCTTGTTCGACTTAATGCGGCGGTGCGCAGACCAACCGGCCTGTGACATCAAATATCGCGAGAGCGACCTGAAAGCATAACGCTTCTTTCGAAACGCCCTCGCGGTACTTTGACGTCATATTCAGATTTATCTGCACAGTGTCGCACACATCTCATGATTTCATCTTAAAAATACGAGGCTCTATTTTGATCATATCTCGTAGAAACTTACGGTTAAATTTGCTTATAAGTATGCCTGACTTTTGTGGGCACATACATTTTACAATTCCAGCAGTTTTTCCATGCCCCTCAAACCGGGTCTATTTCTCTTTATCCCAACTTGGAAAACTACATGATATATCATTAACGTTACATCTATTCAAAGAGAACTGAATCACGGAAGGAAAAGCGAAGTCATCCTAAATTAAAGAGAGCGACTGAATACCTTTAAGATGCCCCTCCATGTGGGTGAAGTCGTTTGTAATCAAGTGGAAATGGTAAGCTAATTTAAGATCTTACCTTACGTGTTTACATGTTTTAAGTTTGTTTGCATCATACGCCTCACAATGGTCATTTAAAATCACAGATGCAACCCATCCAACATACTATTTCCAACCTTTAGCATTTAGTAGGCCTACTCATTTGGTTATTTATTTGAAAATCAAATAGTAGCGTAGGCTAAGCAACCGTAAAATAACGTTCCCAGAACGTTGCAGGTAGGTTATATTTAAGTAGGCAAACTTGGGGAACATTCACTTTAATGTTAATTTTCTGCAACCCATGTTTACATAATAATATAATACAAATTTATGAATAACGTTTATGATTACATTTGTTTAATCATAACTGCTATGTTCCGAGTGAATGGGGGTAAAATGTGGCACTTTATCCACTTATATTGACACCCCCTCCCCAAATCTCTATATATTGCTGCTACATTGTCAATGGACCGATTAAATAACAATTTTTATTATAATATTATTGACTATATTTCGTCTTCATCATGTAGTAACGCACAGTGCTAAAACGTAGGACAAAACCAATTGCAATGTAAACCATCATCATTCATATGCCTTCCCTACTGAAAAATCCAGCTAAAACCAGCATAAGCTGGTAGCTGGTTTTAGCTGGTTTTAGCTGGTTTAAGGTGGTTTACGCTGGTCCTCCCAGCCAGACAAAGCTGGTCATGCTAGTGGGCCAGCTGGTATTCCAGCATGACCAGCTAAGTCCAGCTAGACCAGCTTAAAATGCGACCAAAACACACCTAGACCAGCTTGCTACACCAGCAAAACCAGCTTCCTACACCAGCAAAACCAGCTAAAACCAAGCTGGGGATCAGCTAAAACCAGCTCACCAGCTTATGCTGGTCTTAGCTGGATTTTTCAGTAGGGTTTAGTCGAGGTCCTGAACAAATCACCTTTTAACAAGACAAAACATGGTTTGTTTATAAACTTTAATTTACGAGAAACTGTATTTCATGTTGGAGCATACATGTGCCTGTGTTGTATAATAGTACTCTTTCATCATTCAAGATACATCTTTGTGAAGGGCATACCTGACCAGGTGGATCTCCACTCGATGTTTCAGACAACCCAAACAGTAGCATATTGTTTTAGATTTGCTAATATAATATCTTGCTAAAGACACACTGAGATGTGATAAACTTTAGGCCAACTTAAAGATCAGGGTATAGTATGAACATCTGCAGAAACACAAACCTAGTCCACACGGATGTGCATCTTCAGTTTAATTGTACATTGTGTTCTCCTCATGATCTTAATAACTTTCACCTTCATCCGTGTGTTTTGTTGATCCCTCCAAAGGGACAAAGTGGCTTAAAAAGAATAATCAAAACTCTCTTGGTATTTACTGGATGAACAAACCTTTTAATGTGTTCCAGCTGTTCATAGCAGATTGTTAGGTGCTGTGTTAAACACTCAGATATAAACACTGCTGTTTGGTTCATTATGATATGACTGATAAACCTTTGCAAACATTAGGCTTGTTTATTAAATAATGTCACGCTAATTCTGATAATACTTTATAATGGGTGTAGCTGTCTTCTCCAATTGTCCTGTTTATTTTAGTTATAGTTACAAGGAATATATTTATTAGAAATGACATGAGTCAGTTCGAAGACCCCTGTTTATATTTTTGTTGGAAAATGCTAACCCTCTGTTTTCCAAAATGTAGGTAAGATTATTGAAAGAAAGGAACGTTTCCATCGAAATGCTTTTGTAGGCCTATATAGTAAACTGCAAGACTATTTTTAAAGGATTACATGCAGTTTCTGTTCTCAACCACACTGTAAACATCAGCTTCTCTGAACCAATAAACGAACAAATTCACAAAACACAAAAGTTTTTTTTAAAAGAGATTCTGTGATTATAATGTTTTGTTCAGGGAAGAAAATCCTTCCTCCTTCCCATGGGATTTGTCAGTTTGATCCCCAGTCACTTCTTTTCCAACATTTCCACAAGCTGAAACTCCATGAGAGAAGAATTTATTTTTGGTTGCTGACTTTGGAGGTCTTTGGCTTTGTGTTCTTCTGCTCAGTCTCCATTCAGTTTACATATCGCTGTTACCATAAATAACACGACTAAAGCAATAATCCATTTTTATGAGTGTGTCAGTGGTTATTCCCCTGGAGAGGCAAGACTGAATGCATTAATCAGTGCCCTGTAGTCATATGAATAACACAAGCTTTACAAAATTTCAGTTTAACTTTAGAATTATTTATTGCAGCTTAGCGTTTATTACATAAAATCAATTTTAAATGGATTAAGTTAAGAAAAGTTTCATTTTGCAGATTTTTGGAAAGCACGTTATTTAAAACTCTGTTAAAGCTGTGACAATGTCCTTTTTATTATTTTTATAACTGACTAAATCTTGAACAGATTTAAGGAATGGATAATGTTCAGTCATCTGTTCATTACAATCTTAACTCATTCCCCGCCAGCCTTTTTTTAAAAGCACAAAAGTTTCACAAAATGCCTTCCAGGATGTTATTCTTGTATAAATATATAAACACAAAAAAAATAAATGAAAAGAACAGACTCCCTGTTTTCAAACAAACAAACAAAACAGGAAAAAAGTTTAATCCTATCTTCATTTGTTCTCTTTTTATAACTTCTTAAAGGTCCCGTTCTTTCTGTGTTTTTGAAGCTTTGATTGTTTTTACACAGTGCGCAATATAATGTGTTCATGTTTCACGTGTAAAAAAACACAGTATTTTCACACAATTTACTTGCATCTGCATAGCGATGTTTTCACTGTCCTTAAAACGGGTTGATGTCTTCCTTATTCTATAAAGTCCCTTCTTCAGAAATACGTAACGAGTTCTGATTGTGTAGTTTGTTTAGTGTGTTGTGATTCGATAGCAGCTTAGCTTGCCATTAGCTTAGCTGGCGACTGACGTATTCCTGTGGGCGGAGTTTAGTCAAAAAACTTTTCTACTGATGTCATTAAAGCAGGAAGTAGAGGGCTGTAGTCCAAACCGGCCGTTCGCTGGCTTTGAAAGGCGAATTCTGTTAAAGAAAATATATCACCTGGCAGTGAACTTTGAGCTTTATCATTTTACAGATATTATTTATGCTATTAAAACAACATTAAACACTAACTAGGCTTTAAAAAACAGGATCAGAAAGAACGTGACCTTTAAATACGGGTAGGTTTCTTCCAAAATGTCAAAAGCTGAAATAGTAATATATATATATATATATATATTTTTATATATATATATATTTTTTATAAGTAATATTTTTTTACAAATTAAGTTAAACAATTTCAAATTGTTTTTATAATACTTAAAATAGTAGCTTGAATTAACTTGCAAAACCAAGTTGTTTTTTTACAGTGTACATATTCTATTATATAGGCCCATATATATACATATGCCAATATGTTTAATAATTTCCGTTTTTCTGTGACTTTTCTTTTCTTCTGAGTTTTTTCTTTGTCTTTCTTGTAAAGCTGCTTTGAAGCAATGAAACATAACACAAATGCTATACAAATAAATGTGCTTGACTTCGCTTGACATTATTGAAAAAACCTAGACTAGAGATCCTAATGGGGTTTATTTTGTCATAATGACCGGACAACTGGACTTTATCCTGCTTAGCCTACATGGTCACTTACCAAATAGTAAATAAATAAAGGTTAACTCTTTAAAGGAATATATCAGAGAATGTTATTAAACATCTAAATCTTTGTTGCAGCTTATTTTAAAATGTAAAACGTAAAATGTATATATATATATATATATATATATATATATATATATATATATATATATATATATAATGACAATGCTCCATGTACAAAGCAAGATTCAAAAAGAAATGATTGATTCAGTCTGGTGTTGAAGAACTTGACTGGTCTGAATAAAGCCCAGACCTAAACCCAGCTAAACATCTTTGTTATGACTTGCAGGCTCTGAGCCAAACATTCATCACCCAAACCTCATCAACCTAACCCATCAATGATTTGTACACAGGCGCACAGTCATTTCAGCACAGAAAACGTCCTTTCCAAAACTGTTGCAACAAATATGGAAACAAAATTCTTTAAATATTAATATTGTTTTGAATAAGAGTTCTTAACGCCATTTTTAGCATTTATGGCTATATTCATGGTGGTTAATTGCTAGATTAAAAATGCAGTTTATGTGAATTGGAGATGTCAAATTGCCCTTCCCTCGGTGTGTGTATATATCATTATGTGTATACTTTTTGGACTGTGGAAGGAAACCATATACTGTAGTACCCAACGTAAACCTATACTGACACAGGGAGAACATGTAAACTCCACACAGAAAAACATGACCCAACCAGGGCTTGAACCAGGGACCTTCTTGCTGTGCGACAGCAGTGCCACCCCAAACATCTTTATTTGAAGGGGCTAAGAAATATATATATATATATATATATTATATTTGCATTATATACATAATAATGGCAACAAATAGCCGCTTCATGTTGAAACATATTAAACACATCTCCATTTGTCATCAGCTATTCAGAGGGACTGTAGGGGATTCCCAAAGCAGAGGTTTATAACCACAAACCCATAAATCCTATAAGATTTGTTGATAGTATATTTTCCACATGCCAAAAGTCATTAATGAACTCATTTGTTCATTGTTTCAGCACATCAGCGCCTTTAGAAACCTGATCTGCTTTTCCTGTCCAGTGTTTTTTCCCATTGTAAAGGCCCATGCACCGGCTCAGCAGGTTTCCACTACTGTTTACTCCCTACTGTCGTCTGTTCTCACACCTCTTCAGACAAACCTAATCTCACCAGTCTCACCTGCTGCTATCCTTCACAACCCCCCACGTGTTGCCGTCGAACAGAAAACTCTACACATTCTTTTACTGCCTCGTAGAAAATGCTGAAAGACGGATTTGTAGATATGATCTGAATGTGCCAATGCTTGTTGTTTTTACCAATGCTCAGTGCCTCTTGGTAGAGGTTTGGTCCGGTGCTTGCAAATGCTTGTCAAGTAGAGAAGGCATCCAGCTTCCTGTCTGTTCCTGTTTCTGGCTGATACTGTTACACGAAAATATTTTTACTGCAGTTAATATCGTAATGTAAGACGAGAAAACGTAAACTTGACTAATTTAAACTGCTCTAGGACAGATGTGTTGAAACACCACTGGGACTTAGGCCTACATCAGAAATAAACTTTACTGAAACAGAATTTGGCAGGCATGCACACAAGTAATGTCTTGTTAGTGAACAGAAAAAATAATATAATAATAGTAAATTTATAAAACATAAATTAAAAAAGGGAGGTGTTGCCTTAGAAATCAGGGTATTTTCAAGAAAGCCAGTGTACTGTAAGTTGGATACACAAAGGTTGATAAAGGGTAACACTACCTACGCAATCTCACATGAATTATACATACACGGTAAACAAATTTTTTTGCACTCAAAAAATTTGCTGAGGGGCGCAAATTCAAAATATGTGTTCGGAGTGTCATGTGTGTTGCTTGTGTTTTCAAAATATGTGTTTGTTGCGTCATGTGAACCATGTGAATCACGCGTTTTGTCAAAATAAGTCCCTGCGCGTTTATGATAAAAGAGACGCTCACGTTCACAAAATACACGCAAGACACTCACTTAACAGTAAACTCTGATTACGCATTAGATTAAGCAAGTATCTGGCAAACGCGAGCGTCTCTTTTATCATAAACCCTTTAAACGCGTCTGCAGCAGGCCATATTTTGACAAGACACGTAATGCACATACACGCACTCGACGCTCAGAACACATATTTTGAAATTACGAACCTCACACATGATGGGCTACATACATGTTGTGATGAACTTCGCATCGAACGCCCTCAAAAAATTAAGTCACCGGCTGCCACTGATCAACTTGGATTTACAAGTTTATTTTAATCTTGACTAGTAAGGATTTGCTAATAAAGTTGAAATAAGTTAAGCTAATTCAACTTTATTTTATAAGTTACAGCAACTCATCACTAGTCAAGAAAAAAGTTGAAATTCAAGTTGATTATACTTTAAAAAAATGTAAAGTGCAAAATTTTTGTATGAATTCGTATGATCTCATTCGTACCTTTTGCCTTCGCCCTGTGACGGGTTAGATGTGGGGCTAGTTTGTGGCTTTAACATTGTTTTTTACTAATCATACCTTTTTTGTACATTTCACAATGTACGAATTTATTCAAACTGGCCATCTCGTAAAATATGATGAATTTCTGTGAGATCGGGTTGGACACAACTTGTGTTTCACACATTAATGATCTCCACTTTTCTTAACTCTTTCCCCGCCAGTGTTTTTTAAAAAAAAGTGCCATGATTTTCACAAAAGTTTAATGCCTTTCAGAAAATGTTCTTCTTTAAATATATGAACATACGATATATCAAATAAAAGTAAAGACCCTCTGCTTTAAAAAAAAAATGCACCATTTGTTCCCAAACGCTTTATTTTTTCTCTCTTTATCACCTCTCAAATATAAACCATGCTTAATCTAAGAAAAGTCATTTGATCGAATTTGAATTTCATTGTTATGTTATAATTTTATATTGTATCAATCTAAGAAAATAGATTGAAATACATACAAATTAAAAAATGTAATTTTACTGAACAATCTAATAATTTAAGGCTATGGAATGAAAAAATATTATATCAAACGAAAAACAGCAATGTTTTACTTTTTACAGTGTAGGTTTCTTCAAAAAGATGAGATAATTGAATTTCTGTGAAGGAATTTTGATAGAGATCAGATTCAGATTAATGATCAATACATACACAGAGTTTTACTGTTTGGCCTAAGAGGTTGATTTCGGGTTTTATAAGTTGGATAAGAGCGCCACCTGATGAATAATAGTGGAAATATGGATTGCCGAAAAACCCGTCATTGGCATGGAAGCGTTTTCTCTTAGTTGACGAGTTAACTCATTTTAATGTAATATAAATATTAAATTAATTATAAATATTTTATTACAAAGCATTTACCCTTCGTGTAAAATGTGTCATGTTTGAGGAAAAACTACAAAAAAAAAAGATTTAGGTACTAAAAATTTAATAAAGGTGTTAGTCAGACAATATTGCAAGATAAATCTTGACAGAACAATTATAAGGTATTGCATAATTTATTTTAAAATAATGATTTATCAAAGACTTATTGTGAAATCTTATTACATGGCTACCTACCAAAAACATCCTGAGTCATGAAGGAAACTGCAAAGTGCCATGAATAGCGAAACTAGCACTGCGTATAAGATCAAATGCCTGGAACAACAGCCGAAAGCACAATTTACCTGCCAGTTTCGCTGTCATTATCCAAAACTATTTGACCACAGAATGATCAGAAAATCAAGCACTTCATTGAGCAATGTAATAGTATAAAATAGCTATTAAGACCACTTATAATAAACTCATATCTAAACCTAACCCACTGAGAGATAAGTCCCAGTATTATAAGAATTAAGGTGCAATTTCACGGTTTAAAATATCATCTCACTCTTGATTATGTTGTCCTATATTGTTACCTTCTTGCCACAATGTGAGGATCCAGAGCCCAGCAGCGTACATCTGCCTGCGACGCAGCATTCAGGCTCGGCTAAAAGGAAATTGCTTTAATCCAAAATTGGGTTGAAGCAATTTACTCGGCCCCTTCCTTAAGCAGTGCCAGATCCAAGGACCACCTCAGCACCAGCTCACGTAGGGGGACGATTGCAGGCCTCTGTGTCCTCGGGGCATGCAAACTCTCTTTCCATATGCTGCCTAATTGGTTTAATTACAGTAATTATCTGCTGGGGTTCACATTGTGCAGACAGGGGCGATTAATGGCTTCAAGAACACATGCGGACAGGAGCGAGGGGGCGAAGGGAATTGCTGAAGAATGCCAGCAGAAAGAGGGTCGATAAAGTTTGAAAGGACTGTCGCGGATGCTTAGGAAGAAGAATAAACAGAGCTAATTGTGAGTAGACTACAGAGAAGTGAAAATAGAGCTTGTGTTGTTGAACAAGTCATTATTTGACCTGAAAAACTTACAACAACACTGTGAAACTTCAGGGGAAGCAATCACCAAGATTTGTGCCGTTTGCGGCTGTCGTCTTAAAGTCATGGCGTAACTGATCAGCAACACGGAAAGGAAAAAGATCATATTTCATTGTCAAGCTGTCAAAACCTGAAATAAAGTTAAGAAAGGCGCACTGACGGATAAGTTACAGTCTAGCGATCGTAATTAAACAAACTACACAGCCCTGTATGTTGTAAAAATGCAGATAAGATAAGCTGTGTTTAAAAATCAAGGACACTTATCACAAAGCAGGATTTGTTTGAGCCCTGCAACAAATGTATGTGTCAGCGCATGTGTTTATCAAGCAAATAAATGCGTTTCCAGAGAGATGTCACCAATAACATAAAGTCATTGGAAAATTATAGAAGGAAGTATAGTTTGCTATTTTTCTGTTTGTTTAAGGACACACAGTTCTGTGCTAAACAGTTTCGATTTCTCTGTGTTAGATCTCAACCAAATTCGCAATGTAAAAATCAAAGCCAACTGAGAATCAACACAAGTTGTTAAAAAAGAGCCATGCAGACAAACAGAACGATCTGCAGGGAAAAAGAGCAATAAGCATAAGTGAGAAACATACAGAAAAAGTGAGAGAGGAAGACCAATATAGCCCCAAATTGGGAGGATGTGTTTTTTGGTTAGAAACCCGTCTCTAAAATTATCCAGGGATGAAATTCCACAACGCTTTCTGGCTTTGTGTGTTCAGATGAAACGGGCAATGGAAAAGACGAGAAATAAATATAAAAGGAAAACTTATACTCGAACAGTATAATGATGATTTTTACAATGCGAGCTCTCTAAAGAGCAAAAACACTTCAAAGCCACTCGAATGGAGGAAAGCTAAAAATGAAAGCCACAGGCCTCACACTGGACATTTGGCCATTAAGGTTAAACCATGTATACAAAGCATAAAACACAGTGGCCCAGCCTTCAATGCAGTCCTCACCTATGCTATAGTAGCCTGTAATTTAGGCTTGGCAAAGAAACGTATGCACCAGGGTCATGCGCCATTCAGAAATGAATTGAGAAGGCTTTAAATTCTATAGTTTCCCAAACTCAAATGGTCACATTTAAATTTTTTTGGTTTGTGTATTTCTACTATATTTAATTATTTATTTATTTCATTATGCGGTATTATTTTGCCTTTATTGAAGATTGTGGTAGTTACATAGCAGAGATTTTAGATAATTCTATATAAAGGAGAGAGCGCGGCACAACGCTTTTTGGTTTTGGCTCAATCATTCAAAAAATATTTGAGTTTGATTAATTATATATATATTATAAGAAACACACACATCTCTGCTACAAATGACAATTTGAAGCTTGTTTCTAGTACTTAACATTCTTGGACAATTACACCAAACGTGACAGAAGTGCAAACGTTACAACTTACCCCATAGGTGGGCTTAATTGTAACCGGCAGGGGGTTAGTTGTAACACTTGCACTGTAAAAAATACTTTGCAGCCTTAACATTTTTTGTTTAATCAACTCGGATTTACAAGTCATTTCAACTTACTATTATTTACCTTGACTAGAGATGAGTTGTTATAACTACAGGTGAGTTGTTCTAACTTATAAATTTAAGTTGACTTTTCTCAACTATATTTTATAAGTTGTGACAACTATTTTCTGTTGACATGACTTGTAAATCTGAGTTGATTTAACAAAAAATGTAAGGCAGCAAAGTTTTTTTTACAGTGTGCTAAAAATTAAGTTTGCAGGCAAAGATTTCAATACTATTTTGTCTATACTTGAAGTGGATATTGTTTATATATCTGTCTATAATAGACAGGTATCCACACTGTATTCATTCATCCAGTGTTTTTCTAACAATAGTTCAATTATAAATGGATACAAATGTCTCAATATGTGAGAAAAAGCAGCACAATTATGACAAAACTTTTTTTATATGTGACCCAGTCTGTGATAACCATGCTACAGTTTCAAAATCAAATTCTGAGATAATGAGCATCAAAGTCTGATTTAAGTCATTCATTTCATTATGATTTCAATCTTTGACGTGACCTTATTCAATAAATATTAAAGAAATGAACAAAAATAAATTTGACACACGATTTTTGATAAGACAGGCACATTTATTTTGTTGGCAGCCAGTAACAATTCGTATCGTAAGTGCTGAGGGGTTAGTTGTAACACAGCGTTACAATTAACCCTGCTGGGTCAAAATATTTTCAAGCCCACTAAAAAAGTTGATAATACTTGCAAACATATTTCAAAAAAATGCTTTGTTTTAGTCAAAAAGACACGGATTAATATGACATAGCATTGAATTTGGTATCTTACACACCCAACTTAGAAACCAAAAAAAAACGGTTAAAAAATTTACTTACATGCCACCAAAACACTCGTTCATCAATAACTCTCTGGAAAAACATTATACATTTCCAATAATTTGCGGGAAATCGTCTTTTGACAGCGTAAAAAAATACTGGAAAACCAAAACACTCAACCTTGTACAACAATGTAAACAGTCGGTGTTACAACTAACCCCGCGTTTTTGCCCCGTGCACCCCTATAATTATATTAATTAATAAAAAAATATATTTATGTTTCCTCACAAACTTTAAAAAATATATAGTTGAATTTAAAAATAATTTCAGAAATTATATATATATATATATATATATATATATATATATATATATATATATATATATATATATATATATATATATATATATATATATATATATATATATATATATATATATATATATATATATATATATATATATATATTTAAATACCATCCAATTTCAAATTATATTACACATTTTGGGATAAAAATTTTAACTCTTTTATTCTTTTTTACTCTCTTTTCTCTTTTTCTCTCTCTCTCTCTCTCTCTCTCTCTCTCTCTCTCTTTGTCTCTCTCTCTTTCTTTCTCTTTTTCTCTCTCTCTCTCTCTCTCTCTCTCTCTCACACACACACACACACACACACACACACACACACACACACACACACACACACACACACACACACACACACACACACACACACACACACACAGACACAGACACAGACACACACACACACACACACACACAATGTGCCTCCAATTATTCACATCTTGGTCCATTTCTGATGTAAACAGTTTTGCTCATTGCTTACATGTTTATGTAAATGTGTCATTTACATACATGACGTCCCCTCACTGCAACGTGACTCTCTCTCTCTTTCTCTCTCTTTGTACTTTCCTTAACCCATTTCCACAAGAGACAAGCATAAACACACTGAACCACATGAGGCATGCATTATGTATATAAATGTAAATATACAAGGCATGAAGAAAAGCTCTGGTTTTCAGGTCTTTCCACACAACACTATTCCAGACCACTAATGCAGGTACAGCTAAACAAAGGATGACAAATCTGCACTGTCAAAGATAGACACGCACACATAATGGACGACGAAACGAAAGCTGGACATTTTTTATCCCCTGCTCTACCTGTTTGACTTCCATGATGGCATTCGTTTTTTTTTTTTTGCCAGCTTCCCTTGTCCGATTACACTTGTATATAAATATTTACATTCCATCCTTGACATTTCCACCTTATCAAAGGGTGCATTAGTGGCTTTGTTACCTGCATCACTCAGCAGCAGCCGATAAATTTAATACTCCGGGCGCCAGACAAAAGAAGCTCTTAATTTGGGTTCAGTGAGGCTGTGGATGGGGAACAATTGAGAACAAAGTAAATCATCCCTCAAGAGTTATAAGGTTCGTTGATTCTGCAATAGTTTACTGCTGAACTGCACCTAATTAAATAGGAGCAATTAAATACTGCAGTGATGCAAAGTTTGCGGCTTCCTTTACCACAGCATTACATATGAGGCTATTACAATGAAAAAGCTGTTTATTTATGTTATTTTCTATTGCATTATTATATTTTATTGCAATGCATTCTTACTGTTGTGTGTAATAAAAAATAGGAAAATAAAAGCGACATTGAATTCAAAGAATCTACCAAGATTTTATTGTGACTGAAAGACAAACTTCAATTACAAATAAATCCCAATTCAGTGTTGTTAAGACAATAAATAAAATTAAAAAATAAATAAAACTATTAAATAAAGTATAAAACAATTGGCCCAATCATTATAGTTTTTTTTGTGTGGAAGTTGTGCTCATGAATGGGATCTGTGTTCGATTCAAAATTTCAATAATGTTTTGGAAAAGTAAGTTAGCATAGAGCATAAATCAAAAACCAAGACAGGTAATAAAAAAATACAAAATGTGGTGCCCTGTCATTACAGTCCCAAAGCACACTTTTTAGTAAAGAAAGTTCTGCCAACAAAAACTAAAATGTCATTTCAGAAATATGTAAGAGCCCATTTGCATTCAACATGTACCAATATTCAAAATAAAGTTAAAATGAACAAAGAACTGCAATATATTTTACCATAAGTGGCCCCATAAATGTTAAAGGACATTAGGTAGTTGATTCTATCCTCTGTAAATACAAATAACCCAAACCTTCATGTTTATCATTAAACCATTAAACTTTCCATACTCGTATCTACACTCCCATTTTAAACCACACTGAGGTTCTGTAATTCAGAGGAAATAATCAAAGAAGGTCAATGCAGGGTATAACATTTCATTCCTCCATATCTTGTATCAGTTAATCATAAACTAAATCTGCCAAAGACTGTCCACACAATTCACAGCTCCAGGCAACTGCGCTTTAATCTGCTGATACAGAATGAATAACAGACGTTGTTATATCAACCTAAGCAGATTTCTTCTGATCATTTCCTTAGTTTGCTAGGATTGTCGCTCAATGCAAATATCTCAAATTCAGATCCGTGCATTTGTTTGCAGCCCACTGCCAAACATGTTTTCCCATTTGATTCGGCCCGACGTGACGGTTTACAGTTTTGCGTGCCAAAATCTGTCCCGGTATCTCCTCGCTTTCATTCTTTAACCATTTCCATGTTGTCATTTTGCTTGCTCCGTGTTCCCTTCGATCCTGAATGCAAGCTTCCATAATGATAAGGGATGAGACAACCCGCATTTAAGTCGCGTCCACGCAGCTGCTGAGATTTCTGATTTAAGTGCTTTTAATTTCATGGTGCTGCATCTGCAAAAAAGACGTCGAATTTGAAGACTTCTCCGTTTCATTTAAACCAGAGGGTTTAACTTGATGGTTCAAAGCATATAGCGCTGAGATTGTAATTGTAGAAATGCCATCAATGCGACTGACATCCAATCATGGCCAGCTCAAGCCGTGATAGAAACCAGAGCGCATTACAATCACCTTGATCTCTGTTGAACATCACTAAGTCTTAAGTTAAACCCATAACCACCAGCTATGATTTCACTGGTAGAGAAATACGTATGTGTGTGTCTATGCGGTTCCCTTTCTTAATGCATAGAGGCATGTTACATTGCCGCAGCACCAAGCTAAAGAGCTCAGTCAAATAGACGGCCAGTTCCCCTATAACAACATCAGATGAGCAATGCTTGCGTTTACTAAATGTGAAGCCTGCAAGCTAGCATTGATCAAAGTCTGGCAAAATTAAGCATGCATATAAAAAAACGAAACTAAAGAAACTACTATACACGTCTCTAAAAAATAAACATGTGCGTATGGTAAAAATATATATCTAATGTACATGGTTTGATGCATACATCAATAGCTTTTTGATTGTTTTACACGTTCGCACTTTTCCCCCACCCCCTCCGTTTTTGATGAGTTCATCAAGTCTTAACGGCGATGAGAGTCCATCTTGATAGGCTGGAGGGTTATGGCCAGGTCAAGGGCTGTCCCTGCAGTCCGATCCCAAGGCATATTTGAGTTTATTCAGTACACAAGTTTTTTTTCCATTTGGCAAATTTTAACAAGAGTTCACACTGCAAATACACTCAGGGTGCTGGTCTGGTCCTTAAGTCCTAAGATGCTGTATGCAATCCTCTTCAGGTGCCCCGGCAAACGCACTCCGATGTTCCGAATATCCCTGAGAACAGAAAGGAAAAATCGTGTGAGATGAGAATGGGAGGGTGCTGGAAAACTATAAACTTATCTTTCATAATGGAATTTTGAGGGAGGCCCTGTACGCCACACAGCATGTATCCAGGTCCTAATTATATTTTTAATTAGCGCCTTGATGATTTAACAAGGGTTCCCTGCGCCCACTATGAAGGAGAGCTGGCCAGTGGAAGACCTGTAAATAGTTTTGGTTTTAAAGAGTGCTACCAGATGACACCGAATGGAACACTCAACCATAAAAAATGACACATCAAAGACCCTTCTGGTCCTCCGCACAAAGTTCACCCAGCTTCCAGGCTAAAACCACCCATGGGAGCTGAGCCAGAGGTCTCAGGGCTTGAAGCAACACCGCTTCCCTCCTCCCTTAAGACACACACATTATTCAGCTATTCCAACCCCTTCATCAGTCGAACTTCCTCCTCCGCAGGTCCCAATATTGTTGTCTCAACCTCCATTAGTTTCCGCTTCAGACGGCACTCCTTGGGAACGCCCACTTTGTCTGATGCAACTTTCAGATGTAGCGGCAAACATCATTTGCTTGTTTTTTATACTGATCCATTAGTTTGATCTAAAGTTGAGAAATGTTCAACTTCCAGTGACACCGTGGCGACGGATCCACAATTCAGTTCGCCAATGCATGACGTCACCCATTAAAAGTGAATGGCAAGCGTTAACGCTTACGCCCCTTGTGAATGTACAGTTACTGTTGGTTCACACCAGAAGCGAGTTCAACGATTTGCGCGAGTAGATTACATACAAAGTCAATGCAAAGACGTGATCAGACGCGTCCTCGCGTGGGGCGATGGGAATGCTGCGATATGGGCACGATTTGCCACGAAAACACCCGCTATTTGCCTCAAACGTGTCTTCGCCCAAGTTAAAAATATTCAACTCGAGCGAAAAATTTGCATGATACGAAGTTAAATCCCGCGAGTAATCTAGAGGGAGTAAGACGATGCCCCGCGTTTGGTGTGAACATAGCATTAGTGCGGCAGATGCGATTTTGCCTCATTCGTGCATCTAGTTCTAGTAATGGCGCAAATTGAGCGTTGCCGCAGAAAACGCACGAGTTGAAAAATTTAACTTTGCCGAAAAAACGCACCGCATTAACCAATCAGGAGCTTGCTCTAGTAGTGACATGATTACAGGAAGCGAGTGGAGTCGCAGATGCCCCTCCCATAAATGCATGAATGTCTCAATAACTAGAATTTCACGCGCAGAATGAAGCGAGTAACTCAAAATGTTCACGCGTCCAGCTACGCGCAGTAGACACGAATGTGACGCCTCAAACGCGTCTGGTGTGAACCCACGGTAAAACAAGTTGAAAGGCGAACATACATTTGGTTAAATCATTTGTACATAAAATGCCATGTGTTATTATTTCTGCGTATTTATATTGAATATATTTAAAAGTATTAAACTGCTTGTCAAGATGACTCACAGTACCAGGATGAGTCTGTGTTATTAATTTTAGGCGGTTCTTATTTGCAAAATATATGTAATAATAATGTGTAATAATATCTTATGGCCCGCCCCTAAAGGGCAAGTAAAAATGAAACAAACCACGATTGGTCAATTTAAAAGCTTCCTGTCTAAATTGGCTGAAGGTCAAAGTCTACCACCTCCACATTCACATCAGCTCACCATCCCATTTCCCTTTCATCTGGCATGTTCTATCTTTAAAATTCAATCCTGTTGATCTAAAGGGGAGTAGTCGCATAACCCAGCAGGCAGAAACGGCGGTTCAGGCTTTGGGAAATGAAGCCCAAACAGTGGGAGGAATGGGATGATGGCAGAACAGAAGAAGAACAGCATGGCGTAATTCACCACATCCAGGCCATTCATATCCAAGCCTATTCCTGATCTTATTTCATTAAAGATTGCTTCAATAAACAGCGATTTAAGGTGTTGATAGGTTTTAGAATAATAAAATGCCGTTTACCGTTTTAAAAGGTTGACTTGAATTAAAGTATCGAGGAGGTTAAATCACTATTACTATTTATGTGGTTTTCATGTTGGCCAGACATAGTGAATTATAAATGGTCTGTGGCTGTGCAAGATTATCATTGTAACCAAAGCACATACTTAAGACACATTTAATTACCAGATCCATAAAACAAAAACATGGAAAATATTTCAGTTTCTTGAGAATTATTGATATCATCTTTAAATTCAGTCCTGGCCAGTTAGCATCAGCTTAGGCTGTTTCTGTGCGCAACGGGAGAGAGTTCTCCAAAATTTTCCTAAATTTCCAGGACTCTCAATTACAAGTGATGTACATCTAGGGCCATTGGTTTACATAATGTAATATCAGAAACCTAAAAAAAGTTTGTGGATGAGGTAGGAGAGAAAAAGACTGCAAAATATGTCTTTGCATGTCCAAACAGGATACTTTTAAATGCATTACTAAAAACAAAAAGTCTCCTTTTTTTCAATTTCTTCTTCAATCGCATCTATTTATGTTTAGTATTTCTTGTTTGAATGGTTGCGAAAAGTACACTCTTTAATATACTTATCATGAAATTTACAACTGAAAGGACTTCTTTATGTGCTTGATGCTTTTGCTTTTATTAGTTAATTATTGACAGCCCTAGAGAACTGATTCTAGTTAAGTGTGTGTCAAACCTAACATTTAATATATTTGGGAAACCAGGATGTGACACATCGAAGAAAGAACCGAGCCAATTGCACCTTCTCTGGATCTTTCTTTAGACAGTCCGTGTGACCTCATCTAATTATTCACAGCAACTCTTCCCTTCCACAGAATTCCCAAAGGCCGGAATGAGAGAAACTGTGCATTACTCACTCGCTCTTCATCTGCAACACCTGCTCCATGCTGACGATTCCGGCTATGCTGAAGTTTTCACTGTACTGGCTCATCTTGATGGACTCCAACCACTCGGCCACAGACCTGAAGGGTGAGCCGTCTGAGCCGCTGGTGCTGGGAAGCCGAATGGAAATTCTGACAGGGACAGAACACAAATACTTTCAGCAAACCACACAGTGAGACTTTATTTTGGCTTTTCCTTGTTGTAATTGTTGGGTGGTAAAGGGACACTTCAGGAGGAAAACCTGTCGGTTCAGTTTTTAGGATCTGATAGAGATTTTTTCCTTTGTGCACATATACAGTGCGATAAACATCGGATGACAACACCATTCCAGGCGTCACACTGGTGCATACTGTTGTACATGTCTTAACTTTACCAAGGGCTGGTTTGATGTACAATTAGACTTGTTTAGTTATTTAAAATTGTGTAATAGACGGTACATGTCTGAACATCTCTCTGCCTCAAAACTCTTTTTAAAGCAACAGTTTACCCCCATGAAAAAACAACCAAACTTTTTGCCATTATTTACACTTATTCATACTGAACCTGCATGACTCCCTTTCCTTCTCACTAAAATGGTAAATGTTTGGTAAAGATAAACTTTTTCACATAATGAAAATGGATGGAGACCAAGGCTGTCAAGCTCCAAAGTGACAAAAAGCGGCAAAAAATATAATAAAATGATCCCTTTATATGTATTAGTAAGTTAATATGGGTAACCTCACTAAATTGATAAGTTTTTCACTCAAATTAATGACTTAAAAATCCCCTTTTTTGGGTGGTTATGTATGTCCAAAGCTCTCTCCGTGGGTCGAAGTCTGCAATGGCCTTAAGGGAATCCGGGCTCTTCAGGAGTTTATCCAATAGACTGACAATGTCACCAAAGCGGGGCCGTTTGGAGCGATCCTGTAGCCAGCACTGCAACATCAACTGATACACAGCAGACGGGCAGTCCATCGGTGCAGGGAGCCGAAACGCCTCATTAATGGCCTTCATTACCTAGCAGAAGAAAGAAATCGGATTTTACAAACGGCGGATTCACCAAATTATTGTTTAGAGTCAGTGCCATGTCGCATTCCTGTACCTCATGATTACTCATGTCCCAGTAAGGTCTCTCCCCAAAAGCCATGACCTCCCACATGACAATGCCAAAACTCCACACATCACTGGCTGACGTGAATTTCCTATAAGCTATGGCCTCCGGTGCAGTCCAGCGAATCGGAATTTTACCTCCCTATTGGAAAAACCATACAGACGAGTGTCACTTGTAATTTCGGAAAATAACCAGGTTGTAGCTTTGTTCAAATAAAGACGTCTGGGGTTAAGAGCAGCTTTAAAGAAGACTCTAACCACAATTCTATTGACGTCCTACAGTACGTGAACTTACACTGGTGGTGTAGGTTCCCTCGGGGTCATCCTCCAAAACACGTGACAAACCAAAGTCAGACACTTTGCACTCCAGGTTGCTGTTGACCAAGATGTTGCGGGCAGCCAGATCCCTGTGTACATAGCTCATGTCTGAGAGATACTTCATTCCGGCCGCAATGCCACGGAGCATACCGACCAACTGGAAAGAGGACATCTCGCCATCATGATCCTATGAAGAAAAGAAGAGTTTTATTTTTGCTTTTTTTGGGATGGGCATTTTTACAAAATGGTTGACATGCCATTACCATCTGTCAACATTTTACAATCTAAGCAATGAATTTAACTAGCGTACCCTTAGGTATTTGTCGAGAGCGCCGTTTTCCATATACTCAGTTATAATCATGGCATGTTTAACTGCAAAAGAGAAAAAATACAGACCGAGAGGTTTTACAACACGAAAAGCAAAAACATGTATAGAAATACATTCAAAACATTAAAAGTAAAAAAGTTGCATTTAAATTAGGGCTGGGAAAAGATTAATCGCGATTAATCGCATACAAAATAAAAGTTATTTTTTGCATAATATATATACATATTTTCATGTCAGATTTTTGTATTTATATATAATTTTAAAAAATGTATATATAATATATAATATATAAAAATTTAAATATTATATATATATATATATATATATATATATATATATATATATATATATATATATATATATATATATATATATATATATATATTTTTTTTTGTTTGTTTGTTTGTTTGTTTGTTTGTTTATATATAAATATATATATATATACACACACACACACACATGTAAATGTTTCTTAAATACATACATGGATGTGTGTGTATTTATATATACATAATAATTACACACAGCACACATATATTATGTCATATATTATGTCAAAAATCACTTTTATTTTGTATGCGATTAATCGCGATTAAGCTTTTCCCAGCCCTAAATTAAATTAAAGTTTTAAATAATTAACTTTGTGAATATCGCACTCACATTTGGTGACCACCCCCTCCAGGCGAATGATGTTTTGATGCGTGAACTGTCCCATGATGCTGGCTTCGCTGAGAAAGTCCTGCCTCTGTTTCTCTGTGTATCCTGGCTTCAGCGTCTTTATAGCTACTGCTGTTTCTTTCCGCCCGGGTGCTTTCAATATTCCCCGATACACCTCTCCAAACTCACCTACAGCACACAAACCATTCAATTGAGAGGCATGCAGGCATCAGATAACAACATCTTGTCTCATGATACATAGGGGTTATTTGAAAACATAACATTCAGGGAGGGTGAGTAACAAGTGTACCTTGAGCTAAGGCCATGGACAATATGACCGGATTCATGGGAGGGGGTCATAAGGGCATGAGAATTTGTGTAGAAGAAGACAAAAAGTGGACAAGATTCATGTCCTGTGGGCGGTTTGAGAGACTGATCATCTCATTCAAAGACACAGAACTAATTTAGCGGTTGTTTGTTTTATTTTAAAGTCGTGATTAACTTACTTTTTTAAATAGCACTATGCCTCATGTGGGATATAAAAAAACCTCCCGAGTGACTTAAAAAAACAACACTGATTCATTCTTAGTGACGCTGAAAAGAAAAACAAGCTCTCCGGAGGGGAAGAATTGCTACACTAAAAATATTCCAACTCTAACATGTAGACTTTGAATCGAATAATATCTGATTCGTGCCTTGTTGGAGCTGTCACTCCAGTGAACTGTAAAAATGCTGTCACTTGCAATGAACTGGAACATAACTTCAAATAAATAATGAGTGAAGTGCGCCAAGAAAAAACTTTCTATGTACTAACCGGCACCGATGACTTTCTGCTTAGTGATGTGACTAGGATGGATCTCACTGGCGAATTTGAGCACGGCCGTGTTGGGGTCTTCGTACGTGTGAGGGTCAACGTAAGTCTTCAACGGCTTCAGTTGGTCTGGATTAAAGAGAATTTAGTGAGCTTTTAAAAAGAACACCTTGTAATAAAAGAAGAAAGCGACTTCTTTGAATGAAATTCAACACCACTAACCCGGGCTGGAGAAATAGGTGTCCTCTGGCCCCTGTCTGGTGTGAGAGTTTCTTCGGCTGTAAAAGAAAAACAACTCCATGAAAGCTCCATTTTACAAGTTTCTATTCATACCCAAGTTTGAAAAGTGGCTAGTGGTGGATCTATTCAATGAGAAGTGCTTAGATAAAAAAGCTGCCTGTGTTTGCCAAGTGGTGACGGAGGTCTAGGTTATCACACGGAGCTACGAAAGGCTCGGGTCACCTTCACAGAATCGCTACAACGAGTCTCCAACCCCAAAAAAACAAACTGCTCTTATTTGACACAATATGCTCTTGAAAAACATGCCACTTGTTAAGATTCACTTATTGAGCAGTCAGCGAACCAGATTTTTCCTCCAAAATGGTGAGGAGGAGCCACCAGCGAGAGATAAAAAAAAAGTGGAACTGAATGGATTGATTGACTGAAAGAAAAGAAACAAAGCTCGAGTGTCTATGTACCGTTTTCGAAGAAGCAGGACCACTATGACGATGAAAAGCATGACGCCTCCACCGACCGCTGCACCGAGGATCACCGCAGTATTTCCAGATTTTTGGGCTGAAAATACAACAACAGTCAAATAAGTCACTCCATAACAGAATAACAAGCTACACACAAAAACCCAAATAGTTTCACAGCCTATATAATGACAATGGTATGCATTTCTACTTTGTTTACCTTGTGGGAGTGTTGAAAACTCCTGCTCCATGCTGTAGCTCCCCGGGTTTCCCTCTGGACTCAGGGCTTGGACTTTAAACAAGTATACAGTGGAAGGAGATAAATCACTGATCTGTACTGAGCTCTTTTCCAGCACCAGCACGGTGTAGGTAGTGACCTTTCCTCGGGCTTTCTCCTCATCGTTTTCCTGTGGACATGATAATGAAAGACCATGATGAAATGGAGAATAACAACGGCTGCTTTAGATCAGCATTTGCGAGGCGAGTTTCGGAGATTAAGAGGACACGTTCCTGACCTTCTTACGATACATCAGTTCGTAACGTGTGGTGACTGGTTTGGCTCGATGAGAGACGGACCACTGCAGCGATAGGCTGGTGGGACTGCTCTCCACTAGATGCATGGCTGTTACTTTCGGGGGATCTGGAATTAATAAACAAAAATTAAGTGTTAGCACATTTTCTGAAAGTTAAGGCTTTGTTAAGATTATTTTGAAAGAAATTGGATCTCTTTGTGTAATCAGAAGAACCCAATGGCTATGGTTTAGCTAAAAAGATCACGTAAAAGTATGACTCAAATCAGCTGTCTATGTAGAGATGATTTTTTTTGCCTACGTTTAGATCTGTTCGTACAGATTCACTATGAGTCACTAGTACATAGACAATGTTGCATAGTTATGGGAAAATAAAAATGAGCTGTGTATTCGACCACAGCTCCAGACAACACTGCATACTTTGTATGATGTTAGATGTGTGTTGCAAAAATAAACAATGTGAAATCTGATCTGATCTGACCATTTAGACTGACTTGCATTACAGAAAATGTCATTTTAATCAGATTTCAAACCACATATGGATGGCATTTGTAAACATATAGTATTTTTTTCTTTCGTATGTTTTGTTTTGTGTTCACACTTGCTTTAACGGTGCAGTGTGTAAATTTTAGCGGCATCTAGTGGTGAGGTTGCAAATTGCAACCAACGGCTTAGTCCACGGCTCATCCCTGACTTTTGAAACACATAGAGAAGCTACGTTAGCCACCACCGGACAAACATGTCATCAGCGGAGATAACTTAGGAAAAAAATTGTCCTTTAAGGGCTTCTGTAGAAAAATTGCAGCACAAAATGGCGTCTTCCATGTAAGGAGACCCTCGGTGTATGTAGATAAAAAGGTCTCGTTCTAAGGTAATAAACACATAACGGTTCATTATGAAAGGTCTTTATACACCACTGATAATATAGTTTTGTATATTATTTTGCATTTCTGTCAAAAGATCCTTCTAAAAATTACACACTGCACCTTTAATTTTGGTGAATTCGGATGTATTTTGCTAGTATAATAGTAAATTGAGTCACAGATCTGTATAATGCAATGCAGTGTTGATGCTGTCGACCGCTCTTTTATTGCTGAACCGCGACACTCCGCTCCGGGCCTCCACGGTGAAAGTGTAGTTCAGATGCGGCTCAAGTTCACTCACGGTGACTTTTGCCTCCTTCAGGTCGGTGTTACCTGGGTCGAAACGAACTTTCTCGCCACAGGACTGACACGATTTTCCTTCGCAACGTTCGCAAACTACGGAGTATGTGATGTCACTGCGCCCACCGGTGTCCGCGGGTGGTTTCCATGACAATCGAAGCTTTCCTATTGGCATCTGAGCTGTTGTGGCCATCAGACTTAAAGGAGACGAAGGTAAACCTAAGCAGACAAAGAAGACAAGCCCATTATTTACCTGTTCACCTGTTCAAAGGAACTTGTGGTTAAGTTAATCCCTAAAGAAAAGGGTGACATGGTTAAAGATCTGCAAAGGTAAATATAAAATGACAGGTGGCTAAACTGGGTCACAATGAGAACAAAGATGTGAGATAGAACGTCGGTGGTTTCTCACCTGAGCAAGCTGCTGTCTCGGGGTCTTCAGGTGCCCGGTAAAAGCCCTCCATGCAGGAACAGCTAACGGCACCTGGGCCCGAGGGTTGGGTGTTTTTCGGACAAGGTTTGCAAGGTTCGGTGGACACTGAAGATTTAAAGTATCCGGGGCGACATTCTGCAAAAAGACCAAAGGGAACATCTTGCAATTAAACTGCTCCCGGCATACTGTACATGTCATGTGTATGAACACTATTAATGAACCTGCTTTGATGTGGTGTTTTTTCTCAACAGTTTTTAGGCTCTGTGCAAGAGTGTGCAAAGTTGACAGAGCAAGACTAAGTAAGCACACTCCTACTCATCCTGTGTGAACCATCCCCCCCATTCTCTACAAACAGGACCAGTCATCCCACATTCCAGACTAGAACCATCTCTGACAAACTCCACGAAAGAAAACAGAACAAAACTAATAAAACCAACATGAAGGATGAATCCTTCAACTAACAAAAGGCCTAAAACGTTTTAAGAAAGACAAATATTGTTGTTGTTCAACTGTCTGGTGAATATTGTATTAATGCTTTGTATTACCATGCGTTCCCACACCTTTTGACTGGTGAATCTATTATATTCCATGACTTTTATTACTGGACAAGGATTTTTAACAATAGTTTTGTGGAAATTGCAGTCACAAAGAGCGTCTAGCTGACAAAGTATTTTTAAGCTGAGCCATTATGCACTGTTGCTACTGCTTTTTTCATACTATTATGCATATATGTGACCCTGTCTGTGAAATCCAGAATAAAGTCTTTTTTTCTAGTTTTAAGATCTAGGAGCATCAAAGATCATTGATTTCAATCTCTATGATCTTACGCAGCCAATATTAAAGATATCAAAGTTATATTTTTACAAAACGTAGGATGATTTTATATAGAAAATAGTAAATAAAAATTACTTTAGCTGGGTTTTCACATGCAGGGTTAAATGTATTATAGTCATATGCATACTCATATAAATGCTTTTCATATATTTTTTTCTTTCTTCTTTTATAAAGTTACCGTATTTTCCGGAGTATAAATCGCATCAATCAAAAACGCGTCATAAAGACCAAAAAACATATATAAGTCGCAATGGACTACACATCGCATTTATTTAGAAAATTATTTCACAAAATCCAAGCCGAAGAACACACATTTAATTTTTAATTGCAAGATATTCAACTAAACAATAGCACACAGAACAGCAGGCTGAATAGATGTTTGCACGTTAACGTAACATTATCAGTTATTTACACGATACACGTCATTCCACATCACTAAATTCATTGAATTACATAAATACAGAAGCAGAATATAGCGGACTTTCATGGCTGTAGGCAATAATGGATGATGTCTCTTGGTTTATATATGTCAAAATTCATTCATACTGACTTACAAGTCGCGCCTGACTAGAAGTCGCAGGACCAGCCAAACTATGAATAAAGTGTGACTTATAGTCCGGAAAATACGGTATCATATTAGGTTCACTGTGTTGTAATAAATTCTAAAAATAAATATCTTAATTTCTTAATCTTGTTTTTCTTAATCTTAAATGTTTAGATTTATTAAATTTTGTAATCTTATTTTCTTTTTCTCTTGTGTATCGTGTACTGTGGGGAGAAGTCCAAAGATTTCACTACATGTTGTACTGTGTATAGCTGTGGAAACGCTTTGATTCTCTTATAATGTTTCCATGCCTGAACATTATGGGGTGGTTTCCCGGACAGGGATTAGACTAGTTTTAGACTAAAATAAAAGTAAGAGCTGTCCAAACTGAAAACAACTTGCACTGACATATCTTAAAATACATCAGTGCCCTTTGTTTTGTACTGTTGTACTGTTTTTAGTAAGACATGTTTGTTCAAACTAGTTATATTTCCTAATTAAACTAAGGCCTAGTCCTGGTTTAAGCTAATCCCTGTTCGGGAAACCACCTCTATGATTTTGAAAGTACCACATTTTCTATGACTATTAAATATAGGCGTTTTATGCTGTAAGTGTTTAAATATGAATGAATATATGAAAGGCAAAGAAAGAACTGAATTTGTAAACATACATACATATATTTAGACAATCGGATGTTTAAATGTACAAACAGGAAGAAAAAGAAAAGTGTCTTCGGAATCTGCCTACAAACATTCCAACGTGACCAACTCATGTCCTTCCTCTGTCCGCTTTCAAATATATTCACAATCCCTCACCACCCCGTACAAACACACATGCACACACACTGTATCCTGTCTATCCATACTGTACAATTTTTTACATTCACAATGAAGCGCTTGATATCTGGCGTTCAGTTTCACGTGTGGGTTTAATAAGCCAAAGGACAAGCTGAGACACAGCCGGGCAGATTATTAGTTGCATTACACAATCATTTACACCATGTGTCTGACGCAGGTGAGATATCATGATTCGTGAACGTGTGCTGTCAGCGTGACACGAGAGATTAAATATGATTTAATGATTAAATATCCAGGGAATCATGTCAGTGTAAAAGACACTTTAGGAATGTGAATGGATACGTTTACACCCTATGGTGAGGAAAAATATTAAACTTATCCCAACTTGTCTACGAGTATCGTATTAAATACAAAAATATATTTTTTTACAGAACTGATTTCAGTTAAGCTATTTTCTACTTACATTTTAAATAAAGCCAGTTCACAAATGTACATATAGAAATAGTTAATCACATAACTTTAGACATTTTCTACTTAAAGGATTAGTCAATTTCTTAAAAAAATGTCATCCAAAATGTTAATTTCTTTCTTTGTTCAGTTGAGAAGAAATTATGTTTTTTGAGGAAAACATTCCAGGTTTTTTCTTTTTTTAATGAACTTTAATGGACCCCAACACGTAACAGTTTTAATGCAGTTTAAAATCGCAGTTTTAAAGGACTCTAAACGATCTTAAACGAGGCCTAAGGGTCTTATCTAGCGAAACGATTGTCATTTTTGACAAGAAAAATAAAAAATGCGCCATTTTAAACCACAACCTCTCCTCCTCCTCCAGCCGTGTGACGAGCCAGCGCGACCTCACGTAATTGCGTAATGCCGTGGAAAGGTCACATGTTACATATATGAAACGCACATTCGCGGACCATTTTAAACGAGAAAACTGACACAAAGACATTAATTACAACGATGTCGGAACGGTCCTCTTTCTCCACACTTGTAAACACTGGGGTGTAGTTTCGCATACGTCATCCTTGACCTCTAGACGTGTTGATGTATTGCGTGAGGTCGCGCCGGCGCGTCACAGAACCGGAGATATACGAGAAGTTGTGTTTTAAAAGTGCATATTATTATTTTTTTTTTTTACATTTATAAAAATGACAATCGTCCTGCCAGATAAGACCCCCATGCCTCGACTGGGATCGTTTGGAGCACTTTGAAACCGCAATTTTAAACTGCATCAAAAACTGTTAAGTGTTGGGGTCCATTAAAATGAGAAAATGTTTTCCTCAAAAACCATAATTTCTTCTCGACTGACCAAAGAACGACATCAACATTTTGAATGACATGGTGGTGAGTAAATTATCTAGATTTTTTTTAAGAAAGTGGACTAATCCTTTAAGTTACACAATCATACTCGACTAATTTGAAATCTAGCAGGGTTTGCTTGAAAAGTGTGTTAGTTAGCTATTTTTATTCAAACAAACAATTTGGCATTTAATCATCCGATGTGATGACATTCATGTATTTTTAAGTGTAACTTGAGTCTCTAAGTCGTCTTCCCGGGTTACTGTATTCCTGTAACACAATAGCCACAAACCAAATCACTGTTTGCATTTTCTAATAGTTTGTTATCTGAAGTTTTGCCAAACAGTTATAATTACAGACTGCTGTGCCTCTTTCTTCCTGAATGCTCTGTATCAATTGAGGCCTTGTTTTGGGTTGAGCCACTTGGTCTCCCTCACAGGAAGGGGGTTAACAGTGGTATACATTACCTCTAATATCTGAAAGCACGCATTCTCTTATTTCAAAAGAAAACTCTCAGCATGAAAAGAATTTAGTGTGGCAGGGAAGATCGAGCCAATGTGTTATTTATTCCTTCTTTCAAGTCAACTCTTCATCGAGTTTCTGTGCCAGCTGTTGCGGAGACTTTACTGCAACTCATTAACACGGCTCTCTGCGGAGGAGGTGGGCATGGTGTGAGAGACATAGAGACTGAGAGAGAGAGAGGGAGAGAAAAAAGGGGGGTATAACAAGTCCAACTGGGAATTGAAAGGAAAGGGGGAGAATAAGACGAAAAAGAATTGTCCTATTCACCAAGAAGGGGGCCAAACAGCAGCTGCGGTGAAGCCAGTTTCATATGCCTGCGGCCCCCCCAAACACACATTCGTAATCTCCAAATTCTTAAGTCCCCACGCCTGCCTCATGGCTACATGTGAGGATCTAGCACAACATTAGGCAGCTCATTCAGTCTGGACAACAGGCGCGGAAAGCCACTCGGCACGGCTGGAGAGAAAACACTTGTTTCGAATAGTGTAGATGCCACATGACACGCTGGTTGGCTTCTTAACAGCAACGGACAAAAAAACACCAGCATTTTTGGAGTGCCGTGTACGGTGGCTTTCAAGTGCTACGTCAATCCTTTTGTGCACCGGTATTTTCCAAAAACTTCTTTGAGAATAGACTTTAAAGGGTTTATTGAAAATGCTTTGTGCTTATTAGCACCTCTAACCCTCAAAGCGAAAGTCTATTGTATTGAATGCCTAACTTGGCATTTTTCATGAACTTTTCACTTTCCAAAATACACTAGGAATGCAGTTCAGGGGCTTTGTCTTTGCGTTTCGGACACAACAGGAAGCAGGAAGGACTAGGCCGACGCGTTGCTTCCTTCCTAAGTCAGCCAATCAAAGCATGCAAAAATCGGTCATGGAAAGCAAAGACTTATGGCTTTTGAGGAACCTTGATTACATTACCGCAATACAAACTTTCCTGCAGAGATGCAACCGTGTCTGTTTCAAGGGCCCCGTCTCATTTTTTGGCACCACGGGCTTAGGCCCTAAGAGGCTCTGAGTGACTGTTTGTTTATTGTGAGAGTAGCTGAATCCTGCTCGCCGCTGACCTGCCGGGGTCTGTGAGTTGTGTGGGTTGAGTGAAACAGTCAAAGTGAAGACTGATGAGAACGTGACATTAATGGACGGATGTATGGATGGATGGATCGCCTGAGAAGGGGAAGAAGGGCCGAATGAATGAATGTTTACACGGTGGCGGGACAGCACGAAGCCCTCCAGGACAGGAGTTTGGCGGGGGTGTTTCAAATAAGAAAAAGGAAAGATAAACAAAAGGCCCAGTCATTTAAAACTAGGCGCAGAGGGGCTTACATGTAGCCTTAGGCAGAGTTGAGTTAAAGTGTACCGCACCACCAGGTGCTGAGGGCCAAGTAAAACAAACACGGCAGTAGAGTAAGTGCGGACAGCGGCCCGGGGCCCGTTTCGCAGGGGAAAAGGTTAAATACAAAAGGGGAGCCATTAAAAAAATAAAACGTGCACGTAAGAAAATAAAGATTAAGATTAAGGGCAATCGTGTCATGAGATCCACGTTTCTGCAGAGTTTTGATGCAAAGTAATAATGTTATTAAGAAAAGCCTAACCCTATATCACATAATAGCTTTCTGCAGAAAACCTTAACCATCGCTAAATGGTCAGTGGCTTGGATTGGTTTTCCCGAACGGACAAAGCCAGAATTGTGTGTCAGTGTTTGGATCTGTGTGTGTCTGTATGTGTAGAGGGGGATGTAATGGTAACATGAGGCCACTGGGGAGTGAATGGTCTCTAGGTGTGGTGAGAGCATTAGTGCAAAGGATTATCAGACCAATGGAAGAGTTGTAAGAGAATTACATCTACGCTTTACAATTCCACTTACTCTTTCATCTAGTCGTTAACCGACACAATAAATGCACTAATCCTTCTTTTTTCACACTTTTTACTCATTCTAAAGGAAAGAGGGCATGAGGAAGAGAAGATGAGTGTGGACAAAAGGAGACCCATGCAAAAGATTTGTTCATTAGGAAAAGGGTTAATTAGGAAACCTCATGCAACACTGAAGATTCTTACGCACTGGCGTCCAAAACATTCAAAACACTACCTCATTGTCTAAACGTTGAAATGACAACACAGATGGGAAGCATCTTTAAGCCAAAAAGTGAAGCATAGCAATAAACAAAATACTTTTATAAGTAGGATGAATGGAGCTCATGGCTGGCAGTCACAATAAAAACCCTGAGCTGACGGGTTGGAGGGTCAGCGAGGATTAACAGGCCTCCGGTTTCCGGTATAGCTTGTCCTGTTTCGGGGGACACGGAGCTGACACAAGAGCAGGAAACTGCTGAACTCACACACCAACGCACAAAACGCTCGGCACATGCACACAATGCTGAAATAAAATGGACTTCAGTGTATTAGACAAAACTGATATTGCTCATACTTTATGTGACATATTACATTACGAAGGTGGAAAAATCCCCAGATCCTTCCTTATAGTGAGTCACTATTAGGGCTGGGTATCGATTAAGATGTTCCAGATCGATTCAATTTCGATTCACAAGCTATCAAATCGATTCGATTCTCGATTCAATTTTCGATTACGGTTCTCAGGTCGGTTTTTATACTCGATTCTCGATTCAACTCAATGAATAAAGATTTAATACAAATACTATATTAATAAAAAATAACAGTGAACATAAGTGAACACAGTTTACAAGTGGGTAATTAATAAAAAGAAATTAAAAAACACAACACTAACGTTGTCGTCTTGCTTGCGAAATCTAAAATGCTTCCATACCTCTTACTTTTTATGTGAAGGTGGCATCAACGTCAATGAAGCACCTTAAACAGCCATTTTAAGCACTTGATGAAAGAATGACAGGCTCACCTCTCGCTCCTTGGTAACATCGCGCAAGGCAAAAAAAGAAGGTGACATCTAGTGAAGAAGACTAGTAATTTGATTAACGTTAATCTAAAATATGAAAAAAAATCTATTCTGCTCTTTGAGAATCGATTCTGAATTGACCACGTTTTAAAAAACGATTAATCGAAAAATCAAATTTTTTTTGCCCAGCCCTAGTCACTATTAAACTTTGCTCGCCTGTGAGGGACTTTGGTTTCCAGTGTTTAGTTTTATTTTCAATTGTACATAAACCATTATATTGAAATTAAGATGACTATCATAATAACCGCATTTGTCATGTGATGTTCAAACCTGACACTAAGTTGACAGAGGATTAAAGTAGACAAACAAACTGTTTCATAGAAGTACTCATCGTTATGTAAACCTGTCCAGGCAGATGACACTGCGATAAAATGAGTTGCTGGGGTGGACTTAGTGAATGAAGTTTAATCCTAAAGGTTGAGATAAACTATTTATGTTATTTAGCCGAAAGAGGAGAGCATAAGCATCAGATAATGCAGATATGAAATTAGCTGGTAGAAGAAACTGCTATGCTGTTTTATACTTCAAATGCAAATGATCTTTACTGGATAAACGGCTCACTTATATGTTCTATATTTATCTTAACTTTTACTTTGACTGTCCTTGTGTACATTGTGTTCAGTGACCCTGCGAGCTCAGCGGATATCTTACTTTGCAGGCTGCATTTAGACTCAAGATTTCTGTATTCTCCTTATAGACCTGAGATCCATCTGTTGCCACACAGTGCACTCTCTGTGAAGTTTCTCAAGCCTTTTAACCGTACACAATTGCATGCATCGTGGTATATGAGTTTATTTAAAATGTTTTCTGTGTAAACTGGGTATGGTCTAAAAGGATCTATTTGTATTGGAAGACGGTCAGAGAGATAAGCAAAGCTGTTTATTTACAAGACACCGCTGGAAATGAAACAGAGGAGGGTAAACAGAGTTTGCAGGGCCGTGTGAAATGGTATGTTTCCCTTTCAATACATGTCACATCCAAGACCCGCAATCAAGGCCAAAAATAATATAAGGTCATCAGAACAGCCAATAACAATAAATATAATCCATGGTGCCTACCAGTTGGTTTAATTCGAAAGAACTCTTTATGATCAGCCTGTACAATTTGGGATAAAGGTGGAACAATGTAAAGGAAGGTAAAAAAATATTATTACTTTACATTCGTATTTGGCAAACGCCTTTATCCTTACAGTGCATTTATGCTATACTGTACATTTTGTAAGTATGTGTGTCTCCTGGGATCAAACTGATAACCTTTTGGATCGATAATGCGCAACCAAATGAGCTACAGGAACACTTTTACCCTGCCTTTGTCCAATAATATTGTATTTGTTGACATTATTTAATGCATTTGCGAACATGCGCAATAAACAAAACAGCTTTCCAGCGTTTCTTAATCTTTGTTCATGTCAGTTAAAGGGACAGTTAAATATTTGATTCTTACCGTTTTGGAATCCATTCAGCTGATCTCCGGGTCTGGCGCTAGCACTTTTAGCATAGCTTAGCACAATCCATTGAATCTGATTATACCATTAGCATCGCGCTAAAAATACCCTAAGAGTTTTGATATATTTCCTATTTAAAACTTGACTGTTCTGTTACATCCTGTACTAAGACCGACGGAAAATAAAAGTTGCAATTTTCTAGGCAGATATGGCCCCTGCTATTGAAAGTAACCAAGGAGACTATTCTCGGGCAGTGCGTAATATCACTATGCCTGCTGCAGCCATGTTACGGCAGCAAAGTCCTTGATTATTACGCCAGTTTGAGAGTATAGTTCCTAGTACACGATGTAACTACAGAAGAGTCAAGCTTTAAATATGAAAAATATCGAAACTCTTTGGTTATTTTTAGCACGATGCCAATGGTCTAATCAGATTCAATGGACCATGCCAAGATATGATAAAAGTGGCACCGCCAGACCCGGAGATCAGCCGAATGGATTCCTCAAACTGCAAAAACAAATAACTGTAGGGGAGCTGGAAAATGAGCATATTTTCAAAAAAAGTGGAGTGTCCCTTTAATGTTTGTTTATGTCAGTTAATGCCAATACAATACAGTCTATTTTAGTTCATCGTGCATGAATTAATGTTAACAAATACAACTTTATTGTAAAATTCTACCGACAAATAAAGAGACAGAAAGACATGAGCAATAGGATAGGAAGATACATCCAAAACCAGTACTTTTAGGTCTTGAGAACACACACCCAAAGTCAATTACTACCCAGCCATCCACTCACCACATATAATAGACATACAGATCTAGCTTGGTCACCCATAACTCTCGGCTGCAGCACGTTTCAGTGAGGAAAAAAAATCTTAAGCACAAGGCTTCCACTACGCTGAACTGCATTACAATGAAAGATTCAAGACCATCAGACCTCAGACTTTCCTATAGAACAACAATAAAGAGGCCAACTGCCTATAAAATGTTCCAGTAACTTTAGCCGTTTATCCAGCTCTGGAAAAGTTGGAGCTTACCGCTGATGGTAGGGTGTGTGCATGAAACAATCTAAGATAGATAAGGCAGCGTGTCTTTGTATGGTCACCTAAGGTATGTGCTCTTTTATTCCACGGAGCGTTGTGACTGAGAATGGGTGTGTTTTATTAGTGGAAAACTGTGTCAATGTCAACACTGTTTCAACTTGAATGCAACGGTGTTCGCTTCTGTCTGTGTGCGCGTAATGCTTTTATGTTTGTGTTTTAAGTAATCCCACCGTAGACAGTTTGCCATCCTCTCGGACAAAAAAAGGTTGGACCCCACCCACAGATTTACCCCATTCTGTTCTTCAGTTCCCTGATCTTAGTATTTGACAATGATTGCCTTTAATCAACAGTACATCCATCAATGTGAGTCGCCTCTGGCCTGAAGCTCTCCCCAGGGAATTCCTCCAGCCTGCAGTAGTTGGGGAGGCTCCTTAATAAACCTAGCAGGAATGCATCAGTAAAGTGAAAGAGGTGGGGAGGTGGGGTCATGTCTCTGGCTGAACACAGCACTACATTGTTCTGCTACCTTTACATTCCATTCTGCACCTTACCACTACAACCTCCTTCCTCTCCCGAGTCCAACACTTTATCTCTCTTCTCATTTTTCAACAGGCACACACACCTGTTTCCACAATCCTGGGTCTATAAATCAAGGAATTTATGCAAACGAAACAATGCGCGTGCCAGGCAGAAGAAAAGGTATTTCATGCTGAGGCACTATTTATATAAGAAACTTTGGATGTGTTTTACTTGTCACTTCATGTGGTAGTATCGTAGGCAATGTATGTTAAAGTGTCATTGGACGTTTAACTCGGAATGATCGTAAACAGGTCCAAGCACGTCCGTGTGCTCGTACGGCAGCCACAAAACACTTGAGGACTGTCACATGACTATTTCTCCATCCGTGATGTGGCAAGAGTAAAGGAGAGAGAAAAAAGCAGGTGATTATGATACGTGCTTTGGCTAATTGAGAGAAATTGTTACAGGCTCGAAGCGAGTTTTAAAACAGTCCTTGAAAGCGTTCTGTGCCTGGAGCACAATTGTTCGCAACAGTCGCTGACTTTTGAACTTATGTTGAGAACGCTGGGGGTTATGGGAGTCAAACCCAAAGTTAAGGAGAGCAAACATGTTTGTGAAACACGGCGTTTAGGTGTAACAGCAGAAATAAAATAGCTGATAAAAACATATGTTTGAAATGTGAAAAATAGTTCGGTTGTGAAATTATATATATAGATTATATATTAGATTCTCGATTCAATTTCAGATTTCGATTCAACTCAATGAATGTAGAATATATAGAATACTACATTTTGTGAAAACTGCATGGTGTAAAACCACCAAACCTAACCCACTTCAAAAGTAAAGAATTTAGCTTTTGTGTACATAACGATTAATCGCAACTAATCGGTTGCGAAATTATAATATATATATATATATATATATATATATATATATATATATATATATATATATATATATATATATATATATATATATATATATATATATATATATATACATACATACATACATGAATAAATAATTGATTCATTTAGATTCTCGATTCAATTTCAGATTTCGATTCTCAATTCAACTCAATGAATGTAGAATATATAGAATACTACATTATATTTTATAAGAAAATTCAGGGCTCGAGACTAACTTTTTTCACTGGTTGCACTGGTGCGCCTAACTTTTTTCTTAGGTGCACCAGAACAAAAGTTAGGTGCACCCAAAATTTTATATATATATGAATAATCGTTATGCAGTCCTAAATAAAAACAAAAACTCATATGTGCATTATCGTATGCTTGCTTATCTCAAAACCTGGCAAAAAGTAATGTGGTAAAATTTGTCCATCCATCCCATACAAAACAAAAACATTACTTTTCTGAAAATGATATAGTAGTTTGCATAATGATATAGGCTACTACAAATGGAATGAAAATCACAATCCATGTGGAAGTCTTCTCAATATTCAAATTCTCGACCCAAACCGGTCCTTAAGCGAAATCAGATGTCACAACAGATTATTTCTTAATGTGAAAAGTGTATGAGACAAAGGAACTCATCTTACCTTGGCACGCATTCTTCATGGCTTCAAACCCGGCTCTGCATTGGCACTGGCTCACGGGTACCACCCACTCCCCATCCGCCGTGCAATAAATGCGAGGTTGGTCCTCGCTAACTGCATTTTCAACACAACTCCCAGCCACTTCCCGCAGGGCCTGATTTTCTCCCCCTGCCACTGTCTCAGGGAACGCTGCCAAGCTCTTCACTGTTGCTGGACATGTTTTATAGTAAACCCTGACAGAGTAAATAGCTACACAGGCCCCAATGTCCTGGAAGGCCAGGTAAAAGCCCTTATGAGAAAGGTTATCCACTATTTTGGTCTCAACGTTCATCTTCATCTCCCCGAGACTGGATATTTCATCCGGAGCGATGGTCGCCACTTTCCGGAACTGGCCTTTGCGGAAAGCAGTACCGATGTCGGCATCAGCTTCAGAGGCGTACAAGTTAAACGTCTCTTTGCAGATAAGGGAGTCTGCATTGAAAGAGTTGCAGTCACGGACTACGAATCGCAGCTCCACGAAGACCCGAGAGGCGGTTGGGTTGCGTTGGATGAACGTAGTACGTAGCCAGTTGTCTTGTTCTCGTTCCTCCACGTTACATATATAATAGTTATATAAGAGAGAGCCGTTCACAGCCCTCTGGCCGATCTCCCACTGCAACGTGAATGTAAAATGGATGTTAGCAATAAAGTCAAAACCAACAGAAATTTCAAAGAAAAGATGCCAGCGTGTGCTGAGGACAGAAATAACACAAAATGTCCAAACCGTGGAATTTTAAGTAGTAGTGAGGAGGATGATGGTCAATTACCCACTAACCTCTGGCAAAGAACAATGCAACAGTCTTTCTGATGCTTGGCTGATGTAATGTACCGTAACACATACATGTTCAAATGCTGTATGTATGTGTTTGCGTGCATTCTCCTATTTCCGAACCTCTGCCATTAATTACAGGAGTGTAGGATTGATTTCTCAGTGTGTGGCATGGCAATAAAAGCGTTTCAGCAGCAAATGCTTCCATTTAAAATGAATGCTGCTGCGGTTAAAAGTATTTCATAAGTTTTGAAGTCTAAATGAACAGCAGCTCATTAAGATACAGCTAACTTTCCATAAAACAAACATGCTGACACCTTGTTCGCATTCCTAAATCCTCAGCTTTTTCCACTACACATGAAAAAAAATAACTACACAGGTTTTTATTACTTTATACTTCTTTGCTGTTTAACATTTTGCCTTACAATTTTAGGTACAACCTTCAGTGTCAGGCTGGTTATTGATTGGACAAGTCGGTACTTGCCATCTCTGAACATTATCATATGAAGAAGAATGTTAATTCTAGTTAACATTATGCTAAAACTCTAGTTAACTGCTGCTCACGTCACAGAAGCACCATATGCGCCAACCTTTAAATGTTAATTACACCCTTAGTTTTACAATCCCTAACACAGGCCTTTAAAATCACAAGAGAATACAAGTGTTGAGCAGGCAACGATACTGGCAAGTTTTCCCAAAGTATTTTCCAAAGTCACGCAGTAATCCCAATGCACTAATGACAACCCACATTAAAAAATTAATAATACAAGCGTAAACCTTTTGAAATATGAGTTTGGCACATAGAAATTCAGCAGTTATAAAAGAAATCCAGTCAACTTACCCCACTATCACTAGGCGATGTCAACCAACCCAACTCTGCTCCGGATGCCGTCATATCCAACAGCACCTCTGTAATAACGCACAAATATGCTTATGGTAAAACTTTTTTTTGACAGGATACATAGCTCATTACGATGCCAAAAACGTAAAAAGACGCATGGTTTTTAAAGTACACACGTGCAAAACGTGGACCTTTAAAAAATACCGTTGATGTTAAACTAGGGAAAATATTGCGTGCTCCAAAGAGCGATGCAGTAACTTATTTGTAGTCACTGACTGAAAGGCAATTTACGCACTTTACTTGGTTTTATTATAAAATCAAAAAACAAATTTGTCAGAAATTGTCAAACATAAAAATGTCAGTCATTTACTAATTTTAATTATTTATCGTTACGTTTCGAAATTCACACCGAATCGCGCAGAGTCGCACGAGATCCGCAAAACCAGTTTAACTAATACATAAGAGGTTTAATGTAAAAAAAAGCCATGGGAGATTTTACATTGTGCCGATCACAGGCAAATAATAATTTGCATTTAATACATTTAATACAAAACGCAACAGAACGTAGCATTTGAACACAGTTTAAACCATGTGAGTCAAACTGACTGAGATATGTTTGAAAAGTCTAAAAAAGTAGCAAATTTCACGTACCTTCTTTTTTCTGAAGAGAAATAAATACACAGTTCATAAATATACAGAAAAATAAAACACGTGTAATCCGACTGTAATCCATGTTTTCAGTGAAGTGGACAGGTTTGTAGGTTTCTCCACACTGAATTCACTCGCGCTCTCGGCAAACTCATTGAGAAATGCAGAGCGCCGTGAACCCGCCCGCTGGAATGCAGTGGACGTCCTTATAGGAAGAAGGGTTGATCATGAACATTCACATGTATGAGATCCGACCCCGCCCCTGACCTCTCAACCTACCTGTAACATTTACAGTAAACCAAACCTTTTAACGAGGTTTTTGTGAGTAACAATCCAACATAAATACTAAAGAATACTTAAAGTAATAAACTTAGTTAACATACACTTTAGTAGGCTATTCTGTAATATTAATTCTATAGTGAATATATACTGTCTGTCTGTCTGTCTATCAATCTATGTCTGTATATACGGTCTGCCTGTCTTTATATGTGTAATAATCATTGGATTTGTCCACATTTGACCCAATCGAGTGGTTGAAACAACCTAGCATTTTTAGTGTTTATCTAAATGTATCAAAAGCATGCTTGCAAAATTGTTGGGATGTTGGCATGCTTAATAGGAAAAGGTTGGATTTGGATACATAACTTATGTGGGACACCAGTGACAAAAGTGTCCCCTAGCAACTCTTAGGAATTTTAGAGTCAAGCTCTCTGTGATTTGAGAGCCCTGCTTAGCTGACTTCAATGACAGCCACATAGAGGAGTCAACAACAAAAAGTGCTGATATGAAAGGAAATACTTGACAGCACTTTCAGTTCTTTTGGATATAGCACAGGGAATGTCTAGCAAAGGGAATAGATTATTTTAGTTCATTTTATTTATTTTAAATGTTAAACTATTACATAGTTGTTTCAAGAACAAAGAAGGGACTTCTTCATCATTCAGTTAAAAATAAGGTCTATTGCATTACAAAAGCCCCATTTTGTGGTCTTTTACCTGTTTATCAGAGTTTATTTCTGCTGTCATTGGCCGTTCCTGTCTTCTTTACACACCATTGAAGCCACTGTATCCACAAAGTCCTTCACACCAGAGGCTGATCCCAGTGTTTCAGAGATTCTTTTGGTTAACAATACCATCTCCTTTACTTCCACGCCCCACTGTTCTCACCTCACACCCTCTTTTCACACGAGTACATGAATTTCAGATTGATTTGAGAGAGAAAATGTAATATTTTGAACGTAGTAAAGCACAAATAAAACCATTTTATATAATTATATAACTTCATTTGTTTTTTATGCTTTAATGGAAAAGAGATCCATTTAAATTTTCTCCCAGTACTAAGTGACCATATTTTATGTAGGCTATTTGCATACTGTATTTTTTCATATATAAGAACAATTTGAGATGAAACAATGTAGAGCATGCTAGATACAAGTGTGTGAGATTATACTGTGGAAATGAACATATCGTAAACTTTAAAACTTAACAGTCATGAATAGATGGAGATGGGTAGTTTGAAACTGTGGGGGGAGGTCGTGAAGGGATCGCTGTTGGAGGACAGGTGGTAGTCCACTCATCGGCAAAGTAGCAAACAGCAGGTCCATTGTTATGAGCCCATCAACATACAGCAGCAAGTGTTGCTCAAAGATGCATGTGTGAGCTAATGTGTATCTCACTGAATCACCTTTGTGATAAGACTTCCTCCTCAAACTCTTTCTGCCACTTCCTTGAATAGAAATCTGAAAAACTGAGTATATTCAAATGACAAACCTTTATATAAAACATATTATTTTGTGTCGAAGTAGATGTGGTGTGATACTTTTATGGTTGTCAGTTTGTTATGGTTACAAACGTATCCGTATCAATTTTGCGTTTATTGTGTCCTATCACATGATAAGAGTCAGCAGGTAAATGTGTGAACCGGGTCAAAGGTTCGAGAAGATGATTTGAATTACAATACAAAGGCTTGGTAGAATATTTACTTAAAATGTGTTCAGAGTTCAATTTACTAAGACTATGTTTCAATTTTAAAATAGGCTGAGAGCACAAGACCACACACAGTTGGGGACGTTGGGCCACATGAAGAGGCTAAACATCAGTTTCAATTGGGAACCATCACCACGGGCAGTTTATGTGGCAAACTTTAGTATTACCAATGACACACATTGACGTCATAAAACAGCAAATTTGAATATGAACAGCTGTAAGGATACTAAAGTGACTTCTGCATCTAACCAGTGAGAGAAAGTGTTTACTGTATAAGCACAAACATTCAGTGCTTCCCTTCAGGTAGTTGTGGGTTAAAAGAAGTTTCAGGATCTTGATTGAGACGCACTGTATGCTTTATTGTATGTAGCTGCAGATGAACATAATGATGGGATGGGGGAGATGCCACAGTGGCCCTAACCCTCAAATTACTGCAAGACTGTGCGGTCGCGAGGAAGGAACATAAA
Source organism: Misgurnus anguillicaudatus (assembly GCF_027580225.2). Taxonomy (NCBI): domain Eukaryota; kingdom Metazoa; phylum Chordata; class Actinopteri; order Cypriniformes; family Cobitidae; genus Misgurnus; species Misgurnus anguillicaudatus. The sequence continues at coordinate 18,246,210 of NC_073349.2, forward strand.
GAGAAATTCCATTCCAACCGATTTTCCGACTCCTCAGCATCTTTGAAATACAGCCCATATCTCACTTTTGATTGGGAAGGAGGAGGGTGGGATCTTTAGCACTCGTAACTTTGTATCACAACATCTTACGTTTGGAGAATAAATGCAAAACACTTTTCTTTTTTTATAGGCTCTTATGTTTAAGTTCAGTAATTTCACTTTAATGGCAATGAAAAGGTTATAAGTCAGTACCTGAAATGTCCTTATTTTCACAAATGTCATTTTAGTCTTTTCATTGGTATTAAACAAATTTGACTGTCTTTCACTGCAAAAACCTCTAAGTGCATGCAAGTTTTTTGGCAAAGACCTCCACTACTTTGGACAAGACATAGTAAACCTTTGCAAAATCACTAAAAATGCAACTAAGAAAATGAAAGTTGGAATATAAAAATGAAGAAACTGAACCACAAATTAGGGGGCACTGTGATCCATGTGGCTGTCACATTCAGTTTGTATTCAAGTACTGACAAGGTACTCAAGTTTGAATGTGATCCACGGTCTTTCCGCATGCGTCGTTCATTTAATTCACTTCAGAAGACTTTGCTAAAAAAACGTGTGGCAAAGATACTGAAGCAAAGATATTTTATTAACATATAATACATGTGAGAGCAAGTATTACTGTTAAGGGGTAACCAGCCAGCTCAGTTTCACGAAATTATGTACCTATAGTCACATCATTTTTTTTCTTTTTCATGATACTGTCACGAATTTTTGTTATCGTATCACAAATTTCTGTTTATGTGTCATTGTCACGTATTGGTTACTCAACTGTTTTTTCCTATTTTCTTACCATTGTTGCTTCGGTTTAGGGTAATCTTCTTACCCGAACCCAATTCTAACCCTAACGCCAGGTGACAATGGTTTAAAAATCTGAAAATATAAAAAAAGAAATCAGAAAAAATTGTATAAACCAATACTTAAGTGACATCCTAACGCAAACACCAAATCTATCCCTAAACGAAGTGACAATGGTTTGAAAAAAGGAAAAAGCAGTTGAGTAACCAATACGTGACAGTGACACATAAACAGAAATTTGTGATACGATTATGAAAATTCATGATCAAAATTCAAGTATCACGAAAAAGAATCAAAAAATTATGTGACTATAGGCACATCATTTAGTGAGACTGTAGCAGCAGCATGAACAAACAAATTTTAAATAATCTCTATTTGTAAGATTACCTTTTCTATTTAAATCAACACCAAAGAGTTTTGTAACCTTAAAATAACGTTTCCCAAATAGTTTCAGTCGTTCATCCACTCGAGTTAACAGCACGTCCACATTCGCTTTGCAGCCCTCTATTGGCCAAAACCGCACTAAAGAAGTTTCCAACCGTCGGGTAGTGGTCCTGTAGTTCGAGTGAAAATTACAAAAACTTGCTTTACGGCAGACCTACAATCCAATCAGAGCCAGCTTTGCTGCACTAGGTTAAATTATTTACGACAGTGGTAATGGACAATTCCGCTTCCAACCTGTAGGGGGAGCAAAGAGCAAAAACTCTTTAGTGTTGCTTTAACATGTTTGATTGTCATTTGAAGGTGCAGTGTGTAAATTTTAAAAAGGATCTTTAACAGCAATGTTATATAATATAATATAACTATGTTTTCAGTGGTGTGTAAAGACCTGACAAAATGAACTGTATTGTTTTTATTACCTTAGAATGAGCCGTATTATCTACATAAACCGCGGGTCCCCTTACATAAAAGCCGCCCTTTTGTTCCATCATGTTTCTATAGTAGCACTAAACGGACAAACTGTTCTATAAAGTACATCACTATGTTGTCTCAGACAGTGACATGTTTGTTGTGTGACGGCTACTGTAGCTTCTCTACGTGCTTTGAAATGGAGGGGTGCAATACGCAACATCACCACTAGATGCCGCTAATATCTACACACTGCATCTTTAACGTATAAACCGATTATTGTACTGATCAAAATGTAGACTCTCCTACAGCATTTTGGACTATTTTTGACCTAAAATAAACAATTCTTTCTTGGCTCAAAACTCATTTAAAGGGGAATAAAAGTTGTGCTATCTATTAAATTGCAGATTGCAGCAATTTAAATTCTTGTTTTTGGTACAACAGATTGACTCTCATTTATCATTTCGCCGACGCACGCAACACAAACAAACCTAAGAATCTTTTGAATCGGACAAGAAAATGAGCAGCGACTGATAGCCAGGTCGTCATGTGATCGCTGCATGAAGCAGTGTGCATATTCACTCGAATGAATAAATGCTCTCTGGGCACTGAGCTCCTTTATAACAACATTCCAATGCTCTGACTTGGAACACACCAATATACCTCCTGTTCAATTAGATATGCTCAAGGCTCAGTTAACACGAGGCCGGATAAATGGATGGTCTAGATGTTCGATGCAGGCGAATGACCTTGTCACAATTCATCCACCAGAAAATGAATCTACTGTATAGGAGGAAATTGTTTCAAACTGGTGTAAGAGATTGTGCACTTGTTGGAATCACATTTCAAGTTTACCTTATCCTAATAAAGTCTGTATAAATCACATCCAAACGTTACTTGTGCTCTATTAATGAGATCTTTGTTGAATAGCCACCTGTTGATTCATTGCTCATGAACCACCCAGCATTGAAAACGATCAGTCATGCATATATCAGATGAGCCTGGATAAAGCGGTAAATAACAGGAAGGGGTTGGGTGCTTTAACATATGATAAAACGACTAAAGTCTACACTGTTTGTTTAAACTGAACTTAAGTTTGTGGTCATTTAACTGCTCCCTGTGAAGTTTTACTGTTGTGTTGTATTGAGTGAGCAGACGGCAATAGGCACCTGTTCCAGCAGTCTGAGCCCTGGGATGTTAACATTGGTTTATTGAGGTAGGCATTAGGAACGTAAGGCATGTCAACCCCCCCGCCCCAACCAGCTGACTGGACTTTCCTTCCTCCCTTACCCAATAAAGGAGGGGGTCAGTGCCAAGAGAAAGTGGAGGGCAGCTGTGTAAATTATTGGAAGAGGGAGGAAACTCATAATGTTGCTGTACCGCATAAGGAAGAGGAGGAAAGGGAGAGGAGGATCAAAGCATAGATCAGTCACAAACAAGATAAAAATGAGAATGTGTTATCCGTTTGATAAAAACAGGAGACTGTGGGTTTACACAGCAATAGCTCAGGAATGAGGTGTTCGGTTATGTTGGTCACAAAAATCACTGGGTAGATTACAATCTACACTAATAAAAGATCCTTTGGGTGTCACGCAACATAGTGTACACTGTTGATGGTCTCTACTAGGGCAGTACTCTTACAAAAACTAACCTACTTTGTACCTAAAGAGTTCATATTATCTCACGGGTACATTTTAGTACCAAAGAGTGTATATTAGAGTGTACACTCACCTAAAGGATTATTAGGAACACCATACTAATACTGTGCTTGACCCCCTTTCGCCTTCAGAACTGCCTTAATTCTACGTGGCATTGATTCAACAAGGTGCTGAAAGCATTCTTTAGAAATGTCGGTCCATAGTGATATTATAGCATCTTGCAGTTATTGGAGATTTGTGGGATGCACATCCAAGGCTCAAAGCTCCCGTTCCACCAAATCCCAAAGATGCTCTAAGGGGGCCATTTTAGTAAAGGGAACTCACTGTCATATTCTAGAAACCAATTTAAAATAATTTGAGCATTTGACATGGTGTATTATCCTGCTGGAAGTAGCCATCAGAGGATGGGTACATGGTGGTCATAAAGGGATGGACATGGTCAGAAACAATGCTCAGGTAGGCAGTGGCATTTAAACGATGCCCAGTTGGCACTAAGGGGCCTAAAGTGTGCCAAGAAAACATCCCCCACACCATTACATTAATGAGAAATTGAACAGGTGTTCCTAATAATCCTTTACATATTACATATTAGGACCAAATGTATACATATACATTTTAGGACCTTTTTATAAGGTACTGCCTCCAATGGGACCATTTTTTACAATTGTTTCTGACCGTGTACTGCGTTAAGATTCCAGAAAAAAAATGGAATTCAGTATAAAATCTCCATAATAGAATTCCATAAACAAAAAGTCAGAATTATTGTAAAAATATACATTTAAAAAAGTTTTCTATTAATGTTTTGGCCTGAATGGGGTGAACCCTTGAGGTCAGATCATGCGGACTCTACAAATAAAGCTGACAGCTGAACAGACAGGTAAGTAGAGGTTTTAAATTGAAGGTTGCAAATCATTCGCTGACAGATGTCAGATCTTACGCAGGGCTGTGAATCTGTGGCCCATCATCTTCTCATGGGGGCTTTATGTGAGGTGCGAGAACGTGCCTGTCTTTGATGGCCTGATTGTAAATACGACCCTTAAGAATGATTCACCAGATGACAGCAGAACTCTTCCTTTTAAACGCATTGGCACATGGTGACCACTTAAAATGCAGATGCTGTGTTACCCAACCTGTTCCAAATGTAGGCATGCTTTCACAATAATCCACAGACAAGCACTGATACTTTAATACAGCAGCAAACAGCATGGCCATCAATATATCGACACTGTGATAAAAAAAAGCATATGAATGAATCAAGCAATTAAATGTAGTAAATTAGTTGGTTGCATGTAGTTTAAATTGTATAAATTAGCATGTTTTAGTTATACAAAGTAGCAATACTTGAGTCTCTACGAGTGTTTTACCTTAATAAGAAGAGTGTAGTACATGATGTAACTGCTCTATTGATGATGTTCCTACAGCACTATTGTTCTGAATCTCTCTCCCTCAGAATTTCTGCTTTAAATTTCCTTTTCACGTAATTCCTTTTGCTTGCTCCTACTTGTCCCTCACATGTTTCACCTTAACTACAAATAAATTGGGTGTGTTGGAAGGGTGTGGGAGACTTAGAACCGGCAGGAATGACTTATGCAATATAAAATGTTGCTTTGTTCTCCTGCATATATGTTTCTTTCAAGATAACACATGCCCACTGTACCCGAATAGCAACTGGCATTTTATTAATCGTGAGAAAGTGTGCGTGCGTGCGTGCGTGCGTGCGTGTGTGTGCGCGTGCGTGCGTGTGTGCGTGTGTACCTAGTAATCACTTCGGTGTGAGGACCTAATGTCACTTCTCTCAAAAATGATATAATGATATTAACCTAATGCTCTCAGCATGTGTTATATGTTTATCAAACACAAATACACTAAATCCCTGCCTGAGGCCATTTAGAAATACTGCTTTATTGGCAGAATCTGCTAAGGCCCACATAGATAGCAAAGTCCTCTAAGTGTGCGCAAGATGAATTAGATGAATGATGGCACGCGAAACTGTGGATCACATTTAAACCTGGTGATTCTCAGGAAATTAAACTTATGAGGTGTCATGAAACATTTTGATAAAAAAAGTAAATGCAAAGTAAGAGTATCAAAATAAGAAGCATATACAAACATCTCGTATGTTTGTATTTTGCACATGATTTCAAATGACATCATACAAACCAATTTTGTTGTTTTGTCCATATCTAAGGGGAACATTTTCATTACCGCAACGTGTCCATGACTGGATTTGGGTTCTTTGACATGGAAATATTTATAATTAAAAAAATCTAAAAAATAAAAAGCTTCAGTGCATGTTATACTATAAACATTTACAGTAAAGAAACATGTGGTATTTGGTAATTATTGGTAAATTTAGAGACAATAATAAGGAAAATAAATGTATCTAAGAAACATTTTCTCATCCTTCGCAACAATTTTCAATCATTGTTTAAGCCCTCAATGAACTAACATTAAAAAAATTGTTGGAAGGGACATAATTAACTGTAACACTCAAGATGGCTACCAGGTAAGCAGTTTTTATTTTTTCTCTCCAGATAAAAGTTGAAATTTTGTGTGTCATAGTACCTGAACAACTTTTAAGTTCTCATCACCGAAGCATGAGTTTGTAAATGCATACATTTTATATAATATCATGTTGCGGTAATGATAATTTTTGATTATGATAATCTAAAAAATGTAAATAATTCTATAATTCTAATATTTTTTAAATCCGTTAAAGTAATGGTTATAGTAAATTCAGACCTTAAGCTTACATGTGCAAAAAAATAGCTTCAAGGGCTTTTTAAAAAAATCTGAAGGACACCTTCTAAGTCTGGATTTCGTGAGGATCACCCTGGTGAACCTGAATACAACAAAAGATCACAGCAAATGAGCTGATCTCCGCACTAAATGGCTGTGCTGTGGTTGGATAGTACAGATTAAGGGGAGGTATTATATAATAAGATCCCCTTTTGACATCACAAGGGGAGCCAAATTTCAATGACCTATTTTTTCACATGCTAAGAGAGAATTGTTTACCAAAACTAAGTCACTGGGATGTTCTTTATCACATTGTTTAGGTTGATAGAAGCACTGGGGACCCAATTATAGCACTTAAACATGGAAAAGTCAGATTTTCATGATATGTCCCCTTTAAAGTGAAATTACTAAACCTAAACATAAGAGCCTGGGAAAAAATGCTAATTTACAAGAAAACATGAGACGCACGCATATACAGTTTGTACAGTATAAAAGTCATTACATCTATGGAAATGTGTGTGTGTGTGTGTGTGTGTGTGTGTGTGTGTGTGTGTGTGTGTGTGTGTGTGTGTGTGTTTCTTATGACTTATTCTATTTTGTCTGTTTTACCCTGGCATATAATATAACCTCTTCAAAATTAAGGTGGACAGTTTTTCAACATAATGAGAAAAGCTTATTGTCTTCTTCTCATTTTTCTTTTCTGATACTCTTTATAATCCAGTTACAATATTGGATACATTTTACCATCAACCCAGAATCACAAATGCCCAAATAGTGAGTCACCCAAAACTCAGATAGCCTATTGTTGGACTTTGACTTTGTTGGATCATGTTCAATTAAGCAGCAAACATTTATTTGTACACTAGAAACTTTAACCCAAAGCATCTTCAACATTTTATTTGTTCTTTGGTACCTACCTCCAAACTGGCACTTTGGCAAACATTTGGCATTGTAAACATTGCAGTTAAAAAAATTAACCAGATACTGTACCTGCACTATAAGATTTGGTCCGAGATCAAGTCTGTTCTGCCCAAACTGAAATAAGGAGAAACATTATTTATGTGAGACATTATTATGAGGAAAACCCGTCTTTACTTGTGTTCAGGATTATATTTCAGCCTCCGAGCAGAGGAGATGATGTCAGAGAGGAGGTTGCGTGTTTACATGAGATCAGTCACCAGGTGAATCCTATCGCAGCGACATTGACCTTTTCCATTCCCTAGTGCCACCTGATCCAGCACTAAACATATACCAGGCCATTGTATTGGATATGAAAAGAGGAGCACAATCAAATCCTATGGCTTTCTTCGGACTGTTCTGTAAGCAATTGAATCACAACAGCTTGGTTTATGGATATACGTCATCCATTATGGCTTTATCTAGAAATGTTATCATTACACTCAGTCACGCATTGCAGTCTCCGTTTTCAGGCATCTTAATTTCAATCTCCCCTAACTGAAAGGTCAGGCAGCTCTCATTGTAAAACTTTTTATTGTTTTTGTCATCCATTCTTTCATCCAGTGTGATGATGAACTGTGCTGAGACTTTGAGAACGACGCTTTAGGCTCATTCTTCAAAGGTCCCTGTAAAAAAATCAAGCGGTTTGGTTTAAATTTGCCATCCTGAAAGAGGTTCATATCACATAAATACAGTATGTCATTGAAGTGAAATGATGATATAAATAAAGCCTATATTTATGCTATCAAATGTCTGCTTAAGGATGACGGTAATAGAGTGACACTTTGAGTGAATACTGTACTTAGATCAAAATGTACTGGAGGGTTAAATAGTACTGGACGATTTAACCTCCTCAGCAGCAATTTATGTCTGTTAAATATGATTATAAAATGACATGATTGCTTGTCAGAGGTAAGAGAACCACAACAAGAAAGATTATTACAGCTTTTTTTAGTATTAGGCATGCATTCTTTTCAGACTATTTGTGTGTAGATTTGTGTGTTTGTGTTTTTTTCTGTCATGTAAGGTAAAAGGGGTTAATATTAAAGGGTGACTGACCATTTACAGCCCTCAACTAATTTTAAAAGCAAATATTCACATGCTTAGTAGTTTTACAAATATGTTATAAAAGTTATAAAACACTTAATTGGTGTAGTATAGCAGCACTGGGATTTGTTGTTTTTGCCTTTAGTGATCATATATAACTATTTCTCTGTCTCTTTATTAGAATTCAACCAGAAAATACAGGAAATGTGGATGTAGTATAAAAAACAGGCCTATAAAAGTAAATGCTGAAGTGTCAAGTATTTAGGGTAAACTCCCCTTCCACTTGAGCAATAGCAGGAAACTGCAGGATCTCTTAAACCTAAATGAAATTAAATTCTACTTTCTCATTCTAATTAAATGACTTCAGGACTTCAGTCTCCTCAAAAAAGCTCAAGATGTGTTTCGTGCCAAGAGAGGTCACACTAAATACTGACTGATTCCTGAAGAAGACATTTACTTCAAAAAAATTGTGGATGGACATTAAAACTTTACTAAATCAACAATGCTAGTGATATATATATATATATATATATATATATATATATATATATATATATATATATATATATATATATATATATATATATATATATATATATATATATATATATATATATATATATATATATACTATATTATACAAATAAAACACTGTTACTTAAAGGGGTCATGTTATGAGATTTTTTTTTAAGATGTAAAATAAGTATTTGGTGTCCCAAGTGCATATGTGAAATTTTAACTCAAAATACCCCACAGATAATTTATTATAGCATGTTAAAATTGCAAATTTGTAGGCTTGAGCAAAAGTGTGCCGTTTTTGGGTGTGTCGTTTAAAATGCAAATGAGCTGATGAAATGCAAACACTGATCAGAAGGATGGTGGTTTGTTGCAATTGAAACTCAATTGTGCTGTCAATTATTTTTTCTCCCTCTTTCTCTTTGCACTAAATGGCAGTGCTGTGGTTGGATATTGCAGATAAAGGGGCGGTATTATTGTAATTTGCCTTGCTACCTACCTCACAAAACAGGCGAAATCTGAATGACCTAATTTTTCACACACTTGCAGATAATGGCTTACCCAAACAAAGTTACTGGGTTGATTTTTTTTTACATTTTCTTGGTTGATAGAAGCACTGGGGACCCAATTATAGCACTTAAACATGAAAAAAGTCTGATTTTTTTGGGCGCTATGACCCCTTTAAAAATGAGAATATTGCACAACTCATCCCGAGACAATAAAGAAAATGAAGAAAACTAATTTGAAAAGGCTCTTTAGGACAGATATATGAACAGCTTATGAACATAATGCAAGCTTAGCAGCAACAGAGATACAAAAAACTTTAAAATCTTAGAGAAGTGAGGTAAACACTTTGTGACCCTGTCTGTGAAATTCAGGTTAAAGTCTCATAATCTAATTATGAGATTATGAGCATCAAAATTAGATTTCAATCTTTGACATGACCTAGTCAGTCAATATTAAAAATGTCAAGGTTATATTTTACAGAATGTTCTTTAAATTATGAAATAGAAAATAAAAAAATCACTAAAAATGACGTTATCTAGGTTTTTTACAGGCAGAGTCACTTGCCATCCAACTGTATTTTTAACTTAATGAATTCTTTGGCTAAAGTTGCTGGCAAATGCATTAATGTAAGTTGGTTCATTTGTTTCAGAAATAAGTTTTTCCTTATGTATTGGCCCACACTCCCCAAAAAATACAGCCCCAAATGGTCCTTCGCTGTACTCTTTTAAAGAGCACCTGTTTCATTGCTAAAAAACAACATAATTTCGTGTATTTGTTATAATACAATGTGTTTGCGTGGTTTATGGTTAAAAAAACACATTATTTTCCACATACCGCACATTTTTGTAGCTCCAGATTTCACTCTCTTCCTGAAACGCACAGATTTTTGGCCAGCTAATCTGTACATTGTGATTGGCCTGAACACCTCTGATGTCAGCCTTAAATATGACGCCCCTTACTATGTTTGAAAGATTCGCTCACAATGCAATGCTAACAGGAGTTAACTTAAGGCTGTTTACACTTGGCATTAACATGTGTTTTCGTCGATCGGATCACAAGTGGACGACATTAATGCCAGGTGTAAACGGTGTTCAAAACGTTTTGAGCTCGTCCACTTTCGACCACTTTCAACCACATCCAGAGGTGGTCGAAACCACTTTCGATCGGATTGCTTTGGAGTTGCGGAACGCACATGTGGTTGAATGCGTTCAAACAGCCACACGCAACCGCCTTCTCTCCGCCCATTTATCTAAAGGTTTAAAGGCATTAAACACAAGTTTTACGTCTTTATTGACTTCTGGCGTCAACATTCGGTGAACAGCGTTATTTTTAGCCTTTCATTGATAAAACTAAGCGGCTGATCTCCGTAGTTTCGTTTTGAAAGCGTGTGAAAGTTGCGCGATCCTATTTCATCAATTGCGCTGAAAATTCAAAGAAAGCTTTTACATACTCATGTACAAAACACTCTGCAGCATGTTTACTTGCTAAATAAGCACTGCACTCCGACATAATACTAGTTTGCGTCCATATAAACTCATAATTACTCCCGTTCGGGTTTGAATGACAGCAGAGAGACTCGCCCACCGTCTCACAGACCACCCTCTCATAGTATTCAGCACAGAAGCGGTCGAAAGTGGACAAAAAAGACGGATTTAAATACCAGGTGTAAACTTAATGTGTCTCTCTCGTCCACTTGTGATCCGATCGATGAAAACACATCTTAATACCAAGTGTAAACAGCCCCTTACAGGCTGTGAGTCTGAAGCAGAAGGAATTATGATAATGTCGGTCTTGTCTACTACAATCCGTGTGTTTGTTGTAGTCCAAGAAAAGAGATTTATGTTGGAGATGATAACTCACGTCATCGTTTACTTTGGGGTTTGTGCCTTTTGCATATTGTTAACATGTATTAATACACACTTACAAACCAAAGGAAATGTAAAATCATGAAATGGACCATTGGTGCTCTTTAAAAAGTACATCTTTGCACCTAAAGAGTATATATTAGTAGCTCAAAGGTACAATCTGTACCTAAATGGTACTTAGGACATTTTTTAAAGGGTACTGCCCTCAGTGTAGGGACCATTTTTCTCACAGTGCCGTAATGATTATAAACCAGCCGTTATTGCAAAATTAAATTCCATAACAATCAATGCATCAACCCACACACCCAGGAGTCTATTTTATCAGACATTATACAGTTATGCAGTGACTAATAAATTGAGAATTTCTTGGTTAAAAGCTTTAAGGAAACAGGAGTCTGCACACTGCATATGCACATCTATTTTTGATAGGGAATGTATCAGCTCAGCAACTTGTAAGATCATTTAAATTGCAAAGATGTTTAGCGTGGCCAAATGACTGGTGGAAAGTAGACACTTATCAGAAAAAGAAAAGCCAACCCTACTATTTTCAACATTCTTAACATTTTCCTTCTCTTTCTAATTTGGTCTTTTGGAGCCTAGTCAGTGTGGTTTATGTCCATAGAATTACAGTGAACTAAAAAGATGAAGCACGTGCCATGAAAAAACGCTTCGACCTCTCAACGGACAAACTACATTCCTGCACCTGTATACACACACACCATAACTAATCTCGAAAAGAAAAATAAATGCATTAATGTACATCTGAATCATTTTCATGAGCAAATCCTTCTCATATTTTCATAAACCTGCTCTAATGTTCATGAGACTTGAGAATAAATGCAAAACAGATATTCCTAAAGCAATCTGTGTTTAGAAAAATACCATATAAGTATCATATCACATGGACTCGAAAATCCTACATATGGCCCCAATAAAGCAGTGAAAAACACTCGCAGCAATTTAAAAGAATTAGATATTTGCATGTCTATTCTTGCTTTGTGTCCTCTAACTTTGGTTTTTACTACATACCAAGCTCCCTACTGCACTATTGCTACCTTTGCCGTCGGCTGAAGATGAGCAATATAGATGCTTTTATTTTCCTTTCTTTCTTCAGGATTCATACCGTACTTCCTCCAAATGCATTACTGTTTTACTGGGAACGGGTGTCAATTAACATTCCTGGTCTTGGCCTGTCATAGCACTGTAAATCTTAGGCATTTCACCTCTCATTTTCCACGAACACACCCCTCTTCCTACTGCGATGAAAGGAAAGATGAGAGGGAAATGTCTTCGGGATAAGCTGTCTGTAACTTCGTTTTGTCTACCGCTAAAATGTGATCTTAAAATATAGGTGCTCATTCATTCAATGTGTATTCATTTTATTATTAAATCTGACATAAAAGCCACAGCTTTGGAAAGAGATAGTGTTTCTGAAAAACGTGCATTGTGGTCAGGATGGGATAAAATTTGATCATCAGAAAAGTCATCTGTGATGCGTCTTCCAGCTCACCACACTCACAAATCTACTGAGAGATGTTTTTAGTATCATGCCATCCTCACCACAAGACACTGCCCCTGGGAATTCCATGAATTCTCTCTGGAACATCATGGAAGTTTATAAATTTATACATCAGACTATTAATGTAAGACACACACACACAAACTCTTTTATGAAACATTTTACAAACATAACACAAAAAAAACATGCTTTTGCTTGCTTGAAAATACTGTTTACCAGAGAAAATGGAAAAATCCAGATAATTTACTCGCCACCATGTCATCCAAACTGTTGATGTCTTTCTTTGTTCAGTCGAGAAGAAATTATGTTTTTTGAGGCAAACATTCCAGGATTTTTCTCATTTTAATCGACTTTAATGGACCCCAATACTTAACAGTTTTAATGCAGTTTAAAATTGCAGTTTCAAAGGACTCCAAACGGATCCCAAACGAGGCATAAGGGTCTTATCTACAGAAACGATTGTCATTTTTGACAAGAAAAATAAAAAAAAATGCACTTTTAAACCACAACTTCTCGTCTTCCTCCGACTGTGTGACAAGCCAGCGCGACCTCACGTAATTGCGTAATGACGTGGAAAGGTCACGTGTTACATATATGAAACGCACATTTACGGACCATTTTAAACAATAAACTCACACAAAGACATTAATTAGTATAATTTCACATACAACAACATCAGAACGGTCATCTTTCTCCACACTTGTAAACAGTGGGGCGTAGTTTCGCATACATCATCCGTGACCTCTTGACGTGATGACGTATTACTTGAGGTCGCGCTAGTGCGTCACAGGACCGGAGGAAGACGTGCATATTTTTTTATTTTTCTTGCCAAAAATGACAATCGTTTCACTAGATAAGACTCGTATGCCTCTTTTGGAATCGTTTAGAGTCCTTTGAAACTGCAATTTTAAACTGCATTAAAACTGTTAAGTGTTGGGGTCCATTAAAGTCCATTAAAGTGAAAATAATCCTGGAATTTTTTCCTCAAAAAACATAATTTTTTCTCGACTGAACAAAGAACGACATCAACATTTTGGAAGACATGGAGGCGAGTAAATTATCGGGATTTTTGTTTTTTTAAGAAAATGGACTACTCCTTTAACAATGAAATAAATGCACTTATCCCATTCTGCAGTATTATAATAAACTGACAAACTGTAGTAAATACTGTAGAATATTTTAATATTTACTATTATATAACACTATTATCTAGGATTTTTTTTTACTTCACAGTTTAGCAAACATCAATCAGAAGATTAAGATTGGGCCTATAAGTCACGTGCTTAAATACACGCTTAACACGATGTAAATTACGTTGTTTAAAAAAAGTTTTTTTTTCCACTCCACTCACTCTCTATTTTTAGGGGAATTGTTTTTTCCTCTTTTGACAAAACAAAATTATTTGATTTGAATGGTTTTTATTTTTTATAACATCAAAATTGTATTTTTTGACAAATGACAAAAAGCGACCGATTTAAAAATGCGATATGGTTCAGCACATTTCATTTGGACATAGCATAAGCTTGCATGTCGGGTGACCATGTGGTGCTGTGCTTAAAACTCTGCAGTAACACCGCACAGGGTCGTACAGGGTGTGTACTGTTACGGTCTCAATGTCAGGTAATAAACAATAATTTCTTTAAAACAACTTTCAATTTAGCGTCTTAACTGTGACTTTATTATCGAGTTCAGGGCAAACGTATTTGAAAATATATCAATGCCTAACATTATTATGACTTGGTTTGAAGCTACCTGGTTGTCTATCCGAATTCATATATTGTATTTGATAATATAAAGGGTTTTGATGTCTTATTATAATGTATAATAACAGTTACAGACAATTCAGAGAGCTTGTAAGACAGTGCGAGTTAGCGTTTAGTTATTTAGCTGTATAGAATGTTAGCACAACACTGCCATCAAGTGGAGGTTTCGTCACTACCATTGAAAAACTAAACATTTTACCCTAAATTGCTACACTTCAGATTTTGAAGGCTGCCGTTTTGTACGATAAATTACAATTGTATATGAACAATATATGCATCAAGTTACCAAACAAAACTAAAAAGCAAAAAAGCGACACACAAAAAAGCAACACCAGCATAGAGATAGCGAATGACCATTTAATGATCTGCAGAAGTGTTAACCAACAAAATTTATTTTACATTTTAAAATGTCCTCATAGAGGAACAGCAAAATACACTCAAAATGATGAAATAAGATAAAACAAAGACAAAAGTTTAAGATCTGCTGTTTTTGTTTGCTCTTTCTTTTGGTATTCTGATATCTTAAATTTTGTATATCAAAAATGTAAGTGCCTTCAAAATTACCATGAGAAATTTTGTAGTCAACCCAAATAAACTGCAAAACTAAGACTCATGGTTATACTTTCTGCATCGGTTTTCTTTACATATTTTTGTTTTGTCTCACAAAACAATGACCCTGACATATGACAAAAACAGAGACATGACAACACAAATGATTATATACAGCTTGGCTCAAAGAGACATCAGTGAAGAAATTAGACCCAAATCAGGCCTCTAAACATGTCTCCCGACAGATTTATACATAGTTTATCTCTCTTTTCTTTTTACAAAGTATTTTACCACTTGCATTGCACTGTTCATGTTGGACATTCAGAGGTATGTTCAAAAAATAACCAAGAAAGAAACAAAATTATACATTTTAGGGGTCCTAAAGGCAGCATCATCAGTTAAGATTCCCCCTTTAGTTACGTACATGACAATAAAAAAAGATGAAATTAGAGGTAGGGAATAGAAAGCATAAAACAAAGGCAATTACAGATCAAGCAGGCCTTATAGATCAAGTCACAAATACAAAATATCAAAATAAAGTTTGATCAATCTCAATTAATTTAGTTTTCTCCATGGAAAAGATTATGGCACAGGACACAAAGACACTCAATCGGTAACAGACAATTAATTTTCATGGTTGATGGCAATAGGTTGTCAATCTTGTTATCTGCAATGTCTAATGACTGCTTTGAAAGTCTTTAAATATATACATATTTACAGTCACGCCTTAAAATCAGTTCAGAGGAAAGCAGAAAAGTATACATACAGTCCCCTATTGAGGCGTCAAGTGTAAACTGTACAACTCGTAATACTCCCATTTTTGTCCCTTTTGGAAAGAACAAGGGTTATATCGAGAGCCATTTCTATAAATGACATGGAAGTGACTTGTTTACTTATGATTGAACAATAGCTGCTTTATATTACATTATTTTTTACATTATAAAAATCGTCAAAGGAATTCTATGAACTGCTTTGACAAGATAACATTTTTATTCTTGACCACAAAATGGCTGGTGAATGAAGCATGTCCATGTAGTAATGTAAAGGTACAACTTCAATAAACAATTTATACAAAGTTGTCTCACTTTTTTGATTTTCATAACATAGTGCAATGACTGATCTTGATTACTGAAAGAAACAAAAAAAACCAGTACAATATCAATAAAAAAAGAAAGAAAACTTAACCCCCATGTCCTAATAATCTCAAAGATATTCACTGTTTTAAAAACCATAGATAAAAATCTCCAAAAGAAGAAAAAATAAAATAAATGATCAGAGAATTGATCGTTGTAAGTAGCTCCACTGACTCTGTGCACTTCAAAGTGGTGCACAGTGAGATGGAAGCGGCAATGTTTCAATGGATTTAAAAAGCTGGTGAACGAACAAAAAGAGAGTGAGTAAATGGCCAAAAGGGAATTAACTCTCAATATAATGAGTTCCTTTTCAGAGTAAAAAAACTGGCAAGTTCCCAAGGCTGGTGTTGGCATACTGTATGTGTGAGAAGCTGCAAACTTCTTATACAGAAGCGATAACAATCATAAGATGGGGAGAGATACTAGAGATGCTATTGAGAAGGTCCGGAGCAAGATGAGACAAGTGGCCCTCGGAAAACTCACAGGGAGGGAAAATCTGGACAACATAGGCTGGCTGTAAGGGAGAGAAAGGAAACAAAGATGTTATTTCATTGTATCATTTTCATTCACTAATGACTCCATAGCTGCTTTTCCATCCTTGTGCAAAACTGTTCTCATTGTGTAACCATTCCATTATTGGCGCTTTTCCATTGCATAGTACCCCGCGGTTTGGGTCAGGTCAGGCCAGGCCAGCTCACCTCACTTTGGCGTGGTTAGCTTTTCCATCAAGTTTAGTAACACTTCGGAGTGGGAGGGATTATAGGCTTGTCGTTATATTTGCGATGCCTACTGCTGTGACATCATACAAGTAAATTAAAATTGATCAACACAAATAAATGTTTACACATCACGTTTATCACTACCTCTGTCTTTGTCTGACAGTTTCTGTTCAAACACCCGTGGCGTCAGTTGACGGCGCTCCGCTGAGGCTCATTTAAGTTGCATTTTAGGCATATATAATGCTGACGTGCTTGTCGGTAATGTTCCGCAACAAACTGCAAGTCTGGAAAAAAAACTATTATAGTGTCCCTGATTCTGAACCTGTGAATGTTTTTCATCGCTAAAAGGGAGTTTGGGAACTTAAAGCAGAGCACAGATGACAACATGTTTGCTCGAGACAGTCCAAGCTAGCACTAAGGTAAAGCTAATTTTTTACATTGTAGCGATGACGCTGGTAGTGACGATTCTCTCAGACCAATCAGTGATCTACAGTGTTTTCACGTCACGTTTGGTATCAGCTCGGGTCACTTGGAACCCCAACCGAGGTGGTACAAAAAAAGTATCGGGTACTACGTACTGCACCCAATGGAAAAGCTCCCAAAAGTAAGCTGACCCCACCCAAACTTAACCAAACCAAACCGTGGGGTACTATGCAATGGAAAAGCACCACATGTCCTTTGGAATGTAATACAAATGTGTACTTTGTTGATTTGATAACGAAAGACGATATGTGATGTAAAAAGCAAGCAAGTTATGATGAATTATCATATTTTGTTTTTAGGACAACTACTTAGTTAGACAACCCTGCTAAGAATTCAGAGTAAAATTAATCGTGCCACGGCGAAGTGGAAAACATAACTGTAACCGTTTCCTACCACTCATAAAATGTTTGGTTTCGATCGTGGGAAAGCGCTGTGTATTAGAATAATTGTGTTACATTAAACAACTATTTTCTGAGAAGTATCCGTCAACGCTAAGTTTGCCTTGCGTCTATGTTTAAATTTGAGTACTTACCTGGTTTGAGCCTGGGTTGGGGACGTTGATAATTCCAGCAGCTTGTTTTGCTTGCAGGTAATTGATAAAACCAGTTTTGAGAGCATGGGTCTGGTTATGGACATCATCTTGGTCCAATCCACAAGGCAATGCCAACAGAAGGCAGTACTCGCTTTCAACCTAAAAAAAGGGTTTTTTAATTAAATTCCCAACACAATTTATTTAGTTTCATGGAAATTATTGATAGTCGAAGAAAGAGAATGGGATGCTTACAGTCATCCGTCTTGCAACCCCTTCAAGTTGTGATGCCTCCAAGCGCATTCTCTGGGCAATGCGAAGCAAGGGACTTCCCTCTGGTGGTGGCAGTGAGCGGTGAGCCAGAACATTGTTACCAGAAACAAAGTGCAGCTGTACTGCTGCACTGTCATTTTTTAATGCCAGGTGACCTTGCCAAATAATTGGGTATTTCTAAGGAAGACAAAAAACTATTAAGGTAAAAATGTATTGTTTTTATTAGCAATTATGATTAAATTACTAAAAAAAATACAAACCGTTAACAACTGCACCATATCAACAGACCGCCCTGTGTGATCAAGTTTAATGTCTGATCGCACGTGAGATGAGGCTGAGGATGGAGGTGCCATTTGGTTAGTAATCTGTCCATGAGGTCCCTTCTGTACAGAGATGGGCAAGTCCAACTTGGGAGTTAAAGTCACTGGAGAAATGTAAGAGGGTGATCCAGTCTCACCCTGAACTCGTGATATGTGGGACAAATCCATAGAGTTCGGGTGTCGAATGTGTGAACTGTCATGTTTTGGTTCACCAGTACCTCCCATTGACCCAATAGAGGAGACAGAAGAAGCCTTATGCCTCTGACCATGGTCAACGTCTTGTGATACCTGGTTATAAACAGGATACATAAATATAACATTAGGTACGAAATCTCACACAACTTGCACATCTTTAATCTACAGATTCCACAATACAAGATTTTTCACGGCTAACAGAAATATTAACTTTACAATATCACAAGCAGTATCTCACCTGAGATGCAATTCCACGATTAGCCACATTAACCCCAATTACTGAGTGACTTGGATATTGGGAATGAAAACCACGGATTTCTCTGTAGTATTCAGATATGTGATTTGCATTGCCAGGATGAATCAACTGTACTCCTTGAGGAGATACCATCACAGAGCTTGGTGGGTGTCCTATTATCCTGCTCTCTGAGTGAGGGGAGGGCGGCATCTTTATCTCCATTGGTTTTGGTGCATCCCTCACAATTTGTGGAGTAGTCTTTAAAACAGGGGATGACTTAGTAGACAATATGTGTGAGGGAGACTGCATTCCGTCTGGTGTTCGAGATTGACGACTTTCAACTCCTTGATGGTCAGCTAAATGCTGGTGCACAAGTAGCCGTACATCTCTGCTGTACTGATCAAAGCGCAATGCCCGGTGATGCAGACCTTTGTATTCAGGCTGCATTCCCATGCTTTCTGGCTGTATCTGGGGTGCAGATGCCCTACGATGTCCTTGTGGGTGATTTTGCATATCATCATTGCTTATGTCACCAATCTGGCCACCAGCAGCTGAACCAGCATGTGATTTCAGAACCACATCTCTGATCACCGCAGGCTGGGGAGTAGTGGGGCGTTGCTGAGGTCCAGACCGTGGAGATGCATGAATACCATAACCTATTCCAGATAAAGGATTATTGACTCTTACATCTCCTTGGGACAAATGACCTAAGGGCAAAGACTGGGTGACACTATGTGGGGGCATTATCACTGACTGCTCAGCATGGTGTAGATTTGACGAGTACTGAGATATAGGGCCAGCTGATCCCAAAACAACAGAGTTGCTAGGAGGACGAACATTCGGAAAGCTTGAAGCTGAATGACCTGATGCCCTTGGTGAATGTGAATCCTGCTTCGGTTGTGTGATCACTCGTTCATGTGAAGCCCCTGGACTTGAAATATGATTGCCTGATAAAGAAGGGTGGTGTGGGCTTAAAACTGGGTTTACATTGAAGGTCTGTGATGGTTTCATTTCAACTTTTATTGAAACAGACTCAGTTGCTCCATTTTTTTTTATATGTTGCTGCTGTGTAACTGACTGACTATACCTTAGAAGTTGAGAATTGCCAGTGGCCTGCTGGAAGGTTTTCACTGAGCTTCCTTGCTGACTGGTGTGGTAGGATTGTTCAGATTTTTCAGAAATAGGACTTTCCTGACTAATGGAGGAAATAACCGTTTGAGCATTGTAGGACTGGCCAGTTAATAACACTCCTGTGTGTCCATAACCTGTTGGTGTCTGTGAACCTTTTGGGGTGGAGGGTTGTGATGGCTGTTCTTGTTTTATTTGAGATTTAGATACAGATTGCTGAAACTCAATATCAACTGCACTGGCTGGTGGAACCTGACTAATTTTGGCAATGATCCGCTGTGATCCGGGAGTCTTTTGTCCAGAATAACTCAATACAACTACACCCTCTGATGTATTTACTCTTAAACCACTACCTAACCCCATGTTACAATGCGTGCTTTCAATAGTAGGCCGTCCAACTTTTCCTACATCATCAGATAGAGTAAGTCCATGATACCTGCTATTTTCATTACTGCCTGAACGATATTTTTGCTTGGGTAAAGATATTCCAGGACTACGATTGCTCAAAGAGATACGAGGTGTTTCCTCAAAATCAAAAGGCATAGGTATCCGACTAATGACAGAAGTAGCAGTAGACGTTATAGCCAGTTTCTCCTTTAAGATCTGCTGACCCTCACATTGTTGTAAAGAAGGTGGCTGTGGTGGTACTGTACGGGGTACAAGTTGGGTTATAGGGCTAGGTCTATCTTCACGTAGAGAAGACTTTAAAGGCAACAGAGCCTCAACTGAATTTTCATTATCAGACATCCGTGGATCGGCTAAAGTTGTTGTGAATTGTGTGGTTGGGACTGCAATACTGTTTGAAGCAGATACATACTTTGGCTCCATTAGAATCTTTCGCAATGTACTGGAGCTAGGGTCAATATCAGAAGCTTTTGTGTCAGGGGGCATGGGAGGATTTGATGGAGTTCCCCCCACTCCAGATGTAGACAAAGTGACACTAACTTGTGTTTTAGGTGGTATTGCCTTCTCCTCTGTCCTGGTTTTCCACTCAGGTGGTGTGAGAGAAGTCTTTGCAGAGTATGCAGGTGAATTCAGGCAGGTTGTGGGTGAAGTAAGGGCAGGTGCTACAGGGTCTGGAGATGCTTGTTGTGTTCTTAAATATGAAGGACTATTATTTCCAGTGTGGAAGGCTGATTCTTGAGGTTCAGGCTGGTCAACCGCAGGCTGCTCTGCCTCTTTTGGTGTGTCCAAAATCACTGTAGATGTAGCCTCATGTTTACATGCAGCAGCGACAGTGACTACAGCTGCTGCAGCTGTGGATGTTGCTGCCTTGGGGTTGGCAGTCTGAATTTCTTCTGGGATCGACTCTGGAAGTTTGACTGTTGTTGACTTGGGTTCCAACAGTGTATTCTCTGCAATCTCAATTTTTTTGTTTAAAGAAACCTTTCGACCTCTAGATTTCTTTGGTGTTTTTGGTCGTGTTCGTCCTCCTTTTTTGGTTGCCTCTGATAATGGAGATTTTGTTAAAGCTTCTGTGGTATTTGTTTCTGATGACTTCGATTCTAGACCTAAACTTTCTGGTTCAGCCTGCATAAAATTCTTTATAGTCAAGTCTGTCTCAGGTTCATTAACCTCATTTGCTACAGGCAAAACTAGTGTCTCTGTTGTGGAAAGTAGAGCTGTGTATGTTGTTGGCGCAGAAAATCCATCTGCATCACCTGATATATCCTCAGCAGTAATGGAATCAATTGCTGCAGCAAGTTCAGTTTCACTTGCTGGATTGGCCGGCTTTTCTACCTCAGTTTCATCTACTGGTTGTACTACAACAGGTGGTATTAAAGTTGGTGGTTCAGTTTGTGGTTCTTTGTATGGTACTGGATGTTGTTCATCTGTAAGCCTGGAAATATTTTCCACAGCCCTTTCCAGTTCCATTTGACGAGCAAGCAAGGCAACCACAGGATCAAAAGGAGGCTCCGGTTCTGATAGAGGCTCTTCCTTTTTCTCAGGACTATGATCATTCTCTTTGTGGTAAATTGGGATATTTGGGTCCTCTTTTTCTAATAGTGGGGCTTTGGTCTTGTTCAAAGAGTCCTCAAAATTTACAGGTTTTTCAACACCAGAATGAAGGGAATCTTTAACTGCATCCACAGTGAGATTAACTACATTTAGGGACTTTTCATCAGATGTAACTTTTGTGTTCCGTGTGGATCTTGATGTCTTAACTTTTTCGTTTTTTTCTAATGTCTGCATTTTATCTACAGGAAGGGTTTCTTTATTATCTGTAGATTTCTCCTCAGCAGGATATTCAAGTTCTTTTTCTCGTTTAGTGTGTTGTTTGATTTCATGTGAGACCTGCCCACCTTCCATTGGAATTTCATCTTTGGCTTCATCTTGATGCACTAGGGTAGCAGGCATATCCGTCTCTACTTTATCTGTCTGATTAAATTCTGAACTATCAGACATTTTATCAAATTTTAATGATTTTCTGCTTTGTCCTGCTCTTACAGGTGACAAATGCACCTTTTGAGTTCGTGGGGATCGCCATCCCTCTGGTATTATAGAAACTTCACTATTAACTAATTCTTTATTTTCAGTGTCTTCACCCTCAGAATTTTTGGTCTGATCTGCTTTAACTGGTGACACATCCTCTCCTTTCTTGCGGGTTTTAGGTGGACGACCTCTCCTGGTGTGTGGAGCAGGTGTGTTTACCATATGTTGTATTGCAGCATCCTTATCACTACCACGCTTGCGAGTAGAACGGAGAGGTTCTGTAGTCTCTTTTCCAGTTTGTTGAGGAGCTTCACCTTCATGGGGTGTTGCATAAACAGACCGCACATTCCTCCGCTGTCGTGTTCTCCCAGAGTTCACGTTTGATTCATGGCCCTGCTCCAAATCTGTAGCATGAACAGGAGATTTTGCTAAGTTCCTAGAATCAGTCATAAGTTTTGTAGAGTCCCCTCTGGGTGATCTTTTTAGCTTCTCTTTGTCAATGCGCTCACTCTTTCTCGTAGCTGGTTTCTCGTTACCAACTTGAGGAGTTGGTGTTGTGGCTGGTGAGACACTTTTTGTCTTTTTACTCTTGGGGTGTTTCCTTAGTGTTTGTGGCTGTTCAACCTCTGGTTCAATGACTGGCAACTCCACCTCAAGTGGGGATGCAACCAGGTGCACAGAATCACTAACAGGTTCGGTTTTGATTTCTGGAAGCTCCACAGTCTGTTGAGTTTGGCTAGCCTCTGGAATCAACACAGAAGATGCCTGTAAGGGATTACATTCTGGCTCAGTATTATTTAATGATGCACCAGGAGTAGGTGGTTTAACATCAAAACTCTGTTCCACAGTTAATGTCACAGTTCTTCTGTCCTCATTCAGTTTCTCATTAGATTCTGCAACTGTTAACTCTTCGTTAATCGTGATTTTAAGGGGTGTGGCATTTAGTGAGACGGGTTTGTCCTCCTCCTTTAGGCTAATTAATGGAGAAGAAACTAATGAAGAATCTTCTGACTTCTCATCCATGACTGCTGGAACATCTATGTTTGTTAATTTAGAGGGCAAAACTGGCTTATCTGACTGCACAAAAGTCTCAGAAACTTTGGAAAAAGAGGATGTTGTAGTTGGACTTACTGACATTTCTTGGGAAATTTCTGATACATTGGAAGGCCCAAGCTCTACCTCCATTATCTTCTCTTCGTCCAACTGATCAGGTACATTGGCTCTCTCTGAAAGGTGCAGCTGTTGGTTCTTATCTCTTTGTTGTTGAAGCTCCAAAAAGCGGCTATGAAACAATACTTTTGGCTCTTTGGAGAGGTCTGAACCCTTTGTTCCAGTTTGGTTCAATTGGGGATCACATATAATACTATCTCTACTGGGTCTAACTTCAGGATCATTATTTTTACGTTCAAGGTGTTGAAGTCGCCTTGAGTCCTGCTCAAAGATTGAGCTATGAAGAAAACGAGAAGCAAAGAGCTCTTGTCGTTCTTGTTCCTCATGTTTGGCATCATCCTTTTTATCATCAAGCTTTCCCTCAGAATTAGAGCGGATTTTCTTTTTTTTCATGTACCATGAAGGAATAGGTCTTGGGGTGGGTTCAGACTTCTCTTTGTCTGTGCTATTGCGAAAGTTTTTGAATTTTGAATCATGACCAAGAAAAGACCAATTTTCTTCTCTAGATGAAGACAGAGACTTGGCACGCTCAAGCAAGGCTTTGGTGTCTGGTGTTATGGTCTTATCTAATGCAAATTCATAGAACTTGTTCTTTTCAAGAGACTCAGAAGACTTTATGTCTGCCAACCTCTCTTCATGATCTCTTTTAAAGAAGTTTGGCTTCACTGAAAGGTGCCTGCTGTCACTATCATCATCAGAGTCTGACTGAACCTCCCCAGGTTCCAATTCATGCTCAGGACGTTTTCGTATACTTTCCTGTTTAACAATGCTGGTAGGGAAGCTCATTTGTCTCACTGCGCCTTGCCGAATATTGCTCTCCCAACAAAACTCCTCATCAGGCATTGATGCTTTAACTTTTAAAATCTCTGCTTGGCATGTAGGCCCTTGACGCACTGAATTATCAATGTTGTATTTACATACCTCAAAGGGAAAGCATTCTTTCTCCACTGGTGAATTATCTACCATTAACTGTGATACAGTTCTGTCCTCCTCAGCAAAAGATGTCCTAGCAGGAAATCTCCTATCAGGTTCATCATTTATCTGTCTAACGCTGTGGTAACTGTCCAGTTCTAATGCTTCTAACTTTTTTCGCTTACTTGGTGGTGAATCACCAGTTACATCCTGGGGTAGTTTTCCTACTTCATGCACAAGACTTCGACGGTCAAAGTCCTCTGCATCAGTGCTGGGTGTGCTTTCAGTTTTATCAGATTTATTACATTCCAAAAGTTGTTGCATGCGACGGTTTTGCTCCATTTGTTTTCTACAGCTCTGTGAGTGATCAATATCTAAGAGAAACCTTTCTTTACTTTCTGAATCTATTTCTAGCCTAGTGGAGAGTAATTCGTAGTTTAAGTGCTGTGATTCTTGGTCTCTTAAAGATTCCATTTCTACACTCCCATCATCAGAGACTGCAAGACTTAAACTTGGTTGACTATTACCTCCAAAAGTTTCTGTTTTTTGATCAAGACAGTCTAAGGGATCAATTGCCTCTTCAGTTGGTTCCCCAAGACGAGACCGGAGATCTAGACTGAGCCCCGCTGACATAATAGTGTCCACCTCTTCTTTTGTTGTACTAACAGTAGCCATTCTTTCTGGCTTAATTTTTTGCTCTCTCTTGTGAGTTTCTTTTCTAATCTTTTTATCGTAATCAGTGTCTTTTGGCAAATGATCATCAATGGTTCTCCTTAATTTGCCTTCATCTTCCTCCTGACATTTCCTGCTTAAATTATCAGCTTTTCCAAATGAGTCATCAAAACGCCTCTTACGTGCAGCCAAGCGGTCTGCATCCACAGAAGAAATGGTGTCAAATGCTGGATCAGTTTTAAAGTATTTTTTATTTTTCACCTTGCTCTCTTTATCCACAATCTCAACCTGACTAGCCAAGCTTTTCTCCTTGAGAGGTTTTCCTTGCTTAAAGAAATCTCTACCTTGAGTCTCTATGCGAAAAGACATACTCTTGTGGTCAGTTGAGGGGGGTGTGGTTGGAGACCGCACTGGATCACTCACAGCTTTTGTTTTTTGTTTCTCAATGAAGACACTTTCTATTAACTTTCCTTCCTTCTCTTTTACTCTTGTCAGCTGGACAACACAAGGCAGCAAATCAAGTTTTCCTTTTCCAGAGGAGTCTTTCTCTTTGATTAATGATTTGTTGGCTTTCCCTCGCAAAGTTAAGCTAGCCTCTGGGCTGTTGTCCCTGTCAAATTCAAAGTCTGTTTCTGATGATGGAACAGTGGGAGATGCAAGTTTGGATTTCCTCAACTTCTGCTTCTCGGTTCTATCCTTCTCTCCTTTCTCTTTACGGCCAGCATGACGTTCTTTTTCTCCTCCACTTCCACGCTCCGCCTCAAAGAGAGATTTGTCTTTCTCTGATTTATCACTCCTACTGTGCCTTTCCAAACGAATTTTGTCTGGCTTTTCAAAGCGTGGTGGAGATAGTGAGCTGCAGCTGCCACTTCGCTCAGATGAGTGACTGTAAACAAGATGCTCAGAGTCACTGGGTGGACGTTCTGAAATGGACGGGGAAGCAGCAGGGCTGGCAGGCCGACGTGAATGGGATGGGCTTTGATTATGTGGTTCAGTTGTTCGTCGACCATGGTCTCGTTCACGATCTGTTTCAAAACGCTCCCTTTCTCTTTCACGCTCTCTTTGCAAGTAACTGTATTTCCGAATATCTTGCTCATAGGGGTCTCGATAATCCCTGTATTCACGGGGGTCATCATAGTATCGTGGGTCATAGTAATCCCCCTGGTAAGGATCCCATTCTGAATAAAATTCTCGACCTCTGCCAGGATATTTTCGACGTGGATCCTCTGTGTAGGAGCCTGGGGTACGCACATTCTCATAGTATGTCCGGTCAGTTGTGAACTCATGATATGGCGGCCGGCGCTCATCTCTGTAAAAGCGGAAAAACAAAGAATTTGAGTGGATATGAAGACAACCATGATACCACACAACAAGTAAGACATTAAAATATAGAGCTCACCGTCGTTCAGAAATGATTTCATAGAAATCTCTTATATCCTGTCCAGATGCCTGCATTGAACGGTAGAAAGCCATCTGGCTTTCCTGGTTGGCAAAGTCAACCTACAAACAAATCATTTAAAAATTTAAGATCAACAAACAAACAGTTGTACAGTCAATCAAAAGTGCACTGGTATGATTAATACTGTTTTACAGACCTTAATTTTATTTCCTCCAATTTTCCAACCCTTTGTTTCCTTGACAGCGGCCTGCGCATACTCTATATTATTATATAAGATGAGGGCCATTCCCTTCAGTCGGTCAAACACAACCTGATAAATAATTGCAATTTTAGAAATTTATATAATTAAAGATTTAAAATGTACATTCTATTGATGAAAGTAATTAAGATATATAACGTAAACACAAAAACAGAAATGTAAAATCGCAAGTATAAGTACCTTTACAACATGTCCATAACGACAAAAGTGTCTTGTAAGATACTGCTCGGTAATATTCGAGGCCAAGCCATCTAACCACACACATGTAGTAGGCATACTCTTGCCAAACCCAAGCTGCAGGAAAGAAAAAAAACTTACTTACTTGAACGAATATTTCTCACAGAAATTTTAAAGGCTTAATTTTAATAAGAATTTAAAAAAGATTGTAAATGAAGTTTGGCTGTCAGTGAAAGGAAACCATATACTAGCCATACATATTTTGAATTATTTAATCAATTTGATCTCATCCTCACCTTTAACCTGTTGTTGCCAAGGTATTCACCATCCATTTTTTTGATTGCTTTGCAGACACTCGCTATGTCACAATACTGGAGAAAGGCATACTGGGGTGATCCGTTTACCTTTTTGATATCAATATCCTAGTAAAGGCAAAATCGTGTTAAAATAAGTAATTTTTTTTCCAGAATCATGCATGCAGATTTCCATAATATCTACTTACAACAATCTCTCCGAAACGCTGAAATATGTTTAGCAGATCGTGATAGGTTGTCGTTTTCTCCAAATTTCCAATGAATAATGTCCTTGTTGCTTTGGGGTGAAACTCATCTATACGTTCATCCAAAGGCCGAAACTCATTCTCACTCTCAGTTTCTATTGAGCAAAAGATTAGAGAACCAAGATGAGTCCACTGCTAACTCTAAAGTTAACAACAAATTAACTTTGTACAAAACATAGGGAACAAACCTGGGCCATGCCAAGCAGTGACATCAATTTGCATCCCAAAAAACAGCTTTCCTTTAGATGCACTCAGGGCTTTTTCTTGGTCCTCTTGCTGGCGAAAGAACACCAATCCATATCGGTCCTCGGAGGCACCATGAATCTGAACTGATGTCACTTTGCCATGCTTCTTGAATTCATGGAAGAGACCATCCTTTAGACTTGTATCTGAAATAACAGGTTGACCAAAATTATACACATATATATGAAATCTTTCCAAAACAATGCTCAGCAATATTGTTTTGTTGTGTTGTTTTAAAAGTTAATTTGGACTTAATTTAAATCAAACCTTACCTGTTGAGCGCACAGGGAGGTTCTGCACTTTAATACCAAAGCTTTTGCGAGGTTCATCTTTGTCTAGTGAAGGTAGAGGTTGAGCAGAAGGAGCGGGAACCGCTGTGGACTGTACAGAACGAGCTGGGGAACGATCACTGGAGCTACTGCTGGAATCACTGCTGTCAGAGTAAAAAGAAAACACACACTTTAAGTATTTTAAAGTACCATGTAAATAAAATGATATAAAGTTAAATTAATTTCCAGGAAAAAAATAAAGTATACCTGAATGTACAAAAAATATAAATATAAGCAAGTACACTTGTATTACATTGTTATTTAAATAAAAGTGTAAAGGGGGTCGCACACCGGCCACCCAGATCAGCGCCGCGCCGTTCTAAAAAAAAAAAAATTGAACAATGTTTCTAATGAGTATACGCACACCGGCGCCGCCAGGTAGCGCCTGTCCGTGCCGCCTAGCTGTGACTCAGGAAGTTGCTCAAACACAGCGCCACTCACATAGTTTAACATTAAATAACATCATATTTGTCCAAAATCATTAACGATTAACATTGGCTGCTAACGTATATTTTGCATTTTGAAGTAGACGCTATCTGACGAAGCCTGCGCTATTTAATGTGCACTTCCGGTTTACAATACCTCCGAGTTGTCCTAGACGTGACTCGACGCGGCGCTGCGCGGCCGGTGTGGGACCCCCTTAAAAGTTATACACTACAAAATATGCTAATTAAAAGTATAGTTCTACTTCAGTAGCAGTTCAGTGCACTTGAAAAAGTATACTAAATTCTAGTAATACTTAAAAACAATGTAGTGTATTGAAATAAATGGTGTCTCAAAATAGCACATGCATTCCCAACATAGACATTCTTATGTTTATCTTAAGAAGTAACTCACTTTTTTACTAATTGTACAAAATTTGTGCATGAAAATAGTATATTTAGGTAACACTTTACAATAAGGTTCATTAGTTAACATTAGTTAATGCATTAACTAACGTGAACAAACCATGAGCAATACATTTGTTACAGTATTAATTAATCTTTGTTAATGTTAGTTAATACAAAGAAAGCTTTTAATTGTTTGTTCATGTTAGTTCACAGTGCAATAACTAACATTAACAAGAATTTAATGAAGTATTAGTAATTGTTGAAATTAACAAAGATTAATAAATGATGTATAAGTGCAGTTCATTATTAGTTCATGTTAACTAATGTAGTTAACTAATGAACCTTATTGTAAAGTTATACCTATATTTACATAGTGCACTTAAAGCGGATTTTAGTGTACTTTTTTCACCTGGGTTGCTTAGTGGTGGAATGTTAAGTAAGTATAAATAAACAACTTGTATTGATTCAATTCAACTGTAGTTCATTTTCCCACCTCTAAGAGGCACTAAAGGCAAAAAAATGCCACCTTTTTTTTTAAATATCCCATCTTTGGTCTTTGCATAAAATAACATTTTTAATATTTATTTGCTAAGAATGACTATACCGGTCACCAAAAAGACAAGGAAACTTGCAAACAATCTGGCACATATCAAGCTAAACGTCAATAGTGTAAGGGTGCTGGTTCTTTTTTAAGGTTCAAATAATAGTGTTTTTAAAAGTAAAATATACATTCCTATACTAGAATAAAACATTATTGAGTAAAGCAAGATATGCCTACAAATCACTGCATTGAAAGCTAATATTTGTTTAAAAAAAAAAAGTAAAAATGTAAATTTATTTGAATGGTGAATGAGTTCACCTATTAATAGTGCTATTTTGCATGGTTGTATAGCAGCTTTACAGAAAAAAACATTTCTGTAAAGTAGAGGCATACGAACAAGGGGAAAATAAATAACATGAAACAGTAAAATGATAAAATACATGTGTAAAGCATTGGTCTTAAGGGTCAGCAATGAGATTAAACATCAAACAAACAAAACAGCATTCATGTAATGACATCTACTAGGATATGGTTGCCTATTTTTCACATTGTGGTGCTGATTAAGGCATATTAATGTTCAGTAATCAAAATGTTATCTTTTCAATATCTTTACACATTTCAACGACTTAATATGTACATCTTGAATTCTTAACATTAACATTATGGTTTGGCCATGGCATTACAGTGGTTAACTACTTTTCCCACTATGATTCAGCCATATATACTGCTTTCCTTTTGTCTGTTTACATCGCTGTACTGCCCTCTTTTTCCCACTCGCTCTTGCTCTCAGTGCTGCTGATAGGGGCTGGCCTATGGGAGTGGGCAAGGAGCCAGCGGTGGCTAGAAATTTCCAGTTCCAACTGGATCTCACGGGGGTGGGGGGAGTTCAAGTGGGCAGTGTGAAAATACACCAGCCGTTGTTTCTTAAAATTCCCCTACAGCATTTTCTCCTCCAAGCACACACTACTGATATAGGAAATTTATTTAACAACAAACCTTTTCAGATAAATGAACCACTCTGCATTTTAGTTAAAACATAGTCATAGTTCTCTCTAAAACAGCGATGGAGCCCATCCTGCAATTTAGAGGAGCAAACAACACAAAGATAGCTGTTTGGTTTATGCTTATAAAAACCACTGTTTACCAAAACACTCAATATTTACATATATTAGTCATTCAAAAATGCATCTAGCCATTAATAATCTTTCTTTTACTTAAGCAAAATAAATAAGAGGTTTAACAAAATAATCATTCAGATAAAAATTGCTTTCCAAATGACATTTAGTTCAGCTATTAGCAGAAGACATCTGTGATTTCATGTACTGATTCAGACTGAATTTGGATGCGTCTATTGTCTGGGTGTAGTCGTTATGGAAGGTCATGTGCTCTAGATGTGTGTGCATCACAAAACATATTAAAATAAGACTGGTGGTGCATGTTATAACAGAGATATAATTATGGCAAGGAATTGATAACGATAAAGATCATACTAGACGCTACTAATATAATGGCTGTTTTGAGCAGCTCAAAAACCTTCACATCTTTATCTTGGCAAAATGGGTAATTTGCACTTTAAGTTTCGTTCTATCCGATTCAAAAACAGTACTGACAAGTCAAAAAATGCAGAGGTAGTAGTTATAGCATCTAATACAACACTCTCAAACAACAAAGATTCATCAACATCAAGATTCATCAAGTATTTCCTTATCAGGTAGTTTGCATGTAGCATAATTGCGTGTAGTACGTTCACACCGCCGTCGATAGGAGTGTCAAAAAATAGCTCTGGCTGCCCTGCCAACGGCGCTATAGAAAAAGTGTAGTGGATGCTCTGACGCTCTAATGCATTTTCTGGAATCTTCCTCCGCCGTCTGATTGGTTGCCACTGAACATTTCCGTCTTACGCTGCTGTTGCTGCCGAACCGCATCAGCTCATTACCATTAAGTTAAGCTGATTTCAACTCTCCTCAATGCCCATAACGACCATAAAGCTTTGTTTATACTCGAAGCGTCCGCATGAGGACATTTGTGCGTGCACGAGACCCCATTTCGCGTGGAGGTGTGCATGGCAATTTTTGTAACTGCGCAAGCGGCTCCG
Organism: Misgurnus anguillicaudatus; assembly: GCF_027580225.2. Taxonomy (NCBI): domain Eukaryota; kingdom Metazoa; phylum Chordata; class Actinopteri; order Cypriniformes; family Cobitidae; genus Misgurnus; species Misgurnus anguillicaudatus. The sequence continues at coordinate 18,277,647 of NC_073349.2, forward strand.
CATCCGAAAATGAACAGGGAATTTTTTGAAAAAATGAGTTACTGCCAGAATCAGTATTATATCAGGTCAGTATTTAAAAGTAAATTCTTAATTTTACGCAAAATCCAATATCCGCTGTGTTATTCTGTCATCTTTTTTTCTCCCAAAACGCGATACACGCCACTCCTCCTTTTCTACAGAATGCAATAAATCCGCTCCACAGATTACAGTGCACCATTCTACACAATGTAAACAAACAATGGCGGCGCGTTGAGTACACGGAATCCTAGTTTTCCTCATCTACTTTGTACTTCGTGATCAACAAACAAACAAAAACAAAATAATACTTTAATAGCGATTCTCGGCTAAATTTTCGATTCCGGTTCTCAGGTAGGTTTTTATACTCGATTCTCGATTCAACTCAATGAATATAGATTAATACAAATACTATATTAATAAAAAAGAACAGTGAACAGCAGTTTACAAGTGGGTAATTAATAAAAAGAAATTAAAAGCAACAACACGTCTTGCTTGTGAAATCTAAAATGCTTCCATTCCTCCGTTCAATGTTTGCGTAAATAAATATGAAAAAAAATAGATTCTGCTCTGAGAATCGATTTTTAATCGACCACGTTTAAAAAAAAAACAGATTAAAGGCGGAGTCCATGATGATTGAAAGCCAATGTTGATATTTGAAATCACCTAAACAAACACGCCCCTACCCCAATAGAATCTGGACCTTCTGTTGATAGACTCGCTCCACACATACGCAACCCGGCATTTGATTTGATTTGATTGGCTATAAGTGTGTTTTGGTAGTCGGCCCGTCTCCTTTTCCAACGCGTTTTTCAAACATCGTGGACTCCGCCTTTAATCGAAGAATCAATTTTTTTGCCTAGCCCTAGCGACGACGTCAAGTAGCAATGACTATATGACTATATAAAGTGTTTTGATTAATGTCATTTATGTTTTTTTATCAATGTGTAGTACAACTGTTCAACTAAATGAATATAACATGGCAAAGATAAATGCACATTTATATAGGCTATTGATTCAATAGATTTATAGCATTTTGATAAAAAAACTTGTCATGAATTTATTGTATTTTGTGGAAAAAATAATCAGTTTTTATAATAAATCTCTGAAAATCAAGTTATGGATTTGAATTTTTTTATGTTTTTATAACCTAAAGATGCTATGTGAAAGTTTGTAACAGAAATAGTGGTTTTCATCTTGTCACTTTCTTGGTATAGAAAACACGCTTTACCGAAATTTGTCAAAATGGATTTATTCCATTTTGGAACCAAACTCTTCATATCTAGCTCTGATGTTACAAGCACCAGTGTTGTTTCAGCGAAATTCTACTATCCTCTTCTTTGTGTTTGTTTTTGACTCGATTGCTTGCGTCGCCCCCTGTTGTTTCAAAGAATAGTGCAACAGCGAGCACGTCGACTATAAACCCTCGTCTGTTTGAGCGTGCGGTTAGCGGAGACTCACGTTACAGACCAAGGCGCGAGTGTAAAGATAGCTTCATTGAAAAATGAATGACTTCCGGGCACTTTGACGCTGGTGGCGGTGTGAATGTGCAGTAAGGTTAGCTTTTCATTTCTAGTAAACGCATTAGAGTTTCTAGAAATTGTGTTAATCTTTGGAGATTATGTTGTTGGACAAAACGTGTAATTGTCAAACTTTTGTTAAACACATATCTTATTTGTGTGATAATCCAAAAGTCTATGGGAAAAATTTATGTTTTTTTTTGTGAGAGAACCAGTGTCCCGCTAACTTCCGGGTTGGCCTACAAAAATGTCATCCCTGCGGCACTCAATTAAATTATTACTACAATTAGCAAATGTAAAAGCTAAGAAGACACTGATTTCACTAAGCCAAGGGTATTCTTTAAAATGTAAATGTCTAAAGGGCGAAAACAAAAAACAGCCAAAATGCACTTTCTCTGATTAATTTTTAGCTTGAATCATAGGGCTTAATGAAATCACAAAAGTTTAAAGTTTTATGCTCAAATGCACTTCCAGCATATAAAGTGATTCCCAAAGATGAATATCTGGCCTAAAACCTGCTGGGGGCAATTCCTGACCAGATTGAGCATTTATCTGCTCCAGGGCTTCCCAACATGGCTGACTCGACAACAACTCACTCCTTTGGTGCTATATTACAGAATTGGATCATAGTGTACTTGATTTGGTATGATCTACAGAAAATGACTAATAAACACTGTAAAACTATTTATTTATTTATGCACATGAATAGTTAACAGAAATAACCATTAGATTAAAGGAATAGTCTACTCATTTTCAACATCAAAATATGTTATTACCTTAACTAAGAATTGTTGATACATCCCTCTATCATCTGTGTGCGTGCACGTAAGCGCTGGAGCGCGCTGCGACGCTTCGATAGCATTTAGCTTAGCCCCATTCATTCAATTGTACCATTTAGAGATAAAGTTAGAAGTGACCAAACACATCAACGTTTTTCCTATTTAAGACGAGTAGTTATACGAGCAAGTTTGGTGGTACAAAATAAAATGTAGCGCTTTTCTAAGCAGATTTAAAAGAGGAACTATATTTTATGGCGTAATAGCACTTTTGGGAGTACTTCGACTCGCCTGAAAAGTCCGCTCCCCTTCTCACTCTCATAATGGGAGAGGGAGGGTGTAACTGCGCCGAGTCGAAGTACTCCCAAAAGTGCCACCACGCCACAAAACACAGTTCCTCTTTTAAATCCGCTACGTTTAATTTTGTACCACCAAACTTGCTCATATAACTACTCGTCTTAAATAGGAAAAACGTTGTTGTGTTTGGTCACTTCTAACTTTATCTCTAAATGGTACCATTGAATGAATGGGGCTAAGCTAAATGCTATCGAAGCGTTGCAGCGCGCTCAAGCGCTTACGTGCACGCACACAGATGATAGAGGGATGTATCAACAATTCTTAGTTAAGGTAATAACATATTTTAATATTGAAAATGAGTAGACTATTCCTTTAACCATTATCAATTGATTAAAGATTATTATATATACACTTCCTGTAGAAAAGTCAGTGTTGAGGCAGAACATAATAAGAAACTTATAAACTTATAAGCAACTCTGTGGAATGTAGTTGAAATGCACACAAAAGGAGGTCGTGTAGATTTTAAGTGACCGAATATCTCGTGGACTACAGGTAAATTAATCTTTATGAAACGGAAAGAATATGACACTGTAAATCCGCTTGAATCTGCCTCAAAAACTGTGCTGCCCATAACCGTGCAAGGACGAGACTGGTAGGAGAGAGACCAATGACTGAAGGAGTAACAAGCTTCACTGGCAGGGATTGGCGAAAGGCTGTGCAAATGACAGCAGGGCTACAGACTGAGTCCATTTTTTGAGAATGTGCGAGTTAAAATTTGACGTGGTTGCATTTGCGTGAATGCATGGTAGAGCTGTGGAATATCATCATTTAATAGATGCATTGCGATGCTGATATGAAGCAATTATGCATTGATGCATAAAAACATAAAATTATACTATTTTGTTTTATTTTTAAATTTAAAAATGCTTTTGAGAAAAAAATCTCACTCTCTCTCTCGATGAGCAATGATAAAGCGGCATCTCATATACAGTATTTCTGAGTTAAAAGATTAAAACATTTTGCCAACATGAGGTCTTTACATCAGTGCAAAACCATTCAACTGCATGCATTGATTAATGTTGTTGTAATAAAAGTGTCCGACCAAATCACATGCTGGTGAAATCATTTGTACTACAATGTCTCAAATTCATCCTTGCGTATCCGTGACTGAGTGTGCTTTGAAAGCTGTGACAAACGAGAAAGTTTTCCAAGCCACTAAGAAAGTTGGTAGCAAAGTTGGTAAAACTTAGTCTGAAGCCCTGTAGTTGCCAGAGTACTTCAGTAGCAACAAACATGATATATAGTAGTCAACATTTAAAGTGGATCAAAAACATTCATCAAATTTGTCCTAAAACAAGAACGGCTATTGGATATTGGTTTTAAGAAAACTTTTAGGAAAGGTTTTGATCTACTTCAAATGTTGACTAGTGTATATGATATATGAAAGGGTTTTAAGGAGATAAACAATGTTAATAAAAAAAAGTCTGAAACTAGCTTTAAGAAAGGTTTAATGGTTTCTTTAGCTTTTTAGGCATCGGACTTTAAATTATCATCATATAATACACCATCCCAAATGTGAAGTAGTGCTGGGCAATATATTGGTTCAAATGATAAACTGGTTTGAATTACATGTCAACTTATTACTGTAAACAAAAGCTTGCATTGCTTGCTCCGCCTGCGGGGTCTTCAGATATGTCAACTGTCCTGAAACTGACATTGATGAGCTGCACTGCGAGATGAAATTAATCAGCATAAGGCGCTGCAAAGAGATGCTGCAAAAGATGCGAGACGCGAGTACAAAAGTCAAACTATGTGACTGTGGCAGCCCACCTTTATCTTATTTGTTACGCCACAGTTTCAAAACGAAAATATGTCAAGTAAAACAGATCTAATGTGCCAATACTGATGTCATCCAGTGCCATATTCTCAAAAAAAGCATGCACAAGTTACATGCACAAAATATTGTCAATCCGACTGAATTTAATTTGATTGAAGGTAACAACAATGCAGTTTACATGCACCCAAAACATTGCAATCTGACAAAAATGTTCGATTACATGTACATTGTATAAAATCTGAACTGAACGTCTGCAGAAGCGCACAGCCAAGGTTCCCAGATTCGCGTATCAAAATCATCCCTATGGACATTCAAAACTAGCCCAAAAGCATCCCAATGAATATTTACAGCTCAAATACCAATAACCAATGAAGGGAATCTCGTCGAGTTCACGCTTTATCTATGGATAAATGTACAAAGTTGAGTAGGAGAATATTCAGAAATTTTCTGAAATTCTAAATAATTCAAACATTTTCGGATATAGGCAATGAAAACACAATTTTCAAAATGCACGAAGCTATTTATTTGTTTAAGTAGCCTATTGTTATGAAAATACACCTGAATGCTGCAGAATGTACAGCATGTGTATAGCGCCCATTACCTTAATAATGCGTGGTGCCATTGCCTTGCTATTGCATGCTTCTGTGACGAGAATTATGTGAGACGTAAATAAGAGGTAAATATAAGACGTGAACTTGAGCACAAATGTTCTGCGCATGTGCACAATGTATTTTTGTATTCGACTGAGAAAATACTACGATTCACGTGTTTACATGCATACTTTTCTCCTGCTGATTGGATCACATATCGGACTACACCACCTCCTTCAATACGATCAAAATTTGCATCCGATTGACCCCAATCGTATTGATTTAGGTGTTTACATAAAGGCTTTTCAATACGATTGAGCCATAAACACGATTACAAATGGATTATTTGGTTGTATGTAAACGTTAGGGCTGGGTAAAAATATCGATTCATCAATGCATTGCAATTATTTGTTTCTCAATTCAATATCGATTCATCAAATCCTATGAATCGATTCAGCCCCCCCGGCCAGTGGCGGCGCTGTGGGCAACACTCTAGTGAGAGCATTCAGCCTTGTACAAGACGCGCTATATCAAAACAGAAAGATCAAAGATGGCAAACAGCAGCACTTCTTTCAAGCCTGCACCATCAACGTGATCAAACATTAGCAGAGGTGGAAAGAAACAAATTACATTTACTCACGTTACTGTAAATGAGTATTTTTTTGTGTACTTTTACTTTTTTGAGTAGTTTTTCAAATCTGTACTTTTACTTAAGTATGTTTTGTTTGAAGTATTGTACTTCGCTACATTTTAAATCATATCCGTTACAGAGTATTTTTTTTAAAGCAAGGTGATAAAGACGCGCAACGGATGATTGATGGGCGAGGGAACGCGCAAAAAGAACCATGGAGACGGACGAGACAGGCGCGCGCTAATGCAGACCCGCCTCAGTTCGAATCTTATGAAAGAAACCCCTGGTCATATTTAAGCGACCACTTTCCACTGACGCGAAGCGAGTGTTTTATTCCTATGAAGATTCATGCTCTCGAGTACGAAATTGCAGACCGGGTTTTAATGCTCATTTGCACGACGCGTTTTTAATACAATGCGCATTATTCATCGCAGTCTAGCAGCTTCGCGTCAAGTCAAACACAACTTCAGAACGTCCTCGAAAATGCGCAGCTCATGAGACATTGCAGAGAGAGAGAGAGAGAGAGAATAAAGGTCTGACATCAGGTACCCAGGTCAGGGACGCTAGAAGACAATAAACGTGTCAAAAGTATATAGACATGGCACTCATCTAATTATATGCTCATTTAAACTAGATATATAGTTTAATAAAATAATGTATGTTACCAGCAATACATCAATTACAACCTTACTATAGTTATTGTATTTACAAGCTGCTGACCACCTTCAAAAGTGCATAACTCACATGTAAAATCATTAAATAATTCCATAAATGTTTCTTAGTTTAAAAAAGCTTTTTATTTTAATTTTAACTTTTTGTTATTGCACTTTAATTGTAAAGATGTTCCTACAATTAAAAATAACTAGTTTGAGATTTATATTCCCTTGTCGTTTTTGAACTATACTAAAATCCTCCACCTCTCCCTGCTGTAAAAAAAAGTAACTTTTTAATGATTTACTTTTTACTTTTACTTGAGTAGATTTTTAGACCAGTAACTTTACTTTCACTTAAAGTAAAATATTTTAGTACTTTTTCAACCTCTGAACATTAGTAATACTACACACATTATTTAAAAATATACTCGGGTACTTAATTGCTTGTGTATTTACTTATTATTGAATCGATATCGAAGGAAGTAAATCAATATTGAATTGAATCGAATCGAATTGAATCGAAGCCTCAAGAATCGAAATCGAATCGAATTGTGAAATTGCTAACAATACCCAGCCCTAGTAAACGTACCTACTAAAAATGAACCACAAACTAAGCATTCATTTTAAAGTAAGAGGAAAATCCAGAAGTCTTATGGAAGGATCGTGATAATCTGTGAAACCACTAGAATGCTAAAAAACGTGGTATAGATTTTTGGGTAAACCACACAACACTACTGTGATGCTTGAAAGAAAATGAAAGGGTTATTGGGGTTAAATGAATAAAGCGAGAAAAGCTTGACAGACACCTGCAGCTAGTAAGATGTTTCCACTGAGACAATGACCACAAGCATAAATTCACAGCCAAAACAGGCACAGCTTAAAAGCAACCAGATCTCAACTAAACAGAAAATGTATGCGTGTTGAGGAACAAGGTTACAAACTCGATCTCAATACATGAACAATTTTTCAAGGAAGAATAGGTAAAATTTCTGTGGCTCAGACATGATTATAATTGTTAACAAAGGTAGATCTACTAAATATTTACTTGAATGGGGTGTTACCTTCTGCAAACTAACATTTTAAGTTCAACTATTGTGTCACAAAATGCAAATTAACTCCTCTCTGGATCGATGCTGTACATTTCCATGGAGATGAAAAGTTTTATAGGCTTCCTGTGGAACATTTACCAATAAACTCAACAAGCATATTTGAGAACATGTAAATGTAGCCATATTCGCACGGGATCAGTATTATCTGGGGACCTCATGTGATTAAGAAATTACCCCCCTACATCTGAATTTCGCGTGGCGCATTCACGCGGCATAAGTGACGCCAGTAATGATGTCAAGGCTTTGCATAACACCGTGTTCTAGCTACACGGGACGCCATGTTAATCAGAGTTTTTGTCTAAACAGCCGCAAAATTATCACATGACCTCGTTGTTTGGCGAAATATGTTAAGTCATTGGCGGTGGAATTTTGACATGGCCTATTTACACTGGATTAAGATCACAGACAACCACAATTATCACAAATGACTAAAGGTCACCAGGTAATACTAATCCCATGCGAATAGGGCTTTAGACAAGAAAAAAGACTAGAGCGGGCCTAATGGAGGTAATGATCTGTAATCAGTAACCATGGTTATGGACTGTTTCAGACACCTAGGTGATCACCAAGACCACTGAACACAAAGCTATCACATGTCATTATGAAAGCATGTGGCTTCAGTCCAAAGATCAAGGACTAAGCACCTGAGAAGTATCCTACTACATATGGCCACGACATGCTAATCAAGTATTTGTTATCAAGGTTATCAAGATAGTTAAACATAATCTGAAACTCCCAAGCTTGTGGGATTTTCAGCATCAACATGCTTATGGTGTAAAGGTGAATTGTGTCATTTTGTCCAACCAGTCACCAGTTTTCAAAGACTTGCCATCAAGTATTCGATTGGTGGACAGCAACCTCAAACCACTGGTTGACCAAATGTTATTGGTCAAGCTGGTCAGGATGCTCTGATAAATATTTGGAAGCTCCACAGAGTTCACACGTTCAAAGAAAATCAACTTAAGAATGTCTTTAGTTGGGCTGGGTCAAAGTATTTTAAAGTTTCAAATGAATGCCTGACCACCAAACCCTTAAAAGTGCAACACTGCAGGTCAAGTACAAGAAGTCACGAAAACATTTGACACTAAATAACTTCCCTGCATAAAATATGCTAATGAGATCTTTTGAAACGTACCTGCCGCTGCCACTGCTGCTGGTGCTGCTGACTGAATCAGAGCTGGAGGAGCGACTGCGGGATCCTGAGCCGCTGTGGGAACGCGCCGGCCGTGCGGCCTGACTCGCCAGCCTCTGCGGTGATGGATTGTGTGATTGTGAAGAGTGTGGTGAACCACTTCGACTGTGGTGGTATGTCCTTTCTCCTCGTCTCCCTCTTTCATCTCTGTATAAATCCCGATGGACCACACTGGCCAAAGTGAAAGATTCCCTCGCACGGGGCTCGTACCGAGTCTCTGTAGTCTCAAAACGACTGGGGCTTCGACTTCGTGAACCATAGTAGACTATAGCTCCTGGTGTTGACGCTCCACTTCCTACTCCTGCGGCAGCGCTGACGCTGCCACCAGCACTGCTGCTTCCCGTGACGCTCCCACCGCCCCCTGCGCTGGCCCCGGAGGAGCTCCCTCCAATGCTGCCACTGGCAGAACTGCCACTTCCACTGGCTCCACTGAGGGCCCGGTCCCTTGAGTCTCTGTAATAATCAGTCTCATAGTGGCGTGGGCGATCAAAACTACTGCTGTTGGTGCTGCGTTCATGGTGTCCATAGGCACTGTGATCGTAAGAGCGCTCCCGACTGTCTGTCGTCCTACAGGATAAGGAAAGGAATGAAGGATGGCAAAGAAAAAAATGGAAAGAATGAAACAAATGTTATTTTTCTTAGGTGGTTTCCTGATAGAGATGAGTATCAAGTGACATGCGTTAAAGAGGTGAATTATTCAAAACAACTGCAGGTGCATGTTGGAAAGTTATCCTCTTAGATCATTCTATTTATTGTAGTGCTTAATACAAATACTGACACCATGTAAAACAACTTAAGAGTTCACTGTAAAAAAAACTTAAGCATTTATTGTATATCTGCTTGTTTTTGTCTTTGCTGTAATTTGTGTTTATATTTTGCATTTTCATATTTGAATAAAGAAGAAATATGCATGACAAAAGTCATGCATGCCACGGTCAGTCACATTCCAAGTTACACAGGGTAGAAAAATGTATTAAAGATTAATGTGTTTAAAAGAAAAAGCTTTTAGTGATTTTCATAATACATTCACATTTATGCATTTGGCAGATGCTTTTATCCAAAGCGATTTAATGTGCATTACAAGCTGTGCATTTTATTAGTATGTACATTTCCTGGGATTGAACAGGAAATTGACATTTTGTGCAGCTAAATTGAGGTTTGTTTGCGTGAGAAATTGCAACTACATATCCACTGCAGAAATGTTTTATTACTATAGACGGTTTGATCGGATGCACGTGCATTGTTGCGTTTAAGCATCTGAACAGAGGTTAACTTCCGGTCTCTGTTTGTTTAATGGTATGGCTAGTGGTTTAACTGGACTCTGGAAGAAATACCAAAAATATATGTTTTGGTTTCCTAAAGATAGCGATCATGGATCACTGCTACGTCAAGGGAAGTTTGGCAGCCAATCTCTAGTTAACATTGTATACATTTATTTTACGCAGTAACGTTAGCTCAGTGTATTTGATATTTACTTTGCTTGTTATCAGAAATAAACTACTCAAAAGGACTATTGTTTAGTGATTCTTTGGAAGTTTACCGGTAGTCACGTTTGTTCCACGAAAGCTGTTTGTTTATGTTGTTACTGCTGAAACCAGTTTAGTTTCAATTTGTTTAGTTTAGTTACGAATTTGTTGTCTAAAACAACCTACTTTCTATGATTGATTGACATGACGCATTATGCTTCAAGAATGGTGAATCTTTCTAAAAAGATCAAAAGGTCTGTAACATTCTACATTCATAAGTATTCTGTTTTTAAAAAGATAAATGTTTTATCAAAAGCAATTATTTCATTTCGCAAAACTTCAATACTCTTTAGACTGCAACAAATATTAAAAAAGCAGAAAATCATGATTTAACAGATAAAAAACACATATAACCATAATAACATATTATTTTTAATATAGACACCAATGCCTAACTGTGAACTGTTCATTTGCTTTGATGTACAGTTTCCTAGCAACACAGTAACTGTTATTAATGTACCAGCTATATAAGAATATTGATTATTTTAGAATAGCTTCTCTGTTTCTATAGTAAGGTTTTAGGGAGGTCGCACACCGGGCACAACCAAAAAATTCCTGACAAAGCTGTGACTTTGTACACTGCACAAATCCCTGTCACGCCACATACATAGTTTAACATTAAATAACATCATATTTGTCCAAAGTCGTTAACGATTAACATAGATTTTATTTCCAGATGCAAAACATGCATTAGCAGCCTGTCTAAATGTCGGTTTACACCAGATGAAAGTTGAATGATTTGCATGACTAGATTACATACAAAGTCAATGCAATGACGCAATATGGGCGACGTGTTTGCCGCGAAAACATGCGCTATTCGCCTCAAAAATATTTAACTAGAGCGAATAATTTGCATGACACGAGGTTAAATCCCGCGAGTAATCTAGAGTGAGTAACGCAATGCCCCACGTTTGGTGTGTACGTAGCATAAGCTTACACTATTGAATGTGCATGTGCACTGAGTCATACCTGCGAGCTGTCGAACACGCGTCGTGGCATTACTCAACCGTTATGCGACCCCCTTTAGAGATTTAACTACTATATTTATTGTATTTAAAGACTTAAGATATGGTCACACTGCACTTTTTGTTCCACAGACTTTACTTCTTACGCGCAAATACGTCAGACCAATAATGCAAGATAAATAAAATCACATTTCACGGGATTCCAAAGTACAAGTATGTTGGACTATGATCTGTGAATTCGTATCACGTGAAGGCATGTGATCAATATGTCAGTGAGTGTGACCTTTTCAGGTGGAGGAAAAATGGAAAACAATACACAATTATATTTTGTACAAAAATAATAAAAGCAACCATAATGGTGCAAGCACATCAGGATAAATTTTGTGTGAATAAAAAAAACTACACGAGATAACATATCCGGTTGTTGCAAGGGTATGCTTAAAAATTGTGCAAATCTAGTAAGATCGTGGCTTTAGCTATTTCGTAATGCTCATTTTACAATTTTTTTGTAAACCTCTCTAAAACAATTTATTTTATTAACTGTATTAATTTATTTTTTTAAATAAACATACATTTCTGTCATTTTAATACAGTAGATGTATTGCTAGAATAAGTCTTTGTTAGTCAATAATAGTAGTAAAAATAGTATTCATATATCAGTAAATCTGACCTATTGTTCTTCAATGAGCTGTTATTATTATTATTATTATTATTATTATTATCATCATTATACCACTTGGTTTTTATTAGAAAAGAATGCTTTGGTTTAGTGAAAGCCAGCTGTGTAACTTGACTGTGATCAACCTTTAAAGTACATATATTTCATTCCTGTCATTTTCACAAGAACTGACAAACAGTGGTGACACATTGCATCACAACACTCCAAGCTCATTTGCCATCTCCTCCAAATCCATAGAGGTGTTTTCTGATTGGCCAACTTTTCTCTATTCTTTAATAATCCTTTTAACCTTTTTCTTGAAACCTTATTCAAATTATTCACCTAGTTGAGCAGAGAGGCAAAAAGCCAGGGAGTGTGAAAGAAAGTGAGTATCAGGAAAAGGAGAGCAAAGTGAGGTAAAAATGTTCAAATGCCAACAAGCTACTATAAAACAGCCTGTTTTAACGGCTACATCTGTTAGTGGGAGATGGAAAAGACAGGGGATCATACTAGGGGTTAGAGAACAGCTAATATACACATGGCAGAACATACCAACCTTTTAAGACAGCGGTAACCCGACCTACAATTCCAAATACAATTTAGGGAGACAGAACTTTGTGAGCAAAAAAGGGGGTTAAAAATGTAGAATGTAAAAATGGTAAGAAAAAAATCAACGAAGTAATCCTTATTTTTCAGGATCCAACATAATAGTTCAGCCAAAAAGAATCCATGAATCTTAAAAAAAATTACGTTGTTATCTGGGAAAAGCATACGGAGGTAATAGTTAGGAGGGAGGATGTCCAGTTCAAGTCCAATACAAGAATTCCCATACAGGTCAAAAAACAGTATGAAGATTTAAGTCCAAAAACGTAATAAATCCACAGCATTGTTTCTCTTCACAGCATCATTTCTGTTCTTCATTTAGAAGTCCTTTGAAACAAATTCTCTCTCTCGATATTTGAAGAACTGCAAAAAGCTTTTCATGGTGCCTTTGAGCTACTAAATCCCTCTTCTCGGCGTAGATAAAAAAAATCTCTGGTGCTTTATTTTGAATCCTACAGTACAACCACATTCTTTAGGATGTTGAAAAGACGTTTCCAGACGTGCCACCAAAACAAAGTAACAATGTTCTAACTGTTGTGAGTAATCCAAGTCATCTCTGGAAATATGGGAGTTGTCTTCTTGTTTTACAAATCCCACTGGAATCTTGACTGATGTCTGGAAGAAGATCAATAATCCACTGGCACAGGAATAGTCCATGAGCAGAAAGGTTCCAATTTTTGTTGCGTCTCTTCTTGACAGCACTGTATCCATAGTCTTTCTAGATCCAGTATGGGGCTTTGTAATCCAATGGGATTTTTAACATCCAAGTTGAATAATATTCAGCCCCACAACAGCAATACCTCCATGCTTTAATTTGTTGATCCAAAAAAACAGTACACTTTTCCAAATTAGAACGTATATTACTATAAATCCATTCTTTTATTATTTGGAGTTTTAAAAAAGGCAAAAATGAACTTAAATGGTTTAGAAATAAGAAATGAATAAATAAATAGATTTGCTCACTGTGTTTCTGTCACATTCTACCATGTTGATCAATGGCCAAAGTACCCCATGTAATTACCAGCAAAACCCTAACACCATGCATAATCCCAAAAAACAGCAAGGTAGGTATAGAATATCCTTGTATAGGTAGTATTAATCCAGTTTGATTAGGAATCCAGAGAATATCATCCAGAGGTTTCCAGATCACGGAAAGAATGAACTGTTCCTAAACCACCCATTTCAATAATCCAATTACCAATAAATGTGTCTTAATTCAACACTGCAATGCTGTTAAAATAACAGAGCAAAACCACATTTGGTAAGGCATTAATCCACCTTGGGCGTACAGTACTCCAGAATAAGGCAATCCCAGGTACGGTCACGGTCACCGATTCTCTCTGGCTTCCAGAAATCCCAGAATATTCTGATATCCATAACATCTTCGCTGCGATATCCAACTCAAGAGACATACGGCTCAGAGAGAATCCCCATATGCAGAGGCACGCTAAGCTCTACGTAATTATGCATTTCTGTGCACGTTCACCATGTTTTTGCAAACTTGTTTTACACGGTGAGTGATGACACACCTCAACTATCAAAGTGTGATGCATAAATTACTACCCTGCAGAGTGTTAACTTAATTTCCCTCATGTCCCCCGCCCGCAAAACAATAAATTAGCCCAATTAATGACGGAAATAATCGGGAGGGAGAGATGAGTAACAAGAAACGAATGGTCCCCCTGCCTTCAGAAAAACTATGTCCACTTACCCGTCTAGTCTGCGTTCAAAGCGTCCCTCTCTGCTGTGAAGTGACACAGGGGGCCCATACACAGGGCCCCCCGCCCCCCTTGTGAACCCTGAAACATCCCGCCCACGAGTGGCTATGGACAGGCTATCATCCAGGCCTCGAGCTGCACTGGGAATAGTTCCTGGTTCATTGTAATCGGTGCGTAGGTCCCTGTCTCCCATCTTGTTGATGGAATTATGAGCTTTCTGAGCACTTTTAATGTCCACAAAATCCACAAAGGCAGCAACTCCACCCTCCGATCCACGTTTTGGAAGGACCTTGACACTCTCCACACGTCCATATCTATTAAGAAAAAGGCAAACACATTTTTTTATAAATGATTGGTTGCCAATGCAAATGCATTACATGATACTTTCAGTCAATTATACTTGTATGAAAACACATCATGCGTACTGGGAATCTGCAAAGGCAGGATTATGACAAGAGTGGTCTGTTTTTGGTGGACCACAGAATTGCAAACAACAAATGAACCAATACGGCTCGTATTATCTTTTTCCAGTGTGATTCAAGCGTGTGCGTGTGATAATACAGCCACCAAGCAACTTGACTACAATCAAGCAAGCAAGCATCACGTGTGAAATGACATGGTGATACGTTATAAGTGATAATATTTGCTCTGTACCTTATCATGCCATGTTTGCTGATTTCACTATTGAAAAGCTCATGACATATATGGAGCATATAATCACATGCATACTAGGTATGCATCTAGTATCGGATTTTACAGCTTTAAAAACAGTTATTAACTGATTGTGATATCATTATTTACGGAACAATGTTTTATTATTATTATTATTTCAGCCATGCTTTATTTTTGTCATTATACAACAAGGCATGGCCCGGTTACCGGTTTCAAGGTATACCAAGGTTTTAAACAGTCAAGGTTTCAAAACCACTAAAATGTTCTGTGATACCGTCTCCAAGGTATAAGCTGTGCCAAATTCATTAAATCATTAAGTCATGTGATTGATTTGATTTTTACATTTAAACAAGTTCAGTATTTTACACTTAAAGCCCTGTTTTCAGATTGAAATTTCAACATATGCGGCTGCCCCGAGAATTTTCGGGTGTTTGTCGTTTCACCTCCCACATCTACAATGGGTGTATAGGTGCACTGGAACAATCCTTCCTAAAATGCATTAAACTTTCATTTACAAAGACGTGAAACTCACTGAATGGTCAGGGATGTTCACTGACATGCTCACACAAAAACCGCTACAAAAGATGCACTCCAACAGGTTTTAGCGTAGTTTTGTCCAACTCCATTGACTTGAGGTACGGTATTACTCCGCGCCGGGACTTTGTTTGTATTCTTGCAATTGGCAAAGGTGGATTATCGCCACCAACTGGGCTGGAGTGTCTATTATTTAAGCTCTCAGCAGAAGAATGTACGGGTGTGAGGCGTTTGGAAAAATAGGTCCACAAGTTTACAACGAATGCTAAAACACCTGTTGGAAAGCATCTTTTGCAGCGATTTTTTTGTGTCAGCATATCAGTGAACACCCCTGACCACTCGGTGAGTTTCACGTCTTTGTAAACAAACGTTTAATGCATTTTAGGAAGGATTGTTCCAGTGCACCTATACACCAATTGTAGAGGTGGGAGTTGATACAACAAACCCCCGAAAATTCTCGGGGCAGCCGCATATGTCGAAATTTCAGTCAAAACCGTTCTATTTCATCATAAACAATTTGAAAAAAGAACTTTAAGTGTAAAATACCAAACTTGTCCTTTAATATACATTACGAAAATGTTATATCTTTTTTGAAAGCATATTATAATTTAAAGGCTTTATTTTTACATGGCATTTGAAAATAAGACATTTTAGGGTTGCAATGGCAATACCGCAACACCGTGAAACCGTGTTATTTTTGCTAAAGGTTATCATACTGCCAAAATCTTATACCGGCTCTGTGCAGTTTAATAACAAACTACCAGTGTGTTATACTATTAGTCATAGTTTTTAATTGTTATATAGATTTCTTCTCAGTCGTTATGCCACATTGATCAAAATTGGGCCTATAAACATCGGCAGCACATAAATCGACGTGGGTCTAACTAATGCATTTATCTTCTGTCAATGTTTGAACTGTCGATATAAATGATATCCAATACATGACAGGCTTACCGATGGCTAAAATAACACTCGGTAGGCATCAGTGAAAATATGAAAATGAGGAAAAAAACAATAGGCATTGAATGGGTGCAGCTCACCCCACCGCTGTGTGCTGTGCTGTAGGTGAGCAGCTGCCTGACACACCAGTTCTCACACTCACTGTTACACACAATCACCGTCGCCATTTTACAAACCTATTCACACTGCTTATTCATTCCGCATCTTCAATAAGCACCTCTGCTGCACTGACCTGAGCTTTCAGTCACTGTAACCACATCATTCTCCCGCGCAAATGGATACAGATATAAACAGAAGATACATATATAACGTAATAAACCCTGCGTGCATTAGTAATATCTCGTAAGCTTGATTAATTAAAGCGTTTCGATTTCGTTCTTCCGAAAATGCCAAATCTAAACAAACATTTGAACAAGAGTGCATTTGAACAAAAGGCAAAGCGAACGATAAAAATGACCCGTTTTATATGTATACGTTTTCAGTTGGTTAAAATTTTATTTAATAATTGCTTTGCAAATAGCTCTTTTCTCAAGCATAGGCGTTAAGGTCTAGCCTTCATAAACTACAGCCTGTCAGTGGAGCATGGATATCTCCATCGTAAAACTAGCTACAAAAGTATAACATATTATAAACGAACGTGAGATCTGAGTTCGACTGCATCTGCTTTCCTCAAATAGTTGTTTTATAAATATAAATAAATAGATAGATAAATAAATAAATAAATATTCCAGTTAATTACAGATGCCCTAACCGATCAAAACAAATGCACATCATTTAGTTTCACCACCTTTCATCTAAACCCAAGTAACAGCTTCTGAATGAATTTAAGCCATGCAGGTCAAATTTGGGGGAAAAAATACACCCCCACATATGTTGTTGGTAATGCTGGACTTACAGCAAGTAAAGAGGCGAGATGAGAAATGGATCATGGATGACGAGTTTTAATGCTTACACTCAACGTAACGTTATAGTTGCCAGAATGTGCAAAAAGGACAGCCATACACCAGTGTACAGTACACAAGTATATTCCCCTCTATATACAAACCTTCGAGTGACAACTTAAAAGTCACACTGGTGAGGACAGACAAGTTTTTGCCACATGTTCACACATTAACAATAATTTGAAAACTGCTCGTGAAAATGGTCATGTAACAATAAGACGTTGTATTGAAAGTGCCCCTAAGCTTCCATTGTCTTACTTGACGGTCACAGCTTGCCTGACATACATGACATTTGAGCCGAGAAGGTTCAAAACAACACCCACCAAAGCTTCACAGTAATGCCTTCAGTAGTAGACACAATTTAGCTCATTCAACTTGCTCGCAGTGTTTTTAGCCATCGAGCAACACACAGTACTTGCTAGCCATACTTTTACAAATAATGTTTAGTTCTGGATTGCAATTTGAAACATACTGAAGCAGAGAGTTGTGCAGCCACAAGTAATGCGCTTATATGCGACCCTCTGTGCTAATTAGCAACCTAGCGACAACTGCGACTCTTGAGCTAACTTACTAGCCAGCGTCAAAATAAGCGAAGCCAAAATGAGCCAACTCAAATGCCATGTTGTTGTTAAAGTTGTAGCACATATTTAAGGTGCAGATTTGGGATGTTTAAGCACACACCGGTGGGTCTCTGTTGTTTTCTCTCGGCACTTGATTACGGCTCGTCTAAAGGAAGCACATTGCTAGATGTTCTCTTTGCTGAAAATTGTCACTCACCGTTTGAAGTGCTCGATAATTTTTTCCTCTCGTACATTTTCTGGTAAATTCCCCACCCATAAATGTCTGGTTTCCCGGACCATACTGCGTTTTGGTGTCCCCCGATCATACAGAAGATTTTATTGAGGTAAATCCGTCTCCACTGAATGTGTGTATGACTGGGACGCTGAGAAGATGTGCCAAGCTCGAAAACGACGAGTAGCTCCTCTGACTGGACACTACGATTAGACCCGCTTGCACTTGAAAGCTGTGTTGACTACGAGAGCCTGAACCTTGCTGTCGAGGAGCGCGCTCCGGTTCATGACGAGATCGCGCATTAGAAGGAACGTATGCAGCGAGCTTCTGGAATACCACATGAATGAAACCGGACAACACATTGTTATATGTGAATCACTTTTAATCTGATAAATGTGTATCTTTACATTGGACTAATATTAGTGTATGTCGAGTTAGATTGCATACAATATGAAATTTGAGTACGTTCTCCTAAATGCAGTTTGACATGTGACATTATTTGTGAAAAAAAGTCTGCCTAAATGCAAGTTAGACATTTTTTGAGATAGGCAGTGTATGTGGTTTACCACTGCTGCTATCTACAATAATGACTCATCGGTTATGTCTAATTTATTAGTACTGCCTCGTATAAGTTTGCAAATTGTACATTTGTTTTCTTTACAAGCATTTTGTGTTGAATAACATCTGCATGATACACTTTATTTTTTTAAATTAAGACAAAAAGCATCAAAAGAGCCATAGATACACGACTTCCTTAATAGGGTGCCAATTAAAGTGCTGGGGCATTTTCATGTTAGATGGTAATTTTTGTCAACTAAATAATTCCCTAAGGACTTACATGTCCCACTTCTTTACTCGTTATTTTGTGGGAATTTATTTGTTTTTACCCGCAGTCTCAACTACAGATAAATCTAGAACAACGCCTTGTATATGATTAGTTATTTAAAAGACAAGCTTCGCGTCAAATGTAAGCTTAATAATTAAGTTCAGTTCAGCAACTTTAGTCAACTCTCCATAATTCAAAGAAAACTACATAAGGTCTGACTAATTACAAGGCAGTTTGCGTGGCAATCGATACTGTTTCAAATAGCACAGAGAGTGACCAACCATTTCAAATGTTCAAAGACGGGTTTGACCGCTTTCCATTTATGCCTACTGACTTAAAAGAGCACGAGGCGTAAGGTTTGATTCACGCATGCGCCAGAATGCGGCAAAACAGGGACCGCAATGGCTCCATTCCGCATGCGCCCAACACGCCCACAGGGTTTTGACAAAGAGCAATTACAAAGCCCACTGACTTGCAGAAATTTCTGTAACTTGTACCGAGACGAAGCGGGTTGTATCTTGAGCAAGCCACATAATCTTCCGATTCAGTCTTCACTGGAATTGTATGGATTTTATGGATCTGCCTAAATCCTTAATATTTCTGGATTTGACCTAATAAAATCCATTGACAGTATCTTTGGGATTGGATTTGTTACACGTTGGAAATACAAAAGCGCAGACCTATTCAGTATTGTTTTATGTTATATAATAAATGAATCCCCTGGACATTTGGACACTTTATTATTCTTCTTTCTTCGTTCCTAAACCACAGACGGCTACTTCTAAAGGAATGGAGAAATTGTTTAACCGTCTGGCAAAAACGTAATTGTAATGTGTATTTATCTGACAGGAAACGATGGAATTGTAAACAAAATCCTCTGGAATCTTTTTGATAAAATGGTCCATCTGTCTTCTACACATTAAAATATCGAAAAACAGCTGCATTGGAGAAAAACAAGTGCAGGTCAAACATAACGACTTTGACATTACAAAAAATCCCGCAATCGACGTTTCTGAAGGTTTTAGGTGTTTTTTAATCGTTGAAACAGTTGTTGGCGTCATTCTACTAAAGAATGCTCTTTGAAATATGACGCCATTTTGAGCATGACCTAGAATAGACAAGACCAAGCACAACAAAAGAATACAATGCGCCCCGGCCATTTTGTTTCCAGAGATTTCTTTGAGTTTATGTTATGACTGCACTTTTAACGTTGCCCTGTATGATTTGACGAAACTAAATTGTTACAGTGTTACAAAATATCTTGGAGTGCAACTGTGTGCTACATTTAAATGTTATTGTTGGATGTTAAAATGCATTGATGACCTGCGAGTGTAGCTGCTTAATTAAAATAAGCCATATAAAAATTGTGTGTGAAGAGTTAAGGTACGTAATAACGACGTAATAACACAAAGCTATTTATGTATGAGGTACAGTCTGTCTCATAAGAAGTGTTCTTTAAATAATATCAGTGTTACTTATATTTAGGTGTGAAGTAGCTGGATTTGAATTAATCATACATAAAGTTAGTGATTTTAAATAGTTTTATTTTGATGTAATTCATTCAATAAGGTTAAAATGGAAAGGGACAGATGCATAAATAATCCTTGTGTATAAATGTACAGTGTCCATACTGTGCAAACCATAGTCCTTTATGGAATTGCTTAGGTGGCATTCCTGAGCGACCATGTTTTTGTAGAGAAAGTAGTGCTGTAAAATATTACTATTGCTGTTATAACTCTAAAATATAACTCTGCTGTTGTTTTAATCCAAGCTCAGTCAAATTTTTCCCATTTCTTTGGTCCAGTCTGGTTTCCTGGCCTTTTTATGGATCTTTCAGGAACAGGGATAACATGCTGCAAAGATGCATAAATGCAACAACAAAAATAAGTTATTACATTTAATGCTCAAAATATATCATATAATATTCTATGGTACATCTTGGGATACAGTCCTGTAACTTGTTACTTAGTTCAGTGCAGATAGAGAGACCTTAAAGCATGCATGTTAGTGCTAACCTTATATATGGCTTCCAAAAGGTCTTGAGATAGTAGCAGACATACAGCTTCACCAATGAAGCAGATCAGGACATGGAGTACATCTGACCACCTGCCCACTGTTATCAGTAAAACAAAAAGCCCACCAAGGCGCACAACAACTGTATTCAGAAGAGCTTGCTGGCCAGGCTGACGTTGATCCTCTGAAAGAACAGTAATGAATGATATACTCTAATATGGCAAGAGATTCAAACCATGGTCACTGTTGGCATGGGGCGCACTTAATTGTTACATAAACTGATATTATGGTATTTCCCCCAATAAATCTGTTTTCTTAGTCCTACTATTTTGTTCTCTTACCATTCATATACACAACCAGTAGAGTGTAGCATATTGTAAGTGGGGTCCAAAACCTCAGAGCCTCGGTTGTTGAAAGAAAATGTTGGTTTATGTTTGATATGGCAGCAATTCCAGACACACTAAAAGTTATAATGAGTGCACTGCAGAGCCAAGTTAATATAGAAGAGCCAGTAGTTAAGAGCCCAATACAGAGTCCACAGTAGCGCTGTGTGCTGTGTATTGGATACATTGTCTGAACATGTTGCCATAGTTTGCAGCACTGGCTTGCCAAAAACCAACTCAGGCCAACTGCAAGGAGGAGGCTTAGCCAGGCTTGTGGTGCCCCCTCATGGAGGAAATTTAGGCTGCAGCTTAGTGCACAGCCTAGGGAGAACTGACACTGGATGAGCTGCTGTAACAATGGATCAACTACTGAGTCCTAAACAAGAGAAAAGTTGTATTTAACCCAGAAAGAGTTAGCTATAGTCATGCAGAATTTCATTGTAAATAATTTTCGTACTGATCCTCCTGTGATCCGCGCTGAAATGACTCGGAGAGAGAACTCTAAAACCACCAGTGATGCCACACGAGATCCCACAATGGAAAGAATCAATGTTAGGACCCAGAACTGAATTTTCTCTGTTAGTCCAGCAGTTCGTTTGTTTGGTTTATTGTCTGTTTTAGGATCTGCAACACTTCATAGACGGGTGATACATGCATCAAAAAAGCACAAAAACTTAATATTTTATGAAGACCTAATAGCTGTGTATTTTTTGTATTTATAATATATTTAACAACAAAACATTTCATTTTATTTTTAGTTAACATCCTTACCTCTGATCATCAACAAACAAGTAAACTTTTAACAGGTTACGGAGAACCAAAATTCCACAAGCACCCACTATACCTGTGATTAATATCAAACAGAAGACATAGAGATATTTCACAGTGCATACAGCTTATCACTGTTCTAAAAAAAAAACACTTAAAAAAACATGTGAAAATAGTAAAATATATAAATATTAAAGATATTAATGAAACAGAATATAAATAGATTTGTTAACAAAAGAGCCATTTTATAACTCACCTTGTAAAACACTATGTAAAGGATCAATTCCTGGTGTTAACCAAGTAGGAACGCTTGGAAGTAACCAGGAAATAAAGGACGACATGCCTATTAAAGTGAAACGTCAAACAGACCACACAAACAAAATCCAAGCAGAAGTCAAAATCCCCAATACCACTGACCTTATGTTGTGTTATTTTTGAGTTGTTTGAAAACCTCATTCATGTAAAACCTTTATCAGTAGCTGATATGAGAGTTGGAGGATTGGGAGCAGAGTATCAAAGGTCACTTAAGCCTTGATTCATTTTTACACCTGTCATCTCTTCATGGTGTATTTGTTTTTGTTTTGTTTTTTGGAGGGGGGGGGTATTTTTTTCACAAGCATAAAGTTTGACTGAATAATTTTTTTTATGATAATAAATTTAATGGTTCAAACTTGCAAAGAAAGCAATACAAAGAAATTACCATTTCATTTCTGCCCTCTACTGGTGACTATTTTATAACAATTAAGAGATATTTACATACTGGAAGATCAAAGATCCACAGATTTTATGATGGCATGTAAACTTTATACTGCATGCATGAGCTTTGAACAGTCAATGCCTATCAGTCATCTACTTAAAACATCTTACATCATAAAATAAGCACAGAAATAAAGGAGAGTTTTTACATTTGTTTGTTTATTCTGATATTTACTGTTTGAAACATTACTTAATGTTTTCTGGTCTAAGAAATAAATTCTTTATTTTAGATAAGTCATTCATATTGTGAATCGTATTGGAATAGGACAGTCAGCCATCAGTTTGTGATACTGATTCTCAAATACAGCATCTTCTTCTGCACTGAAATGATTCTTCCAGTCACCGACCTCACCTAAAAAAAATCCAAATATATAAATATATTAATTAATTAATTAATTAATTAATTAAAAATATATATATATATATTTGAAAAATGTAAGTAATCACCTTTTCTCATAAAATCTGAGGATGTACGATCAAAAACTGTGTCTGGGATAGTCGAGTAGTTTGCCATGGGATTCTCCCGCATAGCAGAAAATTTTGTCATTTGTACAATGCAATCTATTGCACTTTCTGATAACTGTCGTTCAAGAAATACAGCAATGCGTTTCACCTCACGAAGAGGGTCCTAAAAATATTAATAGATAATATTAAACAAGTAAATTATGAATATTTTGAATTTGTATGTTGTGTGTAAGCAGGAACAAATAAATAAAAAAATTCATTGATGAAGGGTCAAATAGATGGTTTAATTGATATTGCAAACAGACCTCTTTCATGTCTTCGAAGAATACGTAAAGGATTCTCTTGCTATGCCTTTCCCTCCAGTATCCTTTAACATGGTCATGCCAAGATCCCCAACCCACTAAAAAGATAAAATTATCAGAAGTTCATCTAACATTTGTCTTGCATGACTTACATTGGGCTGCCATGAACTTCTCCAGAAATTGTTGCCAAGAGCCAGGCTCTGGCTGGTTCATACTCATGCGACTAAAATGATAATATGAAACCACAGTGTCTTTGGGATTACGGGCCATATATATAACCTAAAAAGAGAATAGATCCTTTAAAATGAGTTGTTGATTTAAATACAGCACAATAACAATCTTAAAACAGCAAAACCTCTAACCTTGCAACCAGCCTCCCAGAAAGACTGAGGCACAAGTTGGATAGGAAGATGAGTTTTGATTACACGTGGGGGATCCATGGTGTCTAGAATACTTACACCGTCTATAAGTAATAATATTATTATTTCGGATGCACATATATAGGATAGATTAAAATATGCATGCAAAAAAATTTCAGTTTCTGTACAACATACCAAAGGGTACACCTTCTGTAGGGGCCATCTCTATAAAAGGCATTCGCACATGAGTGGGAGCGCGTTTGCACTTTTCTGCATCTCCAACATTTAAAATTTGGTCCACTACTTCCTGTAACCAGGTAGTTCCTATTACGGATAAAGCGATTGTATTGTTATTTTCATTATGCTATCGTTTAATTCTTATTCCTTATTGTGCAAATAAAACAGATCTGCACCTTACCTGATTTTGGATAGGTGGCAATAAGCAAATCCTCTTTCGATGCTTGGAAATTTTCCACTTTTGTCCATTGTTTCACTATGCACTCAAGTAATGGGATACCATGAACTTGACCCAATGTCCCGCGTACTTTTTTATCCATAATTTTCCACCTTATATGTCAAAGATTAAGCATAACCATTTTCATTAAAATTTGCACTGAAAACAGCTAATGTCTCGACTTTTAAAGAAGTTTTTATTAGTCACTTCGTTATACTTCATGAAGTTGACCTTACAAATTTTATTTTGCAAGCTAAACAATTTTAAGGCAATATTTTTTCTCAAATCTTCTATATCGTCAACTTACAGACAAAATATTTCAACAGGCGTTTACGTACGACGTTTTCGTCCTATGCTTATCTATATTACCTTTTTCGGTAGCCGCCAATTGAAACTATTTAAAAAGTAAAAAAAAAAACATGTAAATGTGTAGAAAGCTATGGTTTCAGTTTCAGGCAGACAGATCTGTCGACGGCTGTTAAGCTGTTAGACTAGTCTTACAGGTTAGTTTTATTTTTCAAGGCTGGTCAAAGTTCAAAGTTAATGCATTTGGCACCTGTACGGTGAATTGCTGTTTTGTAGACCAGTGGTTCTCAAACTGGGGTCCAGGGCCCCCAGGGGGCCGCAAGATGGTGCCAGGGGGGGCCCAGTTTTATGAAATTTTATAAAATACATGAATTTATCATGAATTCTGTGAAATTAAACCTAAAAAAATAAGGCAGCACTACTTTGGATAATTTAATGTTTTGTTTAATTAAAATGTGAAGTTTTAGAACTGTTTTTGTCATAAATTTTCTTTGGGGGGGCAGCGAAGGAATGCACCATACACAAAGGGGGCCGTACGCTGAAAAAGATTGAGAACCACTGTTGTAGACTATTTAAAACTATAAATACATGTGTTACACCTGATTCGTAGAACTTGTCATAACAGAACCAAAATCGAAAAAAGCTCAATAAAAAAAGAAAAAAGAAAAAACGAGTGTTAGCAGCTCTAGCTGTCAGCTTTCTGTTCATTTGTGTACATTTATTTCCACAAGATTCCTCCGTACAGTCATCCTCATGTCCTCCGTACAGCAGGTGGCGGTGTGGTGTAACACTTTGACTCACTAAGCGGCTCTTTTACGCTGTAGAGGGAAAATGTGCGTTAGCTTGTGGATCGAGGGAACCCCCTAGTTAGTAGCTAAGAGTGGAAACATGGATGATGAGGAGGTCGCCGAGAGTTGGGAAGAGGCTGCCGACAGTGGGGTAAATACGCGATAATGTACTTTCTTCACACTCGTACGAACTCTCATCACAGTGTAAATAGCTTCACGTGGAGCTTTAGGGCGATTCATACAACTAACTAGCTTCTTGCTAGCGCGCTAGTCACCCAAGTGTGTGTGTATAGAGTTGGGAAGTAGGCCACAGTTAAAGGGAAACTAGTCAGATACCGTGGGATATTTCCTATTTTTAACCGGTGTGAATAAATAGTGACGATCACGATCTAAAGTTACAGCTTTAGCGTCATGTTAAACAATATGTCTTATAGGCAAGCGGCATGATGAAACGAGATTGCTTGCTAACTAGCGCTAGTTAGCCGGGAGAAGTTGTGTCGAATTAGAAAAGGTTTCTTTGCCATCGCGTAAGAAATCAAAGATGGCTGCTCCAATGAATTGAGACCTGTTGGGTGTCGTGCTGAAATAAACGTAGTCTTCAGTTTAGTTATGTTCAAAGTTATGAATTGAAATGTAACTTACGCCGATTTCAAAGTTCCGGGTAGTCTCCATTCAGATAATCAACAGGCAGTTAAGTTCTCAACACGTCTTTGAGGTCTCTTCAAAAGATATTATTGGATTATTCAATCAACATGCCTATTATTTTAGCAAAAGTGTTTGAAGTGATGTGGAAATGAAGGTTTATAAAAAGGTATAGTTATAGTCATTTACTATATGATAACATTTTATCAGATGATTGTATTTAGATCTGTCTTATTTCATTTGCATGACTAACCTAAAACTTAAAAAATGACAATTGACACTTGACAGTAAAGGTTAATTTGTAAGAATTAATAATGACCTATTGTTTTATTTGCTCTGGTGTAGTAGCTTAGCTTAGAAAAGTGTAAATATAGGAATAAATAGGAATCATTTGTTTTATGATATAGCAATATGCACTCCTTTGTGGTTTCTCATGTTCACTGTTAAAGTTAAATCATAAGTTCAACATTGTTTTGACAGTAACACCTACAGCCTGACCACTGTAAACATATCTTCCCTCCATTAAGTCTTTTGCTTTGATAAGCCCTCATATTGTCAGAATACTCAAGCACCACTCTGTAATTTGGCCCTGCCATTAATTTAGCCACAGCACTAGAGATTTATAAATAACTTTGTGAAATTGAAAACTTGATGTTGCAGCAGCCCTTCCTTAAATAAAGCACTTCACTCATATTACTATTACTTATAAGATTGCCGCATAAGTTAAATCTTAATTTCTTTACTCAGGAAATGGAAAGAAGACTAGAGGAAAAGCTTCGAATCAGTCAGAAAGAGAGGTATGTCAGGTCATCCTCAGGTTTTTGAGCCCACGTTCTCCCTTATGTGCTAGCTGCAATCATCTTTTGATGTCCCTTTCAGACTTTCAAGTGGCAGTTCAAGCCGATCTCCAATGAAGACGGCGATTGTCATCCAGGATGACTCGCTCCCTGCCGCGCCCCCACCTCAGATTCGTATTTTGAAGCGACCCTCCAGTAATGGATCCTTGGGATCGTCTGTGACGCAGAACCGACCCTCCCCGCAAGTGAAATCCTTAGCTCAGCGAGAGGCTGAATATGCAGAAGCCAGGAAGAGAATACTTGGCAGTGCTACACCTGATGAAACACCCCAGGAGAGGCCTAATTCAGACCGGTAAATTACTGACACAGTGAATAAAGTGGAAATAAAACTTAGATTTATGCACGGTTACTGCAGTTTGTGGGAGAACTAGGGTTCCTACGGATCATGGAATTTAAAAGGTCTATTCTAGGCATTGAATGTCAGGGAATTTTTTGTCCACATCATGGAATATTAGAGATTTTGTTTGTCGCATTAAATCGTAGTTTGCATTTATCAAAAGGCATTTAAAGGTGCCAAAGAATGCATTGAAATGATGTTAAATTGAAGATGTTGGTTCCAAAACGCGATAAACACCATTTTATTTAACCGTCAAAATCAGTATTGTATCAGGTCAGTATTAAAAAGTAAATTCTTAATTTTATGCAAACTCTAGGGGTGTGATATCGGCACAAAAAAACTCCATATCGGTCAATCCCTACTCTATAACCGACAAAACCGTGTTATTAAAATATATTTTTTAAAACATTTATGATCATAGAGAATGTTTAAATACTGATTAAAACAATTTTTAACAGTCTGTGTTATTAATTGTCTATGTCGTTTCCAACTGTATTTGAATCTTTGGAAAACAGCATAAGTGAGATGTGCAGTTGACTCACGAACATGGAGAAAATATCAGGTCAATTGACCGTTCGCAAAGATCCAACCCCCTTAGTTACTGTTGCTATGTCCATTTCCCTCCAAACGGTTATGTTACGAACCGTCACATTTGACTCTCGTCATAACCGTCATCACCAAATCCGAAACCAGCACACCCCTAGCAAAATCCAATATCTGCCGTGTTAGTTTGTCATCTTTTCTCCCTTTTCCCAAAACGCGATAAATTCTCAGCAGAATGCAATAAATCCGTTTAACAAATCACAGCGCACCATTCCACGCATTGTAAACAACAATGGTGGCGCATTGAATACACACAGAATCTTAGTTTTCCTCATCTACTTTGTACTTCATGGTCAACAAACAAAGAAAAACAAAATATGGCATTGATAAACCTATGGTGGTTTTCTGTGACAGGGAGAAAACGTAAGCCATCAAAATTGAATAATTTACGCAAGAGGCACTCGGGAGACAGAAAAATGCAGTTTGATGCTTGTTCTCCCGACAGCATAAAGCTTCTGTCATGCTAACACATTGACCCCAGGGATCTTATGAAAAACTTTCCAATATTTTACTCGAAGTCAACGAAAATCGAGCAGGACCAAAATATTTTATAGCTGATCGCTGTCAAAAAAGCAACGACGTCCCAAGTATAGCAGCAGCAATGACAGTGTTATTAATATGACAAAGCAGGCTAAGTGTTTTGATTAATGCCATTAATGGTTTTTATCAGTGTATACCGCTAGTCAACTAAATGAATATAACACGGCAAAGATGATGCACATTTATATATTGATTCAATAGATAGTGTTTTGATTTATTGCATTTGTGGAAAAAAATAATCAGTTTTTACAATAAATCTTTGAAAATCAAATAATGGATTAGAATTTTTAATGTTATTATAACTTATAGATGCTATGTGAAAGTTTGTAACAGAAAATAGTGATTTTCATCTTGTTACTTTCTTGGTATAGAAAACACATTTTTACCGAAATTAGTCCAAATGGATTTATTGCGTTTTGGAACCAAACTCTTCAAACTCTCTTGCTGATATCTACATAGAAGGTAAGAGGCTTTATTAAGTGAAAAAAATGGCCAGAGACGTTTTAACATATCCATTTACAACCCTAGGATTTGGCTTTGAAATTGTCTATTATTACGTTATTTGAAAGGGTGATGAATAATAATGTTGAGCTCTGCTCTGATTGGTTGTACAGTTTTACATTCTACAGCACCTTTAAGCTACTTATAAACTCAGTGTACACTACATTATCAGGCTTACGGCATCTCACACATAGGTTATAAAAATTAAGCTTTTTAGTCAGGGAATTTGACATTTGGCATGGAGTAGGAACCCTGGAGAACTGTACTTTTGTTCATGTCAAAATTAGTATTTTTGAATGATCTAAAATATGTTTTAAAAAGGTTTACTGTCATTTTTCCCCGATCAGATCCCCACGCGGAAGCAACCATACACTTTCGGAAGACAGCAGATCAGGAAACCATGTGGTTCGACAACCAGCAGGTCCAGATGGTACACAAGGCTTTCACCAGCGCAGATAGGAATAACAGTGTTTCCTGGGAGAAGTCATATTGGGTCGATCTCCCAATACAGTCAAAATTCAAATAATTTTATCAATATTTAGAATATGGGATGCTTTTCGTATAAATCTAAAACCCTCTCAAATCCACCACGGCACGTATGCCAGTGTGTGGCACTCAGAGGACAACGTTACACAGAGGAGCGGATGGGGAATGTTGCATTCCCGGTTTTACACTGTGATGAGGACCTCGCTTCCGGACACGGCTCACTGTGACGTCCAGCCCCGCGCCTTTAAATTAAAGAGAATACGGAGGAAAACAGAACTGCAGAACCAATGTCCCTTACTTCCTATACTCAGCCGTCACACCATTTGAGCAAGCCGTGAAAATCCCTTTGAAAAGACATTAGAAGAAGAAGATAGCGGTGACAAAGGCAGAGCTGGAAGTTCTGTCACCATTGCGGTATACATGATGACATTAGGCACCAGCTTCTTTCAGCAATAATTCTAGATTGATCATGAAATGTTCACATCTTCTTTCCCCACTGTTCCACCCAAGTTGTTTTGTATGTATTGTGTTTGTTTTAAGTTGCCATATGCTTTTAAATCGGTAAGGAACGGTGAGGTCGTTGTGGAAACTCAAGCTGACTTAGTTTGTTCTTTATTGTTTACGGTTATATTATTTTCATATGTTGTTTTATTCATGGGTCTTCCTCTGACTGTCCTGATTTCTACATAAAGTCAAAAGAATAAAAACAAACGAGTAGAGAATTAAACGAGTGCAGCAAATGACATTTTTAAGCAGTTTCTATGCCTTTTAGATGATTTGAGGCAGTAGTCATTTTTAGAGCTGTGTATTTTAATTGAAATCTAACAGATAAGAGACTTCTGTATATACGTGTTGTGCTGGGATAAACCAAAGGGAGTGAAGCAGGGGGAAAAACGATTACGCTGGCTCCCCTCGCTTCACTTTCTCATCAGATCTGCTGTTGACCATTTTCTTTTCTTTCTTTTTTTTACTGATGTAGGAACTCAGGTTGTTTTAAGGAATTATGAGGATGAAGTTGTGTATGAGAGGATAGGCTTTTAACTGATCGATGGTGCAATGTTAAGCTTTCATGAAGTAAAAGCTTAGGTGGTTTGAAAAACACCTCCAAGACTGGATTACAGATAAGATATCCTATAAGAGATTATTTAACGTTTATTGAAACCTAAGATGTGTGCATAGCACCAGTGGCTTATCAAGGCAACTTTAAGTGTTAAGTCAGTTGACCTATAGTTGCTCTGGCTCTTGCAATACAATGTCCTTTTATGAAGAGCCATACTACCTTTTCTTGTCACCCTAAAACACCTTGCTTTCCTGTGCTGTCCATGAATGATGTCTCTGAAATGACCCTGAAGTTTATGGTGGTAATACCCTTTAACCTGATATGTCATTGTTCACCTATTGTGCTGTAACACATCAGACCAGACAGGTTTGTCTGAATTCCTGAGAACACAGCAATCTGCCTGTAAATACTTTTAAAAATGGCCATTTAATAAAGACTTTTTAAATAACGTTTCTGGATATTTTTCTTCAGGTTTTGGTTTAACGTTGCCTATAGGGATATTTTTCGCAGTCTGTGAAAGACTGTTTAGGTGTGAAAACCCAGCTTAAGAAATTTTTCAACACATAATCAACCTACATAATTTAAAGAACATTCTCTGCTTCCAAAATCAATTTGATTGAGTCTTTAGCTTGGATTTTTCCATACAGGTATGGACACTCATCTCAACCGATACCATACATTTGAGCAATAATCTTAAGTTTTCCTTATGCTTACCTACAATTTTACTTGAGTCACAGAATAGGAATGAAATTCAATTTCACAAATGTGGGCCATGGTTACTGGTTACATTCATAGAAACATTGAAATTATGATATTGAGTTGAAATGTGTTGTTTTGTGATAAACAGAAACACACAACGTCTGTAAGGGTTAACCCCTCAATACCCTGCGTCCACTGGAATGGACATCACGTTTTGTGGTTCAAACCAAAAAAAAAGGTGATTAACCAATCAAAATAAGGCACACTGATTAAAACACCTAAACAATCAGGTCTGAAGGGGTTAATTTTACATTTCAAGTCCATGTTAAATGTCCCGTTCTTCCTGTGTTTCTGAAGCTTTGATTGTGTTTACAGTGCGCACTATGATGTGTTCATGCACTGCAAAAAAAAAAAATTCTTCTTACTTAGTATTTTTGTCTTTTCAGTAGAAATATCTAAAAATTCTTAAATCAAGGTGTATTTTCTTGATGAGCAAAATGACCTAAGAAAATATGTCTAGTTTTCAGACAAAAACTATAATAT
This sequence comes from Misgurnus anguillicaudatus, assembly GCF_027580225.2. Taxonomy (NCBI): domain Eukaryota; kingdom Metazoa; phylum Chordata; class Actinopteri; order Cypriniformes; family Cobitidae; genus Misgurnus; species Misgurnus anguillicaudatus. Next base: position 18,309,324 of record NC_073349.2, read on the forward strand.
TTAAATGAATTTGTGCTTAAAACTTTTAAAAAAATTATCTGCTAAAGGGGTTTGAAATTTTTGCTTAAATTAAGTGTTTAAGAAAAAAGAAAACTTATTTTTAGATTTTTTTTTCTCACCCCATTGGCAGTTATTTTTGGTTGTTTTAAGCACAAATTCACTTAAATTGTATATTTTTTGTCTATAGACGGTTTCATTGGAAGCACGTGATACACGTCTGGATCCGAACCTTATTTCCGGTTTCGTTTTTTTAATGCTCTGACTAGTTGCTAAACTGATCTCTTGAACAAATGCCTCGTCGAAATTAGCAAATGTTTAGGTTTCCTATGTAATCTATGTGTTGTTTTTTTGCTTGTTATATAAATAAACTACGTGTAAAGAACTTTGTTGTTATTTATTCTCAGCGGAGTCCACCGGAAGCTACATGCAGCCGCTTGTCTATGTTGTTACTGCTGAAACGGTCTTAATTAGGTAATTTTGCTCATCCAGAAAAAGCATCTTAATTTAAGAATGTTTAGATATTTCTACTGAAAACAAGACAAAAATACTAAGTAAGAAAGCCATATTTTCCAGTGTGTAAAAAAAACGCAGTATTTTTCACACAATTTACTTATCTCTGTGCCGCTGTTTTCACTTTCCAAAAAACGGGCTGATGTCTTCCTTGTTCTATGAAGTCAATCCCTCAGAAATACTTAACGAGTTCTGATTGTTTAGTTTGTTTAGTGTGTTGTGTTGTGATTCTCGACAGCAGGGGCACGTTCAATCTCACACCGGTGCGCAACGTTTTGCTACGGTTTCCGGGTTGAACGACATGTTTCCTTGAAACGGTGTGCAACGGAATGCAACAGGTTTTAGAAGCGTTTTCTCTTGTTTGGTGGGTGTGTCAGAAATGTCGGCCCAATCAGCGGCAAGATGTATAAAACCACGCGATAGTAAAGAGACAGCTCGCTCAATGGGTTCAAGTTGGAATGTTGTCTTTCATTCTGGACGGCAAGGTCAGTGACTGTAACATCGAGGGTATTTTACAGTATTAAACACACATTTATAACGATTTCATCAGGCTTCAGAAACATTTTAAAAAGAACACAAAGAATGGCCTCTCAGCTACCGTAGTTGCAACTTTAGCGTCATCACAACAGGGTGTTCAATGCTTCACCGTTTCAGTTTATTAAACGTTGTGCAACGTTTTGTCGGGGCTGAACGCAGCCCTGCTTAGCTTAGCCAGAGCCTGACGTATTCCTGTGGGCGGAGTTTAGTCTTATATTGACGTCATTCAGCCGGGAAGTAAAGGGCTGTAGTCCAATCAGGCCTTTAGCTGTAGGCTATGAAAGGGGAATTCTGTTAAAGAAAATATATCGTGTGGCAGTAAACGTTGAGCTTTATCATTTTGCAGATATTATTTATGCTCTAACAGCAACATTACACACTAACTAAAGTGTGAAAAATGGGATCAGGAAAAACGTGACCTTTAACTCGATATTAAATATGTTCTCAGTTTGTAAAAACAACCAAAAAATTTAATATTAACAATCCAGGCAAATTTGAATAATAAAAGAAATCAAATAAATTAAACAAATTAAAAACACGCACGATTTTCTGCTCTTATGTGGGGGACGTGTCCAGTGTCGGCGCTGAAACCACGCCCACTGTTCGTGATTGTGTTATGGTGCATTTTAGGGGTGAAAATTATTATTTTTACTAATAATAAACATACATTTGCATAAAGCATCCATATTTGCCCATGTTGATTAGAGTATTAAAAACTTCAAGTGTGTTAAATTAAGGTAAATATAGAACAGATAAAAATGTGTGATGAAGTTGCGTTTAATCACGAGTTGTAACTCATGACACGAGTAGTAACTCATGACAATCATGTGATTAATCTAAATTAAAAGACAGCTTTAGTAAATACCCTTTCATGTGCTGAAAATGTGATCTAGCGTACGCATTGTGGTAGAAATAATTCCATAAACGTGTTTCAGCAATACATTTTTACCATTTTTAATGTGTTTAGGAACAGTTCTCTTAAATGACTTTACACTGACTTTATAACAATTGTTTCTTTACCCGAGCATAATGAAGTGCGACAACCACACAGGTCACCGTATACTTTCACTGTATTGGAAGCACTACTAGCTTCCTTTGTCATTCTTCAAAATAATTTTATAGGTTTAAAAAGGTTCGAATGATTCCAGAATTTGTATATGGTTAAACAACCCTTTTATCCGTTCAGCAATTCAGATCGGCGTGACTCAAATAGTAACATTCATGAAAGAGTTCCCAGCTTACCTCTTTTTTTCACCTGTAGAGTACAGCCACTTATTCAAATAAACCAGCACACCCATTCAAAAATACTTATTTATTCAAAATGTATTTGTTAACTTTGCTTTAGAAACACCAACACTTAAGAGATCATTAGTTTACTTCAGTTGCTGTATAAAGTTCTGTGCCATATATAATAGGCAGACAAGGATAGCATCCGGTACACACACCTAACCAGCGCTTTAAGAGGTGGTACCAGATTTGGCGACCTTGAATATGTGTAACGGGAGAGCCAGAATGCTAAAAAGGGAAGCTGGTGTTAGCTAACACCAATGATGGTACTCTGTGGTGGGTACAAGGGCTGGTTCAGTGGCGGCCATGAGGGCGTTTCTGCCAGAAGTATGTTCAGACGTTTGTACTGCTTTTTGGACTCGCGTTTGCCTCGTAGTTTGCGAAGGCAGTTCAAGGCACCTCGGTCAATGAGAATCTACGAAAAAGAGGAACTCCATGAGTAATGCAAATTCACATATTTTATTCAGTGACGTTCTAGGTATACTTGTTCTTACCTCAAGCAGGTAGCATATGAAGAAGTTAAGTGCCCCTAAAGCCAACAGGAGCAGTTTATAGTTCATGTCTGTAATGTCATAGATCTTGAGAATTTTATGCATGATGGTATAAGGGTTAAGCACCAGCCAGATCATTAATGCAAAGAAGATCAGCAGCGTACCTAGAAACCAAACTAACAGCAGAGAAAAAAACATGAACATTTTGTTTACATTTATGACGTGAGGAATAATAAAAAAACTCACAATTGTAAAACAGCGGCTTTTTGTAAGGATATCCTTTAGTTATCACAATGGCCATGATGATATACTGAAACCCTGATAAGGAGAATACGCTTGTATTCTCCATGTTGGGCAAGTTGGCCGCCCCTGAAACAGTGGCGTTTAAAGGCACATACCTGAAAACAGTCACAAAAATTAAAAAATAATAGTCTGGGGCTGAACATCTACTGTAAACTAGGTCTCAGGCAAACTACTTACCAGTCTTGAGACATGGTGATAAGCAGTGCAGACACCTGTGCTAGGATTAGCAGAAAGGTGTGCACCAGTAAACTGCCCAAAACTGTCAGGGACAAAAGACTGGCAGGTGGTCGCTGGACATGAAGCTCATCGCTGGGCCCTCCCCGTCCCATCACTATAGCCAAAATTGTCACCAAGATCAAGTCGATAAAGAGGAACTGCAAGTCACTCAAGTTTGTTTTCTCCTACAGTAGGAAAACCACAGTCGGTATTGTTAAAATGTTGATTTTAGCTGATATAAAATGTGTTGTTATATACTTACAGTGTAGAGTATTAGCACAGAGGCAAACTGGATAATACTGTACAAGGCCATGTACTTGAAAAGACTGAATGAGGTCACGAGTGAACATCTGCCTTCCCTGTTTAAAATAAGTTTTTATATCAAAATAAGTTTAAGCATTTCATTTCATTTTAGAAAACAATACATGCAATTCACTATAAAATACAATACGCTATTTAAGTATAATTATGTTTATGGGTCAAAACACAACACCGGTCCAAAATCACATGCCCTCTAAGTTGAAATCTATATTAAAATGTAAATGCACAATTAAATATGGGCCTTTATTACATCAAGAAGAGAAGCCAAGCAGATTATCACCAATTTATAATGGCATTTTATAACAGTAAACGTGCATTTGGAAAAAAGCACCAAATTTATGCGTCATTTGTGTTACCAACATAACACAAATTGCTTGGTCATTAATTTATTATTTGGCAATAATGTTACAGCAGTTGCGAATTTGAAGAATTAATATGACAAGTTTGCAGCTAGTACTGGTGTTCAGTTTTCACCCTTATATTATTACAACTTGGATGTCTTGACAGTCACAAACATGAAGCAATGAATAAAAAATAATCCATGCTTATTTCCTTAATGAGCAGAGGTACACAGCTAATGTTGTCAGACTTGGATGTGAAAGGAGAAGCCACGGATGCCTCTGCCTCAGATAATGACACTCCAGCATCTGCAGCCCTCAAAGCTCCACAGTCATTGGCTCCATCTCCACACATTCCCACTTTATAACTTTAAAGAAAGAAGGAGAAACAGTTAAAAGACACTGATCATTTTAGAAAAGGCATTTTAAGATATAGGAAAAAGAGGATGTATCATGAAAATCAGACTATAATTGGGTTCCCAGTGTTTCTATCAACCTAGAAAATGTGAAAAAGATCAACCCAGTAGTAACTTAGTTTTGGTAAACTATTCTCTGCAAACATGTAAAAAATAGGTCATTGAAATTTGGCTCCCCTTGTGATGTCAGAAGGGGATAATACCGCCCCCTAATCTGCACTATTAAACCACGGAACTGTCATTTAGTGCAGAGATCAGCTCATTTACATGTTAAAGGACACACCCAAAAACGGCACATTTTTGCTTAGGCCTACAAAGTGGCAATTTTAACATGCTATAATAAATTATCTATATGGTATTTTGAGCTAGAACTTCACATATGTACTCTGGGGACAACAAAATATTTATTTGACATCTTAAAAAAGTCTTGTAAAAAGATATTAAAAGATTTAACCAGATCCATTGTTCTCAATATTAATTTCTTTGGCATAAACAGTACTGTATTTGTTCAAATGCGTACTCTCTCCAAACCCACTCGAGTCTCGGGTCGAACCTCAGGTTTTCGAATCTAAGTGGACCTGTGAAGACCTCTTCTCTCTATACTAATAATTGTAAGCATGTTTACTGAATTTATTGTAGTTTTAAATGTTAAAATATTGATATGCATGTCAGTTCTTAAACAATGTATTTTTCAGTTCTTTACTACACCTTGTATTTACATTTATGCATTTTATTCAAGTGACTTACGGTGCCTTTAAAGCGTAACTAAACCCCTAGTCAGAGCCTGACTCCACCCACTGGCAATATTTGAAAAATGCAAGAAAAGTGGGCAGATCCAAATGGAGATAGAGGGTACGAACTAAGTGAGTGGTGAAATCGTAAAAAGGGCGTGGTGAGCTTGAACCTGCTTACGTCACGAGGCATTTTTGGACCCAACATCCAATAGGAAAATTCAACTGCAGTAGCAACCGTTCAACCTGAAGAGGGCTTTATATCCAAATGTCAAAATACTAACTAAAATCAATGAACTGCACTAATAAAGCATCATTCTTACAGATCATTAACTAAAAAAGTTGGTTTAGGGTTAAGTTACTCTTTAAGCTATACATTTTATTAGTATGTGTGTTCCTTGGGAATCAAACCCACAACCTTTTGCATTGCTATACCAATGCTATACCAATATATACACTACCAGTCAAAAAATTTGAAACACTTGAATGAAATGTTGGTCTTAAAAATCATTTAATCTCAAGAGGTGTATAAATGTAATGCTTGAAATTACTTTAATAGACAAAAATATATGTGTGTCAAACAGATTAATTTCTGTTAGAAAATTAACATATTATATTTTTACAATATTTGTTAAATAGATGACCGATTGAATATTGAAAGAAAAGCAGCCAATAAGAGCCCAGATAAAATGTGTAAGGTAAACTTCAAGAAGCTTCTTGAAAAAATGACACACAATTTCTAAGAAAAGACTGACTTCACTTCAGATGATAAAATATAACAGATGATTTTAGTCACACCATTTAATTCCCACAGTTGCATTTGTGTTATGCCATAGTTTGGACAAGTTTATTATTATTCTGTAATGTGGAAAAATATATAAATAAAGAACGAGTGAGTGTTGACCGGTAGTGTATATGCTAATATACCAATGCTATACTCACTTGAGTTTTTGCAGTGCCTTCACCAGCTGGGTTTTCTGTTCTGGAGTCATTCGGGCGTACACTGTACCTCTCATCAGGATCTGTAACACAGGCAATCAATGAGCACAAAACAATGGAGCATCACCAATCTAAAATTGAAATGAATCGATATTTGCAAAACTTAATCTAGTAAGTCACCTTGGGTAGATATTCAGGGAAATGATCGCAAAGTGCAGCGAAGGACATTCCATTAATAGCCAAATGATAGGCACCGCCATGCTGATAGAGGCCCTTGGTATACAAAAAAAAGAAATCTTAACAACAGTTCTCAACTAATAAATTTCTATGTGATGTCAATGGCGATTTTATCTTGCCAAATGTTCAAACCTGTGTTAAACTGTCCATAGACTCTTGAGTATTAATGGTGCCCACCACCCCATCTCCTTGATGAAACTGTAGTAAGGCCATTGAGCTTGCAGTAGGGGGCGATGCGTGAACAAAAATGATCTTCTCATTTGACAACACCATTCCACATGTACGTGCTACATTTACAGCTGTCAGGATATTGTCACCTGAGAGAGCAGGAGAACCATGACCATAATTATATCACATGATGCTAATAAAAAAGACAACAATAACACTCAAATGTTTAGTGAGTATTCCACTAGACCTGAATCATAGTGAGAAACACAGTGTATATACAGTACAATGATTATCCAACGTAACAGTGGTTAAGGTATTTTATGGGCATACCTGTAACCATTACAGGCCGAAGATTTGCCAATTTGAGGATATGGATTACTTCTGCACTCTCTGGCTTTACTTGGTTTTTCATTATTAATAGACCCAGGAAGTTCATGTCTTTCTCCAACTCAACCCTAAAAGCAAACATTAATCAAGATCTGATGTCAGCGCTGCCACGCGAGTAACCAATGAGTTCAAACCGAAACTATTATGCTAAACTGATCCTGCATTTGTACACTGTAAAAAAATGTACAGAAAAAAAGTGGAAGCTGTGGTTGCTGGAAAATCTCCATAAAAATACAGGAAACATTTTACAGTTAAAAACGCAGGGAATTGTGAAAACGTCCTTTAACTGTTTTTCACTGTAAATTTTACAGTAACTTTCAGTAATCATTTACTGTTTTTAACAATATTTTACAATAAAAAAAGTGTAATCCCGCTAAACATTATAGAGATTTTCACCTTAAAACACACATTTTGCTTGATTTTACTGTAAAATCAAATTGAATGTTTTGTTAAATCTATGGCAGGTTTTAACTGTAAGTTTTTTTTTGTTTATTATTTTTTAGTTTATTATAATTTTTTTTACTATTAAAATTAATTATTTTTTACAGTGTATACCTATAATAATTTACATATAATTATATAATATTTTTACTGTTTTGCCCAATTCACAAGTTTGTTCTAATATACTAATGCTTTACTAAGTCTGTACATTTTCTCTTTGCACCATACCCAGTATATTTGCACTGTTACTTACTGACACTCTATCTGCCATGTGCCTTGTATTTTCATATTATATATTTAAAAAAAATTAAATATTGTAATGTAAATATTGACTGTATGTATTTGCAATTTGTTTAAAACTCTTCCGTTAGTATTTAACCCCTACAGACCTGATTTTTCAGGTGTTTAATCAGTGATTGGTTGATCAACATTTTTATTGGTTTGAACCACAAAACATGTGATGTTCATTCCAGTGGATGGAGGGTCTAAAGGGGTTAATGTTATATTGTTTATTATGTAGCGTATCTGTATACACCTAGGGCATAAGAGTAATGCAATATCCATTCTCTGTATGTGCTACACATGTGGCAGTATTGACATTAAGAAAGGCTTGTACTTTCTTTGTTGTACGCTTCAAAGTTTTGAAATAAAATACTGGCAAATATGTGGTAAATATGTACATAAAATAAAACAGCTGACCTTTCAACAGTGCTTACATCAGTCTCCTTAGAAAGATGCTTGTAGGCGAATCCTAGGACTCTAAAGCCCTTGCTTGTATAGTCCCGTAAAATGTGTGAAAAATGAGTAGGCACTGTTACAAAAAGAGGAACAAAAGTGAGTGCACAGCATTCTGTAAACACTGCGCGAACAAAGAATCAAAGTACAGGAGGTCAGGTCCGCACCACTTTCTCTAAGGCACAAGCTGGCCACCATCTCAGGCGCTCCTTTAAGAAAGGCAGTAGGAGAAACTCCTCCAGGTCCAACAGTCACTACACTCATCCTTTGAAGAGAGGAGGAGAAAGGAAATCGACGCACTATTGCCACCGGCTCATAGATAGACTGAAAAACAGTCAGCAAGAACATCTTAATTAGGAGTGTAACAATCAAACATCTGTTATAAACCTTCCTTCATCAAAGCCGACTTATAAACATGACTTATGTTATTGTTCAGCCATAACTTACATTTTCTTGAGACTGGAGATCAGATTCAGGTGGCTTCATCACTGCTAATATTCTGTGTTTTCCAAATTCAGGGTCAAGTCCCAGCTCATTTTCAGGCTCTGTAAGTTCCTGTCATTGAAATGCAACATAACATCAAAGTTATCATACAGACTGACCCATACAAGAGTTTCATAAAGAAATAGTTCACCAAAAGAATCATCTAGAATGGCATTAAGGACTGAAACCGGACATTACCCATCCAACCGACTCGATCATTTTGAGCTCTAGAGGGTCTCCAATTGCTTGACCCCGTAGCAAAGCCAAAGAATGGCAGGAGGCGAGAGCTGAAAGCATGAGTCCAGAAGGAAGGCCGCGAGGATCAGGGACCACCTCACTAAATGCTGTCCCGTTAACTTCCACCACACCCCACACATCCAGACCCTCCTCTGTAAGAGTACCAGTCTAAAAACAAAAATTTGCATAGTTTGACTTGGGAATACAATACATCCATAGTCTTGTCATTTATACCAAAGACGATAGATATAACATTGAATCATGAAACACTCAATTTGGCCATTCGGGTGATATTAGTCCAGCTTTATAATAAAAAGAACCAATCATCAATCAATAAAGACTGATAATTATCTAGGGGAGGGGCTTTGTATGTGCAAGGTACTTGCCAATCTGTGCACAAGAACAGTAGTTAAAACAACCTTGAACAAGGTATTTTAGCACAATTTGAGCTTAAGAAACAAAGGTTATGATATCAATTGGTCAGGTTTAATTGTTTGTCAGAAATATGTTGTTTTATTGTGTTTTTAACACATTATTTTAGCTGTTTTTGAAGGACTTTAGTTTTGCACAACTGCACATATGCTTTGCAAATATGGGCGCCAAGTGGAGTGACTTTTCTGAAGGGTCTATGTTTGTACTTTGAACAGGATCTTGATGTTTAGCAAAGACTGTAGCAGTTTAGGCATCACATTGCAGAGATCATATTAGTCATCATGGGTTATACTCTAAACATATATACTGTGTAAACACTCTTACTAAAGATGGGAGTTGCCATGAGTTGACAGTAAAGGAATTAGTTTTAAACCAGAGGACAAAAAAGCCAATCTTTATACAAACAGTGGGTCTTTTCAAAGCAATCAAACAAAGTTTATTAATCAGCCTGATACAAAGCCTTTGAAAAGCCAAATATAGTTTGACATATACAGCTGGGAAAATAAGTATTTGACACATCAGCATTTTTATCAGTAACTGGATTTCTAAGTGGGCTATTGACACAAAATTTCCACCAGATGTAGCCATCAAGCCAAATATTGAATTCATACAAAGAAATCAGAACATTTAACTATACATGTTGAGTCATAATAAATAAAGTGAAATGACTAATTGATATCAGCTGCTTTAGTCCTAATTAATGGCCTATAAAGGGTTCTCATTACCCAGGAGGCACACAGGAAAGACTTCATGATGGGTAAAAGCAAAGAACTCTCGACGATAAGCATTTCGATGGGAATGGTTATAGGCGTATATGTTCCTGTGAGCACTATGGGGGCCATTATCCAGAAATGAAAAGAGAATCACTTCACTTTAAACTGGCCACAATCAGGTGCTCCACGTAAGATCCCTGTCCGAGGAGTCCAAAGAATAATCAGGAGAGTTCTCCAAGAACCACTCGGGCAGAACTTCAGGAAGACCTTGCATCAGCAGGTACTGTTCTTTAAAAGAAAACTATAAGCAATGCACTGAACCGTCATGGCATCCATGCATGCTCACTACGCAAGACTCCATTGCTGAACAAAAAGCATGTTGAGGCTCGGTTGAAGTTGCGAAAGAGCATTTGGAGAAGTGTGTGGATTATTGGGAGACCATAGTATGGTTAGATGAAAGCAAAATTGAACTTTTTGGCAGTCATTCAACACACCATGTTTGGGAGAAGAAATAGTCCTGCCCACCACCCCAAGAACACCATAACAAAAGTTAAGTTTGGGGGTGGATGCATTATGGTTTGGGGCTGCTTTTCAGCAAGGGGTACTGGCAGACTTCATATTATTGAAGGCAGGATGATTGGAGAAATGTACCGGGACAATCTGGATAAAAATCTGCTGCTATCTACCAGAAAGCTGAACATGAAAAGATGGTGGACAATTTAGCAAGACAATGATCCCAAACACAAGGCCAAGGAAACAATGAAGTGGTTTCAAAGAAAGAAAGTCAAGTTGCTTGAATGGCCCAGTCAATCACCTGATCTAAATCCCATAGAAAATCTATGGAGAGAACTGAATATCAAAGTTCATAAAAGACGCCCAAGGAACATTCAATATTTAAAGACCATTTGTGTGGAAGAATGTGCCAGAATCACTTCTGAGCAATGCAAACGACTGATCTCTCCATACAAGAGACGTCTAGAAGCTGTAGTCACCAACAAGGGCTTTTCTACAAAGTATTAAATAAAGTGTGTTCAATACTTATCGCCTGTGTCATTTAACTTTATTTATTATGACTCAACTTGTATACTTAAATGTTCTGATTTCTTTGTATGAATTCAATATTTGGATTGATGGCTACATCTGGTGGAAATTTTGTGTCAATAGACCACTTAGAAATCCACCTACTGATAAAAATGCTGATGTGTCAAATACTTATTTTCCCCGCTGTAAATTTAGGTTTAGAATATACCCTCATTTGGCAATCTTACAATGATCTTTGTTCTCTCACCTTGTCAAAACAGAACAGCGATATCTTGCCACAGATGTTAATGCGAGGAGGGCTGATGCAGAACACCCCATGCTTCTTCAGACGGCTTTGGGCGTAGATGGTTGCTGTAGTTAAAGCAGCAGGAAGGGCTGGTGGAACGATTATTGTCACGATGTCCAGAGATCTAATGATAAGTTCTTGAATGTTGGTCTTGAAAGAAGAACAAGCATTGAGAAACTCAAAAGTGATTTTTTTTTTACATATAAAGATCAGTTATGACACAGCATACGGTTTATTCACTTTTGGCCATTAAAGCACTCAAATGCCTAAAAGGATGTCATGGTGAAGTAAACCTGAAGTAGGATGGATTTGCAGTTTTGCATAGCCTTGCTTAGAGATCCTAGAAACAGGTGCCTTGAGTTTATTTAAGCAAGACCCCTGATCGTTTTACATGCAAAGAGGTTAGCCATTCACAGCAAGGGTTATTTGCATAAAGGTCAAAATGTGCAAGAAACCTATTTGAAGTGAAAGAAAATTAAAAAAAAAGTTGAAATCGAAATATCAACTTAAAAATACTTACATTACTCCTTGAAAGTATCACAAGGCTATAAATAGTGCCACACAGTGCTGTAACAAACACATTTCTCTTGATAAGACACAATATTCTGTATTATTAGATCAATGCATAAACAGAAGTCACGGTGTACGTATAGACATAACCCAACTCACCCAAAACTGCTAAGAACAGTACAAACTTCATAGCGTCCCTGTAAAAGCGGAAGTCTAATGGTTGAGGGTACAGGATAGAGCTAATAAGGTCACCTTTGGCCGTAAAAAACCCTGGGGAACAGAAATCAAGGTGGTTTAAATGTGAAAACAACACAGAAAGCCATCAAGTAAAAGCCATTTTGTAGCTTCTCCATCTTCTAGCCTAGGTCAGAGTTGTTTATAATATATATCAGATATATCAGTGATATATCAGACGCAGTCTTGGGGGTAACGCATTACAAGTAACGTGCATTACGTAATAATATTACTTTTCTGAAGTAACGAGTAAAGTAACGCATTACTTTTTAAATGTACACATTAATATTTGAGTTACTTTATCAAAAAAGTAATGCAAGTTACTTTTTTAGTTTAATTAATTTGATTAAAAAATGATGTACTGAATTAAACTAAACATAGTCACATTATGCAATCTATGCGTACACGCCTGTGTGGGAACAGTTTGAGTCAGAAACTGAGATGGCAGGCCAGAGCTTGACGTTTTTGTGATGAAATAAGCAATTTCTGAATGCAGAACTTTTCAGTCATAAAAACACCTGCAAGGCCAAGCCAAGGTAAAAGTAATGCAAAAGTAACTAAAAAGTAACGTAAGCAAGTTTTCATGAAAAGTAACTAAGTAACGCAATTAGTTACTTTTTTTGGGAGTAACTTAATATTGTAATGCATTACTTTTAAAAGTAACTTTCCCCAACACTGATTTAGACGTGATCACTATTCTGTCTGTGAATCCGGGTAGGTTTAATCTACATATAGCAGGTTATCAAAAGTCTGAGATCATAAAGCTGTTGGATTTTGCTTGTACTGCAAAATATTACACTAGTAGACTTCTACACCCTACTTTGTGTAATAAAAATGTACATTTACTCTAAAGTTACCTGTGCTTGTTACAACAGCTATAGCCCCTTTTCCATCACGACCGCCTCCTTTAGCCTGGATGATATGTGTGCCACAAAACAAAGTGTGCCTCCGCTGAGACTCTGCACTGAATGTGTCCTCAGATGCAGGCAATGGCGTCTTCATTACAGGTATACTCTCACCAGTCAGTGAGATGGTAAGATAAAAAAGTTAGGTTACAACAGAATCTGTATACGAGTCGGCAACCGGGTTCTGACACCTTAGTTAACTTCAAATTCAAGGATCTTTCAAGGTCTTTCCATGTCTAATACCCTCAAATTCAAGGACTAAATGTGGGGACACATTTCAAGTGAGAGCAAGGTTACACCGTGTTACCTTTTAAGATACATTGTTACAGTTCCCTTTCGAGGGAACTTGCACTGCGTCACTGCGGTGACACTTTGGGGACGCCTCCAGGGGTAAGTGCGTCTGAATGTGTAAATCAAATTTAACCAATGGTGAGGCTTAACGACAAAGACAGGGTGATGCCGGAGCCAGGAAGTATATAGCTATCTGAAATATTGCCAAAGACGGCGTTACAGGGACACAGGAAGTATGGCAAGGGAGACGCAGCGCCTCGTTCCCTTCTCAGGAAACAACAGTTACATACGTAACCCGAGACGTTTTCATGTGTCAAACGCAACTATGCAAAAAAGCATTTTGGTATTCGCAACATTCGCATACAGAAGATATAAGCATTTAAAGCGAACAGTTTCGCATGTGTGCTTAAAAAGTCTAGAATTTTAATGCTATTATCCTACACTACACAGGGAACTCCATGCAAAAAAACTGCGTAAAAAAAGATTCAAGCACTTTCAATGACCTGTATCTATGTATGTATATTTTCAAAAACATCCCATGGCCTTGAATCCCCCCCCAGATTCACAAATTTTCAAGGTTTTCAAGGCGCTGTGGGAACCCTGCAGCAATAAAAAAAATGTGGAAACTCCATTAAAATGGCTATGAAACGGATGACGGGAGTCATCTGCTGTCTGGGTTACTTCCCTGACAATGATTGACAGACGCACATCAGAAACATGAAAATAAAGCAAACTTCTTTATATTTACAAACATATATCATACACTGATGAACTGCTAGTGTCTAAACGATTTGGCTAATATTTGCACGCTCTCCTATACAATTATGCTATAGTTTACATACGGCTTGTGTTCTCTCACCAGTCAGCATGCTTTCGTTCACCATGCACTCCCCGGCCAGCAGGGCGGCATCACAGGGCAGGAGAAGCCCCTCAGCTGGAATCACGATACAGTCGCCCGGTACCAGCTCCTCAGAATTCACACACTCCTCTTCTGTACACACAAAAAACATGTGATGAACAACACTGACACCAGTTTGCATGGAAACAACTAAATCGTGTACCGTCATACCTCCAGTGTCTCTGCGCACAGTAACGTTTACCACCAAGCGTGCCATGTTTCGGAGAGTGGTGCTTTGCTGAAAAGACATAAAATTGCATCTTACTATATGAATTCAAACTACATGTAAGAACTTAAAAGCAACGCAGGTAACACTTTACAATAAAGTTGTATTTAATGAGCTCAGATGCAAAACTCTCTGTGCGGCTGACATTTTCTTGAAGATAAGAATTTTATTATCAGGCTCTTATGTTTAGTAATTTCACTTTAATGGTAATAAAAGGTTATATTAGTCAGTAACTGAAATGCCTAATTTTTTACAAATGTCACTTTAGGCATTTAACAAATTTGACTGGATTTCGCTGCAAACGCTCTACATGCAAAAATCTCCACTTTTAAAGGAACACGCCCAGATTTTGGGAATTTAGCTTATTCACCGTATCCCCCAGAGTTAGATAAGTCCATACATACCTTTCTCATCTCCGTGCGTGCTGTAACTCTCTCTGACGCAGCCCCCGCTAGCCCAGCCCAGCACAAAGACCGGAAGTTAATAGCCCCAGCCAGCACACCGCTCCCAACAACCGACAAAATAATGCGAACATTTTCCTGTTTATATGTTGTGATTTGTATAGTCACACCGTGTACAAATAACAAGATCATATGAGACGCAGCTATCTTTTAACAGTATACATACAGGGAACTATATTCTCAGAAGGCGAAGTACTGCTACTTAGGCGGAGTTTTGCAAATCACTCCACCCAAGTAGCTGTGCTTCGTCTTTGAGAATATAGTTCCCACATACTGTTAAAAGATAGCTGTGTCTCATATGACCTTGTTATTTGTACACAGTGTGACTATACAAATCACAACACACAAATAGGAAAATGTTTTCGCCATTCTGTCACTCATTGGGAGCAGCACGCCAGCTGGAGCCATTCACTTCCAGTCTTTGTGCTAAGCTAAGCTAGCAGGGGCTGCGTCAGACAGAGTTACAGCACCAAGCACGGAGATGAGAAAGGTATGTATGGACTTATCTAACTCTGGGGGACACAGCGAACAAGCCAAATTCCCAAAATCTGGGCGCGTTCCTCCAAAAATGTCTATTGCTAACAAACCGGTATTTCTGAATTGCCTGAGGCTAAGATTAAGCAAATTTGAAGCAAAATTATTTAATGAACATATAATACGTACAGAGCGCATTATAGCATCATTATCTTATTTTTAAAAAGGTGGTGTTTAATGGCATTTGCATCTGTGCGTCATTTGTTGACATAAGTAAATGCGTTAGCAAACATGAACTAACAATAAGCAAAATAGTATTTCAGCATATATTAATCTTTGTTGACATTAGTTAATGCCAATATAATGTTTGATGTTAGTTCACTGTGCATGAACTAAGGTTAACTAATACAACTTTTGATATTAAAAATGTTATAGTAAAATGTTTATATGAATTTATAATATTAACATTTAACTGGTGCAGCCGTTTTTTGAGTGGGGGGTGGTGAAAAGGTCATGTACACCTTCAAATTAATATAACTCTGGCATTAACGTTTTTTACAGAAGTATCTGTAGGTGAAAATATATTTTTTTATATCAGTTTACATTTATTTGTAATAAATAAAAAATGCAATATAGTATTATTTTTAATACATAAAATAAAAAACTGAGGTTTGTGTTGGTTTGCTGTGGGGTTTGCTGCATACTCTTGTCACAAAAGAAAAAATTACAGTTACTGCATTATTATTACTGCTAAAAGGTTTTAAAATATAAAAACTACATTCTTAGACATTTCCAACAATATAGAGTTTGTCGTGATAGATTAAATGTGTATTATTTACACGAAAAATATTGAAGTAAACTTAGGTGACCAGCTCACGGGACAGCGCCAGTTAAGGGGTAAAATTCTACAGAAGTGCTGTTAATTGTTAACAAACACAACATTTTTATAAAGTTTTCACACCTTACGAATTTCATAAAGAGAGACGGCAATGGAAATTAAGGATATGATGACGATGCAAGCAGCATAATAATAGTACTTGTCTGACATCCACAGGATGATGCTAAACATTTGAAAAATGTAAAATGGATTGAGGACCTGGAAAATACAAAGAAAACTGGATCAGTTTATATTTCAAACAGTAAATTATTGCATGTATGATTACACAATTAAAACATACCTCCTCAAAGAGAAGTTGCAAATAGGACTTCACAGGAACATCAATAATATTGGTCCCAAAAATCTGCTTTCTGAAGAACAATGCAAGGCAAAAAAATATATAGGCCTTGTGTAAGATACATATTATTTTTCCTTTGTCATATAGACATTTAGGTTACAGACCTTGAACTTTGGTCTGCACGACTTAATCCTTGCCCTTGGCCATGCAAGTCAACACAGGTCCAACTCTCATTGAGAATACTGGGGACAGATGACATGTTACCACCATACAGCCTTCGGCTATCATTACATAAACATACAGTATTAAGCTCTCAACAAATACAAACAGACAGTACCTCGCTTTGCAGTAAGCACCTTTCTTGGACATCCATATGTAACGCATGCCCTCAAACACATAATATCTAAGCAATGTTTTCTAGATTGAAGGAAAAGATGAATCAAGATGATTAACCAGGGTGGTCAAGAAACGTGACATTTTTTGACTGCCCTTATGTTACCTTATCTTTGTGCAGCTGCACAGTGTCTCTCCATTCATTGTCATCTGCCTCTCCTATTGCATACTCCAAACTATAATGTGAAAAATACATCTTAGGACAAGTTCATTATCATAAGTGTCACATAATGATGAAGGTGATATATTTATTTTTCAATCAGAACAAATGTAATTCATTACATTCATCGATTTATGAAACTACACATTTACAATTGTAGGTAAAACAAAATGTTTTACCACATCAAATGCAAAAAAATAACCCAAGTAGATGATTTCGGTACATGTAAACAATTTTTGCATTGTGGATTGTACCTGCCCTCCTCAATCTCTTCTGTATGCACATCAATAACAAACTGCTGGCCATATCTGTCCTGTGATAACCAACAAAAAAAATCCTTAATTATAAATACAAAAACTGGACTGATTTATATTCTCTTTATATTCCATTCCCTGTTTTGTTAACATTTAACAAATCAGTATTTAAACCATCAATAACATGACATGATAAGGCAATACTTTTAATAATAAAACATCCGCCATTGGAACGGGACAGGAGCAACACCGGGCCAGTAAGCCGAGGCGAGGGCGCCAGTTGAAGAGCACCAGCAGTAGACCTAAAGAACATACTGCCCCAATACGACACAGCCACACCTTCCAACATACCCATCTGTACCCCTGAACATCCTGAAAAAAAATTATAATAAAGACATTATTATGGCTAAAAAATACTGTATTTGATTTATTTATTTAAATTTGACACAATATAGTACCATATGTGAGACAGCACAGGGTTCCCCGGGCGTCGGATCCTTTGTGAGGGGTTCTGTATCTGAAGAGGTCGCCTCAGCCGAGCCCTGACCCCAGCTCGCTATAACACAAGATGATGAATTATCAATCCTGTTAAGCAACTGACAAGACACGAAGCACAGTCTTTGTATTGTACACTCCCGTTTTGTAAATACTAGTATCTACTGTCAGATGGGTGCTATATTTTGTTGAGACATTTAACCAAATACAGAAGAATCCTACTTCCTGTTTGCTTGCCACGTGCACACCACTGTCACATTCTACCAAATCATCATGATGCTTTATTTTTAACATCATGTGATGGCATTTGAAGTCGACTTTTGTGTTAAAGTCAGCTTTTTGTCTTTCAAAAAAAGCTGAACAAAAAAACAGAAGCCAAACATGTTTTTGATATTTGTCATGCTTACTTGAACTTTTGTCATTAAGATACATCACATTTTGTTCATGTTTTAAATAAGCAAAGTTCAAAAACTATTTCGAACAGGTTTAATTCAAACATTTAAATATTTTATCCAAAGAAAGACATCAGATTAGTCATTACACACAACGGCTTCCCACAGTTCATAAACTATTGGTTTATATTCCTAGGTTATATTAAAATTCACATCACCATCTTAAATATACTGTAGCCATGCTTCACTACAGCTTTAAACTTCACACAGCTTAAAGACCACGGCTGTCTTTGTAGTTTCAGATCTCTCTGTTAATCCCATAGACTAAATGTGTGTGAACTTCTTTTTCCTCTTTTTTTTTAAGATCATGTGCTTTCTTAGTGATGTTTTTAACGCATGGAAAAAGATTGTTCTGACTTTCATTTAACAAATGCCTGATTCATTCGTAGACCAAAATATACATGATTGAGTTTAATGCATTAACATTTTTAGCAGTTAAAAATCAGCACATTGAAAATTTTTTATAGCCATACTGTTCAACAAACACTTCACTGTGTTCTGAATTTGAGCTAAATCTGAAGATGAGCTAACGTGTTTAAAACAAATCCTTTTAGCAAATGTAAACGCATTTTTGCCCTTTAGATACACACTTATTAACACACTTATTAACATAATGACACATTGCAAGACATCTAATACAATAACTCCCTGACAGGATAACTTTACGGAGCTTGATCTTGAAAAACTGGTTCTACCACCACAATTGAGTAAAAACTACAACAAGAACATTCAGAAGTAAGTGTATCAGGCAAATGTTCTCCTTTATAACACAATAGGAATCTTTTATGAAGTCAAAATCAACTACCTTCGAGTGTTCAGACACTTTAGTTTAGCTATTACTAATTACCAGTCTATTAACTGAAGAACTCCAGATGTATTTTACAGGAAGGTAAACTTACCACAGTTCACTTTGTTTTTGATCTTGTTTTTGTTGCAACACCCAGTAACATTCAAAAAAATGTTTCTACGGCATTCTAGTTGTTTTTGGGGGATAAAGTATCCACGAGGTATTGAAAATTCACTGTAAATTTGCCGGTAGGTAGCTGACTGAAGTGAACTTAGAAATACTTGCACAGGTAAACCAACACAGCTCCGCCCACATTCTTTAATAATCTGAGGGCGTGGTTTCATGCGCGCGTGACATCACAGTACCGCGCGAGCCATTTGAAAGCACAGCGTTTGAATCGCTCTCGCGGTACTGTGATGTCATGAAGTCGAACTTGTCTCTTTTGTGTGCTTTAAAAGGCCGAAACAGATCAGATACAACAATAAGGGTTGTGCACAATAGTAAACCGTGGTAACATTCTTTGACACTATAGTGGTTTTAAACCTTACCATAGTAAATATTAAAGTTTAGTACAGAATTTACTATCAGTTCACTTGTGTACAAAGTACAGTTTATCGATTGATTGTAGTACAGAAATATTATGTATACATTAAATCGTATAGTAATTACTACAGTATACTCTGACTACAGTTCATAATATTACAAATATTACAGTATACTACTGTATTTTTCATGTGTTAACTTTCTAATGGTCCCGTTAGCAATCTGTCTTTAATTAAATCCATGTTGTCTGGCTGTTTTAGAGACTGTAGCAAAAACAAATGCTAACAAAAACTTCTAGCGATGCGTAATTCAACGTTAGTATTGTTTTTTTAATCATCTGGCTGTTTTAATCACAAACTAGTTTCCATACAACGAAACTTATGCAGTAGCACAGCTGTCATACACAGACTCGGTTAAACGATTACAATAACGGCATGCAGAAAGCACACATATTTATTTTATGCATCAAATTTATATGTTACATTTAATTATAATGCATGAATCAAATGCTGCCAAGTTCGACTAATTCTTATGTTAAGATTTGTTGACATTTCATTCAGTAAAAGAATGCGCACGTGACATGCACTTACCACGGGAATCCATCTGTGTATTAAAACATGAGTCTTAAAGCGCATACTTAACAATGTTAAGCCATTGTAATAAGCCGAAACATACAGTACAGTTTCAGTTGTGTAATGTGACGCTACAGCCCCTCTTCCTTTATGTTCTGCTCGGTACTTAGTAGAACACACCCGTTGAACACCGCCATCTGGAGGACATCGTGAGAATGCATGTCGTTTTTACTGTTTTACAAAATCGTGCATTGAAACCCTTTTTACAGTCTATGACTGAAACATACAGGTATCCCCATGCTATTTATAGCATTGTAAAAGACTCATTTATAGGCATTCACTTTTATTCACAGTGATTTAGAAATTGGGAACATTACAAGCATCCATTCAGTATACAAGTGTCAAAAATACTCACAATGCTGTTATACTAAACTTTAAGTAGGGTAGAAGTAAACATGCAAGTCATGAATTCTTTTATTAATTTATTAATTCATCATAAATGTTGTGCAGATGTTTCCAGATCTACTTTTGTTGTGCACATGCAAATGAAGGCTGTTTCTGCTGTTTAAAATAAACATATTTTTATCTATCAGACAACATACGTTCAAAATGTATATTTGTTGAGTAATATACAATAATTAAAACACAATAAACTCTAAACCAGTGTAATTTCTATATTTTCAAGTTAGCTAAGAGATCTATTTTCTTTATAAACTGCCATCATTTTCTTAATTTCTGCTATAGCTTTTCCAGGATTGAGTCCCTAAAGAGGATAAAACACAAAAAAGATCAAATTAAACAGTTAAATTAATGCATGATAGACACTTAACAAAAAACATAAACAAACATACTTTGTTGTCTAACAAATATAATCCTGATTTAAGCATTATCAAATGAAGAGCAGAGTAATGGTAGGGTTATAAACCTACCTTGGGGCATGTCTTCGTACAATTCAATATTGTATGACAGCGGTAAAGGGAGAAAGGGTCCTGTAATCTGGAGAGACGCTCTTCCGTAAAGTCATCCCGAGAGTCAATCATCCACCTATAGGCCTATTGAATTGGTGACAAAATCACTTAACAAGAGTTCAAATATTGTTTATATGAATGTGTTGATCTAAACAAACCAAGAACTGGGCAATATTCAGGATTTACAATCAATGTGTTTGCAGGATTACAACAATTATTGTACATTTATAAAGGTTATAAACTTAAAAATAATAAATGACCTGTACTGTATGCAGTGGCGGCCGGTGACTTCTCTTCCAAGGGGCACAAATTCAAAATATGTGTTCGTTGCATCACGTGAACCATGTGCATGCGTCTTGGCAAAATGACTGTCCACTGACTGTATGTTTAATTGAGCCTCGGGGACCCAACCAAATCATTTTGCTCTGGGCAGGGACGGATTGGCAATCTGTGCAGTCTGGAAAAGTCCAGAACGGCCGTTCAACGGAGGGCCGTCGCCCGGCCGACGTCAAAAAAAGTCTTATAACGCAATATGAAGAGCCAACAACAGGGGCACTAATACGATCACTTATATGCTGCTACGTGTAAAAAAAACAAGGAAGAAGAGTCGGCCTACTAGCCGTGATTGGTCCACGGATTACCGGAATTCGCGAGCGTCTATGTTCGCAAGCCTGAGCATCCGCAGCCTGGTCATGATGAGGGACAGACAAAGTTAACTTCACATCAGCAAGAGGTCCTGTAAGTGCCAGTAGCAGGACACGTGATATTATAATATAATATACACGATATAAAAATAAATAAAACTAAAACTCGCATGAAAATTAACGTAATGCGCAACTACTTAGAGAGAGAGACGTGATGTGAGTCTGTGTGTGTGTGTGTGTGTGTGTGTGTGTGTGTGTGTGTGTGTGTGTGTGTGTGTGTGTGTGTGTGTGTGTGTGTGTGTGTGTGTGTGTGTGTGTGTGTGTGTGTGTGTGTGTGTGTGCGTGCGCGCACGCGCGAGAGAGAGGGAGAGAGGCGCGGGCGCGATTGAAGAGTGGTAACGTAAAAAATACATACTCCGTCATTTTGTTCATATGGGACATCATTCAAACTGCAAAGTGTTTGCTTATAGTTTTGTGCAGTCGCAATGAAACAAAACATTGTGCTTTTGTCAAACTGTAAACTCTTGTCAAACTGTAACCTACAACTGTCATCTAACCAAAATCACACACACACACACCAAAGTAAAAAATATTTATCCAACCATGTTTAAAAACAGTCTGTTGGTGTCATATTTTTGGACATTCATCGTATTGCATTGGTTTTCTTTTCTTTCATTGACTTTATTGTATATTAGAGGTTGTAATGAGCTCACATTTTCTGCTACAATGAAGGTATTGAATTAAACGGGAAAATATCAGGCATGCATTGTGACCACTCTAAACATGCTAAAATACAAGAAAGGGGTTAAATAATTGACCAAATATTAGTTTAACCAAAAAATCCTAACTTGCACTTTCTGTCTGTCTTCCATCAGAGTAAAGTTTTTCCTTCTCTTTTATATTTGTGTTTAGTATTGTGGAATTGGCAAAGACCTGGTGGTTGTTTGTGAAAGCTTTACAGACTAAATTAATAGGGCGCGCCATTTTCATTATTTCACAGCCTTATTATACATCAAAGTGTAAAATGACATTGACAAAATATTAAATAACCTTGTCCGAAAGTCTGTACGTATCAGGACATCCTTGTGTCTGTTGCGCACGGCTAGTTGAGAATGGCCGGATGATGGGCCTATTTGTGAAAAAGTCCAGGGCTGTTTTTTAGCCCCAGTCCGTCCCTGGCTCTGGGCCCCAAGTCATTCATGGCCCTGAAGCCAAATTGTAAATAATATATACCTGCATAAGCACAGCTGGGCCGAGGTACTTGTCTCCATTCCACCAGTAACTAGGACAACTAGTGCTGCAGCATGCACACAGAATACATTCATACAGTCCATCCTATGAACAGATGGAAAAGTGTGTTTAAAAATTATTAGGAAAGAGCACATTCACCCTTCACGTCAACACAATTCATCTAAATTGGGCAGGATGTTAAATACCAGCTTTTGACGGTCCTCAATTGTTTGGAGGTATTGTTGCTTCCCCTGTTTTGACTCATCTTTCTTCTTAAGATAAGGCTCAATGGACTTGTACTGTGCATAAAAGTTGTTCATATCCTAAAATGACACCAAATGAATTGAAAGATACATGTGGATTGAATAATGCGAACACTTAAATGGTTATTCGTAGAATGGCATACTCACAGGGACGAGATCTTTTACAACATACATGTGAGGCAGTGGGTATATCTTTGTTACTTTGCTGATATTTGTATCTATTTTGTTCAAACAGGCTAAAGTGTTGCCTCCGTTGATATTCATAGCACAAGAGCCACATATACCTGTAAGATTATAATTTATATGTAAATAATATCACACTCATCTCACAGCACACACATGTGTCTATATAATTATCAAAGTTTTTTATTTGTTTTATCTGATATTACCCTCTCTACAGGAACGTCTGAAGGTGAGCGTGGGGTCTATCTCATTTTTAATTTTGATGAGGGCATCTAGCACCATTGGACCACATCTACATTGGGAAACCATCTTTGTGTTCAAGTCGATCTTATAGGTTTGCATTTGTGGCTTGTCACCAGGTGTGTCAGGGTCCCATCTGTAAATTTGAAATGTCTTTATTTTTGGCTCAGTGATAGGAGAGGGGCCAGCTGCTATCTGGGCATATCGCACCAGCTGCAGTAGACAGAGAAAGGAAAAATGTTATCTAAAAATGACTGAAAGATGTTATCTAAAAATGACTGAAAGATGTTATCTAAAAATGACTGAAGTTCATGTAATTATTGAACCCCGGGTCGCCTCAACAAACTTCCAAGGGAGCAAAGATGACTTAAAAATATTTATAATGGAAAAAACAAGCATTAAAAAAAGCTATTTTACAGTGTTTGGGTTTTTTCGTAACAAACATACATTTTTGAAGTTATGTCAACCTAAATATATTTTATCGGATTAAAATTAATTGTAAGTGGCCTTCGGATATTGTTGTGGACAACTGGGGCAAGTCAAAAATGTTGAAATCCACTAGCGCGGGTTTCTACTAGAGCGCCATCTCTCGGTGTAATTGATAAATTACCGTCTTATGTCACCATTATTAAACTCGCACTAGAAAATAAATCGCAATGTTCCTACTATAAACTACATTTATTGTGATCCCTTCAAAAAGCATCGTTGCACAAACAGATATAATATTAAAAGACAAACCCAATTGTACTCTCACATTTTGAAAGTTTAACAGGACCTCTTTAGATAAGCGTAAATGTACAGGTAATAAAGAGGTACAAAGTTCTCTGTAGACATGTTAACGTGAATGACAAGTGAACGACCAAACAATATTTTCTCAAACATTTTCTAACAATTTTCTCCATTAGGTATTTAAAAAAGCAATTTTCTCTACATAAAATTTACAAGAGATTGTATTTGTAGTCAAAGTTAAACTTTAACTTGCGGGAAATTATAAGACACCGTACGCACAATTCTTTACATTATCAGGGTGCATCATCATGCGCATAATTTTCAGATACAATCAATAATCAGCTTACCATCAACTTCTTACAGGTGCGACTGAGAGATTTGAACATGACTGACATTTTACACTTGGGTACTGTTATGTAGGAGAATATATCTTTAAAACTTTGAATAGTAGTTAAATACCACAAGCTGATAATTGCCACGCCTCCAAATGCGATGACGCAAATCATGTGACGTCACGCACACGCACCGCTGGAGGGCAAGAGAGCGCTATTTGCCGTTGTCCGCAGATTAAGAATTGAGTGTTTTTTGTTGTTGTTGTTTTGTTTAGCCTAAATACTAGCCTACTGAATAGTTGTCGTGCAATAAAACGCACTAACCGACGAGGAGACAAGCCTGGGCTATGCTTCTACAGATGTCTTCAGAGACGGAAACCCAGAAAGGATTTTGAATTTTGTTCCATAAACGTAAGTGCTTCGGTTTCCAGTGATTGGAAACGATGGTAGCCATGACCACTTCATCAAAGGTAACCTCACGTAAAAACTGTATATATATTATATATATATTAATCATTGTCTTTTAGCCATAAATCAAATATTTGCTAAATTTTCTTACCTGGGTTGTTGTAGTGTACTGAGGCAACCAACTACAGTGATATCTAAACAAGTTCTCTTCGTTCTAAACCGCGCTTTTAATCCTGGGTTAAAGGAGCATTTCACTTTGTAAGTGAGGTTATCCCTGAAATTAACCCAGGGTTATATAACCCTGTCCTGAACATAAAATTTAATCATTGATGATGTCATTTAGGTTATCTTCTTGTTATTATAAAAATTATTCTGAAGAATTTATTTATAATGATAAAATATAATAATAATAATAAATATAATAAAATATATTTATATATATATTTATTTATTTATTTATAGGAATTTAGCACTTATTCATTCTCATCAGCTTAAGAGAAAAAACAGTGAATACATGCATTTTGAAAGGCCCATTATTTATTCATAAAAGGTTCATTTTTTATCCCAAGCACCTGCAATAACAGTGAGAGCTGACTTACACTATTGTTCTGACTATACTATCCCTTGCTTGTTTGAGATAAATCAAGAATTATGGTTGAAGAAGCATTCCTTCAAGGTAAAACTCAGATGAAGATGTTTATTGGCCTTTTCTCAGTCCCACCCGGAGATATAGTGACGCCTGGATCAAAAGCAATTCAGGCTTATTCGGGCTTCAACTTGAGTGGTCTACGTTTATCTGTCAAGCGAGTCCCACTTCTGCCAGAAGAGCTTTTTTACAAATCCGTTTGACCTCCATGTAGGGAATTTCGAAGAAAGCAGGATATCAGAAGAGTGCATTTGCATTCAGGTCAAACAATCAGATCGTTTAATTTAAATGCGCCCCTTGAAGGTGCATATTTATCCCGGTAAATGTCAGTATAAAAAAGTCAAATTATAAATTGACCATACATTGATGTTTGTTACTTTCTCGTAAATCAACCAAATCTTGTCTAATAACCACATGATGCCTTGAATTTTTTTATTTTTCTTATGAATGTAATTTTTTTGTCTTTAAATTTGTTTAAATTTACAAGACATTTACTGAAACTGCTAAGGCTGTATAGAAATGTGCATTTCACTCAAACCTACTGTATCTGTTACTGTGGCAATACCCTTAAAAAAGGTCCTAATATGTACAATAGGTACAGAATCAGTACGTATAAGTATGGTACCAATATTTGCCTTTGAGATACGAATATGTATCTTTGAGGTGCTAATAAGCTTTCTTTAGTACCAATGTGTACCTCTGAGTTATTATAATAAACTCTTTAGGAACAAAGGTGTACGATTTTGGAAGGGTTTTGTGATGGTACATATTTGGAAAAAAATTCTGACAGTGTACATGCATTACAATATTGCATGGGAACAGAGCAATTATGGCATCTCCGTAATATTAGGCTTGTTTAAGTCTAGTTCAGTACATTTTATTTAAGGTTTAGTTAATTTTGATCCCTCTGGATTCTTCCACCCATTTTATTTCTCAAACAGAATCAAAATTCAAGTATTTGTAATATTTAAGAGTTTGTCCAAATATTTTGTTTATTTAAGTCATTAATGTCAATAATGTTAATGGCAATTTCAAATAACAGGGCTGTGTAACTTACCTTGGTTGTAATTTGCCCAATGCAACAACACCTTCAGCTGTTAAGAAATGACACATCCAAAAATTAGGGGTCACTGTTGTGCTGCAGTGGCACTTTTAATAAAACAGACATTTTATCTTCACAACAGCAATGTCTGGACATAAAGAGGAAGAGAAAATTAGGTCAGGACTCTTTTTGCTGGCAGGCTGGTTGTTCTTGTTTGAGTATGGAGTAGTTTTTAAAGCAATCCTGGAAGGGCTATTGGACACAGTGTAGGGAAGACAAAGCGAATGCAAGCATTTGACAGATGACGTTTGAAACAGCAAAAAGAGCCCTGAACGTTCATTTCAATCTTCCTGCACTCTCATTTATTTACAGATAAAATTATTACATTCATTTATTTCACATAGTAACAAAGCTAATCAGTCGTTTTAAAGTCTCTTCTTCATCCATCCAAAACGTTCACATATCACATCTGCATTCAAATACACTATTTTGTCTTTTACCTCTTTCTTTTTCTTACAATTCATGACTAGTTTTCTTAGAACATCCTACTCTTTTGACTTCAATCCCATAAAACAATATTTATAACTATTTACATTAGCAGTATAGCTAATCTCTAACTACACTATCACAAAACCATGTCCTCCAACCCACCCACCCCAACCCATGTATCCCCATCTCCCAAAAAAATCATATTCAGATGAAAAAGCTAAAAAAAGGTAGGGGAAGCAAGATAAAAATTAATTGACTCCCAATGTCTCACAAAACCATCTTCCCCGTTCTAAAAGTGCATGCCTAGATTCAGCAATGAAAAATAACATGTCTGTACAGAAAAAACATTCGCCCCACATTTCAGTCTCATACGTGACGGACGTGAACACAGATCAGGACATTGGCAACGATTCGTCTTGAATTTTGGCAAATATTTAAATGTGTTGAGTGCTTTTAGAAGATCTAAAAGATGGTTCAGACTGGAACGATTAAAGTGGGTCTCTGAGGCAGCAGCTGGTAATGGAGCAGTTTCGGGAAAACTGCCGTAAAAGAGTCAGAGGTGACGAGGACTGGGGTGACCATTATGATAAAGCTTCTGCTTGATGTGCACCATGTTTCCACTGGAATCCTCCAGCTGCCGAAGCTGCGCACGTCTACGGAGATCCCGAAGGTTACAAAACTGTGGCAACCATGACCAGGATGGGGTATCTGTGAGCGATTAATTGAGAAAGTCATTAGCTTATGAGTACTGTCAATGCAATTCGACAAAAAAAAACCCAACATTGAATTCCCTGTGGAGTTTCATACGTTCTTAATGACTTTACTAATAAGATGGTTAGAAATAGAACAAAATGTACAACATCCTACAATAAACCAGCATGTCTACACAACGTGTTAATGGAAACAGCATGTGGGTTGAAGACGGAGGTTGAGATATAGCAGGACCTTGCGAGAGAGCTCCTGAGATGGCCCCGCCCCTCACAACCGGCCCTGTTGGAAGTGTGTCAGTGTGCGTGAAAGAGATGCAATAGGGGTGGGTGGTTATTTATAGCATTTCATGAGTATGCCATCCAACTAGGACTATTGTGAAGGGTATACAAAGGCAGACAGTGAATAAGTTTTTTTTTAAGCCTTATCTAAATCAAAAGAAAGGTACGTTGTAGGAAGAATTGAGTGAAGATACGCTTATGAAAGGGATGCAGGACCTCTGTCGGTGACCTCTAAAAGCTGGGACTGAATTAATGTATGGATATGTATGCATATATATATATATATATATATATATATATATATATATATATATATAAACACATTTGTACCTAAAGGGTACATATTGGTACCTCAAAGGTATATATCTTACCTAAATGGTACATATAAGGCCACTTTAAATGGTTCCTGTCTCGGTGTACAATACAGTATTTTATATATATATATATATATATATATATATATATATATATATATATTTGGTATGTGAGCGCACTCTTACATGTCTCGCCAAGTTGCCTTCTCTTTCCAGCTGCTCTTTGTCTATTTTTAGCACTTGCACAGTGCAAGGGTGCAAGAGCGTGTGCGTACTGGTGGGGGTGGGGGTACAACTGCATTTCCCTCCCACCTTTCTCTCTGTTAGACTCACCTTCACTCCCTATTTTGACAAGGCTAAATGAGGCTGACCCACCACAAACGTCATGATTTCACAGCTGTGGTGCTTTTCACTAGAGGGGCATTCCCAACATTTTGCAGTAGGTTAAAGCCTATGGATGTAGCATCTTCTCTTGAATCAGGACACATTTGGAATACCAACATTTGTATTAAAGGGATAGTTTACCTCAAAATAAAAAATATTTACCCTTATGTTGTTTTAACACAAAATTTGATATTTTGATAAATGATAGTAAGCAGCAGGGCTTTGAACCAGATTTTTTCCCCATTTGGTTCGTTCTGAACAGAAACAGTATTTTAATGTTTCCGGTATTCGGTTCAACCCTAAAATTGGTTAGAACAAAAAATAAAGTTCCAGAAACGGTTAATAACGTTCCATGTCAGCTGTAGGACATACAAATAAGTAGGCTGATCATTAGGACATTAAACTTAAATTATTCTATGAAGTCTACATAATTTTCCTTAAGTCTCTATCTTGTCATCAAACACTAAAAAAAGGCTACATTATGTAAGTGGCATAACTGTAAATTTGTTGCACTTAAACACGTGCACACACACAGACGGAGGACAAACTCCAAACGGCCCTTCGGGAAGAAGATGCAGCATAAACAGTCGCTCCACATAAAGTGAAAATTACGTTGTGTTTCAGTGCTTTATTCGCCAAATGTATTTTACTACAGGATGAGACACAGTAGCGCAACTCTTTCTTAAGTTTATACCTCAAGAGTTTTGATCTTTGAAGGGCATAGGGATAATCACATTTGATTGGAGTTGGACCGGAAACATTCAACCGCATGTGCGTCTGTGCGTACAGAAATTACTCACTTTAGCGCCTAAATAGTTTAAAATCACTTAAGTGTTAACATTTGCAAGCCTTTGAAACATGTGCAAATTATCAACTTTCACCCTATTTAAATTTGCGTATTAATGCACGAATTGCATGCGAGCCGATCGTGGGTAGTGATCTGTACGGATCAACTGCGATCCGTTACACCATTAATTAGTATTAAGTACTTGAGATACTTGGTAGCCTAAGATATTTACATCTTATGATTGAGCATTAGAGACTTTGGCTTGAGTAGGCTACTTGCTGGTGAAGCTTCTCATTTTTCTAGTGACTGGAAGTGAACTTCACCGAGTATTGCAAAGAAATCTTGTCAAAGAACAAAAAAAACGATTCTGATCCGGAACATAAATTTTTTAAGTTTCTGGTTTCGTTTCTGTTCCTTGCAAAACATCAAAAGTTTCTGGTTTGCGCTTCGTGAACCAGTTCAAAGCCTTGGTAAGCACACAGCTGACGACACAACCCATTGATGCTATATGTTTATCCTAGTATTGAGGTTAATGGGTACAACTGTGTGCTTATCATTTATTAAACTATTGTTTTTTGTTTTCCACAGAATAGAAACGTGAGGGTGAGTTAATGATGATTTCTGGGTGAACTATCCCTTTAATGCTATTAAAGGCAAAAGGCATATTGTTTCTGGCCACCCAAGTTCTTTTACCATTACGTTTTTACTGCAGTTTATTCCTATAAGCCACAACATGATGCATCTGTGGAACACAGTGATTGTATTTGAACTAAAAGCAGCGTCTACATCTTTTCCCAGAACATATGTACTTTTTCTCTAACAGTCCATTGCAACTGCTATAAACAACTGCTGTGATTCAGTTACATTCAGTGAATGCCTGCTGTTGATTTCTACAGCCACGCTCTTCATCTTAATGCATTCATTACTGAGGGTGATAATAACAGGGCAGAAAAGGAGTGCTGACAGCTGATGAAAATGTTAAAATAGAGCTGTGTAAATGTTTGGGGACAGAAAACCGAATTTTTGAAAGGTTTGGAAATATATTTATTTACATAAAATTAATACAGTGGGACAGAAATTTTTGAGGATTTAGTCTTATGCAAATTCTGGTATAATATCACTCTATAACACCAACTGTGCTTTATTTAATGACTTTAGCTAATCGTATATATACTAGTATAATTAACGAGTGTAATCTTTATTTCCATTCATTTAGTTTTACTAATGCACCAAACGTTAACAGCACAAACTTTGATAATTTTGCTAGGGCACAGACACTATAAGGCACTTGGTCTGGACAGCAAAGTGTTTCATGTTAATGATTTTATTTTTAACACAGTGATTTGAAGATGTGCTAACATAGAGTAACACATAAAAAGCACAGAAAGAAAACTCAATCTCTTTCCACCTCAAGTTCAAGCACAAAATGTCAACATTCTGTTAAAAATATACTGATTAAATTGTCAAACATGATTTGATGCATTGTGATGTAAAAAAAACCTCCATTAATATCCATAATTTTGGGATGGTCTGAATGGGTCCTAAAAACACGATCTTTGGTCTTTACATCTTTCGAAATATATGCTCTCCCTGTACATTTGGTTACAATGTTCTTTCCACTCACCATAGTAGCGACTGGCTCTCCAGGCCCTCACAGCACAGTGTAAAGCCCCATCCAGCCACAACAACAGCCAGCTGATACAAAACCCCAGCAACAGCCCCAGCATGAGGTCCATCTCCTGTTTGGTCACACTGTCACTCACAAAGTAATTCTCAGATGAGTCCACGAGTGAATGGTCTCCGTCATATGGAATTACATAGTGAATATGATGCCTGTGAATGAGGACAAATGATTTTTAGAATAGGGTAAAGACATTAATAACAACCTTTAACTTAACTTAAAAAATTATATATATGAAGAGTTTCGTTGCAAAACGAGATAAATCCGTTTTAACATTCTTGTCAAAACATGTTTTATTATGTTATCATGTTATTATAATTTGTTTTATGGTGCTACTTAGCCGTATTTTTTAAGTTATGAAGGTTTAAATCAAAACAAACCAACTGCAGTTGCATTGTTATCTCATTTTGCAACAAAACTCTTCATATGTATATATGTGTTGAAAACAACAGATAAGGAAATATACATTTAGGACACTTTATGTCACCTACACAAATCACATTAGGGCAAAAAAGTGCTTTAATAACTCCCGAACAGGGCATACTAAACAAATTTTCTGTACTGGTATTATGGATCTATTTGGAACCAGTTTGTTTTTTGACTTCATACTAGATGCAGTCGTAATTTTTGCAATGTATTATAAAAAATGTGTTTATCTAACTTTTGGTGTCCTATGTGACGAGTTGTTGCAACATGATCTCACAAAGTTCCGTGGGATAGTCACGGAATTTTTTGCTCATTTTTCCATGGCATTCTCACGGATTGGTTACTCAACTGCTTTCTCCTATTTTCAAACCATTGTCACTTCAGTTTAGGGTTAGATTTGGTGTTTGCGTTAGTATGTCACTTTAACTATTGGTTTATACTACTTTTTCTGATGTATTCTTTTATATTTTCTATACTTTAAACAATTGTCGCCTGGGGTTGGGGTTAGAGTTGGGTTTGGGTAAAGATGTCATTTTATGTAAATTTAACCCTAAACCGAAGCGACAATGGTAAGAAAATAGGACAAAACAGTTGAGTAACCAATCTGCCACAGAAAAATGCGGAGATCTGTGATAATGCCACAGAAAAATGAGTAAAAAATTCTGTGACTATGCCACGGAAGAAGCTGTCAAATGAAAAAAAATACTGAGACTAAACATTTAAATATAAAGTAACACATATATTTAAGTGTGATAGAAGAAAGTAATAATACAGATTTAGGTTAATGGAAATTATTGTCCTACAGAAAGTTACAGAAACACACATGGCAAGAAAATAACTTGCATTAAGAGCTTGTCTGTGATCAATATGTGTAAAGAGTAACCAATATATATATATATATATATATATATATATATATATATATATATATATATATATATATATATATATATATATATATATATATATATATATATATATATATATATATATCCATATAGGGCCGGTTTCCCGTACAGGGATTAGTCTTAGACTAAAAAAATTGAAGATCTGTCCAAACTGAAAACAACTTGCACTGACATATCTTAAAATACATCAGTGCCTTTTGTTTGCCTCAAAATACAGACAAGTAATGGTTTTGGTAAGGCATGTTTGTTAAAACTGTATTTCCTAATTAAACTAAGGTCTAAACCACCACATAAAGCTTTATGCAGAAAAAACTAACTCATGCTTTATTTCTGCAAATTACCAAGACACTGAGCAAGTTTTCACTAAACACAGTTCAATAACTCAATAATTTGGTCCTGATATATGACACAGAAAACTATGTTACATAAGTGAATGTTGCTGCTGTAATAATGTATGTAGTCTGGTTTATAAAGTAATTTTGTATTATATTTTTGACTAACCAACATTTAGGAACATTATTAAAGCATACACTACTTATATAGATGAAAACTATTTTAATTTGACCCCATTAACATTCTCATCTAAATGTTTTAACATAAACAACAAGTGATGAACTGACATAGCAGTTTGTGATTAAACAGAGGCAACAATGCTGCATGTGAAAGTAATTTTCTGTGATTTACTGTTAAAATCATCCTACATTATGTAAAAGTATAACCTTGATAAATGTAATATTGTCTCATAAGGTCATGTCAAAGATTGAAATTATAGTGAAATCAATGGTTGAAATCAAACTTTGATGCTCATATTATGAGACTTGGGAGGATCACATATAGGCCTAAGATATATAGAATAGGAAACAAAGAGTATATTTCATAATAACATAAGATATGCTATCAAAAAGAAACAAATGCAATTTAAAAGGGCCACCTAATCTTTGTATTTTTTACACATAAACTAAGCCTATTTTGTATTACACTCCTCAAAACCACAAACTGCTTTTGCATATTTACTTCAATTACCATACATATAAACTCTTCAATTTCAACGTTTTGCAATTGTGTGGCATAAAAAATATCAAAAAGAACAGCATCTCAAGCTGTGACTAGGAGAAAATCACACCTTGATACGCAGAAAGAAAAAACACAAGCTGAGAAATCAAGGAGATTCTCATACAGGCAACACCGACGCAAAGCAACCTAGCTAGCTCCGATATATTGATAACCATACGAATTAACGGCCGAAAATATGACACAAAAACCACGAATACCTCAAGGCCTGTCATGTGACGATCTCCCAATAAATAAATGAAAAGCTAAAGCACAGACAGTCTCTCGAAGCCTAAAGAATGGTTCAGGCCTAAAAGCTGTGGGTATAGATGCACCATTTAATCCTATCGTAATAATAAGATGCTATTAATTATTATCCTTTTTTACCTTCCACAGTTGCAATGACAGACGCGGTCTTCCCCTCGTAAATGCGGTAAGATGTAGTTGTGAAAGCGGTCCAGGAGTGCGTTCATGTCCATTAAACACGCTATCGCCTGCAAAGAACCATTCGAGTCAACCGGGACATGACAAGCAGTATTGGCACACAGCAACCGCTACATGACCTGGTACTGTGACCACTGCAGGGGGAAATACACATTGATACATGTCCATATCAGCCAATAATAGAAACATTGTCTTAACTAGATTTTAAGTGGACTTCACGTACTTCAGTGCTTTTCTAAACCCCCGTTTCACTTTAAAGCATGACAGAAATTGACATTTGAAAGCTGTAAATGAAAATGTGACAGACTTACCATTACAACTGAAGCACCGAGGATCATAAAAATCATGGTGGTTGTGATCATATGCATCAAAACTTCAGAACCCGCCTTTCCTCTTCCACCAGTCTTTTCAACAAATCCGCCTAAACTAAAAACATGCCGTCCCGGGAGAAGACGCTCATGGATGCGCCCTTGCACCTACACCTGCCTCTCAGTCCGAAACTGGAAGATGCTCTTGAGGTGCATATGGCAGTGCTCACCAGATCTCGCTATCCAAATGTATTAGCCTACAAACACAGTCTTCAACCAAATCCAGTGATACGATCCTGTACCCCAATGCTGCAGATGAATCCGCCTCAGCTGTGTGGTTCGGTATCGTCGTGGGAGGGTGCTGAGATTCTCCTGGTCTTATTACTGATGCTATGGTCTCTCTCCTCCTTTGCGCTCCAACACCGTTGAAATGTGGTGCAAGGCCAGGGATAGCTAGTTCTTCAATGTTCCAGTTTCATTCACGTGTTCTTGGCAAACCGTGGATTGATCGTCGTCAAGGATTTATTTGCAGAAATGTTTCAAGTAGTTCGCATTACACGTCTCCTGTGATCCGCATTCTGTACGCCGTTTGTTCGTGCGACGGGCTTTTCTGAGGCACCAGAAGACAAGACCCTTCTTTCCTAAAATCCATTTGGGTTTATGCAGCATCTGCCATTCCAGCTTTATACCTTTCGATGTCGTCCACGGCAGCCAGGAGCGTTCCCGTGGCCGTGCGTGAGCGTGTGTGAGAGGGGGAGAGAGAGAGCGAGCGCGCAAGAGAGATGGAGAGGGGTGGGTGGGCTGGGAGTGGTAGAAGAGTCTGACTAATTCACTTTTCCAGTAAAAACATGGCTGATCTATTTCAATTAATGAAATGCATTTTAAAGGACAGGCATCCCCCGAGGAGCGTGTAGTTTTTCGCAACCCATCCTCACGCCCACTCGCACGCGCTCTGCAGTTCATATCGCGCCATTTCGTGATGTGCAGCATCTTTAAGCGACCTTCTATTCCCTGATGCTCTGCGCGTTAACTAACACGTGTATAAGCCTTGACAGATACACAGCCCTGACTGTTAGACAGAAATTCAGGTTGGTGCACTTCAGTATCTCTGTTACCAGATTCCTTCTGTGCTTCTTTGCAACATAATTATGAACAGAATGTTTGAAAACTTAGGAGGCTAGGGTTACATTACATACGACCCATCTTTATCTCTGAAGGTCATGCCATGATGCCCTCGACATTCAGCGGCAACCCATTTCAGCACCCTGGAGAGCAGCCAGATTTACTGCTGACCACTATCAAACGCGCTCTCTCTCTCTCTCTCTCTCTCTCTCTCTCTCTCTCTCTCTCTCTCTCTCTCTCTCTCTCTCCTCGCTCTCTTTCACTCTCATCCTTCACTAACTAGCACAATGTAAGGCAATTAGTTTCCCTGAAAATTGGATATTGATTGCTTTGAATATTTTTTGCAATTGCTAATCCTATAATAAACACAATGAAATAGTCTTGATCTTAGAATCCTATGTATGATTTATGACTTGATTTTACAAGATTAATTGGCCACGAAGGTGACTGTGATTTATTTTTCTAGTCTACTCAGTTATATTTAAAAGAAAGAAAAGAAAGAAGAGAAAAATAAGCAAGGAAAAGACTTTACACACAAAGTATGGCTTTCATTTCTGTTTTTTATGGGGGTAAAATATATTTTAAGTCTAATTGCACTTGTTTTTGAGATTGAGTGAGTTCATATACCCCAGTGAGTAAAAAAATAGGTTTAAATGTGATCACATTACTTTGGTAGGTTTTTTGTATTGATACTACTAATAAACGTCACATTTATTATAATAATTATGATACATTTGTCAATTCATTCACATCTTTTTCATATACTCGACAGCATGCACATCTTAATTATTTGATGCTGACAGATCTGGTTCCTGTTGTTAAACAAAGCTACAAAAATTACACAAATTAAACCAGGTAAGTATTTTTTCTTTGTCATTTGCATATGGTCTGTCAAGAATGTGTCTCTTAAAAAATACTCAGAAAATATATATTTTTTGTAATATAACATTTATCAATCATGGTATCTTATCTTAATGGTAAAGCATCCAGAGTTAATTTATGTGTAAATTCAATTGTTAAAACTAGAATCTTCATTATATCTGGAATATCCCGTTTCAAAAGTAAAACCGGACTTTATTGTACACTGTTGACATACTATTATACATAATTATGCCATGCTGTATTTCTCATGGATTTTTAGAATTAATATTTTAGTTATTTTTTAATGGATTATATATTCTTTAAAAAATTATTGATATACATACAACTTTAATTTGTACAACCTTATTTTAGTCGTAACATCACATTATACTTTATTGCGCTTATAACCTAATTAGTTGTTTTAACGTTTTCTTTAACTTATCGTTGAAACTGTCAAAATGTTTAGCTAAACATTATAAATGAAAAACGGGCTTAGGTCATCTTTAAAAAAAAACGTACGTTTTTAATTTACTTAAGATAAATATTTGCATAATTGTGAGTCTTTTGTTTACTACGTGCGTCGCAATGTTACCTTTTCCTTGATGTCGTTTACTTCACGCTGTCCATTTATCAACGTCATTTCCGCTGCAGATGCGGCGACTTCAAAATATATCGCTGTATTTCATTAATAAATAATAGAAACACGTTTATTTTATCACATCTGAGTATGTACAGAAACACCCATTAATAGTCAAAGGTAAAGGAAACCTTTCAATTTTAACGGACTGAAATTAAACTTAGCTGTTAGCAAACGGACTACCCTGTTATTTGTGTAACGTCACACGGTCACAGCTGACTGACAGAGATTTAAAATGTTAAACTTGCTATTTAAAGTTAACTTTTATCATTTGCTTGTGTACACAGCTGACATTTCACACCCCACCAAAGAGGTACAAACAAAAACAAAGTTTTTTTGTCATTCATTTGAAAGTATCAATTAAAAACTCTCTAGTTCCAGTAAATAATGTGTATTGATATTAACGCTAATGATTAATATTTACCACGTTTAATTGCTGTGCAATTTTCCCTTTTTTCCAGAATGATAAAGAGTTTACCCAAAGATGTTCAAGCACAACTGCGCTCTGGCATAACAATCTTCTCATTACAGCAGTGTATAGAGGAACTCATATTAAACAGCATTGACTCCGGAGCAACATGTGTTGCTGTCAAAATAGATGTAGCTGCCTTCAAAGTGCAGGTGATCGACAACGGCTCAGGAATGTGTCGAGAAGACATTGAGAAAGTAGGAATCAGATACAACACAAGCAAATGCAGTACAGTACAAGATCTGGATAACCTCCGCTTTTATGGGTTCAGGGGTGAGGCCATTTCCAGCATTGTCTCTCTTGCTGAGGTGGTTGAAATAAACTCTAGAACTAAGCAGACTGCAAAAACCTACGTTAAAAGATTTAATGAGACAAAAGAATCAGATGTTTTTGAAGCACAGACTGTTCGCCCGTCCGCAGGGACAACCGTGTCAGTCTACAACCTCTTCCACAACATGCCAGTCAGAAGAAAAAGAGTAGATGACGTTTTAGAGACTGAACGTATCCGTAAGAGAATGGAGGCCATATCTTTAATGCATCCATCTGTGTCCTTCACATTAAAAAAAGAAAACTCTTCCCAAATGATAGTACAGCTTTCCAAAACAAGTAATACCTTTTACAGGTTTGTTCAGATTCACGGCTTGAGTCGAGCCCAAAAACTTGGAGAGGTCAGTTATGCTCATGAGCAGTTTGAAATGACAGGTCACATTGGTCGTGAGGGTCACTACAACAACAGCTTACAATTTTTATACGTAAACGGGAGGCTTCTTTTGAAGACACGCATTCATAAAATACTCAACAGTCTTTTGAAGAAAGTGAGCTGCACAGCTAGACAAAACAACAGCCCAAATTCATCCGCATTGACATCAAGTCCTAAACAAAGGGGTGGGATGGATCTATATGGAGTCTATGTTTTAAATATCAAATGTCACTACTCTGAATATGACATATGCCTAGAACCAGCCAAGTCCCTTATCGAGTTCAAAGACTGGGATAATGTTCTAATCTGCATTGAGGAAGGAGTAAAATCATTCCTCGCTAAAGAAAACCTAGTGACGGAGTCTTCCGTGAATGACATTGATGGTCCAACTGGTAGTCAAGACCCAGTGAGGAGTGTAAAGACCCCTGCAGAAGAACGAAACATTAACGAAACACATGAAGCATATAAAGCTCTGACTGAGAAAAATGATGATATGGAAGTCTCTGGTGGTGTTCAAATGCTGAAGCAATCTACACCAAACACAAAAGGTTACCCCAGTGAAGAATCAGAGACGGTTCAAAGTTTCAGTTTGCCCATACAGACCACATTACCAGTTGTTAACAATAGCAAAAATGATGAAATACTTGACCAACATGTAAATGAAATCTGTACAGATAGTGACTCAACGGTTGGGACAGAGACAGAAGGCAACAGTGACAAGATTTCAGTTTTGTACTTCAATACTTCATCCATGAAAGATGAAAGATGGGTGGAGGATAGTTTGAAGCAATTCAGTCTGTCGAACAAACTTCATCCACGAAAGAGAAAATTGCCATTAAATGACACTGCAAGAGCCGAACAGGATTGCCATGTTTTTTATGGTCCCAGTTCAAAGAGCGTCAGAACTGCAGCATGCCGTAAATTAACTCTGTCTTTTGAAACTGGATCTCTTGACAAGTTCAGAAGGTTGTTCGGGAAGGATGGTGATAAAAAACAACTGTCTATGGACAAAAGCAGTATTTTATACCCAGAGCCCTTTATAAATTCAAATGACCTCTCTGTTGGTTTTACTGGGCTAGAGTACACCGACAGGCCAGTACTAATGGACATTAAAGATACCGTATCTGCACATACTACAAGTTCTGCTAAATCTTCACCAAGGAACAAAGAAGACAATATATCATTGAATGTTAAACGTTCGCATTTAAAACGTGACAAAGAGACATTACACCAGCATCAGCCATCACACGAGGCTAGGACAAGGGCAGAATGGCTCATTAATGAAACTTTGTCTTGTCCAGATGTGCAAGACTTTTTTTCTGATAAGATGTCTCCTGTCGATTCCATGTCTTTTGAATTAGAACAAAGATCCTTGGGAAACGATCAGGGAAAACTTCTTGAATATGAATCTTCTGATTTAGCCGATCCTTGTACAGAAAATCCAGACATTGATCTGATTGAACAGGGCACAAAAATCACTTCTGCTTTAGAAGATTCACACCTCTGCAACCCGTGTATGACTTCCTTTGGAGGAAGTGTTAACACCGCTTATGAAGTTGGGATAACCTCTGAGCATAATCCACTGTCTAACAGTGCAAAAGATGAATGGCAGACTATAAATGAAAGTCGTGAAGAAGCAATCCCAGTTTCCAGCAACTGGCTGGCCCATTATGACAATTCTTTAGGTAAGCTGGTTTACATTAACCAGGTTACAGGGCTCAGCAAATACAACTCTCCTCCTGTGGAGGAGGCTCAAGTGCCATGTACCACAGATATTACTAACATGATGGTTAGCGTAATTTCAAAAACAGGTAGGAATAATGCAGGGGACACTATTTTATCTTTA
Organism: Misgurnus anguillicaudatus; assembly: GCF_027580225.2. Lineage (NCBI taxonomy): Eukaryota > Metazoa > Chordata > Actinopteri > Cypriniformes > Cobitidae > Misgurnus > Misgurnus anguillicaudatus. The sequence continues at coordinate 18,349,503 of NC_073349.2, forward strand.
AATCATAGAAAGCTTTATAAAAATATGTATATATGTATTATAATCCGCTTTTCTCTGCTCATAGGATTTGAGTACAGGTGTTATCCATTTCAGACAAATATTGTACTTCCCTTTCTGCCCAAGCCCAGAGCAGAGAGAGCTCTTTGCTCATTGACAGACAACAGAGGTACAAATTTATATAGAATGCAGCATATAGGCTCAAAACTTTGGATTTCACCTTTACTAATTGTCTTTTTTCTTTTTTTAAGAGGATGTCCAAGGTCCAAATTCACTTTCAGCCCTGTTTTCAGAATGGACCAACCCAGTGTTTATAAGACCTCCAGAGGTTCGTTTTTTCTTTCACTTATATTGCCACCATGAGTTTTCGTTTTTAAAGAACATACACTTATTTCCAATTAATTCTAAAAAGGTTGCTTTGGATGTAACCAGTGGACAAGCGGAGGGCCTTGCTGTGAAAATCCACAACATTCTTTACCCCTGCCGGTTTACCAAGAATATGATCCACACGATGAAAGCAAGTATTTCCCCTCTATCCTTTTTGTGCTCGACACTTACAATACCTTTAGTAAAAACTACTTGTTTTAAATGAAAATGAATTTCAAGTTTGTTTTTACCTCAGGTCATCAATCAAGTGGACAAGAAGTTTCTTGCTTGTTTAATAAATACAGCAGAGCATGAAGTGTCTGAAAGCAGTAACAATGAAGGTGACATTACATTGAAAATCATTACATTGAACTGCATGCCATTGTTTTAAACACATGTTGTTGTTTTTTCCCTTTGCAGGAAATCTTCTTGTGTTGGTTGATCAACATGCTGCCCATGAAAGAGTCCGACTGGAGGCGTTGGTGCTGGGTAAATGTAGTGACTGTCCATATTTTAAAAAATGATTCTGTGACTAGTCCGATAAGAAAGCATATATTATAACTTGAAGGGCACCTATTATGCAAAATCATAATGTTTGGAAATAATGTGTGTTAGCAGTGTGTGAACACAACCACCCTACAATGAAAAAAATCCACCCGCTCATTAAACCATTGCAGTCTCATTAGACATGCCGTTTTGATTTTCTTATCAATGTGAGGTCACATTGATTAAACCCTGCCCACTTACAGTCCTGCATTACCATAGTTTCCACAATCAGCAAGTTGTACTCTGTCCACTAGATACTATTGTCTCAGACTGTATCAATCAGATCTATTTTAATTGAAAGCGCTCACTGTCTGTTTGTAAAGTTCGGAATACACTGCAGGATTTTTGCACTCCTATAAGGTCATACCTTATCACACTGACCACCGATAAAGAGCCACGATCACAGAAATCGTGATTGTTGTTTCACGATTGCAATCTTTCGTCTGGGACAGCCAAAAATCGTGCAATGTATCTTGGGCTTAAGGCAGTGAGGAGCAGTAGTTCATGGTTGCTAAACCATTCTCTGTAAGCATGTGAAAAAATAGGTCATTACAAATTTGACTCCCCTTGTGATGTCAGAAGGGGATAATACTGCCCCTTAATCTGCACTTGAAGAGTTTCGTTGCAAAACGAGATAAATCCATTTTTTAACATTTTTGTCAAAACATGTTTATTATTATGTTATCATGTTATTATTTTGTTTTATGGTGCTACTTAGCTGTATTTTTTAAGTTATGAAGGTTTAAATCAAAACAAACCAACTGCACTTGCATTGAAATTAATTGGAATGCAGAACCAAAAAACGATTTCTGAAAAATTAACAAAACGGTGGTTATCTCCTTTTGCAACGAAACTCTTCACTTAATCTAACCAATGTACTGCCGTTTAGTGCAGAGATAAACTCATTTGCATTTAAAAGGACACAGCCAAAAAGGGAACATTTTTGCTCACACCTACAAAGTGGCAATTTTAACATGCTATAATAAATTATCTATATGGTATTTTGAGCTAGAACTTCCCATATGTACTCTGGGGACACCAAAGATTTATTTGACATCTATCTTAAAAAAGTCTTGTGAAATGTCCCCTTTAAAGGGACACTCCACTTTTTTTGAAAATATACCCATTTTCCAGCTCCCCTATAGAGTAAAACACTGATTTTAACTGTTTTGGAATCCATTCAGCTGATTTCTGGGTCTGGCGCTACCACTTTTAGCATAGCTTAGCATTATCAATTGAATTTGATTAGACCATTAGAATCACACCAAAAAATGGTACCACAGAAAAGTCCTTGATTATTACGCCAGAATGAGAGTATAGTTCAAGCTGTATCTGCCTAGAAAATCTCAACTTTTAATTTTCTGTCGGTCTTAGTACACAATGTAACTACAGAAGAGTAAAGTTTTAAATAGGAAAATATCCAAACTGTTTTGTTTTTTTTTTTGCGCGATGCTAATGGTCCAATCAGATTCAATGGATTATGCTAAGCTATGCTAAAAGTGGTAGCGCCAGACCCAGATATCATCTGAATGGATTCCAAAAAGGTATAAAGTCTAATGTTTAACTCTAGGGGAGCTGGAAAATGAGTGTCCCTTTAACTCCAGATGCGCACCAGTAATGTTTCTTTGTCACAAATTTCAAGTAGGAATATTACTCGGTTAAAACTCATTAACATTCTCTTCATGCTGCTGCTTGTTTGGTGCAGACTCCTACGAGGATGATCCAGACACACCTGGAAAAAAGAGGCTGTGTTCCTCGATTGTAACTCCACCCTTGGAGATTAGTGTGACAGAGGAAGATATGAGACTTCTGAGGTCAGTGCAGCTGCTGTCTGGATTCAACATTCCTGACTACACCATCATCATGTCCCTGAAACCTACATGTGTCTTCAATGAGTTCTGCACTGAATTAATGGTTCTATAAATATCTCTTGTCCTTGAAGGTCTTGTCAGGCTTTTCTGAGGGGTCTTGCTTTAGATGTGAGCTTCCTGAAGAGTGAGTCACTAAATGTGTTATTGGAGAGACTTCCCACATGTTTCATAGAGAAAGAGAATGCAGAGCTCCGGCGTGGAAGGCAGTCTATAATTAAAACCATTGCAGAGGTTAAGCTCACTTATTTAATATTCAGTGATGTTTTTATGTAGTTTAGAAACATACATTTGTTTTCTCTTATTAAACAGTATCTTTTGTTTTGCAGGACTACCTACGAGAACAAATTGAGGTGAGCCAGGATGTTGAATTAATTTGTTTCTAATATGTACCTACTGAAAAATCCAGCTAAGACCAGCACAAGCTGGTGAGCTGGTTTTAGCTGGTCTCCAGCTTGGTTTTAGCTGGTTTTGCTGGTGTAGGAAGCTGGTCTAGCTGTGTTTTGGTCACTTTTTAAGCTGGTCTAGCTGGACTTAGCTGGTCAGGCTGGAAGACCAGCTGGCCCACCAGCATGACCAGCTTTTTCATGCTGGGAGGACCAGCTTAGACCTTATACCAGCTAAAACCAGCTACCAGCTTATGGTGGTCTTAGCTGGATTTTTCAGTAGGGTAAACAAATCAAATGTGACCCCACTTGTGAAATCCCGGCTAATCAAAGTTTCATTACAGTCATTGAGCTTACTTTAATTTTGATCTTTGACATGGCCTTCAATATTAAAGATATCAAGGTTATATTTTCACATAATGTTCTTTACATAATATATGTAGAAAATCGTAAATCACAAAATGAGGACTTTAGCTGGGTTTTCACAGGCTGGATTGCAAATGGTCTTCTTGTAGATTTAAAGTTTAAAGGGGACATCATGAAAATCTGACTATTTTCATGTTTAAGTTCTATAATTGGTTCCCCAGTGCTTCTACCAACCTATAAAATCTGAAAAAGAACAACCCAGTAACTTAGTTTTGGCAAACCATTCTCTGCAAGCATGTGAAAAAATAGGAAAATAAAAATTTGACTCCCCTTGTGATGTCAGATAATACCACCCCTTAATCTGCACTATCCAACCAACGCGTCATTTAGTGCAGACATCAACTCATTTGCATTTAAAAGGACACACCCAAAAACGGCACATTTGTGCACACACCTACAAAGTGGCAATTTTAACATGTTATAAAAAATTATCTATATGGTGTTTTGAGCTAGAACTTCACATACGTACTCTGGGGACACCAAAGATATATTTGACATCTTAAAAAGTCCCCTTTAAGGGATTTAATGGGTTTCATTCTTTTGTTTCACATTTGCAGCTTCTGCGCTCAACAGGAAGAGTGAGAGGAACGCTGCCTTTAACAGTTCATAATGTACTTGCTTCACAAGCTTGTCATGGTTAGTGTATAAAACAAAAAAATATATATTTTTATATAAAAATTGCAATGTGTCTAAACAATTTCATGCCGATTTTAATAGTAATATGTGATTTAAATTTACAGGAGCAATTAAGTTCAATCACATTCTGAGTAAAGAGGAATGTTGTAGTCTGGTGAGCTCGCTCTCCTCTTGTCAGCTTCCCTTCCAATGTGCCCATGGCAGACCTTCCATTGTCCCACTTGCAGATCTTCACCACTTAGAAGATCAGCAGGTACAAATCCCCTCTTGAATGTGCTACTTTAGGACAGTTTTAAATAGGTTTGAATAAAGACTTAATAACACTGTGCAATATCCACCCTGTGTCCATAATGATTTTTATTCAAGAATATAGTACTATATATAAAACACTTAAGCGTGTATGTTAATAGTAATGTTTTACATGCCTACAGGATCTTCCCAAACCAAATCTGAGGAAACTGAGAAGAATGTACAAGTCATGGCAACTCTATGGAAAAGATAAATCTCTTTCACAAAACTAAGCATGAATTTAGAAACAAAACGTTCTGCGCTTTACATTTTGTGTTAAATTAATTACTTAAATAAAGAATGTCTACTTCTATTTATTGTCATTTTCATCAAATATTAAAAACAATAAAAATAAATAAATATAACGGCTTTTATTTTGTTACACTCATGGATACTGTATGCAAACGTTTGCTGGTAGAGCATGAAAAACAACCAATAAAAAAGAGAGATACTCACCCAGGAAGTATTTTCCTCCAATCAAATCTTTTCTTATACGATTGTGAGCCAATGAACTTAAATGTGGGCGGGTGCTAAAATGGATGACGTTCGTTTTACAGCGTATTGTGGTACTTCAGCACTTCACTGGGTGGATCGGCAAGGGTCGTTATCTCTAAAAGGTTAATAAAAACATAATATATTCGGTAAGTTTTCCAGAGGAAATTTAAGATTGAATGTACAGGATTGTCGGAACGCACTCCGTATAAAAACGAAACAGTTTTGAGTCAGTTTAGGTGAGGTTACGTTTTTTTCGATTCATGAATGTGTGTACGTTTACGTTAGCTCTCAATTCAAAGATGGCCGCAGCATTGGGGTATGAATTTGGCGCTTTCACCATAAAATTATAACATCGGTCGTTTAATTTCTTTTGCTGCTGTGAGAGCTTGGAGTCATTGTTCTGTTGAAGGTGACATTTGTGTAAATGCAAAATAAATACAATAATATTTGGATTTCTGGACGATCTAAAGAGAGATAACGTTACGTACACGTTTTTCTAGAATCTGAGGGAATGTCGCATGTTGGTAACGTTATATTAAACGGCACACGTCTTTATTTATGCATAACATGTTAATTGAGGTCTCCAAAATGTTTGTCACTAATAATGGTCTGCATTTAAGTTACTTAATTTGATTTTCACTTCGCATCAGTGATGAACAGGATTCGGATCCACGTGTTACCGTCCAGCAGGGGTAGAGTGACACAGGCTGCACGAACCCAAGAGCCCCAGACCTGCGCCTATACCCAAAGACCCTGTTCGCATCCTCGACTGGAGGGCCTCGAGTTTTGCATCAAACACATTCTTGAAGATAAAAATGCCCCGTACAAGCAGTGCAGTTATGTGTCCAACAAAAATGGCAAGCGCTGCCCCAACGCAGCCCCAAAAACAGAGAAAAAAGATGCGTGAGTATGTTTATATTTTAATGTAGTTATGATGCCTAGAGTATGAAAAATGTTTAAACAACTGTGCTGCTTTCTGTTCTTGCAGGGTAACGTTCTGTGCTGAGCATGCACGTAGAAATGCGTTGGTTCAGCAAGCTCAAATGCGTAAAGCCTCATCAGGACCTTCACCAGACGTTCTGTTGTCTCAGCTAAGTGGCTACAGTCGGCCAGATTCTGCAGTTCACAGTCAGGAGGGGCGTAGTGAAGCTAGTCGCATACTGGGTAAGATTATACTTACTAGTTATACTTAGGGGACATATCATGAAAATCTGACTCTTTCCATGTTATAGTGCTATAATTGGGTCCCCAGTGCTTCTATCAACCTAGAAAATGTGAACTAGATCAACCCAGTTGCGTAGATTTCGTAAACCATTCTTTGCAAGCCTGTGAAAAAATAGGTCATTAAAATTTGGCTCCCCCTGTGATGTCAGAAGGGGATAATTCTGCACTATCCAACCACGGCACTTCCATTTAGTACAGAGATCAGCTTATTTGCATTTAAAAGAACACACCCAAAGTGGCACATTTTTGCTCACACATACAAAGTGGCAATTTTAACATGCTATAATAAATTATCTATATGGTATTTTGAGCTAAAACTTCACATACGTACCCTGGAAACACCAAAGATTTATTGTACATCTTAAAAAAGTCTTGTGAAATGTCCCCTTTAAACAAGCAGGTTGTTGGTCTTGTAATCATTAAGGAAGGTTATTGGTGATATTAGTTTTACCAGGTAAGTTCTGTGTGCTATGTATACATTTTATGGTAATACATTTTGTATGCATTTCCTTGTTTAGATGATGACAGCTGGAGTGAAGAGGAGCAGGACCAGGTTGTTTTGGATCAGACTTGGAGAGGGGACCCTGACAGTGAGGCTGAAAGTCTAGACACTGACCATGAAGACCCTTTGAAGTGAGAGAGAGTTCCCCATTAACTCAATCCACTGATCTGCTTGCTATAAAACAGTGTTTGTTTCTATATGTTACCTGAGATGCCAACTAATGGAGGTTTACTTATTTTCTGTAGGCATGCTGGTGTGTACACTGCAGAGGAAGTGGCACTCATCACACGTGAAAAGCTAATCAGACTTCAATCGCTCTACATAGACCAGTTTAAACGTCTTCAACACTTATTGAAAGAAAAGAAAAGGCGCTACCTGCACAGCCGCAAAATCGAGCACGAGACCGTTGGTAAGGCAGTTGCAAATTGATTGAAATTTACACTGGCGGTGATGTGCCGTAATTTATGTGAATGATCACTGGTGTTTGTGATGCAGGGAGCAGCTTGCTTACAGGCCCAGAGGGTCTGTCCTCGAAGGAACGAGAAAACCTGAAAAAATTAAAGGCCCTACGTCGGTATCGTCGGCGGTTTGGTGTGGAGGCTTTGCTGCATCGCCAGCTAAGAGAACGCAGGCAAGCGGTTACAGATGGTGGAACACCACAGGTAAAAAGCTTGAATCTGACATCAAAAGTTTATTTATTTTCCTAATTAAAAATAAGGTTAAATATATAAAATCAATTCTTGCAGAAAAAAGCTTATGAAACCTTCTGTGATGGTCAGTAATTTTCATCAAATACATTTATTTTGTGCTCTTTCTGACAGGCAATGCGCTCAGGCCAGAGATGCATATCCTTTGTGGAAGGAACGCGCTGTTCAAATCAATGCCTGCCGATGACGCGACATTGTGTATCGCGTATCCTTTTTTGTTATTGGAGTATCTGTTTCTTTTATTGTTCAGATCTGTTAAACGTTACTTTATCAAGTAGTGAATAATAACAATTGGCTAATAGTTTTGGAAATTCATAAAGATTTGTTATATAGAGACACATATTTACTGTCTCTTGAAGCCCTGAATCAAGGCCCACAGCTTACTGTAGCTGTTGGTTTCAAACAGCGGCTAATATCAAAGTCTTCCAATAGTCTGTTGACTTGCCCATGACATGTAAATGGGTTTAGTCAGTTCAGTTTGAAGCAATACTTCTTACCAAATCCTTCAGCCTTTGGTTTCTTTTCAAATAAGTGTTTGTGATTAGTTTTCCAAGTATGCCAATATTATTTTTATAATATGCATATAATTAAGGCTGCACTATAAATGTCATGCGCATCTTGTCAATAAGCCGGTTCCTTGATTAGTAGTAAATCGTCATGATCTGCTTTCAGATGGAGCAGCATTTACTACACAAAGCTTGCCCAGGCGATACGTCCACGATAATGAAGGTGAAATTGTCCCGGTTATCAGTAAACTATAGCTTTGTGTAGGAAATGCCGCTCTATCTTAAACCACGGGTCGTTTAAATCCTTGAAAGTTTGTGAATCTGGGGGGAAAACTTCAAGGCTCTGGGAAGTTTTTGAAAATATACATACATAGAAACAGGTCATTGAAAGTGCATGAAACTATTTTATGCAAGAAGTTTTCTGGAAAAAATCGATATTATTCCCTGTGTAGTGTAGGATAATATCATAAATTCTAGACTTTTTAAGCACACGTGCTAAACTGTTCACTTTAAATGCTTATATCTTCTGTATGCGAATGTTGATTCATACCAAAATGCTTTTTTGCATAGCTGTGTTTGACACACAAAATGTTTCTGGTTACGTATGTAACTGTAGTTCCCTGATAAGGGAACGAGACGCTGCGTCTCCCTTGCCATACTTCCTGCTTCCCTGTAATGCCGTCTTTGGCAATATTTCAGATAGCAATATACTTCCTGGCTCCCGCGCCACCCTGTCTTTGTCGTTAAGCCTCAACATTGGTTGAATTTGATATACACATTCAGACGCACTTAGCCCTGGAGGCGTCCCCAAAGTGTCACCGCAGTGACGCAGCGCGAGTTCCCTCGAAAGCGAACTGTAACAATGTATCTTAAAAGGTAACACAATGTAACCTTGCTTTCACTTGAAATGTGTCCCCACATTTAGTCTTTGAATTTGAGGGTATTGGACCTGGAAAGTCCTTGAAAGGTCCATGAATTTAAAGTTAACTAAGTTGTGGGAACCCAAATGATGGCAATTGATTAATAATCAAGGAACCGACTTTACTGACAGGATCCCCATGACAATCACATGCGATTTATCGTGCAGCCCTACATATAATATATTTTGCCTTAACCTTTAACAACAGACATTTATCAAGACAGTAGCCAAGTTTTATTCAAGATGTGCCCAGGTCTAAAGGACGTTCCATGTGATCGCCCCGTGCACATGGGACAGTCAGGCGAGCCTCGTTGCCCTTTGCACCTGTCTTTGCCTCCACCCATGTACCAACCTGAACAGGAATCTATTGCCCCCGAGCAACTAACGACTGCACCCACAGATATGTACCTTAGTGCTGCAGAGCTTCAACCAACAGAAAATCTACCTTTGGAATTCAGTGATGTATGATTTGTATTGATCTTTTCCTCATTAAACAATTACTGTGTGCAAATGCTTTTCAAAATTGTTTTGGCACATCCCTTCAAACAAAGTTTTATATTAACAGTATAATTACTATAATTACAAAATTTGTTCATCAAAAAACAGATTACAGAAGTATCAATCAAGTATCTACATGCCTGCAAGCATAGTTGCTCAAACACATCCCCTGCTGTGGAAATCATGCACCTGCCTGTAGTGTCACATAAATGAATAACAAGTGTTTCTAAATGTTTAGTCATCTTTAAAGGTCCCATTCTTTCTGTGTTTTTGAAGCTTTGATTGTGTTTACAGATGTGTTCATGTTTCGCGAGTAAAAAAACGCGGTATTTTTCACACAATTTACTTATCTGTATAGCGCTGTTTTCACTGTCCTAAAAACGGGCTGATGTCTTCCTTGTTCTATGAAGTCCCTCCTTCAGAAATACATAACGAGTTCTGATTGTGTAGTTTGTTTAGTGTGTTGTGATTCGATAGCAGCTTAGCTTGCCGTTAGCTTAGCTGGCGACTGACGTATTCCTGTGGGCGGAGTTTAGTCAAAAAACTGTTCTACTGACGTCATTAAAGCAGGAAATAGAGGGCTGTAGTCCAAACCGTCCTTTCGCTGTAGGCTTTGAAAAAGTGAATTCTGTTAAACAAAATATATTGCCTGGCAGTGAACTTTGAGCTTTATCATTTTACAGGTATTATTTATGCTATTATAGCATCATTACACACGAATTAGCGTTTAAAAATGCGATCAGAAAGAACGTGACCTTTAATTTTAAATGTTTGACATTTTCAGTATGCTCTTAGTGTACCTCATTTCATTTTTTATTTTTGAAAGTCTTATTTTCCTCTTATGTGCTGCTGTCTCATTATTTAAAGTGCTCAGATGCAAAAACGTACACTCCCACCTTCGTCAAACATAAGATAATGATGTTAACCGAATGCTCTCGGCATGTAGCTTACGTTCATCAAGTATTTTCCAGTAAAATCCGCTTAATCATGGCCTCGGGCCATTCAGAAATGGTTTGTTGTCCGAATCCAAAATGGTTGTTCAGCAAAATCCTCTTAAATGCACAGAAGATTTGGATGACCTGTGGCGCGCGCATATCTAGGTGTAATGGTTTATAACCCAGTTAGAGGAGGTTTATGAAATAAGTATTGTACGAAAAGATATTGACTGAAGTTTTAAGCCTTTTACCGTAATACAGAAAGCACAATGAAGAGTGACTGGAGACTTTTAGAAGTAGAGATTTTTGCATGTACTTAGAGGGTTTTGCCCTTGAAATAATTGTGAACATTTTAAGTTACTGACTAATAATATTTTTATTCCCAATAAAGTGAAACTGAACCTAAACATAAAATCCTGATAAAAAAATTTTACTTACAAAAAATTATTCATGATTCACTTGGTGGGTTTTGTGTCTGAGCTCTTCTTTGTTCATATGTCTGTTTACTAAAACATTGCTTTCATACAAACTAATTTACACACATTGCTCATTTTGTGTGTGTTACTTTCACTTCAAATAACAGAAAGATGGATTTTCAGATTTGTATGCTAGTTGACAAAACAATTGCTTGTTAAAACCTTGACACTGTTAAACGTATTTTCTTCAGGGTTCCCACGGGTCCTTGAAATTACTTTATTTTATAAATATGAATAAAAAATCCATAATATCAATATGTAGGATAATATTATAAAAATTCTAGACTTTTTAAGCACACATGCTAAACTGTTCGCTTTAAATCTTCTGTATGCGAATGTTGACTCATACAAAAATGCTTTTTTGCATAGTTGTGTTTGACACATGAAAATGTCTCGGGTTACATATGTAACTGTTGTTCTCTGAGAAGGGAACGAGACGCTGTGTCTCCATTGCCATAATTCCTGCGTCCCTGTAACGCCATCTTCGGCAATATTTCAGATAGCGATATACTTACTGGCTCCCACGTCACCCTGTCTTTGTTGTTAAGCCTCACCATTGGTTGATTTTGATATACACATTTAGACGCACTTACCCCTGGAGGATTCCCCAAAATGTCACGCAGTGACACAGCGCGAGTTCCCTTGAATGGGAACTGTAACAATGTATCTTAAAAGACAACACAATGTAACCTCGCTCTCACTTGAAATGTAACCCCACATTTAGTCCTTGAATTTTAGGGTTATTGGACCTGGAAAGTCCTTGAAAGGTCCTTGAATTTGAAGTTAACAAAGGTATGGGAACCCTGTTTCTTTTAGAAATCTCTTGAAGCATTTTTAATGTGTTAGTTTGAAGAAATGTGCCATGAATTGAGACATATAAATGAAATTATTATGACTGTCTCAAACTAACTGGTGGGCTTGTGTACTATACTGTAAGTCACTGATGTCTGCACTATGGGGTGGTTTTGCGTACAGGGATTAGCTTAAACCAGGACTCGGCCTTAGTTTAATTAGGAAGTATAACTAGTTTTAACAAACATGCCTTACTAAAAACATTAATTGTTTGCATTTTGAGACAAAATGATGTATTTTAAGATATGTCAGTGCAAGTTGTTTTCAGTTTGGACAGCTCTTACATTTATTTTAGTCTAAGACTAGTCTAATCCCTGTCCGGGAAACCGCCCCAAAATGTATTATCCTGAAAGTAATTGTTTAATCTGCTTTATGAATTCATCTTTCATTCTTCAACATCACAATCAGTGATGTCATTACATCTGACGACATGTCTCTTAATGTGTAGGATCTTGATGTTGAAGATGAGGGTTTGCAGTGTCCACCATCTCCCCTGCAGTTTGACACAGCTCTTGCTTTAGAAGACCAAACCATAAGAGAGATTGCAGAAGCACCCATGGATATTCTGACAGGGGATGAGCAAGGTTTTGAAGCCCAAGATGCAGAGCTTTCAGATAGAGATGAGGTGTCTGTGGAAGATCAGGTATTTTTGTTACTTTCATTTGCTGGAATAAACAGTAATACATTTACGATTGTAAGTGCAATCATTCAAATCTGTTCTGTAAAGTGAGCATGCACTTTATTTATTGTCTTTTTACAGGTTGAGTCTGAAATGCTCGAAGCAGTTGGACAAGCGGTATCCACACAGAATTCATCAAGGGACTCTCACATGAAAACAACAGATGCTTTATCTTGAGCACCATGTGACCTGATTTTCTCAGCTGCCATACTGTTGAAACTGTTTAAATAACTATGTTTAAAAGCCATACTCCAGGAAGCCTATGTGGATTGCAGAAGCATTCGTGATTCCAACCTTCTCTTTAAATAGCACAGTAACAATTTGTGCTTCTTGTGAAGCTTAACGGGCAAGTTTAACCATTAAATGCAAATTCATTGGTTGTGGCATTTACATGATTTCAGACAAGGCAATGTGGTGTTTCATTTTAGGCAGTATGATATCTAGATTCTTGCCAAACTACATAGCGTAGTGTTTAAGCACTTTGTTTATACAGTAGATATTTGTTTCCTTATGGCATTAATAACTCATACTGAGATTTGTTTACTAAAATAAATCTTTACATCATGTCTTGCTCCAATTCATTACAGTGATGCACATGAGGACAACGAAGTTGTATCTTGGTAGTTGGCTGAAAGTCTTTTATTGTCATGTGTGTGTAAAACTACAATGAAAAACTTTCTTGAATGCTTATTTACAGAATACAATATCGGTCATTTTAGTTACAAACGAGACTGCATAAATAAAAACTATATAGTATCTTATTATTTAACTATATTTACTTAAAATATAAATGTTAACGACTACAAAATAATGCTGAGTTGCTGGTTAGTCACAAATGCTGACTCACTGCAGATGCACCAGTGCGCTGGAGTCGGATATTTTATCTTAACAAAATAAACTGGTTGAGCATATATTAAATTATACTGCAAAAAAAGTGTTTTTAAGTATAGAATAAAAAACAGGCTTTTGAAAATGCTACGTGGAGCGCATGAAGATAGGAGGCGTGTTTTACTTCATTGGGCGCTGGCAGATCATCGGTGTATGGCATTGAAGTACCGCGAGAGTGACTTAAAAGCATAACTTTAAACCGTTCTCGCGGTACTTTGATGTCAAACGCCGATCGTTCTGCGCAAAGCTGCACGAGGTCGAATACGCCTAGATTCTTTTACTCCAAGTGGGGCGGGCAACACAATTTCGAGCCATGACATCACTTTTCCTGCCGAGCGCTTTAACCTAAACACGGGAAGAGAGATGGATGGGAAGAGACGACGATAAAACCTCAGATCAGCGGCTGGGAAAACAGACAAAGATGTCCACACGCTGCCAGTGTAAAAGTACAGTTAAAGGCATTTCTTAGCAATATTTAGCGGGGACATTTTCTGACAGAAGAAACAAGGATCGCGCGAGGTAAAGATTTATTTTACCCCGGTTAGCGCATGCACAGTTTGTTGTTTAATTGTTGAAAGGATGCAAAATACAACGTAATGTGCACATAGCTGGTTTGTTTTGTTGTTAAACGTTGATGTGTGGGATTTAAGATGGAAAAAGGAAATGTGGGGCATTAGCCATCCGGCTAGTAACGTTATGTGGGACACCGGTGGGTTTTGTAGACTGAGGATGCTTGTCGTGATGATATCCTGCCTTGTTCAGAAACAACATGCATGAAACTTGTCTTTTTAAAATGAGTCGTACATATGGGTCAGTGTATAAACAAATACAGTTGTATTTTTTCTAATCCTTTGCATCGGATCACTATGTATATTGTTTCACATAGTTAAATGTATACTCCCCCACCCCCTTTGTCAAGCATAGCAAACGTGTAGCTATATTTATAGACAACCCACAACTTTAGTGTTTACTTGCCTGCATTGTAAAATTGCTAATTTTGGAAGAGTTCATTCTGCATGAGACCCTAAAACAGCAACTAATTCAAGAGTAATTGAGGGTAAACGCATGCCCTCAGCCCCTCCTCTTTAATATTTTACAGATGTTTTTCACATTTGCGAGTCTCATGTTTAAAACCACGTTAAGGTCGTACAACCTACAATTCCACTAGATTTAATATTGTGCAGTTGAGATATTTATTCCTGCTTGGAATTTTAATGCCCATTACACAGTGCATGAAATAAATGATGTCCCCAAAATAGCTGACAGCAATTCAAAGCGAGATAAACTTCAAATTGCTTACCAAATGGCCACAAAGGACATTACATGCAGCAGGGGGGCTCGCTCACTGTTTACTGATGGTCATGGTTGTTTGGTAATTTTGTGAACTACTCCCTATGATCACAACATTATCTTTGCATTGCTTTTGATCTTTTTTGCATGCCCGGGAGACATACATTGTCTTTAATGGGAGTCAGATGACACAGGCAAGAGCACACTATTAATGACTCCAAAACACTTAAAGAGGAATTCAGGATGTTTGTGATGGGTTTCCTTTTTGAGTTCTCTCTCATGTTGTGTGCAAAAATAACTTAATGTTTTTGTAGACAAACAGGTAATTTATCTTTGTTCTGAGTATAAACAGTGTGTGGGGGTTTTTTGTATATTATTTTCAAGACAGATTCAGCAGCACATGCCAATGTGGGTGTATCCTTACTTGGAGAACACACACATGCTTCAGGCACTTTTGAGTGAGGCGGATTTTCTTGTTGGACTCCTATGCAATTATGGTCCTATTTCTTTCAAGGAAACACGTATGCGTGCAAATGTTCTTTGGTTTGTACTGTGCTAAAATGTTAACATTTATTATGTACATTTTTAATGATAACCATACTCACCAAACATTTCATTATATAAGTTTTCCTGGCAATTAATTCACATACATATCAGCTTAGCAAATTCTGCAAAAATCCACTGACTCAGGTTAAAAGTGTCTAGTTGAAATTCTTGAATATAATTGCTGTGCCCTCGCATATTTGCTATTGTTCCTATGTATATGTATTTAAACAGAGATACTATCAGTGAGCGCAGAAATCCATTTCAACACATTACGAATCCCACATGGCCAGTAGTTGTTACTCTGTGTTGTAGCCTGTGAACAGTGCTGTTCGTTGTTTTTCCAGGTTGTGGTTCATGATGTTATTTTATGGATCGGAGCCCAGAATGGTTGGGGGAGATTTTTCTGGCCACCTGATCCTAATACAGGGCCGAGGCTCTGATCAGCTGCTATACAGGAGCTGCCATCACAAAGCTGTATATCAGATATAACGTGCAGAGATCTTAATTTTAAGCTTATGACTCCTAATTGTTGTTTTGCACTTCTACACGACACAAAATTGAGGAACCAACTTAGAAGGTAGAGAAGTGACCCCTTCCCTAAATCTAAATTTGTTGACCGGTATTTTCACTTCATTAAAGGGGCCATGGCACAACACTTTTTTAAGATGTCAAATAAATCTTTGGTGTCCTCAGAGGACATATGTGAAGTTTTAGCTCAAAATACCATATTAATAATTTATTATAACATGTTAAAATTGCCACTTTGTAGGTGTGTGCAAAAATGTGCCGTTTTGGGTGTGTGCTTTAAAATGCAAATGAGCTGATGAAATTCAAACACTGATCATGATGGTGGTTTGTTGCAATTAAAACTCAATTGTGCTTTTCTCTGCACTAAATGGCTGTGCCGTGGTTGGATAGTGCAGATTCAGGGATATTATTATAATAAGATCTCCTTATGACATCATAAGGAGAGCCAAATTTCAACGACCTATTTTTTCATGTGAGAATGGTTTACCAAAACTAAGTTACTGGGTTGATCTTTCTCACATTTGCTAGGTTGATAGAAGCACTGGGGACCCAATCATAGCACTTAAAC
This sequence comes from Misgurnus anguillicaudatus, assembly GCF_027580225.2. Taxonomy (NCBI): domain Eukaryota; kingdom Metazoa; phylum Chordata; class Actinopteri; order Cypriniformes; family Cobitidae; genus Misgurnus; species Misgurnus anguillicaudatus. The sequence goes on from NC_073349.2 coordinate 18,365,629, forward strand.
ATGGAAAAAGTCAGATTTTCATGTCATGGCCCCTTTAAATGGTTTTGGTCATCTAAACGTTGCTCTCTTGAAAATAGGGCAGAGGTATGAAATTATTTTTTGGCAGTGCGTGATTTTACCATTGGAGTTCAGTAGTCTCGCATTGGAGTGAGTAAATGTAAGCCATTGTTACAGCAGCATCTTGCTTGTCAACATAAAAGGCTGGAAAGGCTGATGGGTCACTGTTGGCACAAAGCATGTTTAAATTCCCTCAAGACACACAGGCGCTCATTTTACTCATGCTGCGTTGGGTCTGCCATGTCTGTTATCAGTTTTTCCCCTTGGCGCGTTGCCCCCCTGCTCTCCGGCAAACAGTTACCATGGTTATGGATTGGGGGATCATATAAGCATGTAGAAACTCATCAATTACTCCGGGATGCTGGAAAGATATGCCGCGTACACAGCGGGGGAGTTGGTTGCCATCTCCGCAAGACATTACTACTGTTTTCACAAACAGTGCAGATATTTGTACCATGGCAATTACTCTTTTTTTTTTTTTTTTTTGCAGCCTTTGTTTCAGTTTTGGGGTTCAGTGTGCGCTCAAAAACAGTGAGGGCTTTCTGGCATATCCATTCTAGATATATATATGCTGTGTTTTGCACACTTTATGTATATATTATTACAGTGGGCCTGTCAAACATTCCTGTTAACTTCCTGTATACTTAGTTCTTCGACAGTAACAGTATCTTTCACGTCGAACAGTGGTGCTTAGAGAACCCGTCAGCTGGGACGTACCGAAAGAAGTGCACCGGCGCAAACCATTTGGATTTATTTTGCTTCGCATTCACACTGCGCGAAAAAAATCCGAAGCAAACATTTGCTTTGGTTTCTCACAGTGCGGCAGTCTTCGGCTGCAACAAACATTCAATTCATACTTTTACTCGGAAATATGCTTAGGAATGTGGCCTTAATCAATTCAAGCAAACCAGGTCAATGGCACATCCTGTTTGGGGAGAGAGGGGATAAATGTCCACGATTTGGTTGGGCCGCGGTGAGAGTCAAACAAACCTCGTGGTGAACGGTTTAGAGTGGGGCATTTATACAGCACCATACATATGATATGGTAGGGGTCCCTTTTTTCTGGCACAAAGGGGCTACAGTCATGGACCCTTTTGAAAAGCCAAGCCACCCTGTTTGAAAGAGGCAAAAAGTGCCCCCATGCTTTCATTTTCCTTTTTTGTCCCGAAATGAAAGCTTTGGTGGTTTAGGATCTTGTGACCTTTAGCCCGTTAATTACACCAAAGTATTCCCCCGAGAGGCTTACCAAAGCTGATGTATGTTATGTTTATGTTAACTATGCAACCTACCATGCTAGCGGGTCACTTCTTTCCACCCTAGCAGTCTGCTTTTAGGGAAATTTCGGCAGTCTGTTATCATGGTAGCTTTTTTGGATGGGAGAAATCGCATATTTATACAGCGCAGACTTAAGCAGAAGGATTAATCAGAAACGGAAATGAAGAGCTAGCATGCACGCGGAATGCTTTAATGCGGCTTAAATATGGATTTTTGCGTTTCTAAGTGGACTGTGGTCACGTTGACCTGAACAAAAGAGTGAAGGTAGGGAGTTAAAATGACTGCATCGGCCCAGCTGGAAGGTGCCGGAGGGCATTTGCTTTAAGCCACGACGCCTGGTGTCCAGATGTTTAGCGGCTGTGTCCATGTTCACTGGCTCTGCAGTCTGCAGAAGGCCAGGCTTCACTGCGTTTTACTGCAGTACAGGCACGGGGACACCAACTCACATGCCCGCTTTTTAACCAAGCGTATAGCCCACTGTTTTATTATGCAAAGTTGTTTATTTTACAACGAAAGAGCATTTTTCCAGGTTTGTTAAATATGTAGCTTGGTTTATCATTGGAGGAACATAATCTGATTTTCTCCACCCCCTAGTTTTATTTTTTGTAAGCGTAGCCAATACAGTAGCCAGCGTGACATTTTAGTCAAGGTGGTAACCATGGATACAAGATTATTCGCCTTGGTTTTACCAGATGTCCTTGTGCAATAAACACAGCGTTGACTTGCATGTTTTTGACCTCCAAGTCAAATATGCTTTGTCAAGCATTTTTTTGTGCATGTTTTTACTGTTTAGGGTTTGCACATTCCCAGTTAACAAATAGGTTTAATGCTATTAGGTAAGTGTAATACGATTGGTTTATTATAAAAGATAATACTTTTTATATCAGGAGAAGACACACTTCAGACTCATGATGATAAAGACTGGCCAGTTTAGCACCGTGGTCTACTGCCGCTCCCTCACCCCCCGCCCCAGACTAGTGTCACATTTCTAAAAGGTGGATCAACCCCTCCACCTCACATGGAGTTCAGCACATTACCGCCCATTAAGCTGTCTCACTCTCAATGGGGCTTTTTTGCCATGAGCCTGATTTATTCTCTTAATCCCGAGTCACCCAAATGCTTTGTCATTGACCAACTGCTGGCAAATGGAAGTGGAACACACACAAGCAAACGTCTAGGCCAATATACTGTATATAGAGCTAGACATAAACAAATAATGTGTGTGTATATGTGTGCATATATATAGATGAGAAAAGCACTATCCTCTGAGATCCTAAGAATATCTCTCTCTTGAATGTTTCATCAGCGTCATCATCCACCACACAGAATCCAAATGTTCATAACAATCTCAATCAAATTTCAACGTCATTACAGTTATGTAACACTCCCAATATCCACTTCCAAACATTGCCAATTCAAGCTTAAATTAACTCGAAATGTAATTGCCCGCGTTGCTTCCTTTGAGATTTTCTAATTGGGTCAAATGTCCAGCTGTGTTTAAGGAGCAGAATTGTTACAAGCATGTTAATGTCACTTGGCACCTGGGGCTTACCGACGCTTTCAAGTGTGCTCCGGTTTGCATGTCATTGCTGAGTAGTGAATTGGCAACACATTGCTTACACAAAACGCGATGACAACCCCCAATATGAACTCCCTGCTCTACATACGTGACATTTAAGACCAACGTGTCACATTGTACCTCATTGTGGTTCTGTATCATTGTGTGTAAAACCGTAAGTCTATCCGTCTCGGTGTTTAGAGAGGTGAAAGTGGAGTTTAAGGGATCACAATGGCCTTTTGTCTCCAATGTTCCCAGCCCCTTGACTGTTGACTCCAAGACGACATGTGACCCCCTTGCATTTGGTTTATTTCATCTAATTTAGTGAATTCATGTGAAGACGCTAACATAGCAGAGGTGGAAATCCACCTTCAGGCATGCACATATGAATTAGTGGGGCATGATCTGAGACTCGTTCACATTCAGGGACAGGTTTTTAACCATTTGCCCTTGTATACCACCCTAGTAGACATAACACTGAAAAGATATTTTATGTTTTAAGTTTATGCTTACAAGAATTTGTTGTAGTGGCAATGGATTTTTTTTATTAGGAGAAGATTACGTTGGTGTAATCAACTTTGGGATTGAATAGTGAAGTTACGAGTGTGTCTGACCCAATTTAGGTCACGTTTACATCACAATGTTTTCAACCAAGGTGTTTGCATGCATAACAACTGCGTTTTGGGTCTAGAAAATGTGAACTTTTGAAATAGGCTTTAACGTACAATTTTTTGAAAATGACATGGCTTTCTTTTTTATTTAAATGATAAAAACAAGAATATGTGAAAATGGTGACGTAAGCGCATGCGTATTACCTGTTCAGTCTGCAAGTATGCGCAACAGTGGTGGTTTAAAGGACTGTGTGTGCTATTCAAGATATTGAGTTTATTAACGCTTCTTTAAAAAAATTTACATTTTAGTCAGTTTTGCTGATCTGTGTGCACAATCTTGTGGTGTACGCGAAATTAGTAAACAAATTTAAACCTAGGGCCGCATAACAACTTATCGCAACTAATCGCAGAATAAAAGTTTTTGTTTATATCATATGTGTGTGTGTATTGTGTATAACAATTATGTATATATAAAAAACACACATGCATGTATGTATTTTGAGACTTAAATGGTGTCCAGCATCAGATTTTTTTTAAATGCCATTGAAGCCAATTTTTTTGCCCATATAAGATTAAAGTCTGAACTTATTATAACCATTATTTTTAGAGGATTTAAAAAATATTTCCTATAGAATTATTTACATTTTTTTAAAAATTATCATTACCGCAATGCGATATTACATTAAAAATATGCATTTATTAACAAACTCTTGTTTCGGTAATGAGAACTAAAAAGTTGTCTGGAGAGAAAAAATAACACCAATACCACTTTTTTGGAATACGAGTAATTGCTTTTAACGAGTTTGAGTACTTTATAAAATGTGGTATCGAGGCCGATACCAGTATCGGTATCGGTGCATTCCTATTGAAAATTGTTGCGGAGGATGAGAAAATTGGTCTTGGACACATTTATATTCCCTATTATTGTCTCTACATTTACCAATGATCACCAAATACCACATGTTTCTTTACTGTAAATGTTTATAGTATAACATGCACTGAAGCTTTTTATTTTGTAGATTTTTTTAATTATAAATATTTCCAGGTCAAAGAACCAAAATCCAGTCATGGACACGTTGCGGTAATGAAAATTTTCTCCCTAAATTTGGAAAAACAACAAAATTGGTTTGTATGATGTCACTTGAAATCATGGGCAAAATAGTACATGAAGAGATATTTGTGATACTCTTACTTTACATTTACTTTTATTATCAAAACACCTCATAAGTCAAATTCTGCGAGAATCACCCATATGATGTAAACAAACTTTTATTCTGCAAACGATTAGTTGCAATTAGTTGTTATGCAGCCCTATTAAAACCTTTTCCATTTTTAGACCAAATGTTGTCGTGGAAAAATACCCTTGAAGGTATACTTTACTTTTTACGTGTAAGCGAGGTTCAGCGTACAGTGCGCATGACCAAAGGAATATTTAGTATGTAGGCCAGAAAAGGTATTGCAATTTGTTGCATTGCGCATACGTTGAACGCTTGTGTATGCGTACAAATCAAAAGTATTCTCGCCTGTGCGTATGATTTGGGCCTTTAGTCACAATTATAGCTGCCTTTGCATGTATTTGTGACCTAACATCTATAAGCATCTATCTTCATCAGTTATCGAGGTCAGTTTGTGGTCATGCCGCTATATTGACCGCCACAGCCTCTGCAGTCTCAATCCAATCAGTGCAAGTCTGATAAAGTAGTCCAATCCTCTTAGAAAAGAAGCTCCCGCTCCTTGACGGGAGCCGAGTTGCCTGGGTAACTCCATTTTCTCCTCGTGCTCGTTGGGATTTCGGCCTCTTCCCTCATCTTTGTTTTGGGGTGCGGCGTTGTCTCGCTTGAAATATAACCCTCTCGATTTTATGGCTTCGCCGGCAGTTGTAGGGTTAATGTTTAGCTGCAGCCGTTGGAGGAGGGAGAGATACTCAGAGGAGAGGTAGGGGGCTGGCCCACAGCTGTTGTAGTAGGCTGGGTCTATTGGGGTAGGATGCCTGCCTCACACTCCCGTGAACAATGGGAGGACATGGAGGCCACTGCAGACGCTACAGACAGTTTCCTTACACTTACCTTAGGACAGCCGATCTAGTTCCCTGAAAAGGAGAGTACTGTATGCTCGCAAAGGAAGGGAGATTGCTGACAATTCGCCTCTGTCGCAAGGCCATTTTTTGTGGCACTCTGCTTCACGGTTGCCTTGCATGGGTTGCACTAAAACGCCTGGGATGCTCTGACTGGAATTAAAGGTAATTTTATGCATAACTACCCTTGCAACACAAACCTTGTTTTTGTACAAAGGCTCCATTTTGTTTGTACGTTAGTGACTTTTTTAAGTATGTGATATATTTTGTGCTCCAATGGAAATATCAGATAAACGTTTATTTCTTGCGGGCAGTTGTTTTTTCATTTTTATTAAACTTGCTGCAGTAGTGCATGCATGCTATAAAATTTGCACGCCATTCAGTGCGACATTTATTGTAGGTAGGTCATCGTGGCATTGATTTGCATCATTTCCATATGTTAAGCATGCACAACGCTTTACATAAACCAGGTTAAATGAATAAAGAGTCTACTGTTTTTTTAAAACAGCAGGATGTCCTTTTTAAAGGACTAAAGTCTTACATTTCATTTATATCTGGGTTAGAGAAGCAGTTGCATGTTAAAATGTTAATGCACACATATGTCAGCTTGAACCGGATCAGCAACAACACGCGTTTATCTTTCTGATGTCTGACAGATTCATTGTTTGGGTGCGAGTGATTCACCTTATTTCTTGCAGTTGGCTTTGAGTTAAATATGGTAAAGTTCATACGTTGCCCACATCAAAACAGTCCTTGAACAAGCAATAGCTTTTGAGCTGTTTGGTAGCTCATGCTCCAGTTGGGAACGTAAAAAAGCAGATAATATATATATCATCCAGACATAACCCACATAGGTGCACCCCTGCGTAAAAAACAACAATAATGCATGAGTTTGCAGATGGCTGCACGCTAACTTTGCTCAAAGCCTCAGAGAAACATGACTTACCTTTCATGTTTGGAGCAAAATGGAGGACTACACAGTCCATAAAATTTTGGGGCCCTGCATGCTGTCAAGAGTGTGACTGATGCAGTGTGCATATAAAATGCTCTTTAAGCGCATAATGGAGATGCATAAGCTGCATTATTAAAGATTGTATATATTTAATGGCACATTAAGGAATAGCAGCCGCCTCACTTACTTCAAAGAGTCTTTATCGCCAAAATAATTGACATCAAAGAGAAAAACTAATGCCCTTAGGGATTTGCCTGAAGGTCTTCTTGTTTGTTTTCTTTTCTGAATGTAGGCATCATCTGCTTTTATTCATCGTAACTCATTAATTCATTGCAATTACAAAGAGTTTATTTTCTCTCGAAGCCTGATTGATCATTTTATCTGCTCGTAAATCATGCGCAAAGATCAATAATTGGGTTATGAAGGTGTCTGTGGGCTCTGTGCCCATTGTGCAGGGTGTGAATAATCAGAGAGCGTCTGAGCCGGTGCCTATTGGCTGCTTCCTAATAACTCCTCCAGTGTGGGGGATGCAGGCGGAGCTCGCAGCACATTTTGGGATCCCAGTGAGCCCTACTTCTGTTTGATTGCCTTCACACTGGCTTTATTCCACCCCTCTGAGCCGTTCAGGACCTCCCCCAACATCCACAACCCTTTTTATCTATACTCGTGTAAATCCGTATTTGCATTTTTCAAGATATCATTCTTAACTGTATGAAATCCCCCCAGAAAAGGAATCGTAGGCACCAAATCCACGTCTCCTCATTCATTTGTGTATTCATTAATGTGACCTAAACAGCTGAAGCTTGTGATTTTTGCATATGAATCAAATCAAAGGACAAGTATAGATTGTATAGAAAGAATATTGAAATGTACTAATGAATGGAGTGATCAGCTTTGTCCATTTAGCCATATTAAAATGTTTTTTCCTGTCTGCCACCCATTCTGTTGTAATTGGTTAAAGTGTATAATTAATGACATACATTTATTGGATGGCATGTGATTGTTATTTGTCTTTTTTTTGGTTGTGATGCTCTTAAGTGGTGCATTTTGCAGAGAGGCAATAAAATGGATGCCTGAATCTTTGAGACGGATAAAGAATGTCAGCACTTTTAAAATCTACTACATCCATCTCCCTGATTGAATCGTCTCTCTGTGGCTCAATGGGTTTCAAAGCGTAACGTTAGCAATGCAAAGCTCATGGGTTTGAGGGGAACACAGATACTGATAAGAAATGTATAAATTGAACGCAGTGTATGTGCACTCTGCCATACATGTCATGTTAATGTAGTTCCCTTTAACTCATTTTAGCAAGTTGTTTGCCAATCTTTATGAAAACTCAGTCTTTTCCCTTTACGTTGTCAGATAAGAGTGTCGTTCCTATGTTTGATATGTCTAGTAAAACAGACAGTGGCCTCTGGTGTCTGACTCTGCCATGCTTTGTGAGATTCGCGTCTGCAGAGCGAAGCTTTGATTTCTAGTCTTAGTCACATTCAGCAGACTTCTCCTTTGGGCATCATACCAAGCCAATGACTCAGAAGTATGGGGGAATATAGGTCTTGTGTTTTAATGCACAAGACTAACAGTAGTCTCTCAGAAGCTTAGCTTCAATAAATGTACTGCTTTACAGACAAATGAGTTTGGGGCCCTGTTTAGGGTATGCCACAATGCTTTATTGCTATGTTTACTATACAGCAAATCCCTGGATTAAGGGGCTGGCATTGTAGCAGAGCACCGCCAAGATTCTTGTTGGCATGGGTACTTGTTTGCCTCCGTTTTGCGTGTCAACGAAATTGACTCCATAACATGATAGTACTGTATATAGAGCAAAAATATGCGCCCCCACCACCACCCAGAAAATCATTGGGTCATATATCTGTTTTTCAACCCCAAAGGTTCAAGTATCGTTATCAGTTGATGTTGTTTGATGTGTGGTTTTATTGTATTTTTGTATACATTTAAGCCTTCTTTACCCACAGCAATTTTCAATCACTGGTTGATAAAGTTTTTTATCAATTGTATTGAATTATTAAGAATAAACCTGAAATATGTTCAGTGTACTGGATTACCTTAAAAACTGAATGGGTTAACCTGTTCACGGTAAAAAAAAATCTGACTTCATGCCTACGAAAACAAAAACTAGCCCCTGGCGTATTTACATTTATGCATTTGGCAAACACTTTATTCAAAGTGACTTCCAGTGCATTCAAGCTATTGATTTATTCAGTAAAGTCCTTTTCACATAGAGGTTTTGGAAAATACACTGATAAATCCCGGGATTGTTTGATTTGGGTGCATTTACACTTACACTAACAGTGATATTCTGGAATATGTGTGTGCGACTTGTGACATTAAAGGGATAGTTCGGCCAAAAACGATATTAAACCCATGATTTACTCACCCCCAAGCTGTCCGAGTTGCATATGTCCATCGTTTTTCAGACAAACACATTTTCGGATATTTTAGAAAATATTTTAGATATTTCTGTTCATTAAATGTTATGTTACGGGGTCCAGCAATAGTCCACGACCTTCAAGTCCAAAAAAGTGCGTCCATCCTTCACAAATTAAATCCAAACGGCTCCAGGATGATAAACAAAGGTCTTCTGTGGGTAATCCGTGCGGTGTTTTTGTAGAAATATCCATATTTAAAATGTTATTAACTTTATAAACTAGCTTCCGGTAGCGCCGCCATCTTAGACTCAGGAGAGAGGATTAGCGTAGTGTACGCACTTTTCTTAGTGACGTATGACAAATTCGGAGGGCGGGGGCACCGAGCAGCAGCAGAGAAACTCTGTACGCTGCGTAAGCTCTCATCCTGAATGCGCATCACTCCAAAATGGCGGCGCTACCGGAAGCTAGTTTATAAAGTTAATAACATTTTAAATATGGATATTTCTACAAAAACACCGCACGGATTACCCACAGAAGACCTTTGTTTATCATCCTGGAGCCGTTTGGATTTAATTTGTGAAGGATGGACGCACTTTTTTGGACTTGAAGGTCGTGGACTATTGCTGGACCCCGTAACATAACATTTAATGAACAGAAATATCTAAAATATTTTCTAAAATATCCGAAAATGTGTTTGTCTGAAAAACGATGGACATATGCAACTCGTACAGCTTGGGGGTGAGTAAATCATGGGTTTAATATCGTTTTTGGCCGAACTATCCCTTTAAGGTGTGAGTGTAATGTCATTTTAATCGTGCATTTGGTGGAATATTTTCTGTAGCGTTAAGTTTCTTTATAGGGATGCATAACGATTAATCACGATTAATCTATAGCAGAATAAAAGTTTTTGTTTACATCATATATGTGTGTGAACTGTGTATAATAACTTTGTATAGATAAATGCACACACATGCATGTATATATTTAAGAAATGTTTACATTTACATTTGTATATTTATGTGTAATTTATATTATAATAAATACTAAATATATACTTTTTTTTTAATTATACATGCATGTGTGTGTTTTTATATATATATAATTTTTATACACATTTCACACACATATATATGATGTAAACCAGTGTTTCTCAAACTTTTTCAGCCCAAGGACCACTTTATCTTCCAATTTTTTTCTGAGGACCACCTAACAAAATCCCACTCTAACACTCCCCAAAAAAACAACAAAATAGGAAGGACAAGCTAAGTTTAAGTTTAATATGCAACTGTTTCAAGTCAAAAACTTTTTTTTAAACAAATGCAATGCTATGTTCAGAAATTATTATATGAATTTTATTTCATTTGAAAAAGTAAATGTGAAATGAGTTGCAGCTTAATATGAACAACAAACTGCACATGTGAAAAAAAAATGCAATTAAACATACTATAACAGACTAGGTCCCACTTAATGTCATTCCAAAGAGCCATTAGTTTTAAACGGAGGTGGTGGGTATATGAAGTCTATGGTTGTAACTATGGTAACAATAAAATACTGAAAAAAAATTCCCCTTAATGTTCAAAATCACTGAAATTACAGGGATTTTACACATGAACAAAAACTAGTACATTACAAAACTAATAGATCTGTGGATTTTAGCTGCTTTCAGTTGACACTTGATCCTTCTTTTGACTCCTCTTTGGTTTAGCCACCGATACATTTTTACGTTATTAAAACGGAATGGCAAGAACTGATATCACAGTTTCGCAAGTGCATTAAAAATCTACTGAAATAAGTGACGATTGTATAAACACTTGCCTAGTTTAGGTCATCTTTTGGCGGACCACTTGGAGGGTTTGGCGGACCACTAGTGGTCCGCGGACCACACTTTGAGAATTACTGATGTAAACAAAAACTTTTATTATGCTATAGATTAATCGCGATTAATCGTTATGCATCCCAATTTCCTTATCTTTGTCTTCTCTCTCTCTAGAATTCACGCTTTTGCATTTTTTCTGATTTTTCTGATTCAACCATAAGCTAGCGCATCACATACCGTTCATTAAGCTGGTGAACGGCCTCGGCTGTAGCGTGGATAGTGAGGAGGTTCTTCGTCTCTGCTTCATCTATTTCGCAGACATTTTTCTTCGTGAATGTTGATCTCCATTAAAAACCCCAAATTGATGCACAATAACTATATAACTATATATAACTATAACTATAACTATATATAACTATATATATATATATATATATAATTATATATATATATATAATTAAGAATAAACCTGGATTACCTTAAAAAACTGAATGGGTTAACCTGTTCACTGTAAACAAAAAATCATTTTGAATTCATGCCTACGAAAACAAAAACTAGCCCCTGGCGTATTTACATTTATGCATTTGGCAAACACTTTATTCCAAGTGACTTCCAGTGCATTCAAGCTATAAATTTATTCAGTAAAGTCCTTTTCACATAGAGGTTTTGGAAAATACACTGATTAATCCCAGGATCGTTTAATTTTGGTGCATTTACACCAACAGTGATATTCTGGAATATGTGTGGGCGACTTGTGACATTAAGGTGTGAGTGTAATTTCATTTAATCGTGCATTTGGTGGAATATTTTCTGTAGCGTTAAGTTTCTTTATAAGGATGCATAGCGATTAATCTGTAGCAGAATAAAAGTTTTGATTTACATCATGTATGTGTGGGAACTGTGTATAATAACTTTGTATGGATAAATGCGCACACATGCATGTATATTTTTGAGAAATGTTTACATTTACATTTGCATATTAATTTATAATTTATATTATAATAAATACTTAATATATAAAAAAATCTTAAAATTATACATGCATGTGTGCGTTTTTATATATACATAATTTTTATACACAGTTCACACACACACACATATATATGATGTAAACAAAAACATTTATTCTGCTATAGATTAATCGCAATTAATCGTTATGCATCCCTATTTCCTTAGCTTTGTCTTCTCTCTCTAGAATTCACCCTTTTGCATTTTTTCTGATTCAACCATAAGCTAGCGCATCACAAACCATTCCATTAAGCTGGCAAAAGATCTCGGCTTTAGCGTGGATAGTTAGGAGCTTCTTGGTTTCTGCTTCATCTATTTCGCACACATTTTTCTTTGTGAACATTAAAAACCCCAAAGGGATGCACGATAACTATATCGTTGCAACGACACACACATCATCACTACAACACACATTGTTCATGCCTCTACTACATACAGGCCGCGTTCCAGGACTGATATCGGAAATGTTCTAGATCCCCATTCCGGGATCGATCCCAGGAACACAGAAAGCAATTTTATGGGAATTTTATGTCTGTTCTCTAGGATTCAAACCCTTGACTGCTGCTAACAAAATACTCTACATACTGAGCTACAGAAACAGCACATGCCCCGTTAGGCAATCACTGCTGTATTTTGTAGTAAATGTGTTTGAAATTTAGAGACCAGCGTGAATACAATATGATTGTGTGCTCCAGTTAATATTTAATGATCCATTTAATCCGCATAAGATCCCATTACTAATCTAGGTGGATTGTCACGCGTGTCCAGCAAAGAGCAACATGATTCCCACAATGGGTCCGTATAAAGCGCAAACATTAAGTTTAGAGCCTGATGCAAACTGATGCTAATCTGCTTAGGTCCTTATAAGAGCACAGGGGATTAGTCTTGTTCCACTTAGGACGTGAGAACAGAGTACTTCAGTGTGTTAGTAATGATTTAACTGTAGGTATGGCTAATGCTCGCGTAGTTGCGCTATGATCACAGCAAAATGTTAGTCATGATTTGAATTCCTAGCTGTCATTTCTAATCATTTGACATTCATGATGCGTCTAAAAGACATTTCATAAATAATAGGTCAGTGGTTTTTGTACCTGGTCCTGAAGGCACCATATGAGGTGTAGAGGAATAACTTGGTCATGCCTTGTTGTACTAACACACCTTATTGAGGAGTGCCAACCAGTTGTGTGGTTAGACCAGGTGTGGTAGTTCAGGACGGAAACTAAGAATGTCTGTTTAGTTCACGTGGAGATGAAATGAAATGGTCTAGACGTGTTGTTTAAATTGAGGGCTTCTGTCAGGTTGTGCTTTTAGGTATTGATGCAAGGTTGGAGAAGCCATTACTTTCTCAGGACTGAGAAAAAGTGGTTTATTTATCAAGGCTGTAGGCCCTCTGTTATTTTATCAAACATATAAAGCTACATCACTTTTGAGGAATGTTGGATCATGTCTGTAAAGCTTTCTGTAGACTTCAAAAAAAAAAAGTACAGTAGCTGTAAAGGGGAATTTCTCATAGAGACTGACAGTACAGATCTTTGCTAGCAGTCATCGCTGTTTTTGATTATACACCCTTAAGTATTATCTTAAAGATAAAAATACGCTTCTGAGGCTGTATTTCACCAGAATCGGCTTACCCATTAATTTTTCAACGCTCACCAGTGATTCATAGATGAAAGGGAAAGATGATCGAGGCTTTTGGTGGATCTCTTGAGGTTGAGGGTGACCCAACCCTAGCCAACAGCAATCGGAAAACAATCATTAGCAGTGCAGTTAAATGAAACAAAGTCATGAAATGGTTCTGGCTGATCCAGAAGTATTACAAATGCGAACAAAATTTATTACCGTCTTGTCATCGCGTAATTACCATGGTGTGGTTAGATGTTACTTCCTTAAAGGGCGTCGTCCTTAATATTGTCTTTTTGGCAGACGCAAATTACATTTTCAGACAGACACAAATGAAAATTGAGCATGGCACACTGATTTCAGACGGATGTTTTAGCCAAACTTTTTTTGTTTGCTTGAGAATGAAACTGGAGTACTAACCAGGAATACCAGTTATTTTTGCTCCTCCAGCTATATGCAGACCAAAGAAGGATATCACATAAACTTGCTATTTACACATTTAAATCTATTATGATTTTATGCCTAACAGCACATTTACACCTGGTATTAAAATGTGTTTTCGTCGATCGGATGACAAGTGGATGAGAGAGACGCATTCCCGTTCACACTTGATGTTATAATCCGTCTTTTATGTATGCATCTGTCCTGATAACTTCGAGGGGACGGTCTATGGGTGAGTCCCTCTGCTATTACTACAACACGAGTGTGGGAAATGACAGGTTTTAGTTGACACGCACTAATAATATGTGAGAGCTACTTGTGTTGTTAGTAAACATGCTGCACATATTTTGTACATGTATACGTAAGGGCTGTCACAGATATTTGATGAGATAAGCTCACGCACTTTTCACACGCTCATAAAATGAAACAAAAAATTAAAGAGGCGGAGAGCAGCCGTAGGCGCTCTTTTGTGGGTGTTTGAACACATTTAACCACATAAGCGTAGCGATCCGGTCGAATGTGTTTTCGACTACCTCTGAATGTGGTCGAAAGTGGACAAGTTAAAAAGTTTCACACCGTTTACACCTGTATTAGCGTCGTCCACTTGTGATCCGTTCGACCAAAAAGCATCTTATTCCCAGGTGTAAACCTAAGGGCCTAAGGCTTTGGATTTTTACAATATTCATTTCTCGGTGAGTTTTTGGCTTTTCTACTTAAAGGGATACTTCACCGATTTAGCATTCAGCTTTGTATCTGTAGAAACCCGGCAGTATTACTGAATGACCATGTTTCCCTCCCTCATTTCCCCCTGAGAGGAGAGATATCTGCATTTTGTTTCTGCAAAAAAGTCCTCCGATGATGCAAAAATCGTCATATTACATCATCGGAGGACTTTTTTGCAGAACCAAAATGCAGATATCTCTCCTCTCAGGGGGAAATGAGGGAGGGAAACATGGTCATTCAGTAATACTGCCGGGTTTCTACAGATACAAAGCTGAATGCTAAATCGGTGAAGTATCCCTTTAAGAGTATTTTCTGCCGTTTAAACTGAACAGAATAACCAGACCTTTTAAATGTATTACAGGATAGCTCTCGGATATTTTTCCTTACGGGCTATGTAAAGCGTCTTAAAATGCAAGCTTAGGTATTCTTCAAAACTAAATTTTTTATGATTAAAACTGTAAAATGACTAAATTCATATTTTAATTTAAAGGGGACATTTCACCAGACGTTTTTAAAATGTCAAATAAATCTTTGGTGTCCCCAGAATACGTCCGTGAAGTTTTTTGCTCAAAATACCATATATATATATATGAAGAGTTTGGTTCCATAACGCGATAAACGCCATTTTTGAAAAAAATGAGTTACTGCCAAAATCAGTATTATATCAGGTCAGTAGTTACAAGTAAATTCTTAATTTTACTCAAAATCCAATATCCGCCGTGTTATTCTGTCATCTTTTCTCCCTTTTTTCCCAAAATGCGATAAACTACTTGACGACGTCAAGTACCGCAATGACAGGGTTCTTAATATGACAAAGTAAGTGTTTTGATTAATGACATTAATGTTTTTATTTTTAATTAGTGTGTACAACTAGTCAACTAAATGAATATAACATGGCAAAGATGAATGCACATTTATATAGGCTATTGATTCAATCGATTTATAGCATTTTGATTAAAAACTTGTCATGGATTTATTGCATTTTGTGGAAAAAATAATCAGTTTTTATAATAAATCTTTGAAAATCAACTTATGGATTTGAATTTTTTATGTTGTTATAATCTAAAGATGCTATGTGAAAGTTTGTAACAGAAAATAGTTGTTTTCATCTTGTCACTTTCTTGGTATAGAAAACACGTTTTTACCAAAATTTGTCAAAATGGATTTATTGCGTTTTGGAACCAAACTCTTCATATATATATATATATATATGTATATAAATGTTCATCAAAGTTGTCCTAAGACAAGAACGGGAATTTGGTATTGGTTTTAAGACAACTTTTATTAAAGATTTAGATCCACTTCAAATGTTGACTAGTGTGTGTGTGTGTATGTGTGTATGTGTGTATGTATGTGTGTATGTATATATATATATATATATATATATATACTGTATATATACTGTATATATATATATATACTGTATATATACTGTATATATAAAGGGTGTCACAATTTCGATTTTAAATGGATCGAAATTAAGTCACAACCTCAAACTTTGAATTAAAAGATGGAATCGTCGATGCTGCCGCGCCCCCATGTCACGTCCGGTCGTCTTGCCGCGAAACACACACAGCGGACTCCGACATAATATTTGCTTGCGTCCATATAAACTCGTCATTACTCCCGCTCGTGTTTAAATGACCAAGTGCAAAATACTGACAGGAATGTTCATCTGACAGGAAGTTTTGTTTTATCAGGTATGTGCTTGTACTAGGGATGCTCCGATCGATCAGCCGATAATGCTTGCTATGCTTCTCAATGAATTACGGCGAAATGCCACTACATCCAAAAGCTAGGGGGCGATCTCGTGCAGAAACTCAAAATGCGCTGTAGACGAAGAACAATACACACGCAGCAATGATGACACGCAGCTCCAGGAAATGTCTTAGGGATATATTTATATTGCTGTTCCTCAAACCTTTTCACGTATTTTTATGATAATAAAAAATATGTTTAATAATTATGTTTGATGAGTGTTGCTTTTTCAAATGCATGTTATAAACGACTCAAACTAACAATGATTTTAGATTGATAAGGACTGATTAAAACCCATAGTACATGAAATAGCTGTGAATAAGATCGGCTGTCCGATTCAGAATAGTGATCGACCACGTATTTTTAGCGGAGATCGGCATTGATCGGAGCATCACTAGCTTATACCATATTTTTCCATTGGCAGCACAACTAACATGGCAGGGCATCTCCGGGTTCAAGGTTAGATTTCATAAAAGTGTAGTCTAAAAATGGCATAGCATTTTTTGTGCTTAAAAAAAGGTTAAAAAAAAAAAATCGAGAATCGAATCGAACCGTGGCCTTAGAATCGAAAATGTAATCGAATCGAGGATTGTGAGAACCGTGACACCCTTAATATATATTCAATTTATTATGGCATGTTAAAATTGAAACTTTGTAGAAGTGAGCGAAATGAAATGTGCCTTTTTGGGTGTGTCTTTTAAAATGCAAATGAGCTGATCTCTGCACTAAATGGTAGTGACTTGGTTGGATAGGGCAGATTAAGGGGCGGTATTATCCCCTTCTGACATCACAAGGGGAGCCAAATTTCAATTACCTATTTTTTCACATGATTGCAGAAAATGGTTTACCAAAACTAAGTTACTGTGTTTATATATTTCACATTTTCTAGGTTGATAGAAGCACCAGGGACCCAATTTAATAGCACTTAAACATGAAAAAAGTCAGATTTTCACGATATGTCCCCTTTAAAATGTGGCACATTGGCAGCTAAATATTTTAGGGGAAACATTCACAACTTCTTAAGGGTTTTTAAGGGAGATAAATGTAATATATATTAAAAACGAACGAATCACTGGTATAGGCTATATCCCCTTTACTGTAAGATGTTTTGGATAAGATGAAATACAGCTAAATGTGCTACAGTTATATAGTACAGATTTTGTCCCATGTCTTTATGAATAGAGTTTATCATGTGAAGGGATCCTCCTGGCACTGCAATGCTCTATAAGAGCTTGCAATTGTATAGAGTAGCCTCGAGCTTGCGCCAGTGCCATCCTTTACTGTTAAAACAGTACAGTGTTCTCTGACCCTCCGCACCCTGTCAGCCCTCTGGCCCCAGAAAGCTTTGTATTCATTTACTTCCAGATATGGAGTTTCCATTTAAACTATTCACTCGCAAAGAGTCTGGCGTCTATACATAGGCTTGGCACATAAGTGAGCACACAAAATGCTTAGAGGATCAATTATAAATGAGTCCCATGAACATGCGTATTGATTTTTAGATTCAGTTTGGCAATGATAGTCCATTCGTCAACTACATCCGGTGTTCACTATGAAGGTCACATTTGTGCTATAGTGCATTGATGGGAAGGGGTGGATGAAAGAAATCTACTGGAAATTTGATGCATTATAATTTGTTAGCATTAAAGAAATTGCGATAAGAAAGTCATGAAACAGTTTCTAGGTGGTCTAAGCTTTAAAAAAAATATGTGACCCTGTCTGTGAAATCTAGGTTAAAATCTCATAATTTAATGAGATTAGGAGCATAAAGTTACATTTCATAACACATTGATTTCAATCTTTGACATGACCTTACGATATTTTTTAAATAATGTTCTTTACATTTAGTAAATTACAAAAATGTACTCTATCAAATTTATGAAATTATAACAACAACTATTTATATGTCAGTCAGTCCAGACTTTTTGCTTTGGGCAGTGTGACTATTCGAGACTGTGGGAACCCTGCCATACATAAATCATCCTAAAAACCACACAGTGATTTGCTAAGCCGTTCTTTTATATATGGTTTTACTTCAAATCCGACATGTGAGAATGATACTGCATCATACACTAGATCACATGGCTCAATACTACTCCTCCTAAGTTTGAATGCAGGTCAGGAAGAACCAGATCTGTGACCCGGTCAGTAAGTCAGTAGGTCGCATGACGATAGGAATCCTCCGGTGTCTTCAAACCTCTTCTGTGTAATCCGCTCTGAGGACACTGTTAATGTAAACTAGATCTGGGACACTAGATCTGTTTTTACAGTCTCAACTGTCTCAGTCTTTACAATATTATACAAAGGCGGTTCAGCTTGTAAGGTACAAAAGATTGTTTAGAAAGCTGGTATACAACTTGCTCAGTCAGTTGTGGTTTAAGTGGATAAGGGTTTAAAACTAAGAATAGATAATTTAAAGTGTGTAATTCCCAAACATTGCCATTGTCTGCCAGAATTGGTGAAACAGATCCTGCCCCAAATTCATGCTCATTGGGTCATGCTGTTTGGTATGCGTAAAACGGCAAGATTTTGACAGCTTTAACACTTTCTCAGTGTATCAAACTATATATGGTTTGCTTATGTTATTTCTGCATATTGTTTTTGGGATAGCAGAACATGATTTAAAGGGACACTCCACTTTTAAAAAAAACCTGCTCATTTTCCCAGCTCCCCTAGAGTTAAATATTTGAGTTTTACCGTTTTGGAATCCATTCAGCTGATCTCTGGGTCTGGCGGTACCAATTTTAGCATATCTTAGCATAATCCATTGAATCTGATTAGACCATTAGCATCAATCAAAAATTAACCAAAGAGTTTGGATATTTTTCCTATTTAAAACTTGACTCTTCTGTAGTAACATCGTGTACTAAGATTGACGGAAAATTAAAAGTTGCGATTTTCTAGGCCGATACGATTAGGAACTATACTCTCATACCAGGGGACTATTTTCTGGCAGTGTGTAATATCATTGCACCTGCTGCAGCCATGGTACGGCAACAAAGTCCTTGATCATTACCCCAAAATAAGAGTATAGTTCCTAATCGTATCAGCCTAGAAAAACTCAACTTTTAATTTTCCGTCGGTCTTAGTACATGATATAAACTTTTTGATGATTTTTGAGCGTGATGCTAATGGTCTAATCAGATTCAATGGATTATGCTAAGCTATGCTAAAAGTGATACTGCCAGACCTGGAGATCAGCTGAATGGATTCCAAAATGGTAAAAATGACATTTTCAACTTTAGAGGAGCTGGAAAATTAGCATATTTTCAAAAAAGTGGAATGTCCCTTTGACACATAAATATTTATGTACATCCACTTTAGGCACTATGAATAACGTTTCCATTTAAGCATTGTTGGACAATTTTATCCAAAGTGCCTTTAAGCGGATGTCCAGGAATAGTCCAATAAACAAACATATTTGTCTTCTTTGTCAGGTATAAACAATGTCGGAAGAGGCCCAAAATCGAGTGGATGAGGACTTTGAGTCTGAGGAGGGGGATCTTGAGTCCTATCTAGAGGAAGAGAGTAGCAGTGAGCTTCTGGAGAGAGTGAAGGAACTTCAGGTAAGTGTTTATTTCCGTTTGATTTCGGTCTCGTATTGACTTTGTGTTTAACTGTTCCTATTTTGTTCAGGCTGAGAATTCTGCTCTTTCCCTGGCAAATGAGAGTCAGAGAGAAGCATATGAGCGATGCCTGGATGAGGTGGGTTTTGATTGACAGGATAAATATGGTTTTCTGCACTTAGTGCATTTTCTGTAATGAAGATTTGCAACGGTTTTGGCTAATGCCGAGAGCCAAGTAGTTTTCTAATTCGTGGTTTTAAGGATTAGTAAAGTATTTTAATGTTTAAATTCCTGTGCTTTGTTTTTAGGTGGCCAACCATGTTGTCCAAGCATTGCTCAATCAAAAGGTAAAAGCAGTATATTTTATGCATCGTAGCGTGTTCAATTCTTTGGACCTTGTGTAATAATTCAGTTTGGCATACAAAGAATTCAGATAACGTTGACAGCCCTACAATATTGTTAACCTGGCATTTTAGCAATATAATCTGCAAAATGTATTAAACACAAATTTATGCCGTAGGATCTGAGAGAGGAATGCATTAAGCTGAAAATGCGGGTGTTTGATTTGGAGAGGCAGAACCGAACCCTGTGTGAACTCCTACAGGAGAAATTACACAGTCAGTCATGTGTACACCAGCAGGTAACTGATTATACGTATGATTAAAAATATCATAACAGAAATCATGCACTGTGCTATTCGTGTTGTTTTTTAAATGCTGTGTTTTTCGCAAAGCATTCTTTAAACCCCACAGGGATGTCCTATTACGTTTGTTTGCAAACTAAAGAAAATTGCTCAATTAACATTTTCCTGTTTAATTTTCTTAGTCTGTTTGTGCAGCAATTGTTTATGTGACTAAAAGGGAACAAAAGTACCCTTGTTGTGCATTGTGTTGTATATAATCCAATAACTGATTCATATAACAAGATGCCTAAAGCTAACCTGATTGTGTTTTATCAAAGCAGCCAGGACCCTGTTTGGACCACATCGGCGAGCTGCAACACAGTGAATCTAACAAACTAATAGAGGCTCAGAGAAATCCACAGGCAAAGGTAAAATCTATATACAATAAAAAAAATGCGAAGCAGCAATTTTTGTTAAATCTTTTTAATGGGGCAGTTTCCCGAACAGGGTTTAGATTAATCCAGGATTAGGCCTTAGTTATATTATGACATTTAAGTAGTTTGTACAAACATACCTTACAAAAAAGCAATGCAGGTGTGCATCTTTAGACAAAATAATGTCACTGATGGGTTAGTGTAAGATGTTTTTATATTAAGGCAGCTCAAACATGCGTTTTAGTCTGGGACAAGGATAAACCCTGTCCGGGAAACCGCCCCTATAAGTAATAATATGTAATTATGTTTTTTAGGGACCCAGTGAATGTGCACAAAATTACATACCTGATACCCAGGGTTCATCCACTTCCATGGAGGCCATGTCTCCATTCTTGAAAAAGAAAGCACACATCTTGGAAGTCCTCCGCAAGCTTGAAGAAACAGATCCGCTTCGGTACCATCGTTCCTCTGGCATTCCTTCAATCTGTGACTACAGCCAGGCTCTTGCCTCTAAAGAGGCCGTATTAGCCTGCAGAGACAGTTCGTCCAGGTGCAATGCACCCAAAGCACATTGTTCCCATTCCTGTCCAGATGTTTGCACACATCAGCATTTGAATGGAGGAGAGCACAGCAATGTAAAGTGTGGTAGTTGTAGCACATGCCTGATGCTGTCCAATAAAGACTCTGTGAGCTTAACGAAGAGTAGCCACAACTGTTGCACTTCATCACCTATCACTATTGATAACCTCAATCTGTCTCGGCCTGATTTTCAGGAGAATACGGACTTGCAGAGCCTTGTGAAGCCTGTTGCAGGTACAAGTGAACTGTTTGTAAATAGGACATCTGCTGACCTGTCTGCTCTTTCAGCGGAACAAGGTCCATCTATAGATTCCCACCAGTCAGAAGCTCCGGATTCATGCTCGCGTTCGTCGATCTCAGAAAGAGATCAGACTAGACCGGTTTCTGATCATATTTCAGTAGACACAAGAGACAAGAATAGGTTATCTGACGTTCTGCTCGAGTCTATGTCAAACAGGTCTAGTGGCAGCACTTGCAATGACACAATTTGTGACGACAGCGTAATTGACGTGGACTCTGATCTGAAGCACTTAAACGCTGTAGTGCCACAGAGACTTGAGAAGGACCGTGGCAGTGAAGAGCTTGCAGTAAAAGATGACACGGACTATCTCTGTCGAGGCAACATATCCGCTTCAAAGCTGCCTACTCTTGGACTCAAAGAGAATTTACAGAATGCACACTGTGAGATGGAAAGCAATGAAATGGTTCACAAAGGTCTTTTATTTTCTCCTAATGAAAATCACACCGCCT
Source organism: Misgurnus anguillicaudatus (assembly GCF_027580225.2). Classification (NCBI taxonomy): domain Eukaryota; kingdom Metazoa; phylum Chordata; class Actinopteri; order Cypriniformes; family Cobitidae; genus Misgurnus; species Misgurnus anguillicaudatus. Next base: position 18,387,863 of record NC_073349.2, read on the forward strand.
CAAAAGTGTTAGATGACATCTCGGTTCCCGTGAAAGACAGCACGCCATCCGATCCTCAGACCTGTAGATCAAAACTTGCGGTCAGCCCAAGTCAAGTTTCCTGCCTTAGAGAGGTCAAGGCCTCACCCTCCAAACTGCTCAAATTCCTTAAGATACCCACTCTTAATGAACGTACCGCAGTACCTACTCCACCTCGTCTCAGTCCTCAGTTGACGCGTAGCTCAAAGATTCCTTGCCGAAGCAACAACTATGAGGTTCACCAGTCGCCTGTAGCCACACGAAAGGCCACCACAACAGAGAGGCAAAGACAGCTGCCTGCTTCTAAATCAGAGTCTCAATCTGCGCCCACATCTCCACCCCAGCCCGAAGATGTTCCCACACCGCTGACAAAAGAACTTAGTTGTGGTATACCTAAAACCAGTCGCGTAGCCAAACCTACACAAAGTTCTCACGTTCAGAGGACCCCTCAAAAAATACCACATTATGAAAACGTCTCAGATATCTCCAAAACATGTAGTACAGATGTATCCCAGTTACTCGGGGAAGTGAGCTCTTCTCTTCGCAATTCTAGCCCTGGTAGTGAAGGAGTAAAAGTGAAGCAGTCGAAATTTGTTATGGAACGGCCGACAAATCTCAAGCAGAAAGATGTCTCGCCAGAATCAGATTTTTCAGATCAAGAGGACAGCTCGGAGAGCCCAGTCTGGCATAAGCAAGTTCGGAGTCTACCTACTCAGTCAACATCCCAGAAAGTTCAAAGTGGGATCAGCACACGCTCCAGAAGCCAAGAGAAAAGCGAAACTGATGCTGATACACAAAACAGAGAATCACCTTTCAAAAGGAACGATCCACCTCCTGTTCCTAAAAAATCAGGGATCGGAAGGCATTCGGGTGAATCGAGCCATTCGTTTAAAGAAAGGTTGGCTGCCCTTGGTAAATTAAGGAACCCGGAGGAATCAACAGCTTGTCCCCAGCTTGCAGAGAAGAAAGAGGTTCAGTCCACAGCTAGTATAGTAGCACATCCCCAAGAGAAAATCAAAACTGCTGACAGAAATTCCGATTGTAAATCAGTAGAATATAGACTTCCGAAAAATACAGAAACCAATGATGATAAATCATATCATTCAGGTTATCTTGATGGTGCTCTCCCCAAACAAGGGTCTTTTCAGCATGGCGAGCAAGTGGTCAGGTCTCTTCCCTCTAGCACGTTAGTATCTAAACCTGAACATGAATCTCCCAGAACATTCATAGCCAAGCAAGACAGCCCAAAATCAAAGATGCATCCACCATCTGCCAACTTGGAGGCTGCACAGGCTTTGCGCACCTATGTTAAAAATACAACGCCACATAGCCTTTCATACAATGGAAAAAATGTCAGTGGTAGCCCCAGTAAAATACAGCTTAAGTCACCAACCAAAACTGTTCCACCTTCTATGAACCGAGATGGGAAACCTACCCAGGAGTTTCAGCGGTACATGTCAAAATCTGAAGACAGGAGCCATCTCAGGGCCAATAAGAAGAAGAATTCCTATGGAGAGAGTCTTCCTCCTCCACCACCAAGGCCAGTAGAAGTAGCAGAAGAAAAGAGACACTCTGTCCCCAGTCTACAGTCTTCTATTGAACAGAAGGTCATGAAAGGCATTGAGGAAAACATGCTGAAATTGCAAGAACAAGATAAAGGGCAAATGGTTGAGGTCAAGCAAAAGGCTTCCAACGGAATCGCTAGCTGGTTTGGCCTGAGAAAGAGTAAGCTGCCGGCTCTTAGCCGAAAACCAGAATCATCAAAAGTTAAAGATGACAAGAGAGAATGGAAACTCAATATATCTTCTAAGGATTCCAAGGGGGCTGCTAGAAAACCAGAGGGTGAGAGCTTGAACATTTCTATGCTGATCGAGAAGGCTGAGGGCTTACATAAAGCTCTTGAAGAGGAACGGGCTTATGTGAATGGAGTGGCTTTGGACCGACAAGGAAAAGGACATTCCTGCGAGGTGGTGATGGACCAGGCCCAAGGACAGCTGTCTGTGATGTACAGAGGAGTGCCGTCTGACAACTTCATGCAACAACTGCTTAACCGGTTAGTACAGAACAACATATAGATTTTATGCTTTGTTTCAGGGATGCACCAACTTTCTGCACCTATACCGATATTCAATTACTTAGAAACAGATATATGACCCTATTCAAACTACCCAAGTCACACAGCATTGACATGATGTAATCTGTCCTGATCATTGGATGTTTTTAAACAATCGGCCGATGTCCAATAGTTGGATTTAAAGTTACAGTACTCGAGACTGGTCTCAAGACTATTTTTTTGATCTCGAATGTCTTTGGTGTCGGTCTCGTCTTGGTCTCAGACTTAGTGGTCTCAGGATTTTATTTTTAAGACCGATCGAGACCACAACTGCGTGAATTACACTAAATTGCTGGTCCATGGTTTGATTTATGTTTTATCATCATTGTTGTGATTGGATGAAAAAAAGTTTTTTGGCTTTAAACACAATCATTGACTTATTTCTTATTTGATTTGTCGATGCAATCTGTCAACTAATTAATTCAAAGGCCCACAATATCCAAGATGTAATTCCATCCATTGTTTGATGGTTTTGGTCTTGGTCTGTCTTTGGTCTCAGTCTTGTCGTGGTCTTGTCACCCTCTGGTCTTGTCTTGGTCTCGGTTTAGGTGGTCTCGACTACAACGCTGGTTGGAATAAATCCTTTTTCTGCCAACGTCGAATATAGGCTGATATATCAGTGCATCCTTACTTTGTATCAACTGAAAATGTATGAACGTCATTACATCAGATACACATTTTAAAAACAGGAATGAAAGTTGTGCTTTAAGACTGCATTAATTTGCTTAATTTGAACATGGCTTTCGAGTCAACTGGTTTGAAAGTTGCGTATTCTTATCGGTGTACTTGAGAAATTTAGTGGGTTATGGGGTTGGGGTTGTAATAGACAGGGTACAATTTGAGAGCCATGTCGGAGCCATCTAATGTGAAATAAACTATTCAATATTTTCATTCTTTTAGGGTTGATGGGAAGGACACAGGGGCCATCAGCATGGCACATCGGCGTCTCTCATTTGACTGTAAATCCAGACCTGTATTTAGTCACCAGAGTTCTGGCATTGCCATTCAGACACGAAGCAGTGATGACATGCAAAAGGTAAAATCATTTATCACCAATAGATGATTTACTAATATGTGACCCTGCTTGTGAAATCCCAGCTAACGGTTTTTTTTTGTGGTTCTTATATTCTGTAAAAATATAACCTTTATCTTTAATATTGACTTGGTAAGGTCATGTCAAAGATTGAAATCAACTTGGATGCTCCTGATCTGAGAATTAGGCGATAAGACTTTGGCCTGGATTTTACAGACAGGGTCACATATAATATACTTTTTGGTTTGTAATTACTTAAGTGGACATAACCTAATAATTGACACATTCACAGGTTTCTACTTTACTGAGTAAAGATGTTACATCAGATGACAACCTGGCTGAGAACATTCATCATGAACACTTTGCAGGTAAAGAATGATTACAATGTGTGGCATTCAGTGTTTCCAGTGGCGTGGAATTTTTATTGGTTAACTTGTAGCCACATTAAACAGGTTATAACCTGGCTCTACAGTCACAGATGATGAATTATCTAGGCGCGTCAAAGTGATTCATGCTTAGCAACAGCTGCATGGTAGATGTATTTGACTATGTTTTGGGTGTTAAAGGTATGATTCCAAGGAAAGATGAATAGTGATAAAATGTATACCTTGTAATGCACTGTAAGGGCCCTATTTTCACAATCGAAGCACATGGTCTAAAGCGCACGCCGCACAGCCTAAAAGGGTGTGTCCGAATCCACTTTTGCTAATTTAACAACGAACGGTTGCTCTTATTCTTGTAATGAGTATTGGGTGTGTTTGGGGTGTAACGTACAATAAACCAATGACAGTCTCATCTCTCATCCCCTGCCAATACCCTATTGAGATGTTGGAATTTGTAAACTAAACAACTAAGCGGAGGAAGAAGACCACCAGTTTGTCTTAAAACCTTTGGTTTTTCTTTCAGTCATTGAAGTAAAATTAGCAGGCTTTAAATTGCTTAAATGTATGGATAGCCTACATGATCACTGTAATCTCAAAGGATAATTTACAAATATGCAAGAAAAGGTTTGTACTCTAAAACCACTTTATTTGTAAAAAAAAGGTCCTTATTTCTTAAAAAAAAAATGTTCTTACAATAAATCTGTGAGGTAGCATTAAACAAAAAACAATTAAAAATAAATGCAATTTTCCATTTGTTTAAAGCAAAACATTTAATTATTACCAGGCTACAGGTGAAGCTGCTCTTTACTCCTTCTAACGTCTAGGGTGACCACCTGCTAATAAGCCCAAGGGGGGACAAGGTGTATGTTTCTGAGGGACAATGTGGGACACTCCCTGGCCCGGCGGTGCACCCAATCCACGGGTTGACTTATTGATAGTGGTTAAAGGAATAGTCTACTCATTTTCAATATTGGAATATGTTGTTACCTTGACTGGGAGCTGTTGAGTCATCCCTCTGTCATCTGTGTGTGTGCGCGTGGGCGCTGGAGCGCGCTGCGACGCTACGATAGCATTTAGCTTAGCCCCATTCATTCAATGGTACCATTTAGAGATAAAGTTAGAAGTGACCAAACACATCAACGTTTTTCCTATTTAAGACGAGTAGTTATACGAGCAAGTTTGGTGGTACAAAATAAAACATAGCGCTTTTCTGGGCGGATTTAAAAGAGTAACTGTATTTTATGGCGTGATGGCGCTTTTGGGAGTACTTCGACTCGCCTGAAAAGTCCGCTCCCCTTCTCACTCTCATAATGGGAGAGGGAGGGTGTTACTGCGCCGAATCGAAGTACTCCCAAAAGTGCTATTACGCCATAAAATATAGTTCCTCTTTTAAATCCGCTTAGAAAAGCGCTATGTTTTATTTTGTACCACCAAACTTGCTCGTATAACTACTCGTCTTAAATAGGAAAAACGTTTATGTGTTTGGTCACTTCTAACTTTATCTCTAAATGGTACCATTGAATGAATGGGGCTAAGCTAAATGCTATCGTAGCGTCGCAGCGCGCTCCGGTGCTTGCGTGCGCACGCACAGATGACAGAGGGATGATTCGGCAGTTCTTGGTTGAGGTGATACCATGTTTTGGTGTTGAAGATGAGTAGACTATTCCTTTAACCCATTTGTAGCACATACCACCTTACATTGCAAAAAAATATTTTCTAGAAAAAAAATCTTAGTATTTTTGTCTTGTTTTCAGTAAAAATATCTAAAAATTCTTAAATGAAGATGCTTTTTCTTGATGAGTAAAACGACCCAAGAAAATAAGTCTAGTTTTTACACCAAAAATATCAAATTGAAGTGATTTTGTGCACAAAACCAGCAAAAAAATCTGCCAATGGGATAATTAAAAAAAATCTTGAAAATTTTTCTTAAACACTAAATTCAAGAAAAATTTGCCTACCCCATTGGCAGATTTTTTTCCTCGTTTTATGCACAAAATCACTTAAATTTGATGTTTTTGGTCTAAAAACTAGACTTATTTTCCTGGGTAGTTTTGATCCTGAAGAAAAAGCATCTTAATTTGGGAATTTTTGGATATTTTTGCTGAAAACAAGACGGGGATACTAAGATTTTTTTTTCTTGAAAATCATTTTTTGCCGTGTACATGGCATATTAATAATGCCCTATTCCCCTAAACATGTGTAATTGCTGATGTATGCTCATGAATATGCTCATGTATGCTCATTTCGTTTTCAGACCAGAATGCCCATGGTTGCAAAAATGGCCGCAAATATCATTGCTATTTTAATAACGTGACACTGAACGTAAAAATGACAACTGTGCTGGGCTGAAACTAGCAATAAACACTTGCGTTGCGATTTGCGCTGAATTGCGCCTGGTGTATGATAGGGCCCTACGTCACTTTGGATTAAAGCGACAGCCAAATGCAAGTAAAAATCATAAAATCAGTCAAAGCATAGTGCGAGACCATGTTTGTTTTATTTTTTAAATTCAAACCCTCTCTTGCAGGTTCTGGAATCTCCACACATACCCTTGACAGTGGCATTGGCACGTTTCCGCTTCCCGACTACAGTGCAAATGCCGGCTGCAAAAGCATTCCCAAAGGAAAGACCCACGGGGAGAGCGACCCTTCTCTTTCCCAGGGAAAACATGGCTCAGGGATAAAAATCTCCCATAAGGCCTGGACTTTGGAGAGAGAGCTGTCCTCTTTAGAAGAGGATTATATGGGGAGTCAGGATATTGATCATCACACCAGCACGTTGGAAAACAAGATTCCAGCCAGCCAGATTGCAAACATTGTGCATGATGGTATGAATTCAACTTTTGCTTTGTAACGATTTCTGTTTAATTGAACTTGTTGAACTTGACCATCCGTATGGAAATATGATATGATGGATTTTTTATTGTGTTCAATTTTAAAGTGCTTGTGGAATATTACACTACTCAGCCATAACCATTTTGGAGCAGAGATCTCTCAAAAATGTAATAGACCTGGAATTTTTCGTGGATATGTTACAAATTGTTGCCCTGTTACTTGAAGAGCTCAGCTGCAACAAAAAAAAAAAACCCTAGAGGTGCGCCTGAAATGTTTTTTTGTAAATGAGCCTCTTATGTTTAAGTGTAGTAGTTACACTTAAAGTAAATGAAAAGGTTATTAGTCAGTAATTGAAATGCCTTTGACAAATGTCACTTTAACCATTTCATTGGTATTTAACAAATTTGACTCAAATTTTCCACTTATAAAGAAGTCTCCAGTTGCTCTTCACTGTCCTTTCAGTATAAAAGGCAAAGTAAAAGGTTCGAAATTTGGTCAATATCCTAATATACCGTATTTTCTGTACTATAAGTCACTCTGGAGTAGTCGCATCAGTCAAAAAATGCATCATGAAGAGGAAAAAACATATATAAGTCGCACTGGACTATAAATCGCATCTATTTATAAAATTATTATTCTTTTGGGAGGCAATTTGTTTGTTAAGTCTTTCTCCATTGTCTTTAAGTTAATGTTTCAGTTAACAGTTTTTTTTCAGGGGTAGGCTACAGAAGCAACATATAGCGCCCTCTCGTGGCTGTAGACGGTAATGTTTTCTTTTGGTTCATGTTAGTCAGTATGAATTAATTTTGACATAACAGGCTCGTTATAGTCGAGCGTAGGTCCTACGGCGTAGGTTCCGCGTCGGTTTTCATTTATACTTTTGCGTCGTCCTCCACGTCGACGTGCAAACACACGCGCAAACCGCTGGTAGGCAGTATCCACGCGTGTAACCACAGTAGCAGCGCGACTGTCAGAGAAGAAGAAGCTTGGCAAGTTAACCCACAAATGAAGAAGAAACAGCAACTTGTTGTGTATGATTTGAGAAGACCAGCAATGATGGAAGTAAATAAACAGCGACTTTTGTTGCAGTTTGAGTTAAATCACTCCTCAACTTGGCTCATCTTTGTTTTCACCGTCGCAAACGGAAATACCTATGACGCAGTTTTTTTACCTGACGGGAGGGGTTCTGGTGGACCAATCACAGCGCTTCCGGTCCGCGTAGAACTGACGCGCTGTTAAAATTTTTGCGAGGTGCACGTCAGGCTAAGCAGAGCTACGCAAACTTACGCACGACTATAAATCGCCCTTAAGTCGCACCTGACTATAAGTCGCAGGACCAGGCAACTATGGAAAAAAGTGTGACTTATAGTCTGGAAAATACAGTGGAAATTCCACAGTTTAATATAATAATGTACTGAATTAAACTGAACATATTAACACAGAATTACGCACTCTGTGCACCTGAGTGGGAACAGGAGTCAGAAACAGAGATAGCAGGTCAGAGCTCGACATTTTTGCGATCATAAAAAACACCTGAAAGTCCTGAAAGAGATCAAGCCTCAGCCAAGTAAGAAAAAGTAATGCAAAAGTAATCTAAAAGTAACGTAAGCATTACTTTCCATGAAAAGTAACTAAGTAACGCAATTAGCTACTTTTTTGGGGAGTAACTTAATATTGTAATGCATTACTTTTAAAAGTAACTTTCCCCAACACTGTTTTTGACGGAGGTAGCATTTTAGCGGCTTTTGCATCTGAGCTCTTAACATGTTTTCTGTGGTCATAAGGCAACTCAGTGTGCTACTAAAAAAAGACTTTTTAAGAAGGCAACTGTCATATTAAAAGTAATTTTGACCAACTTTTTTGCCCCTACTAAATGTCGTCTTGATTATTGTAATTTAATTGTGATGTTAATTTTATACTCATTGCAAAATCACATGAATGGTCAAAATACTTGCTCTTTACTTAGTTACTTTACTCAGTTTTGAGTATAGAGTAAGTTATTTTAAGTGTTGCTTTAGCTCATTTGGTAGACTATTTTGTTAACAACGCAAAATTTCATGGATTTTAATCCTAGGGAACACGCATACTAATAAAAAATGTATACCTTGTAATGCACTTTTAAGTTGCTTTGGATGAAAGCGTATGCCAAATGGATACATATAAAATGTAATGCATAAATCATGACAGTTTCCTTTGCCTCTCTAAATAATCAGCTTTGATTTTCTTTTCCAGGCACTGATATCTGTGGAGCACCTATGAAAATAGGCCCCACCAAAAACTGGACGTTTCCTAACCTCAAAGCATCAGGAGAGCCATCGGAGGTTTATCTTGGTGTTGGAGATGGTGTAGAGCCAGTCAGCCATAAAAGTTCATTTAAGAGGGTGAGGATCAATTTATTAAATCTCGTCTAGAATCATAAAACAATGAACAACATCCATGTTAGTGTTTTATTAACTTATTCACCGCCATTGACGAGTTATCTCGTCAATTATGAGTTAATATTTAACTAATAAATACGCCTTTCTGGACGAATTTCAAAGTGAAAGTGTAACCGCTTTTATCCACTAGATGGCGGAAGTTAAAAAGATTTAATGATTTATTTTAACTGCCTTTATGTTTGATAGTCATTCTGATTCTGATCTCTAACATAAATTCCTTTACAAAAACGCAATTTGTAAAATTTGTAAATGTTGTATTTTTTAAGAGAAATATCCATATTTCAGTGGTAAAATTTAGTGGTTAAAGTAAATATATAATGAAACGTTTTTCCCCATTTTGTTTGTTTGTTTGTTTGTTGTTTGTTTATTGTTTGTTTGAAAGCAGAGGGTGTGTTCTTTAATTTGATATAATTTGTATGTTTATATATTTGTAGAAGATAATTTTTCCTGCAAGGAATTTTGTGAAACTTTTGTTAAAATCACAAAAATGCAGGTGGGCAACTTTCCTCAAAAAGGCTGGCGGTGAATGAGTTAAATTAGCTTGTATATCGAAGTGTAAAAGTTTAGACAAAGCACTAAAGTGAAGTTATTCATTGCAGTAAGCTTGAATCAAAATGAAATGCAAATACTTTTGGCGTATAAACTCACTGGACTCTTTTATCTGCAGCGCAACAAGATTAGTGCCCCCGTAAGCAACCGAGAAGGCGACCCAAGAAGTCTTCCTCAACCCGATCAGGCACGTAGAGGCAAAAGCCGTATTCCTGCTAATCCAGAGATGGCGAGGGACACTGGTCTAGAGTTGGTAAGAGAGAGACCAGATGATAGTTTGTCTCCAAGCCATCCACAAGTCCTCGAGACCCCCGAGTCCCTAAGTGACTCTCTCTACGACAGCCTCTCCTCCTGTGGTAGTCAAGGCTGAAGTTTTAGAGGTTAGGACTGAATAATAACCAGGTACCAACCTTTTTGTAAAACTGATACTTGTGGTGATTCTCACACATCAGACATTTTTCAAAGGTGGATACTTATGGAAAAATCCATTTTTTTCGACAGAGAATAGCTCACAGAACATGATATCCCCTGTACACTAAATACACACGTTTGTATCTGAGATAGCCTGATGATGGAAGAAGGATTTTTACAGCGTGTTAGTTGTGATCTCATTTTTTGAACCATTATATCAACTCTGTCACCTCATTTGTGTTCTCTGTTTCAAGTGGTAGCATCGTAGTGATGTCATGAACTCGTTATTTTAGCATTCAGTTAGCTTCGGAGACCGTTCCAAAGTCTCGGTTCATTGCAGCAGTCTTCCAGTTTTCAAACTCACCGAATGTTCTGGTATTGTCATGCAACATCCGTGCACATTCTTTGGTAACATTTGTGTAAAGTTATTGGAAAGTGAATGTTAATATATGTGATTTTCGATTCATATGCATATTCATGAAAATAAGAAAAGTAAAAAAAACACATTTGTGTTGCATTTAAGAGTTTTGTTTGGTTCATTATGTGTTTAAAGAAAAAACGTGTAGCAGCAAGCAACACAAGTGCTGTCCAGAGCTACAGTGTTCCACAGTGAATTTTTTTACGTTTTTATTTATTTATTTTCTTTGAATGGTGTGGTAAGACAAGACCACATTTTATTGGTTACTTTTTTTAAGTTCTGTTGAAATATGTACCGTGCCTGGCTTTATACGTCTCTTTATGTGTCTATTGGTTTGTTTGTTCTCCAGATATGCCCATGATGTATTAATACTTTGTTTTTTTATAATGATTTAATGTTTTTTATTCATCACACTGCTTACAATCACTGACATTTAACAAGGCCTTCCCAGGATTCTCCAGGGTTTTAATGTTTGGCTTAATGGACAACAAAAATAAGTACACAATCAACCATTCCCAGCTCATTTTAAAACAAGGCAGGCGATTCATTCACTCTCTTTCTCGGTTGACGTAATGATGCAAAATCTGCCTTACACAACCCACTACAGCTGTTAGAAATTATCCAAGTTATTTAGCGAGGGATTTTTGTTGGAATGGTCATGTTGTTCCATAAACGCATCTGAACAAATGAAAATATTTGCTGCAATTCAAGTCAAGGTGTTGCATTGAATATTTTGACAGTTAAGTGAACATTTTACCATTATTACGTGATTGCACAAAAAGCCATAGTTTAGTAGATAATAGTACAACCCAAATCTTTACTTGTATGTGATGACCTCAAAACCTGTTATTTTAATAAATCAACTATAAGAAAGCTAGTTTGAAACATTCCCGAATATGCATACATTCTCATCCAGCCACCCAAAAGTCATTTCTGGCCCATGTAAAATTAAAAAAATGTTTTACTCCTTTAATCTTATACGCATGACACTCTGTTTGACACAAAACCCTTTATTGATTTTTTTATGTAGTTTATGTTATCATCTTAGATTCCTCATTTGCCTGCCATTATAACCTTTGTTATTTACTTTGTTATTGTCAGGAATATTTTATATTAGTTTGGTATGTTTACAAAAGAATTTATGATGAAGTTGTTAATATATCTGTAAAATGTTTATATAAGGTGCTATCTGATTTTTGTTTCACTCTGTCCTGCAAAAGCCATATGTGTTTTCATAATCTCCTTTCTAAGCAATCGTCATCACTCATGCAACTCAATAAATCCTTTTGAAGTATATTTGTTGTTTGTTACATATTTTTCTTTTTTTAGTTGCAGGAGGTTGGTGAGTTGATGAAAAATGTATCAAGTACAGTGAAACCATAAAATGTAAATAAGTATTTTTAAAATAAAAACTATTCAATAAAGCACTTACATAAAAATGAGAGATGCACCGAGATATCTCCCCATAAATTTCTATCGGCTGATAAAAGCTATTTTTAATCGTTTTTCAGCTGAAAGGGAACAAGAAAATTCAATGAATTTGAGCTCTGTTTATAAAAAATGTAAAGGAACATCACTAGTTTAATGTTTAATATTAATAGTCATTATATAAATCAGGGATGGGCAACTTCGGTCCTGGAGTGCCTTAATGTTTCTAGTATGCCTAGAAAGACCTTAATTGGCTGCTTCAGGTGTGTTTAATTATGGTTGGAGCAAAACTCTGCAGGACACCGGCCCTCCAGGACCGAAGTTGCCCATACCTGATATAAATGAATAAGTAACATTCAAAAAATGTAGTCTTCAGAATTTAGTTAATGCAAGTTAATATAAACACCAAACTATCGGTATCGACATCAGTATCTGCAGATATCAGTCTGAATAATCTAAGCCAGTGGTTTTCAAACTAGATGGTTCCAGGGGTGCCCCAGTTTTACGACATTTTATGAAATACATTTATTCATCATGAATTCTGTGTAATTAAACCAAAAAAAAATAAGACTACTAACCAAAATCACTACTTTTTTGTATAATTTAATGGGTTTTTTTTTATTAAAATGTTGAGTTTTTGAATGTTTTTTTGTCACAAATTTTCTTTGGGGGGGGCCGCGAAGGAATGCACTGTACACAAGGGGGGCCACACGCTGAAAAAGTTTGGGAACCACTGATCTAAGCTATCGGCATCGGTGGAAATTGTTTACATTGGTACATCTCTTATCAAAATATATAATTTATTTCTTTAAAATGTATGTCATGTGACTATTACACACTAAAATTTATAAATGCAGAAACATAAAAGACAGAAACATTTTATGTACCAATAAAAGAAAGTTACCAGATGGTCCAATAACAACTAATACCAATAACTATGTAAAATATAGATAAAAAAATGTATGTTTTTTTTTTAAGTTAAACATGCAAATGTGCTATTAAATTATTGAAATGTTAACTTAAAATCTCAGGGGATAGTTCAAGTAAATATTTAGGCCAAGGGGGTTTGGCTGAGGAAACGTTTGAAAAGCCATGGTTTAGTTAAGCTGGGTTTGGGTGCCCCCAGTGGCAAAAGAAAGGATTTACAAGCTACAAGTGTTTCCTTTATGTGGACCTGCCATCTTTGTTAAAGGGATAGTTCACCCAAAAATAAAAATTCTGTAATAATTTTCTCATCTTTCATGTCTTTACAACCCGGTATAAATTTCTTTGTGTTGATAAACACAAATGAAGACATTTTGAGGAATGTTTGTAACCAAACCGACCAAAAGCCCCATTGACTTTCTAATTATTAAAATAATACGCTGAACCTCATTAGAGCGTCCTCAAAAATATTTATTTGTGTTAAACAGAACAAAGAAATGTATATATGTTTGTAACAAAATGAGGGTGCGTCAATTATGTCAGAATTTTCATTTTTGGAGAACAATTCCTTTAATATTATTTTATATTACCTCTATATATTATCTGAATGTTTGCTAATTCAAAAGAATATGTTAGCTATTATTATATTTACATTCTTAGGGCTGTATATGTCTGAATTACGTATTAATGATGTGATGCTTCAGTGAGAACAAAGAAATTATTTCAACATTTCAACAAGGTTGCCCAGAAAAATGTATTGTCTGCAGTACAAAAGTCAAAAATCACATAACGCAAACCGTATCAGGGCATATCATTTTCGCCCTTTAAACATTTTGCTGTAATTATAAAATGGCCATTTTAATACTTGCGCTATAAAAAAACAACTAATCATGTTTAAATAATATTACAAGATGAAACAAAGAGGTGAAGCATCTGGGTATGCCAACGTAAAGTTTCATACAAAAAGGGACATTTCAAGTTTCAACCAAATATACACATATAGATGACAGCATAAGTTTCACAATACAGCATGGTGTAAACCCTCAACGAGCATATGATATAAACTTAACAACGTACATTTCTTTGGTTCAATCTGTGTGGTGTTAATTCTGCCTCTCAAGTATAACAAAACTCTTATCAAGTAGATCTGAAGCAGAGATAAGGCCACTTTAAGATAAATACAGTAAATATCAAAAGCAAATAAACAGTACGTGCTTGTAATACACGTGAAACAGTGTAAAAACAGGTATTTCATTAAGTTACATTAATGCACCGCAGTGACATAAAAAAGGCAATTATAAAGGAATAAGACTGAATAGTGTATCAACATATGTGTTTAAAGAAAAAAAATATGCATAGCATGTTGAAAGGACTACGATATGTATCCCACTTATGCCATTTCACAATTCCTGCATTATGAGTCTGGAATACATAAAAGAAAATATTTAAAGTATGATTATGATGAATCAATAAAGATGAAAACAAACTGTGTAATGGTGAGTTCAGGCAGAACTTGCATAGAGAGATTGGCCCGAATGTTTACTGTGCTTTGAAGCGTTTGCTGAGCCGTTTACCACAGTACATGGATTTGATTAAACACTGTATATCATCCTGTTCCACAGCATCTGGTTTAATCTCCCAAAAATGTAATTAAAAATGTAAAAAACATAAACAAGTAAAAAAATTCATACAAAATTGGTAAATAATTATTGCAAAAGGCTTTAGGACAGAGTCAGCCACTGACAAAAATATTTTTCACCCCAAATTGCTGAAGGTCACACGGATCAAGTAACAGAACCGCACAGTTCTCCGTCTTCAGTAGATTATGAGCTTTTGTGTTTATGTTTTTAGGTCAGTGGGCGGAGTCTACTGTCATATGAGCTGCTTGTGTGTGATTGGCAGTCAGTGCAACACAACATGGAGGTTTGCCCTGGTCTGACAGTGTGTAGGGATTATGGACCCCTGAGTTGTTCTAGTCTGCTGCAGACATCATCAGCTTGACTTAACTCTTCAAATACTGGGATGAGGTGAAGCAGCTCGGTGTCCTCTGCATCATCAAACCAGGACAACACAGGAACCTGTCAAATAGAAATCACCATAAATGTACATAGCTTAATTGAACTGGCAACAAAAGTGCATGCATCTGTTCCATGTGATCATTTAAATCTTCTGAATTTAGGTATTTTAAGAGTATGAACACCATTATATTAGTGTATTAAAGGGGACATTTCACAAGACTTTTTAAGATGTCAAATAAATCTTTGGTGTCCTCAGAGTACATATGTGAAGTTTTAGCTCAAAATAGATAATTTATTATAGCATGTTAAAATTGTCACTTTGTAGGTGTGAGCAAAAATGTGCTGTTTTAACATGCAAATGAGTTGATCTCTGCACTAAATGGCAGTGCCGTGGTTGGATAGTGCAGATTAAGGGGCGGTATTATCCCCTTCTGACATCACAAGGGGAGACAAATTTCAATGACCTATTTTTTCACATGCTTGCAGAGAATGGTTTGATCTTTTTTTACATTTTCTAGGTTGATAAAAGCAGTGGAGACCCAATTATAGCACTTAAACATGGAAAAAGTCAAATTATGTCCCCTTTAAGTACATAAAGCACTTTAAAGGGTTGTATAAATATTTCTTAATGTTTAGAGGCTCACCGAAAGGTCTGAAACCACATCAAAAATTAGGAAGATGACAATTAACCCAGCTAATTAAAATAAATACAGCAAAAACAATATGACGTCCATTTAACAGAAAAATTAATGATATAAAACATATTGTTTTCACTAAATGTTTCACTCAAATTGTTATGGTGATAATATAATTTGTAATAAAATAAATTTTTAATCATAAATGCAAACAGAAGCAGTGGTCTCAGACTTTTGAACCCCACTGTATAATAAAAGGGTAGTTCACCAAAAATTGAATATTTTTTCATAATTTACTTATTTTCATGTTGTTACAAACATGTATAAATTTCTTTTCTTTCTGAGGAATGTTTGTAACCAAAGCAATCAGAGGCTCCATTGACTCCCATAGTATTCTTTATTTTTACTATGAAAGTCAATGGGGCCTCTAATCGGTTTGGTCACAAACATTCCTCAAAATATCTTCATTTCTGTTTATCAGAGCAAATAAATGTATTAAGGTTTGTAACAACATAAAAGTGCGCGAATGATGACAAAATTTTCATTTTTGGGTGAACTGTCCCTTTAAGTATTAAAAATGCTAATGCTGTAAACCATGACTATAAAACTTTAAGGAGTGGTTTCCCAGACAGGGCTTATCCTAGTCCCAGACTAAAATGCATGTTTGAGCTGCCTTAATTTAAAAACATATAGCTCTGACATACCTTAACATATATCAGTGCCATTGTTTTGTCTCAAGATGCACACCAGTTTTGTTTTTTGTAAGGTATGTTTGTAAAAACAACTTACATTTCCTAATATAACTAAGCCCTAATCCTGGTTTAACCTAAACCCGGTCTGGGAAACCGCCCCTAAATGTGTGCTAAATGGAGAGGTTAGGGAACAACTTAAACATCTAAACTAGTGGTTCTTAATCCTGGTCTTCCACTCACAGCATTGCACATTTTTTGCATTGCACCTAGTAGTGGATCTCTTTGCAAATAAGCTGAGGTGTGTTTCAGATGTGTTAAATAAATGGTACAACGTGTACCAAACAGGCTTAAGGAGAACTGGTCTAAACAGGAGCAGTAAATTAAAACCCACAGCGTTTTCAGGGTGGAAGATGTAAGAGGCAGGGGAGTTGTCCAGGATCAAGGTTTTCTGGAGCTCACGGCCGAGGCGACTCAGGTCTTTAACATAGCAGCCTTGATAGAACACGCAAGACTCTCGAAACAGCCGTGTCCGAAATACACCACACTGATCCAGCAGGTCAGTCACTGGGTCTGCATACTATCATAGGAACAGATGGAGGAAAGACATGGAAGAAAGGATGGATTTAGGTCAAATGCAATGGATCTAAAAGCTTAGATTGATACGGGTGAAGAAAATGGTGCTATAAGGGCATAATTCAGTTTTACTACTTGGCAGGTTAAGTTTTAACCTTAAGGTCAAATAACTTACAACTTGATAAATGGTTTGCTACCTTAGCAAGGCTGGCAGTGAACAGAACACATTCAAACAGTTCTCCCATCCTCTGAAGAAACTCATCCACATACGGCCGCTTCAACACATACACCTACAAAATAGTTTAGAGGGGTTTTCTCCTTGTTATAAAAATATATATATATTAAAAATCTGTTGTAAATTACAAAATGCATTTTAAGTAATATGTTCTGCAGTTCTATATTCTGTCGCTGGTAGCCGCCTCCTGAAACAAGTAATCAAGAATAGGCCGTACTAGTGGGAACTAACCTATCCTGGATTACTTGAATCAGGGAGAAGCCAAACTCAAGACAATTTTCAAGACAACCACAAATGCACATCAGTATTTTTCATAGACCGTATTATTTATTTATAGCTGAAACACCAGTGTTTGGAAATGTTGCTTGATGTGACATCACAATCCTTTAGCACTGCCAATGCATTCTCACAGCAATCCAGCAGAGGGCGCTCTTCATTCATTTTTCAATATTGAACAACATCTCTTCCCTCGGGCACATGTACCCTGCACAGTTCGATTCAATAAAAACACCAGCTTGCTGGCAGAGGATTACTAGTCTTTCTCACATATACCAGCATTTATCACATCTCACCTGGTGTGTGGTCCCCTCAATCTCCACAGGCACAATGAAATCTGCATTGTTTATTGGCTACGAAAAGACAATGTGGACATTTATAAACATTGGTATATATGCCAACTATGAATACATAGCATCTTTTATTTACATGTATGGATTTGGTTTTATCCGAAGCGTCACATGACATGGTATGCAATTTCTCGTAGTGTGATGGGCGTACCTTAAATGAGCTATGCACGAGTGTTTCATCCAGATCTATAACAACACAGATTTTCCCCTGGTCCTGAGAGGTCACTGCTGGTAGAAGACACTCTCCTGGTATCTAGAGATGAGGGCATAACGTCTAAGATGAGTACAAGTTTCCATACCCATTTTCATTTCCTAATAATGTAGGCTTGTGACGCAGAGACGAACAAGATCAAAGGCTTATTATCGACTGGGGAAAAATAATTTTTTTTCTGTTTTGTGCACGATTTCATACATTCAGACGTTAAAGAATAAACCCCACCATGGTTTATCACGTTCACTCCACTGGGCAGTACAATGCAGTGGCTTTCCAAGTACAAATGTATTTTTTTAATAACTATACATAAAACAAAGTGATACAATGATGATTTAAGGTTACTATATTATTTTGGCATTGGTCCCATTTTCCTCAGGTGCTAGCAAGGCATCATGGGTAGGTGAAGCTGGCAGTTGGGCATCTTGTGCTCGAAGGCAACAGATGAGCTTTTTGAAGATGTTCCGACTTCCAGGTTTCTTGGGTGAGGTTTTATTCACCTGATCTGAAGTGTAGGGCAACACAATAAAACAAGTTTAATTAATTATATAATTTGCATATATTTGTTCTACTACTTCATATATTTAAAATAAAAAGCCATGTGTGATTTATAAACAAGTAAAGCAAGCAATGTCACTTGTAGCACATTTTAATCATTTTATAAACCACTTTTTACTTCCAACAGATGAAAACAAGCTTGTTTTCCAACTACCAAAATTTGTTTGATCAGATATCAGCTGGTTACATTTGCATCAAACAGGGTTTTGACAGATTTTTAAATAGCACAGCACTGTAATATAAATGCATATGTGAAATGTAAATATTACACAATTTGCATGACTTTAAGACAAAATGTGATTCAATTTTCCATTAAAAGTAATGTAAAGTAAATGTTTTAGTTTCTTAACAAAGTGCCTATAAACATCAAAATGACCAAACGCTCAGCAGCCACCCTTTTCCAGTGATGGCACACGTTGTACAAAAACAGAAAATCTGTTTTAAATGAGACTGCTGGCCACGGCTGGTATACGTTATATAATCTCAGAGGGCGGGAAAGCCCACACATTTCTGCAGTACCTTCGGAGTAAAACATACACATACTAGCACGCACACACACCACTCCTGCCGCTTTAATACAGCATTCTGGCATAAACAAGCTCTCGCATAACGTATACGCCCCGTGCACAATGCATAACCACACAAACAATAAATAAACAAACAAACGAGCTATGGTATATGTATAAAGCTTTGCAATGCATCACAATGGGCTCCTTGCATATTTGGGGGCTTCTGCATATTTTTGCTTGCAAATATCAGCATGTAAGTGAAACACGGTTTTGTCCAGACATGTCTGTTAGGATTATATGAAGGCAAATATTTTTTAAATGGACTTGAAAGATCTTCCACAAGTATGCCATGCAATGATTGTTTTTTATTTGATGATGTAACTTAAGTACTAGTAATGTTTTCCCCCTTTCTCGGCTAAGGGAATGATGGCATTTTTTAAACAATGCATGCATTCTTCCCGTATCGGAACTTATGTAGCCATAGGAATAGTCTTATGTAACATACGAGTAGCATGTGCGGCGGAGTGAAGATGAGAGAAAATGGCCTCCATCGTCATCATTTACTCTGTGCTGTGTTTGCCCATCTATACACTCACTGATAACAAAAATGGATCTATCCATGAATTCAAGTCAACTCCCTTTATAGCAATTGACGTATGCAGATGAAGCAATACCAAGCATTCTGAATAAAACAAAAAGAGGGGTGGGTGTTTTGTTAGGGACTAGGTTTTTTAATAAACATGTTAAGACCTAATCAAATAGCTTAAGGGATAGTTTACCAAATAAATACAATTCTGACTTCATTTACTCACCCACAAGTTTGTATACATTTCTTTGGTCTGATGAACACAAAGGAAGATTATTTTGAAGAATGTTTGTAAAAAACACATCTGGGGCACCACTGACTTCCATAGTAGGAAATATAATACAATAGTGCCCCAAATCTGGCTGGTTAATAACATTCTTCGAAATATCTTGGAACAAGTTGATGGTTAGTAAATGATAACAAAATTTAAATTTTGGGGGGAACTATCCCTTTAAGTGTTTTTTTCCAAGAAAATAAATGTATTTAAAAAATAAGCTAAATATATTGCTTTTGCATCACTAATTTTGTCCTGTGCTCATGTTTGTAATAATAAATATGGACAAAAATTCGAAATGCTTTAAAAAAAAACAGATCAACATTATTCCAGACAAAATACTTTTTTTTTGCACTGGCAACTCACTATCTAATGTACCCTAAGTAAAAAATACACAAAATTGTGGAAATAAATTAAAATGATGCTAAATAATGTATTATGCAGTAAAATGACACAGTTACATTTTTTTACTAAGCTTTGTTTCTCATTGCCTCGATTCATATAGTGCATTTTCATAACTTTGTTATAATGTAGCCTACAACAAATTAAATAATAGTTGGATCGCTACTTTATCACAATAGTAATATTACAAACTTAAGTAGCCTATCTGCTTTTTTGAATACTGTCAGAATAATTCATCATTTATGGTAATTTCGCCAGGTTCGATATTACAATACTTTACATAAACATTGAAAACATATTTTGCCTTAGGCATTTATTCACATTAGCACAGTATTTGTTCACACTCTGAGCGCCATTATTTCTGTCTCTTTGCTGTCATGGCTGATGTTAGAAATGTGCAGTTGTGTTAATTTTATAAACATTTGTAAGTACGTACTTTAACGTACGTAGTTTTATGGGTTTTAAAAAATGTGCATGTTTGCTTGGCTATTCCAAACATTATTGTTTACTAGTTATTTCTTATTATCTGTAATCACACCCTGTATTAACATCAACAACACATGGTAATAGTGGCAGTACGAGTTTTATATTCAACGTATTTACGTCAGATCCATAATTAGCGCGAGCTGTGCTCATATTTACGAGGTACACGATAAACACAGTGGTACACTGTACGTCAACACACAGTCGCACAGTAACTAAAGGGACAAAATGACTCAGATATTGTCTCCAGTGGTCTCTATTCTACAAAACACCACCTGTGTTGACGTTTTCAGAATAAGGCCTTCTTTAACCTTTACGGCTTGTTTGTTTCTTATTGTTTTGAACCATACGGCGATGCGCAGAACGATCAGCTTATGACACCAAATACCGCGAGAGCACTTCGAAAGGTGTGCTTTCGAATCGCTCTCGCGCTACTTTGATGTCATAACTGATTGTTCTGCGCAGCACCGCATTAAGTAGAACACGCCTAATCAATGTCGGTGGCTGTTCGTCGCACGGCAGATGGAGGGCGTGTGCTGAGGGGTGTGTTTGTGCATTCCACCGCGGCACCTTGCGTTCTCCATTAGGCCGATGTTTTCCACATTTAAACTCGATATTTTTGCTTCTACTCAGTGAGGTACGGCGTGAGATATGTGAACGTAGGTACGTCGATTAAAAATATAAACACAATGTTCGTGACGTTAGGACAAAATGTCGCTCGAATTATCCATTAACCCAGCTATGAAACGTAGCCCGTTTAACATTACAAAAGAGGAAACAGACGTTTCTTTCAATACAAATTATTGTGGTATTTTTACGCTTTAAAATGTCATAACCGTCAACATCATATCCATTGTTTGGAGGGGAAAATAAATAAATAATTCGTATATGAATAGTTTATTCATGTACGTCAGCGTCCAACAGTAGGGGTAGAAAAATAAAACAAAACAAAACATAAGAAATACAGAAACAAAAAATATTAACGAAAAAAATCTGTTATCTAAAAAAAACCTGTTTATATTACGTAAACAATCAATATCTGCCTTACTGCAACAGAAAGGCATGTAAATAATAAAAAGACATTATTTAAATGAGAAATAAAGTGCATATGTTTATATTATTTACAATTATATTGGGCTGACCGACACGCCACAGTCGCGAGCGGAATCCGCCAAGCTCAACCGTTGTAACTTGACGAATTCCGCTCGCGACTGCGACCCGTCAATCAGCCCAATAACAAATAAAACTGTCACCGCTCAAGAACCGAACATGTTCGAATCTTTTATTATTGAACATTGTGACTCATTGACTATAAAGAGAGTAAATAACTGCAAAGTGTTCAGCTCATATGACAGCGCTGAACATAATAATTTAACATGTGACAGTGCATCGCCTACCTGTTTTCGAAGGCGACCGAGAATCCTCTCTCTGCACTTGAGTGATAATAGAACTTTCCATCTAACAAACGCACAACCCTTAACGTCCAACCAGCCTTTTCCAGCGACAAACAGTCGGCCCGCATTTAGTGGCATTAATAGCTAGCGATGCTTGAAATGAATAATTTCCGTCCGCGCAAAAACGATCTCAAACCGACGGCGACAAATAATTTTCTTATTTATTTATTCCCGCCTTCTATTCTCTTCCACATGGGAGGGGCATGACACTTTGTTTTGTTGTTTCTTATCTGCTATTCTGTAGCCTTTGAGTCTCAGTTTACGTTATCGCTTGTATATTTATCCCTAGCCCCCTCTAGTCTAGGTAAAGCCCTCACTTTTTCTCCAACAACATGGAGAATCCAGGCGAAAGAAGAAAAACAACCGAGGACATGGGGCACGGGACGGTTTCAAGTTCCCCTTACTACAGATAAACAACCCCGTAACTGGGCTATATCCAAAAGCGTATTTTAAAGAACGACACGACCAGTTCGTTCAGATTTGTAATATAAAGAGGTAATAATCGAAAATCTACAACAATTGAGCGTTTTTGTGTTTTTCCGTGTATTGTTTTGCTTTGGACGGACTCAAAGGGGCGCCTTGAAACTGGCTGGTCGTTTCGGATTGGATCTCCAGGAAGTGGGAGTAGCTGAAGCATTCTTCTGCACGCTCCACACTGACAACATTCCAGTGCTGGTTTTGTTGCGAATCAGTAGTGCGAAGCAGCAGTCGTACTTAAACCAAAACCTAAACTACACCGTCGGAATACTTATTTTAAAAATGAGGAAATGGCAACATAAACGAGCAATGCCATTTAAAGCGATTTCCGCCTTGTTTTTAAAATGCATCCCAATTCATTTTACATGTATTTCTTTGGCAGTATATGTGTGTTCCCTAGGATTCGAACCTACGACCTTTGCCCTGCTAGCACTATGCACTGTAGCATTGTAGATACGTCATTTAAACATTTTTTTTTGGATTACATATGTGCATAATTGTACTGGGAATACTGTGACAAAAATGCTAATTTTGATGAAAAGAAACTAATTTAATAGATATAAACTATTTAAAAATAAAAAATGTATTAAAGTAGTAAATAACAAATAAACTAAATCACGTTATCATTAGTAATTTAAAGTTGTTTAGTACTGTGTGCTGAGATTGAACTGCATGTATAAAAAAAGTCTTATGTAGATTCGAGCATATAGTGCCGTACATGACTTGCATCACTAAAGATATATGTAAGCTGTAAGTGAGATCATTAAACTTTAAAGTAATTTCTGAAAGAAATCTGCCAGCCCCACAGGCAGTGTTAGCTCTTGGATAATAACTTGTTTGCTTTGACAACAATATTCATGGTGCCTATAAATGGACTTTCGAGAAGACATCATTGTCAAACTACAACGGTCAGCTGCATAAAATCTCCTAGCCACTCTTGACCAACCTTAACTGCTCTGTAGCACAACCCAGTTATGTGTTAATTAAATTAAATAATTACTCTCTTAAAATTTGCTAATGCATAAACAATGTAAAAACAATTACTGGCTTAAACGTTTAAGTATAATCAAATTTACTGATTATTTTTTAACTTGAGAATTTTTATAAAAATATAATACAAATTGCTTAACGTATTTTAATACATTTATGTCATGTAGATCACATAATTTTTTAAGTGTACTACAGTTAATAATTTTCAATAATTTATTTGTTAAACAGCTGTATTGTGCGATTTATAGGGCAAACAATAATTTCAAACAATAATGTACTCTTTGCCTCCACACGTGTGTTTTATTGCATATCTTCTAATTTGGGAAACATAGAGGACGGTAAATCTAAATGATTAAAATGAAGATGTGTGTTGTCAGACGAGTCTGAGTACGCCTAGAACTGTTAAAAATGTTAAAAACCTATTCCTGCCTTTCCCAAATGGGACCAATGCTATACCACAAAACCAAGACGTAAACAAGAATGGTACCCTTGTTTACATTCCTACTTTAAAAAATATGGAAGTTGTGCAGATGTTAGATATGTGATTAAAATAGAAGAGCTCCAAAACTGGTTCTGCTTTTAAAAAGTTATTTTGCAACTCCATGCAACATACAGTCACATTAATATGACATTAGTCATTACTACTACTATAATGCATAGTAACATCAAAATTGTGAGATGTTTAAAGAAACTTTAAAATAAAACAAAAATAAAAAAGACTAAAGCTGTCTTTCACTTAAACTGTAATACTAGCCTCTCACTCAAAAGGGCAACCTAATACAATTTTGGACTGGTGCCTTGAACAAGGACAACGTTACATAAAAAAATTATTAATAGCACTGCTTTTTGCCATATTTTGCCATAAGTGACTGGACCTCTTAAATCTATAGTTAGTAAAAATGCTTATGTGTTACAGAAATTTCACCGCCTCTTTCTTGCTGAAGACAGTGCCCCTTGTTTGTCCGGTCAACTTAGCATTCCACAAAGTTCAGAGCTGAGATATAAAAGAGGTATGTACTAAAACTCTATCTTGATTTGTTTTGTGTTGAGCTGAGAGCCAAGATTAATATAACAGTTACAGCAAAGACGCCGAGTCTGAAAATGATTTTTGACCTATGTAATAAAAAGATATAATCATAAAGATCATAAAGACTTTTTCACAAGCAAAATGTATTTATTTAATGAATACTGTTCTAGTTCCCCTTTGTAAACCTCCATCATAGAGTAACTGTACATGGTCCCCAATAGTCCATTAAATGCAAACTGTAATCCTAGCCTCTCACCCAAAAGGGCAACGTAATGTTTTCACAAGGCTGCAATTTTGGATTGGTGCCTTGAACGAGGGCAGAGTAAAATTAAAACCTGCAGCTTCTTAGCAAGACAAGAAAACAAGTACACTGTTTTACATGCTGGTCAGGTGAACTCTGTTACAATATAACTTTCTTTTAATTTTTTTGTATTTGGAAGCATTTTTTACAAACAGTAAATAAATAAATAATATTAAAAACCTGTAAATCCTCAGCTTACAGGGTGTACGTACACCTGAGATATCATTAAGACAGGTTATTTCCACATATAAATAATCAGTGAACATGATATAAGCTACTTTATCCTACCTAGAGCCTCTCCACTCCCTTTGACTTACAGTCAATAGACTCAATGACCTGATCGTAACTAATGTAAACGCCTAACAAGAGCCGTCCCCAGATTGACTAAATCGGAGGTTTCTGTACAGTTCAGACTTGCGTCTGCAACCATGTGATTTGCAGGAACGGGAAGGAGACCCCCTCCTACGATCGTTTTTCTCTCCCCCAAACCTGCCCCTGAGTGGCCCCTGCCAGGCTCTGTTTCCAGGAAAGGGGCCTAGTGGACAGGCGCAGGGGCCTGCATGAGGGAGAGCCTGGCTCATTGAGAAAAACAAAAACAGAGAGGGGAGGTGGGAAGACTCTCTCTCCTTACATAACAGTCTCTACCAGTGAAAAAGCCTCTCTATACCACTGCTGTACTTGAAACCCGTCTGTCTGCTCTCAACACAATGCCACACCCTGTAGTAGATCTCTGCTAGAACTGCATCGTTTGGGACTGTTTCTTTTTTGGATGTAAACCAGAATCTTTATAATTGTATTCATTTTAAAATTGATGTGCATACATGCACAGAACATCCAAGTGATATGCATTCTTTTTTTATGGAAAAAAATCTCTTAATTTTTTTATTAAGTATTTATGATATTTGAAGGTATACTAGAGTTTGTGAAGGCTGTGTAATTAACACATACAGTAATATTTATCAGGGTAGTTTAAAAGCAACATTTTATACCAAGTCTTTATGAATTTTGACACTTGATTGCCACCTCGTGTTTATAATAGGAACTTCCGCAAAAGAAAATGGCGATGGGCCATCGTTTCTCAAACAGAAGGCTGCACCCTTCGGAGGTCGCATTCGCAGGCTGAATACGTCATAATAAATATCATAAATACTTATTTTAGAGTATTAACAATTATAAAATGTAGTATTAAATTGTCGTAATATTGCGAATGTAATGCTAAGTTAACTGAAATAAACCAGTGTTGATGACGCATGCAACCTGCATGCGACCTTCGGAGGATGCAGCCTTCCGTTTGAGAAACGGCCACTATTTTCTTGTGCTTTTATGAGCATATTGTCATCTTCTCTAATAAATTTTATTTGTAAATAAGTAAAATAATTTATAATTATGAATAAGTATATAAATATGTTTAAACAGATATAAAAATAGAATAAAAAATATTATGAATGAATAAACAGCAACACGATGCATTTCAAAGACTTCGTGTTTAGCATCCAGAAACACACATAACATTTTCCAAAAAGATAAAGCAATATATATATATATATATATATATATATATATATTGGCCTTAGTTAAATTAAGACACTTATGCATTTTTCATAAACATGCCTTAGAAAGATACATCGCTATTGTGTGTCTTAAAGGGATAGTTCACCCAAAAATTAAAATTCTTATATGATTTTTTTACTCTCATGTTGTTACAAACATGTATACATTTCTTTGCTCTGAGGAACACAAACCAAGATATTTTGAGGAATGTTTGTAACCAAACTGTTCGTGGGCCCCATTCACTTTCATAGTAGGATAAAAAGAATACTATGGAAGTAAATGGGGCTTACAAACTGTTTGATTACGAATATTCCTCAAAATATCTTCATTTGTGTTCATCAGAACAAAGAAATGTATACAGGTTTGTAGCAACACGATAGTGAGTAAATGATGGCAGAATTTAAATTTTGGGGTGACCTATCCCTTTAAGACAAATTAATGACATATTTTAGGATCTGTATATTGCAAGTTATTTTCAGTGGAGACATCTGCTCAACTGTGTTTTAGGACTATTGACTATGAAGAGAAATCAGGATACGCACATCCAAAAAAGTCTTGATCAGGTGCAAGATCAAAAGATGAATCAAAAAACAGAAAAAAGATCTGCACACTGTAAAAGTTATTGTCTCTGACCAAAACGTTGCCGTTATAAACTTTTTTAAAAAAGGGACTTTTACAGTGTTCAGATTTTTCTGTTTTTTAGTCTAGGACTAGCCTTTAGCCTTGTCTGTGAAACCCGGGGATAGACTAATTCTTTTGACACAGTTGTGCATTTTAATTAAAATTTTATTCTCAAACCAAGAAAACACATGAAACTGTCCTTTCATTTTCATATTGATTAAAAAAGGATCAATTACAATCCACTTCTTCTCAGTTGGTCTTACATTTAAGCACATTTACTTTCATTTCATAAAAATGTGAGCGTTCAAAGAAGCACAGTAAACGTTTTAGGGAATAAACTGCTCTGACTGTGGTGATAAAAACATTGTTTAATAAACATAAAACTAAGGGATTACTGAGGTAACAGGGTGAATTGAATAAAATTATAATATTCAGGCTATATACAATTATGACTTAAATAAACCACCAAAAATGAGATGCATAAAAATGTTACAGAGTGCAAATAATACAATAGGTCTGAATGGATTTGCCTTTTCAATTACTATAATTTCTTAACTAAGCTTTTGACAAATTTGACTATTCTGCATGTAATATCATCTCAAAAAGAAGTGCTACGCTACAGTTGCATGAATTCATATCTCCCATGTCTTCATATCTCTGCAGCCCTCAAGCCACCAAACATGACAATACATTTATATATTATGGCACTTCAAATAACTATATTATTTACATGTGGAAAACCTTCCCCTCATCACATATACATACATTTCTTTCAATTATTAACACTCCAAAAATAATTCATAAACATGATAGCACCTAAAAATAATTATGGGGCAAGCTTGTATAGAATTTGTAAATTACATAAGAGCAGCTATGACATTACAAAGACAAAATCTAATAATTTGTCACAGTTCAGCATTGCAATATAAGAAAGTGGTTTCTGGTGCTCAGGTTTGTAAAATTACAAACACGACCAAATTTACTTAATTTCAATCTGCGAGGCAAGCAATGACTAACTTCATTCTTTAGACACTTTGACAAAAGCCTCAGCATAGCCTTTAGTTTTTCATTTTTAAACCGAAGATAAATGTCCTAAAACTCCTCATGTACGTTGCGAGCATAGTCCATAAGTTTGCTGCCAGTGAAGTACTCGCTGTATTTAAGGATCTCCTCTAATTCCAGATTATGGTTTTGGTTCTCATCTGCCACAGCAATCATTTGCTTGGCCTCATTCAGGGCATTGTACTCATTCATGGGGTCCATGTATTCCTGAAAGAGAAAGAGCAAGTCAGCAAGACAAAGACCAAAACCTTGTGAGATGCCTCTGTAAAGAGCATTTTCAGGTGTCAGGCATGCTTCCAACACAAGATCAATAACCAGTTTACTTAATGATGGTTCTAAATTAGCCAACTATGTAGACAACTCAATAGGACTTAGAACGGAGCCTACAAACGTATCCAATTCATCTAGAACACAAATGAAAAACCAACCTCCAGCTCTTCCATGGTTACAATCATATCGTGGTTAGCATCAATGACTTTTTCAAACTCCTTCCTCCGTTCACGAACCCACTCATCATCGATGTCCTGAGCCTGCTGATTCTCCACAGTCCCCATGGGGAGGGAGATAAATTCAGCAAGAGTCAACTTTCCATCTCCATCTTGATCTGTTCAATAAGTTAAAACACAAGATTCAATGAAATTTGTCAGCAAACGGAAAAAAATCAAAACACGACATGCAGACTTGGTTTACAGTCTTATAGCTTTGTTCTCAATTATCCTCCTAAATTTTTGATTTCTATGCTTACCAAGATCACGGACAATCTCCTTGACCATATATTTGAGCATGCCCCTGCTGTGCTCTGGGTGCAAGAAAGAGAGGAACTCCTCTTCATTCAACAGCTGATCAGCTGGAGGGTTATCTGCTTGAAACCAGCGATCCTTCAAGCTCTCCAGAACCTCCTGGGCTGTGGTATGACCATGTTTAATTTATGATACATTATGAATGGGTTTATTAAGAGCAAAATATATCAAACAATTACACATGAAACATCACAAAACTTACTTTCTTCATCCACTTTTAGTTCTTCGTTGTTCTTGATCTTCATAGCTACTTCTTTCTCATTGAATCCCTTGCTGGCCAAAAACTTTACACGGTATTCGTCCCAAGTTACTAATCCTTAGAGAGCAAAATACAAGTACACTTAATTAAAAGGACTGCTCACTTACGGTTTGGATTTGGAGATGTATGGAGATGACACAGAAGTCTGATCATCAGGTACTTGATGTCTAGTAAACATAAATCAGATATATAATGTATGACTAAGGCCAACTTTGCTTGTAACTTACCGTCTCCATCAGGATCCACAGCACGGAAGCTGAGCTTGTTCTCTCTAACAGCCTCCTGAAAATGTTCCTCTGTCTTCTCCATAATCCAGCGCTGCATTTCTTTAGCACTAACACTCCTGTCTTTATTGATATCCACCCTAGAGGCAAAGAGTAAAGGACCGGTTGTTTGAAATGCAGAAAATGTTGATGCTTTGATAACACACATTCCACATGCATTCATTTACATTACATAATCATTGATGCTTTCAAACAAAGCGACTAATGATGCATTTAAGCAACATATTTCTTTTATCAGTATATGTTCCCCGGGGTTGGGCCCCATGACCTTTGCATTGCTGACACAATGCTCTACCAATTGAGCTACAGGAGAACATCATTCATGATTACTGGATCAAGTTTTTTTTTTAGAAATTATTTCAATCTAAAATATCTCATACATCACCCCCTAATTCAATGCATTTAATGACTAGTAATGTTGATAACACACAAAATTGCATTGCATTTGATCTACTGTTGATCCAATGTGTGGATGTAAATATATAGTAACAACAGGATGTACCATAGTAAAGCTTATGATTTCAGACATACTTGGTGAAGATTTCAATAAGTTTCTTCCGGTTCCTTCTCGGTTCTGAGTCTTCCTCAAACTCCTCCATTTCCTTCCCCAGAAACACTTCCTGATGAAAGTCTTTATTGAGATGACCGTCCATCTCCATCTTCACACCATTCAGATGGTCAGGTGGAAGGATCTCATTGTCTTCCTTGCTGCTGGGATGTTTGTCTTTTAATGCTGACATGTTCGCAGGCCTTGCTTGAGCGTTCAAAGCCAGCATCAAAACCATTGCCAGCGATGCGATAGATAGGCAGCCAGTCCAGTTGGACATCATTTTACCCCTTCAACGTCACAAACTGATGTAGAAATACTATAAAAAAGCAAAAACATGTTTTAAGCATAAACACAAGCGTTATTTCAGTTGTTGTTGAATATGAACCAGGACAACACCGACCCAAAATGAAGAATAAACTACGAACCCGTCGTCTTATGCGGTCCTCAGCAGAAATAAACAGATGAGTAAACGATGTCCTGTCGTATTGTAATGCTCGTCTATGAGCAGCTCATCACGCAGTTCCTGTACACGTCTCCACTAAAGACTAAATGCTGGTCACTGGAGCAGGTTATAACCTTAACAATTTTCTCTATCTCTGTCTCTGAGTTCTGGTTAAACACAAATAAAAAAGATATCGATGAGCAATCAGTCTGACATCTGACAAGCCTTCAGAACAGAAACATTTGCTACGTTGTCAGGATGACGTGTTTTTCTTCTAACGCGAGGTTAAATGGACGCATACACCGCGTATCGCCATCTACTGTACTAGCATCTAACTACACATGATGGGACAGCCAGCTTTCTGTCAAAACGCCAATCATTCCTTATCAGATCACTAGGTTTTTGAAGAATGTTGTTAGTTTTGGTGCAAAAATGATGACGGGTGTACACAGCCGAGACTTAAAATATTCTGCAGGACTAAAGGGAACAGTTTAATAGATCAGGACAAACAAGAAGCCTTTAAACAACTATCACAAAACATAAAAACTGTCATTGATTGTCCAGGTAACATTGTGCAGTTTTAGGAATCAGTTGTATGTAAACTTTCATTTTTTTTCCCCAGAAATTATGTTATTATTTTGTTTAACTCTCTGTAAACAGAATCTCTCATATGGAATAACTTATTGAGGGCACTAAATTAAAAACAAACCTTACTTTTCTAAATTCCTTTTCCCCAAATTTTCAGCATTTTCCACATTCTGCAAGATGTATGTAAACGTTTGGTAGCAAGTGTATGTTTATTTATTTATTTTTTGCAATGAACGCTATTTTTTTACTTTAAAAAATGTTCTGTTAGATCTCCTGTCCTGTTACAATACTATTCAAATGAAAAAATACAGTGGCAGGGGAGTATGTAAACATTTTGGATTTTTTTGGTTTTCTGAATAAATTAGTTATAAAACGTGATCTGATCTTCATCTAAGTCAAGGTTATTGACAAATGTAATGTGTCAAAAAATAATTGACAACCAAAGATTTAAAGGCATCATTGGAACTTGCTAACATCTCTGTTAATGAGTCTACAATACGTAAAACACTGAACAAGCAGGGTATCCAGTGCAGGACACCACAAAGGAAGCCACTGCGTATAAGAACATTGCTGCATGCCTGAAGTTTGCAAAAGGGCACATTGACACTCCACAGCGGTATTGGCAAAATGTTTTGTAGACTGATGAAACTAAGATTGAACTATTTGGAAAAACACAGCCCTACATCTGGCGTAGAAAGGGCACGACATATCAACATTAAAACATCATCCCAAATGTAAAATATGGTGGAGGACACATCACGATTTGGGCCTGCTTTGCTGCATCAGGGCCTGGCCAACTTGCAATCATTTAGGGAAAGGTGAATTCCCAAGTATATCCGACAATTCTTTAGGATAATGTGAGAATGTCTGTACGTCAGCTGAAACTGTGTAGAAGATGGGTGATGCAACACGACAATGACCCAAAACACAGGAGCAAGTCCACAACAGAATGGCTTCAGAAAGACAAAATCTGCCCTTTGAGATGGCCAAGACCTTAACTCAATAGAGATGCTATGGATTGAGTTGAAGAGGGCCACACACATGAAACGTCCAAAGAATATAACGGAGCTAAAGCAGTACTGCCAGGAATAATGGGCTAAAATTCCTCCTCAGTGATGTGCAGGTCTGATCCACAGCTACAGGTAGCGCCTGGTTTAGGTTATTGCTGCAAAGGGGGGTCAACCAGTTATTCATTCTAAGGGTTCACTTACTTTTTCCACAGCCATTTTGAATGAGTGTGTTCAATAAAGACATGACAGATCAGAATTTATTATGTGTAATTATTTTTGGACACATTATGTTTGTCAATA
Organism: Misgurnus anguillicaudatus; assembly: GCF_027580225.2. Classification (NCBI taxonomy): domain Eukaryota; kingdom Metazoa; phylum Chordata; class Actinopteri; order Cypriniformes; family Cobitidae; genus Misgurnus; species Misgurnus anguillicaudatus. The sequence goes on from NC_073349.2 coordinate 18,419,930, forward strand.
CCCCAGACTTAGATGAAGATAAGATCACATTTTATGACAAATTTATTCAGAAAATCATGAATTTTTAAAAAAAGTTCATACTTTTTCTTGCCACTGTACATTCAAAATGAAGCTGCATTTCTGATGTTTTATTTTCAGCCACCAGAGGGCGAAAGAGCTCCAGGTACCGAGCAGTTGTTACAGAGAGCTGTGACACCACAGTTACAAAAATGACAATTATTACAATTTAATAGGTTATTATCATGTTACTATGATTGTTTTTTATTTCATGTATAACAGTATGTACAAATTGATAAATGACATTAGCAGATTGTGTTAACCCAAATAATATGATTGTAAACATTACTATTTACTATAGTTAACTGCATTAAAATATAGTATGATGTACTATATTATAACAATTACTACACTTGGTTAATGCATTGTATAGTATTCTGTAGTAGTACCACCACCACAGTGAATTGATTACCAGCAGTAAAATACTGTAGTATACTTTAATATTTACAATGGTAAAGTAAAAAAAAAACACTACAGTTCACTATAGTAAATACGAAAGTGTAAATACGAAGGCATATTACAGAAATTTTACATGTGGGAAAATTATAGAAATAGTAAAGGATATGTTAACACCGCAATTTCACCCAGGCTTTAAAACCAGTCTTTTTCTCCATTTGTCATGTTTTACAGCTGTTAGTGTACACGCAGACGGACATATTTGCAAGCAATTACAGTTATTACACCCATTAATGTGTATACAGTGTGTGTGTGTGTGTGTGTGTATATATTTATATACCATTATGGTACCCTGCTGAAAAAAACGATAAAACCATTACAGAAATTTCTAATGGTTTTATTGGGAATTTTATTGGTTCTACATTGTATTGGTTTTTGTTGGTCTCTAATGGTATGTATTGGTTCTATGTATTGGTTCTAATGGAATATGGCCCAAAACACACTACAGTGTAGTGGTTTTAATGGTAAAAGCTAATGGTTCCGATAGGTATTTTAATGGAAACCAATCGAATTTTCTGTAATGGTTTTATTGTTTTTTTCAGCAGGGTATATATGGTTCTTTCCATTATGTTTGTTGTCTGATGATGCGATCTAACTCCTGTCTCCTGTTAGATTGAAGTAACTTCCTCCTTAACGGGTGGGATTGTGCGACGTTAGGTCCAGGTGGGTGTATAGGGCGTGATTTTCTAAAGCGCTGTTGCACTATTGGCCTGACACGTCTCGATTTTGGCCTCGCAGCTGGAGGTCGAATGCTATTGGCCAAGTGAGGCCCATTTGTAGCTCGCACTCACCTGACAGTGCAAAAGCATCTAGTGATGCCTCAATGCAGTTCTTTGTGGGTTGTTTGAATTCTTTGTGACTAAATGTCACACATACATAGCTATTCCAAAGTAGGACAGTTCACACACACACATTTACACTTCTACACATGAACACACGCATTCCCTTGAGTCTGCCTGCCAAAGAGCTCTCCCTTGCTTTCACAAGACTTGAGTATTTCATTAGTGAGATAAAACAGGGCTGAGCCCACTGGGGTTGCCAGTTTCACTGATGAGGAAGAGAGAGAGAGAGAGAGAGAGAGAGAGAGAGAGAGAGAGAGAGAGAGAGAGAGAGAGAGAGAGAGAGAGAGAGAGAGAGAGAGAGAGAGAGAGCGCAAGGGGGTTGTGATAAACTCTTACAGTGAGAGAGTGCAGAAGTAGCAACATAAGATCTAGACAGAGTGAGAACACCAATACACAACTGTGTTGAAACAAGCAAGCACAGAGCACGAAAGACCCACCACAAATCCCAGGCTGATCGCACAATTAGAGGTGAGTGTGCATGTGTTTTTATCTCCCCGCCGGACCAGGCTGATGAATTACTCTAGGGCCGGGGACTTGAGCGAAAGTGGGCACGTTTGAAGCTGTCAGAGAAAACACACGATTGTCTCGTGAAGTGCTTCACGGCTTTGAAGTTTCCCCGGGGCAGCCGCGGGGGACCAATTTTTTCCCTGCAAGGAAAAAAGGCAAAAGAAGGCCAAAGGCTACGAATACTGGAGCGGTTCCAACTTCCAATTCCCCCGGGACATTTTTTTCCACCTCAGCTTCAAGAAGGAACCACATGTGAAGACTGATGGGGCGAGAGCTCGGCATTGCTCACCAGAGAATCAACTTGGATGGATCACTGACAGCTACACCACTGAGGCTCCACGGCGAGACAGAGGCAAAGAAGCAGAGAGAGGAAATCTAAATAATCTTCATCCATTCTCCTTTACTTCATCTGCCTGGACGTTTATCTTCTGGACCCCCACCATAGGACAGCAAGCGTGAAAAATCTCACTAATGGGTTCATTTGCTGTCAGCTCAGCGGCGACCTGTCATTTCCCAGGACCACTCCGCTTGACACATTTCATAGGCGAGTAAGCTTTGCTTTGTTTCTGCTGCCACAGGAGCTTCAACCTCATTTTGCTGGTTTTTAAGAAGATCAAGACCAAGCTGAACTATCAGCCAGCTTAATTCCCACTGGGTGAAAAGGTCCCTTCATTACTTTGCCTGTTGATTTTCTTCGGTGAGGTCAAGCATATGATTTAAAACCCAGGAACACTTGCTCTGTATTCCTGACCAAGAACTTCCTGCAGTGGGAACAACAAGAGGAGATTTTTCACGGGATAGCAGTCTCCAGACTGGTGGGGTGAAGATGCGGTTCTGGCTGTTAGCTTTAGTGACGGCAGTGCTCTGGAGTCAGTGCATCCTTCTAGGATGGGCTGAGGGCAGGAAGGCACGTAAGAAGCAGAAGGAGCTCAGTCCACAACACACTGAAACATTCAACACCACCATCTCCAACAGTGAGGAACAGGATGACAGTGTTAAGGTCAGTCCTTATGTTGTTGTATCTTCGCTCTGACTTTGCATCAAAAGTGAATTAATTTACTGTTTAATGTGCAGTGTTAAATGTTCACTGGAAGAAATCTTTTTGCACTTACATTTTTAAGTTTAATCAACTGTATTGGCCAGTGGTAAATAAAGTTGACATAACTAAAGCAAATTCAACTTGATTCATTAAGTTAAAGCAGCTCATCACTTGTCAAGGTAGTTGAAATGACTTGTAAATCCTAGTTGATTTAACTTAAAAAAGTGCAAAAGATGTGTTCTTTTAAGTGCTATTTATTCAATCTTTTTGTGTCTTCATTTCAGTAACTAAATTTGAAAGAAAAATATGACCCAAAGGTGCTACTTCTGAAAGTTTTGAAATGAAGGTTTTATTTCAAGTTAATCTCACAGAATTCCTGTAGCTCAACTGGTAGAGCATTGCGTTAGCACCGTAAAGGTCCTGGCCTTAATTCCCAGCGGGAACACATATACTGGTAAATTATATACCTTGAACTGTAGGTGGTTTTGGATAAAAGTGCCTGCCAAATGCATAGATGCATAAATGTAAATGCTATGCCACACATGGGGAAAGCACACACTGATGCTTTTCAGCAACAGAGTCTTTCTGTAAAGTGTCAAAACCACACGAAGTAAAAGGGTAAAGAAAATGTAAGGGGACATCAGAAAGCAAGACTGATAGTTTTAGGCAATAACAGTTTTTTATATGTGCCCAAGGAGAGGACTGCAGCTGTTTTTTCTATATAGTGCAAGTTTGGTGTGATAAGAAGGGAGAGAGTGGTATTGTACAGTCTAGACACCATAGACTCCCGTCTTTACACCTGGTAATGGAGATGTGTTTGAAAAGATCTGATTAAAACGAAACAGGTGTATATATCTGTATCAATATTTATATCAACTAATTCTTATTTACACTTACATAATTACATTTTGTGTTATTTTAACACATTTTGTGTTGTCCCTTTTATTTATTGAACACAAAATTAATATAAAATGACATGTGTTAAAACAACACATATAGTGTTAAGGGGACACTCCACTTAAAAAAAAAAATACTCATATTCCAGCTCCCCTAGACTTAAACATTTGATTTTACCGTTTTGGAATCCATTCAGCTGATCTCTGGGTCCGGCTGTACCACTTTAAGCATAGCTTAGCATAACCCATTGAATCTGATTAGACCATTAGCATCGTGCTAAAAAATAACCAAAGAGTTTGGATATTTTTCCTATTTAAAACTTGACTGTTCTGTAGCGTGTACTAAGACCGACAGAAAATGAAAAGCTGCGATTTTCTAGGCAGATATGGCTAGGACTATACTTTTATTCTGGCGTAATAATCAAGGACTTTGCTGATGCAACATGACTGCAGCAGGCGTAGCGATATTACACACTGCCCGAAAATAGACCCCTGCAATTGAAAGTTACAAAGGGGACTATTTTCGGCTGCTGCGTAATATCATTGCGCCTCCTGCAGCGATGTTGCAGCAGCAAAGTCCTTGATTATTACGCCAGAATGAGAGTATAGTTCCTAGCCATATTGGCCTAGAAAATCGCAACTTTTAATTTTCTGTCGGTCTTAGTACACAATGTAACTATAGAATTTTACATAGGAAAAATTTCCAAACTCTTTGGTTATTTTTGAGCGCGATGCTAATGGTCTAGTCAGATTCAGTGGATTGTGCTGAGCTGTGCTAAAAGTGGCAGACCCGAAGATCAGCTGAATGGATTCCAAAATGGTAAAAATCAAATGTTTAACTCTAGGGGAGCTGGAAAATGAGCATATTTTCTAAAAAAGTGGAATGTCGCTTTAAAAAACACATAATGTGATAAATATCATAACACAAAACAATGTGTAAAAAATTAACACATCCTTTCTTAGTGTTAATGTATGTATATACTATATACTTAGATGCAAAACCCAAATGCGTCTGACATGTTTTCTTGTAAAGTAGCATTTTTTTATCAGACTCTTAATGCATTCTGCCAACAAACCGGTATTTCTGAATGGCCCGAGGCCGGGATTAAGCGGATAAGGGGTATGTGTATATACAAAATATACAACTTTTTGATGCAATGCTCTAAATATTGAGCTACAGAAACACTTACAGGAACAGATGAGCTTTATATTAAAATTAGTTTGAAAAATGTCTGTGTGTTAAAGATGCGTCAAGTATATAGTCGCTTTAAAATCCAATAACAAGTCCCATAGGAGACGATCTTGGGACGCATGTTACTAGCAGGTGTAAAGGAGATTTGGGCTGATCACTTGTGAATGGTTTCCAGAGACAGATCTTCACACCACGTCTAAATAAGGCTCAAGATCAGACTCTATATGGGTGAAGTGGACGACTGCTTGAGTTATGCGGAGAATGCACAATCAAAGAGTTTGATTAGAGTATCAGTCTGTTCCTTCAATAGCGGAGACTTTCTATCAGAATGTACGGTAGATGGCCTTTAAATGATATACTTTTAGTGCATTTGGCAGATGCTTTTATTCAAAGTGAGTGCCTGGGAATCAAACCCATACCTTTTGCGATGCTGACCCAATGCTGAGCTACAGTAAGAGACGCTGCGTTGATAATCGTTTTGTGTTACGAGTTACGATACAGACCTTGGCACACACAAATTTGTTATGGCATTTGTCTGCGTATAAAACAAACACAACTCTAAGAATTACCATTGATTTCTATGAGCATGGAAAATGTCATCAGGCTTTAGTACGTTGACATTTTCTGGCTCCAGCATGGTCTGAATATTTCTATTTGAAATCTTTATTTGTTTATGGCTTCCGTATTGTTTAGATATTGGGGTTTCCATTGGAAAATTAGCTCTTGTTCTAGGCCACCCATATAGCTGGCGTTTACAAATACCCCCCTACCCTTATGCCAACCGCTCTTTCCATAACTAATGTGCTTCAGTGATCTTGTTGACAAGACTTATTGCCCTATTCAGATAAATGTCAGTAATAGAGTTTTTCATTTTTACAAATCACTATTGTGGCATACTGGTTGTGCCTTATCTTTATACTGTATGTTTATTTGAAGTGCTCAACCCCCAGGAAACATGCGATGACTGGTGACCTTGTGTCAACCTCCATGGTCTCTCTAAGCTGTAACTTATTTGTACTTCTCGTTGCTCCCTCATCATCACACCCCAAGTGTCTCCTTCATGACTGCATCATCCTCTTCATCTTCTTCCCAGCATAGGCAGGATGCCATGATGTAATTCCTGGGAAATTTAGGTGGGTAGATATTTAAAGACCCTTGGCAGAGCTCTTTCCCAGCCCATTGATTCTGTCATTCACAGACCAGGCTGACTCCGCTGTGTCTGGGACATCCGATAGGCGCGGTGCGGCCCCCTGAAAAACCGAGGCAGCAGGCTGCGTAAGCCCCTCACAATGCCTCACAGAAAGGGTCTTGAAAGGGGACACCTCGAGAAGGATTAGTCACTCTTCCACCCCTTGCTAAATATCTTTTCATCTTGTCCAATACAATCAGAGCATAATGACATAATCACTGTAAAACTCAGATTGTGCCACTGCAGGGTTAAAGTGACATTCAGAGTTAGTGATGGAGATCACCTTTAGAGGTATAGGATGAGATTTATAGGATCAATGTGCTGCTATTTATAAAACTTGCTTTGTCGGACAATCTCAACAAAGAGACAAACAAGTGACAAAACACCAACAAGTCTGCTGCTAATATTTTGCTATTTTTACACGATAACAACATAAAAAAAAAATGATTTGCTTTTTCAACTCAGATTAGTTATTTTAACTTATTTAATTTTAACTGTAGCAACTCATCACTTGTCAAGATAAATGAACTTGAAACTTGTAAATCTCAGTTGATTAAACAAAAAATAAGGCATCAAATTAGTTTGTACAGTGCATGTAGTAAAAAACTAAAAAGATTTGTTATGCGTTTTTGAAAAGTATTGTTTGATAAAGGTTAAAAATGACTTTATAAGCACAAACTTACCCTGATATTTACAGAACACTTTATTTGGATATATAAATGAAACAGTGCCTTTAACTGTAAGCGCACAGCTTGTGCTGTACACACTCTAAAAATGGCTGGGTTATTTTTGACCCATAATGGGTAAATATTGGACAGAACACGTGCTGGGTTAAAAATTGACCCAATGCTGGGTTATTTTAACCCAACTGCTGGGTTATTGTACCCCATGGTTGCATAACAACAACCCAACATTGGGTAATTTTTAGCAGTGTCTGTACAATATTTACCCATTATAGGTCAAAAATTACCCAGCCATTTTAAGAGTGCAATATGAATAGATGAATAGATGGATGGATGGAGGTACGGATGGATGGATGAATAGATGTATGGAGGAATGGATGGATGGATAGAAAGATAACACTTTATTTGTATATATAGATGAAACATTGCCTTTAATTATAAGCGCACAGCTCGTGTGTACAGTATGAAGAGATGGATGGATGGATGGATGGATGACACTTTATATATAGATGAAACAGTGCCTTTTGTTATAAGCGCACAGCTCGTGTGTACAGTATGAAGAGATGGATGGATGGATGGATGGAAGCATGGATGGTTGGATGGATGGATCGCACTTTATATGGATATATAGATGAAACAGTGCCTTTAATTATAAGCGCACAGCTCGTGTGTAATGTATGAAGAGATGGATGGATGGATGGAAGCATGAATGGATGGATGGATGGATAGCACTTTATTTGGATATATAGATGAAACAGTGCCTTTAATTATAAGCGCACAGCTCGTGTGTACAGTATGAAGAGATGGATGGATAGAAGCATGGATGGATGGATGGATGGATGGAAGCATGCATGGATGGTTGGAATCATGGATGGATGGATGGATGGATAGCACTTTATTTGGATGAAACAGTGCCTTTAATTATAAGCTCACAGCTCGTGCTGAACAGTATGAAGAAATGGATGGATGGATGGATGGATGGATAGATAGATAGATAGATAGATAGATAGATAGATAGATAGATAGATAGATAGATAGATAGATAGATAGATAGATAGATAGATAAAATACAGTTTTTATTTTAAACTTTTCAATGTAAAAAATGATTTGTTGGTTTATCTTAAAATTTTGCAGCCTGATCTCACAAATTTCCATGTTATAGTCACGGAATATTTCGCTCATTTATCCGTGTCATTGTCACAGATCTCTGCATTTTTCTGTGTCCGTACCACAGACTTTCTTTTCTGTATCAGTTTTACGTATTGGTTACTCAATTGTTTTTCCTATTTTCTTACCATTGTCGCTTGGGTTTGGGTTTTGGAACTTTCTTTTTTTATATAATTTTTTTGGCCCATTTTGCCTTTATTGATAGACAGTAAGTGATTGAGAAGCGACAGGAAAATACAGTGGAAGAGAGGGGTATGGGATCGGCAAAGGACCTCGAGCCGGGATTCGAACTCGGGTCGCCGGAAGTGCATCTGCACCATATGTTGGAGCACTGTCCACTACACCATCAGCTCCGACAGAACGACTTTCTGTCACATAAAATGACATTCTAACCCACACCCAACTCTAACCCTAAAGTCAGGCGACAATTGTTTAAAAATCCGGGAACAAATAGTATAAACCAATAGTCAAACTCACATCCTAATCCAATCCTAACCCCAAACCAAAGTAAAAATGGTTTAAAAATAGGACAATTGAGTAACCAATACGTGAAACTGACACAAAAAAGAAAGTTTGTGGTACGGACAAGGAAAATTGCAGAGATCCGTGACATGGATAAATGAGCAAAATATTCTGTGTCTATTCTACGGAAATTCGTAAGATCAGGTTGAATTTTAAGTTATTTTAACATAAAAAATAATAGTTAACTCAAACAAAGTTTATTAAATATTTTTAGTATTAATTAACACTTAAACATTTTAAGTAGGGCTGTCAAAAGATTAATCGCGATTAATCGCATCCAAAATAAAAGTCTGTGTTTACATAACATATGTGTGTTTACTGTGTATAAATATTATGTATATATAAATACACACACATTCATGTATATATTTAAGAAATATTTGTATTTATATACTGTATATAAATGTATATAATTTATGTTATATAGAAACATAAATATTTTATATATAAATATAACCAATTTTTCTTAAATATATACATGACTGTGTGTGTTTTTATATATAAATAATAATTATACACACTACACACACATATTTTATGTAAACACAAACTTTTATTTGGGATGCGATTAATCGCGATTAATCTTTTGACAGCCCTAATTTTAAGGCAACCAAGTAACTTACTTTTTAAGTTGAAGCAACTTTTTTACAGTTTACATTTTTTTTTGTTTAATTTATTTTTGCCAGTAACAATAACCTTTCAGACAATTTTAGTTATCTAACATTTTACTATTATTCCAAATTATTCTACAGACGAAGCATTTTAATCGCTATTTACCTAAGATATAATCTTACAGTTATACTCAGTTTTATCATTCCCAGAACCTCGAAACCACAGTTATTTATCTTCCAGGAGAGTGCAGCATTACGGTTAGAGCGGATCTTCTCGTAGCTGTCCATTTGACCTACCACAGATAATAGGAAAATGAGTACCAACGCAAACGAGCTGAAGGTTATAATTTGAACACAAAGCAGGTGTGATGCTGCAATCAAACCCTATTTAACTTTTTTATGCGAGAGGAAGGCTGAACAATTCTTTAGCAGATCTCATAATAGGTCCCGTGGCTCCGTCTCTTTTCACATGTCTTCACTAGCCAGGAATGCGCACTTCACGTTCATGTAAATATCTAAACAATGTTTACCCTGCCACAATGCCATGAAACAGGGAGTTATTAGAACCGCACAAGGGCCTCATTACATGTACGCTACTTCGAGTGTATTCTGACTTGCACGTCTTATTGTTCTTGGTGAGAATGGGTAAGTTTTGAGTAAATTAGATTCAGGCGTCTTTGATGTCATTATTTAATGACGTGTGGGCTTTACGGGCGAATTTCCAACTTTCCCCCCATGAGTAATAACACAGTGTTTAACTGCCTGTTTCACTGCTCGCGTAAGAATGCGATGAAAGGAACTTTACGGTAACTGCCAAACAAATATTCGGCATACATGTGAACGAAAAACTGTATCTGTCGTCCATTTGGAGTGTATTAGTTATCAGACTTTGTCCACAGGGAAGGAATTACAGAGTAATGAGGCCTCTGTAATGAAATATACAGCGCTGCTGGGTCTGTTACCTGTTAAATGATGCCCTTTGAAGCTTTCTGGTGCTTGATATCCAGCCAAATAATAATTTATTTTTTGTATCTCTTTGTGTGTCGAGTTCCAAAGCTGTAATGACTTGGTACCAACAGAAACCTTAATTGCAGGTATGCACTGGTTCATCAAATCCAATCAAATCCATAAATCTGTTGACTTGACCCAATAAGATGCATTATGGAACCTACCTTCATCACACGTTGTTATCTCGCACATAGGCACATACCGCAATCTCGACTTGACAGGTGTGTAATAACAGGGAATATCTGTAGACAAGTATGTGGCCATGGCTTATCCATCAGGCTCTCTTTTGTCAGCTATAGATGTGAAATGATGGGTGAATTGGGAGATGATGGGTGGGTGATATGGAGGATGCACACAGGTCTCGAGCAAATACAAAAGAGGAGGTCTTTCCTCAAAAGCAATGGGTGGAAAAATCATTGAGCCATGCATGGATGAATGCACAGACAGTGATGATACATCTAAAAACAACAAGAAAACCCTCAGTCATTTGATGAAGCAGATTTTTTAACATCTTACTGGTACTGGAACAACATACTTGACAGCTCTTAAGATTTTTATGGTTAGGATTAGTGCCATTGTTAGGGTTGGGTTGGTGGCATGACAGGATTGTTGTTCAAGGACCAATATGAGATGTTAACTCACACTGTAAATTTTTTAAAGTTTAATCAACTTGAATTTACAATAGTGACTTATAGTGAGGAGTTGCTATAAATAAGAAAAATAAAGTTGAGTTAGCTAAAGTTATTTCTTTTTTATAATTTGTAGCAACTCATCACTAAAAATGAATTATTGTTAAAAATTTAAGTGCAACAAGTAATTTTTAGAGTTTCGTTTTCATGCCGTACTCAAAAAAATCAGATCAAACAAAAGCACCTTACTTTATCACTGTATCACGTCTATAATAAAACAGACCAATTCCCAATAATCCCAATACCATTTCATATATACCTGCATAATAAAATGAAAAGACAAATCTTAAATGCGTCTACAAGGTCCTTCACAATCAAACACTGCAATATAATTGTTGAACGTGGCCTGGAGGCAAATATTTATGGCTGTGTTTATGTTTGCTGTGGCGCGCTGCCATGAAAAATGTCTGTGACTTTTCTTTCTTAAAATATATTTTTCTCATTTTCCCTAAAGGTTAAACAAATAGTGAGTTCTAAATGAGATCTGGAAAAATGTTGCATTATTACAGCACAGGTTATTAATACACACTGTACAAATATTAATAAACCTTGAATTTTCTTTGTTGTGAAATTTGAAAGTAAATTAATTACATTTTTGAAACAATAATGTTTGAGGCCTAATAGATTAATCATTATTATTGGCAGAGGCAAAGCTGATTCCTAACACAACATTTGTAATATTTCTAGATTTGCACAATTTGAAATTATAATTTATTAAAATTTTAGAAACAAGAGAATAGTGAGCGGTTACTTTAAAGAGCACCTATTTCATTGCCAAAAAACAACGTTATTTTGTGTATTTGGTAAAATACAATGTGTTCGCGTGGTTTATGGGCAGTGATGGGAAAAACGGCATTATAAGTAATTGGCGTTAGTAACTGCGTTATTTTTTTTCAGTAACGAGTAATCAAATAAATTACTGTTTCCCCCGTTATAACGCCGTTATCGTTACTGACATTAAAATGCTGCGCGTTACTAAAATTGATTCACTGTAGTGATTTTCACCCGCGTATGCTCGCTCTCTCGGCCAAACACTGTTTTTCTCTTGTGTGTGTATGTGTGTGTGTGTGTTGTGAGAAACATAACTGATGATGATTGGTTTGTGTGTGTTAGAGTGGGTGGGAGAACCACATAGCTGATGATGATTGGCTTAATTTCCATCGTTAGCCAGCCAGAGGCAGAGTTCACAAACAGACACGCACACACAGTCCGAGTTCGAGCGAGCAATGTAAAAAAGTCTGAGCAACTTTGTCGCTAGATTTAGCAACTTTCTATCACTTTAGCGACTTTATAGGACAAATCTAGCTATCTTTTCTGGCGTGGTCGGAGACTTTTGTAGACTGACATGAAAATACGCGTCGTTTTCTCTTCTCAAAGAGCAGCGGTGTGCCCCATCTCAAAGCACTGACATGCAGCCCGGTCATCGAGCATCAATCACTCCGAAAACACCGGCGACAGGGCGATGGCAAGTACAACAAGCTCAAAGGTAGCGGTCGCAAACACAAAGTATAAAGCACTACTTTTCCATTGTTGAGGTGAAAGTCAAGAATGTTTGTGTAATGTGCAACTTATGCCCATGAAGAAAAAGTCTCTCCACGTCTGTGGCAAGTAATTCTGATCTAATAAAGCACCTCACATCGTCACATGCTGCCACAAAATTAGTGATTTCTCTTTAGTATCCATTTTAGTCATTTAACATATTTAATTTTGTAAGGGGCATTCAAATTATTTGAAATATTAGAATTTTTTAAGTAACGCAGTAATTACTTTTCCTGGTAATTAATTCAGTTACTATTTGTGAGAAGTAATTAGTAACTATATCTAATTACTTTTTTAAAGTAACGTTCCCAAGTAACGTGTTTATGGGTAAAAAACCCATTATTTTGCCTACCCAGTCTCACAAGGTTTCGTGATATAGTATTTTTTTATTCTTTTTTTTGTGATATAATCACAAATTTCCGCGTTCTTTCGTGATCGTATAATGAATTCCTGTTTTCGTGTGATTATCACGCATTGGCCACTCAACTGCCTCTTCCTACCTCTAAACGACTGCTGCTTCGCTTTAGGGTTAGATTTGGTGCTTGCATTAGAATGTCACTTTATATATTGGTTTATACTACTTTTTGTGATTTATTTTTTATATGTCGCCTGGCGTTATAGGGTTAGAGTTGGGTTTGGGTAGGGATGTCATTTTATGTAAATCTAACCCTAAACCGGAGCAACAATGGTACGAAAACAGGACAAAACAGTTTAGTAACCAATAAGTGATAATCACACGAAAACAGGAATTCGTTATACGATCACGAAAAAACACGGAAATTTGTGATAATATCACGAAAAAGAAAAAAAAAATTACATGACTATATAGCGAAATTTCGTAAGACTTGGCTGTATTTTCCATATACCGGACATTTTTGTAGCTCCGCATTTCACTCTCTTCCTGTAACGCATGCATTTGAAAAGCTCTGTGTCCCTTATTGGCCAGCTAATCTGTACGTTGTGATTGGCCTGAATAGATTTGACGTCAGCTGGAAACGTGATGCTCCTTACCATGTTTGAAGGATTTGGTTACTAACAGGACAGGCTGTGAGTCCAAAGCGGGAGGAATTATGATAATGTCGGTCTTGTCTACATCAGCAATCCCAGACGATAACTCACGTCATTGTTTACTTTGGGATATGTACCTTTTGCATATCGTTAACATGTACTAATACACACTTACACACCAAAGGAAATTAAAAAGCGTGAATTGGACAATAGGTGCTCTTTAAATCATATAATGAGTTAAGCTAATTCAACTTTATTTTTTATCATTTATAGCAACTCCTCACTAGTCAATAAGTGAATTGTAAATTCAAATTGATTAAACCTAAAAATTTAAGTGAAAAAATGACCTTACAGTGAAGACACTTTGTGTTGGCTCATAAATACCTAAAACGTTTCACATTCAGTTAATAAATCTCTCATAGCACTATGCTATACAAACTTTCCCTATCATCTTCAACCTTTTATATTACTGTAATATGCTTAGGATTTGCTTACTGGGTCTGTTATAACATCTATAGTCTCACCAAAGCCCTTTACTAGACTTCTTTTAACTCTGTCTCTAATGGAGCATTTGGCAGCTTTTCTCCACAAAGGTCTGCTGTTTTAACTGTCCCAAAACAAACTTATGGGAGAAAAATTCACCCCAGTGGTATGCTGAGATAATAACAGCTTGCCATGATCTGTCATGATCTGAATAACTTCAGCATAAAGCTTTTCATACAAGCCATGCTACCGCTGTCAACTGAATCAACTGTGTACACAGTGCACTGAAATATTGGAAACTTTATCGCACTGAACTAACCACTGCACATTCCACACGAGTCGAAAGTCTAAATAAAATGTTCTCGTGTTTCCAAAGATTGTTTCAGAGACCTGTAGTGGAGAGCTGATCATTACGTTCACAGCTACGATCTGTGTGATAACGTGTGTGCGTATCAGCATTTAGAAATATTGTTTTCTCCTTTTTGTGTGTAAGAGAACATGAGAGAACATGACAAAATTAGATTACATGGAGAATTGATGCGTTTTCACAAACTTGTACGTTATTTCCAAGCAGGCACTTCAGGCAAGTTAATCCTTGCCTTGACAGAATTATGGATCCTCCCTGTTTACTATCTGATCTGACTCTGATCATCGGTGGTGTTAATGGAGGTTCCTCATATGTTCTTAAGTGCTTCAGTGAAGGTGTTGGCTTGTCCATCTTGCAAATCTTGTGGAAACTGGTTGTAACTCTTGAGGTGTTTAGGCACTGTATTGAGTTTTTGTCATCTTGAAAAAGCTTCTGCTGTTTGAACCTGTCAAAGATCCTTAATTGAACCGTGTTGTATCAACAATATTACGAGAACTTCATGACCTGAGTATTTTTTGCTTTCTGGTAACATAAGAATCCTGTGGCTAGTTCTTACCCACTCTGCCCTATTTTTACATACCAACGATACAATCAGCATTTATAAAGCATTCCATATAAGACAATAGAAATATAAAACCAATCGCCCATCTTGTTCCAGTGTTTGGGAAATTGTATCAGAACAAATCTGTCTCCAGACATTTTTTTGCACCAATAACACAGCGACAGCCAACATTCACTTGTGTGCTAGTTAAGTTGTTTATTTTGTCTCCTGTCATAAGTAACGGGTTGTTACACCCAACCAAAAATATGAGCTCTTCTCATTCCAGTATATGTAAGAAAAACAACAGTTTACTTTGTTGTTGCTTAACACGGGCAGGTCTTTTTGAAGAGCCACAGCATGTTAGTTTAACAGATAAGTGATCCGGGTCTCAGTGCCAAACCTAAACAAATTCCATTTCAGACAGCTCACCTTCTTTAACTCGTATCTATCTCTGCTTCTATCTCAACCGCAGTCACTTGAAGTTTAGGGAAGGGCTTAAAGAGATGCAATTCATATTTGTGGTTATTTGATTGAAGAAGCCCAGCAATTCATCCAAAACGAAACATCATCAGCTCTTTAGAATTGTTTGTGGTTGGGTGTTCGAAATTCATATTTAGTTTGGGCCCAAACATCGTGTTCTTTTATACAAGCAAGCAAATTCTCAGAACACTGGAGTTTTTTTTTCTTAATTTCTGTATATAGCTATTAAAGAGCCCCTATTACGTTGTTGAAAAGAGTGTTATTTGGTGTAATACAATGTGTTTGTGTGGTTTATGGTTCAAAAAACACATTATACTCCATATATCTTACATTATTTTTTCTCCTCTATGCCCTGAGAAAGCAAAGCTCAATGTTCTGAAAAAAGCACGGTGTGCTCTGATCGTCCAGCTATATAGTGCGTTGTGATTGGCCAAATATCATATTTGGAATATCAGCTCCCAACTGGAGATAATATCGTCTTTACTACCTTATCAATACGAGCCTGAATCTAATGCAGATAACCAAGCTGATCGAACTTTGCCAGCGCAGCTTGAGCAGAACATAACAGCTGATCAGTTATGTTAAGGGGCGTGCACACCAAAGCACTTCCAATGGAAGCGCGGCATTTTTCAAAACAGCCAGCAGCTGGCAGATTTTTTCTGCATTGAAAGCCGGCGCTCTGCGTTTTTTCCGTGCTCAGCACTAAGCATCGAGAGTTGAAAGAGATTCAACTTTGGGTGAAAAGCTCCACTCGTCAATGTCAGTTCTCACACAGCCGTCCAATCACAGTGGAGGAGGGATGAGACAAGTCTAAAAAAAAACAGCTGGCATTTGGCATCCTCCAGGCATTTTCAGCCGCATAAAAAAGCTTTGGTGTGCTCCGCCCCTAAGAATACTAAAGGTTAGGATACTAAAACATAAAACCATGTCTGCATTTGAAACGACAAAAAACAAGCGTTACTCCTTACTGCTTAAACTCATGTTTGAATCAGGCCTTGAATAGTCAGTAGCGATTTCTTTAAATATCAGTCTCTGCAGAAAAACGTGATTATGCAATCGCATGATTCAATGCATAATCAGCCAAAGTTCGCATATTTATGCGGGAGCCGCATTTTTTCAAATACGCTGCACTTTCGCCGGATGAATTGCAGATATCTGCACTCAAAATATGCGGGGCTTGCATGATTTCATAATCCCCGCATTTTCGTGTAGCAAAAAGTCACATATATCTTAGCAGAAAGTTGAAAATTGTTGCATTTACTTCACACAAGCGCAGCCATGTCCCCTGTTGCTATGGGAACGTTATGAAATGATGTAATTACGCAACGGGAACATCACTGAAAAGCTGCAAACCACATCCTTAATTTTTGCAAGTTCCCGCAATTTCATTGCATAAAGTTGCATAAATATTCTGCATATTCCATCGCATTTAAAAAAAAAATGTGCTGCAAGATCAAGAATTTAATAATTAATTTAAGAATTATAATAAAGTCCACGTCAACCAGCTGCAGAAATAAACTATTCGCTACTATCCTTTAATCATTGTAGTCCAAGATATGAGATTTCAGTTGGAGACGATAACTGCGTCATCGTATACTTTGCAGATCGTGAACATTTACTAACACACACTTAAAGCAGTTTCACACAGTACGCGGCAGCCGCGAGTGTTTAGTTCATTGTTAAGAAAAGACGTGTGGAAAGCGGCAAAACAATGCAGTTACAGAAGTAAAGCGGAGTCGGTCCGCATGCATTGCTCGTGCACCCAAAATCATGCCTCTTCCATGGACACGACTCTTCATGGCAGGTGCCATTAAAGATAAACATATTTGCACTAAATGCTTCACACCGCGTACCGTGTGAAACGCCCATTACACACCAAAAGAAATGTAAAATCATGAAAAGGAAAATAGGGGCTCTTTAAGAAAATAGCTAGAAAATAAATATAAATGTTACAATATTCCCCAAAAAGGAAAGGATATGTCTTACACTTGGCTGATGGTTGTTGAAGACATTCCAGGCTGGGATATGGAGGATTCAAACTGCTGCCAAACAAAGTGAATTATATTAAATATAGCATATTTGATAAGCTCGTTCTGGGTTAGCTTTCTACCTCCGAGACATGAACATGAAAGCTCACAAAGCAGCAATGCATTCACTGTTAACCACTTTTAACTATTGCATAAAGCAACCCGCAGTATAATGCAACAAGTCTTGGACCTCTCATTTTGAGTTGCTCATGGAAACTTGTTTTAACCAGATCAGTTTTGAAAGGCTGTTTATTTTTTACAGACCCTACTGGGCAAAACTGACGTAGCACCTGAGAGCACTACTGAAAATGAGTAAATAAGCAAAGGGTAAAGTACTTATTTGACTGAATGTGTTTGGCATAGCGCGGCATGCCACACAAAGACCTATTCCTTTACTGAAATGTAGAGGAGAGAAAGAAAGAAAAGGGTACAGAGTACAACCTGCTATGATGTCTGGCACCATTTAATAGCATCTTTAGGCAAAATTTTCCTATGAGGGTTTGTAAGCAGAAATTATGACTCATTCAGCTTCGCTACAATACTGCATGAAATGCCAACAACTAGAGAATGGCATTAAATATTTGATAGATCGCTTTCAATGATTCATCAGATATTATAATGCATGCCTTTTCTCTCTGGCGTGTGTTAACCGAATCTAATACTAAAAGAGTTTGTCATCTGTATCTTCTAAAAATATCAAAAAACAGCAAGCGTGGCAAAGAAATGCATCAATTCTGGTTTTGATTCGACAGGTCAGTGAGAACCAGAGAGTGGACCCTCTTGGATCATGGTTGGATTTCGTGAAGAGACCTGTGGGCAACTTTCCCGGAAAATGCAGAAAGCGAAAACGACCACTGGTGCGGAAAATTTTTAACAATCACATATTATCAAATGTCAGAGACGTAACTGACAGAAGCACATAAGGGTATAAAAACATACAGTACAGTTCTCCTCTATATTTTTTGAGTGACGATAAATCAAACGGCTAGGTGGGAACACAGGCGCTAAGTTTAGATGACAATAAAACTAATAAGTACAATTATAGAGATACTGCACTACATATATTCAATAACTGTGAATGTTAATCTTTTAACGTATATTTATCGCTACCAAGGAATTTATTATGCATTGCAAGTTGTGACATGTTTTACATAAAGCGAAACACCCTTTTTGAGCTTCACGAGGTTGATTTGAAAAAAGTGGAACAATTATATTTCTTTTGATTATCAGCCTGGTCCACCGGGCCCTCCCGGTCCTCCAGGGCCTCAGGGACCTCCAGGATCTCCCGGGGCAGAGGTCACTCAAGAGGTCCTCCTGCGAGAGTTCAAAGAAATGATCAAAGGTGAGGGCCCACGACACGCATCAAAATTTTTGTAAGGGATTGCAATTTATCCTCAAGTTGCTATCATAAAGATTAGTTGGACATTTAGTCAGATACAAAATAATGAACTGTCTTTAGTGATGTGTTTAATTGTCTGTTTGAACAGAGGCCACAGAGAGGCGAGCTGCAGTGGACAAGCCCAACCAACCCAGTCAGCTGCCCACAACTCTTATTACTTTAGAGGGCATGACCTCGTTCAGAAGAATCGAAGAAGCGTTTCACTGCAAACTCAGAGGACCTGTAGTCGTCGACAAGAAAACTCTGACAGAGCTGCAAAACTTTCAGACGGTAAGTAAAATTATAAAAACAGTATCACTTTATTTTGATGATCCTCACTGACTTTCTGTTGGCTCTAAAAAACCTAAGTCAGCTAACTATCATTCAAATATTAGTTCACTGTCTGCTGAATATCCTATAACAATTTATTGTAATGATCCCCTAACAAACATTCGACTTACAATGCAAGTATGTCAACTTTGCTAACCCTACCTCTAAAGGTAGGGACACATCAAACCGAAGCCCACAAAGTAGCACAGACTGTGAGGTCGACTAACATTTCTTGGTGGCCGGCTGTGTGTGGGTCCAAAGTTGCCCCGTCACACCAAACAGCCATTGCGCATCTATTTTGCATCTGCGTGAGATAACTTTCCGTACCAGTCGGTGGCAGTAGTTGGTTTTCATTATTCAAAACGGAAACCAGAAGACCTAGTGACGGCTAGGATACAAAAAATAAAAACAAAGCAGGACCCGCTTACCAGTTTCACACAAATGTCACTAATCACAGAAGTTTTCGTGATACTGTATATCCGTATAAGTAAGGTGCACTCAAAAAATATGCGGGTTATTTTTGACCCCTAATGGGTAAATATTGGACAGAACACACCGCTGGGTTAAAATTGACTCAATGCTGGGTTGTTGTAATCCAACTGTTGGGTTATTATTACCCCATAGTTGCATAACAACAACCCAACATTGGGTAATTTTTAACCCAGCATGTGTTCTGTCCAATATATACCCATTATGCATGGGTCCAAAATAACCCAGCCATTTTTAAAGTGTGACCAGAGTGTGGCCCCCTTTTCTTGGGACAGTCCCGTTTTTTGGTGTTCTCCCCTTAAAAAACCCACAAAAAAACATTCAAAAAGGTTTGGTCCCCGTTTTTTAAATTCATAGATCATAACAAATAAGATTTCAATGATATTTTGACCATTGAACTAGGAAATGTCACTGCTTTTTCATTTTAAAAAAATCTGGTCACCTTACTTATAAGACATATCTTTTGTCAAATATTCACGTACTAGAATGACAGATGGAACACGTTCTTGCTTCATCACTTCTGTTTTTCTTTTTGTGCACAGGTTGGTCTGAACAGCTAATTCCAATTATATGTCTCCCAGACAAGTGCCAATGCCGATTCGATATGGTGAATTGGCTAACAAAAGGGGATAATGACTTTCTTTAGCCAACGGTGTAAAACACACCAAAATAACTAAATCAGACAACTCTTAAAACCTGCCCGACTACCGACCTAGTACTTAGCTTAACAGACACTAAAACTCAACTTATACTCTTCTGAGAGTTTTTTGACATGTACAGTAGTGGTCAAAAGTGATGGTCAACTTCAAACAATTGACATCTTTACTCTAAACTCTAACTTTACTCTAACATGTGCAATGTTATAGACATAACCCAACTAGGACAATGACTAGAAAATATTACCACAAAAGAGGATCAACAAATATATTTCAGTCAGTGTATGCTTTATATTCTATGAGGTTTATTCTCTATGCATTTTTTGTATATTCAGGAAAATCCACTATTTTTTGGAATTAAATAATGTGCTTTGGCTTTTGGCCAAATAATTTTGTTGTCCATTTTTTTACCATATACACTACACCTCATATTATTGTGATTATTTAATCTCACCTGAGGGGACTTTTATTTATTACAGTAGGCGCAATGTTGCTTAAAGTCAGAATGTCTAAAGAGGACCATCAAAATACATCTACTATGGTTTAATTTAGTACGAACATCTAAAAAGTGTCAAATACTTAATGATGATAGTATAAAGATACACTCTTAAAAATGCTGGGTTGTTTCAACCCATCATTGGGTCAAATACAGGTTGTTTTTGTTTGATTATAAATAACTCTATGGGTTTTGTTAACCAAACATGTGTTAATTATAACCCAACAGTTGGCTTTTTCCATATTTGACCAACGATGACTAAAACAACTCAACATTTTTTAGAGAATAGAGGTAAACATGAATCACGTATGTGACATACTGGATTTAAAATGGTAAATTATTAAGTTTAAAGGGGCCATGCCACAATACTTTTTTAAGATGTCAAATAAATCTTTGGTATCCCCAGAGCACATATGTGAAGTTTTAGCTCAAAATACCATATAAATAATTTATTATAGCGTTTTAAAATTGCCAGTTTATAGGTGTTAGCAAAAATGTGCTGTTTTGGGTGTGTCCTTTAAAATGCAAATGAGCTGATGAAATTCAAACACTGATCACGATGGTGGTTTGTTGCAATTAAAACTCAATTGTGCTTTTCCCTGCACTAAATGGCAGTGCTGTGGTCGGATAGTGCAGATTAAGGGGTGGTATTATTATAATAAGAGCTCCTTATGACATCATAAGGAGAGCCAAATTTCAACAACCTATTTTTTTCAAGTGCTTGTAGAGAATGGTTTACCAAAACTAAGTTACTGGGTTGATCTTTTTCACATTTTCTTGGTTTATAGAAGCACTGGGGACCCATCATAGCACTTAAACATGGAAAAAGTCAGATTTTCATGCCATGGCCCCTTTAATATGTGTATCTACATTTCTCCTTTTCACTATCTTTTTGTTTTAAACCCGCTCATTTGTTTGCATCACTACACTAGTGTATCATATTGAGCACATTAGTGCTGAGAGGCTGATAAAAAAAAGAAGGAAATAGGGTATCTAATACCAAGAGTAGCAAATTAACATTAATGCCAATTCGAATAAGCATTCCAGTGATTTAGGGACACAGTCATTTACAGTAAAACTTCAAAAGTGCATGTGATCAATTATTTGTAGCGGTAGGTTACGCTCTTGTCAGAGCTTAAGAAATTCCACTCTTAAAATGATTTTAAATTGGCTTGTCTTGGTTCCATCTGGATACAAATCACATAGTTGTGTCTTCATAGTGACAGCTTTCCGAATACTGAAAAACAATTCTAAGAGCTTCCAACCTGTGTGTGCTTCACAAATGAATTTAGAGCCAGCTGTCATACAGTAGTAACTTCTGATTGGCTCTTGTTATATGAGCGTAGTACTGTAATGGGATGCTGGATTGGTCAATCAGCCAATCAAGTAAAGCCTCTTAAAATATTTATATGCAGTGTGACACATTGCTTTTTTGTGGTGTACAAAAGGTACTCTGTCTGGGTTCTGGACTAGTGAGTAGTTGGGATAAAAATAGACACTATTCAAAACAACACCCTGTTTTAGGGAAAAACTAAGGCTTGTGTTATTTTGATTATGTCAATAACCAGCGTACAACGAAAATCCATGTTATTTGTGGAGTATCCTCTATAGCAGTCATAGTAACACGTTCCAAAAAGGTTGCATTTGTTAACATATAAAAGAAAAAGTATGTGAACCTTTTGGAATTTCATGGTTTTCTGAATAAACTTATTCATTCTGGCATAATAATCAAGGACTTTGCTGCTGTAACAATGGGGCAATGATATTACGTAGTGCCTGAAAATAGTCCCCTGATATTGAAAGATACTAAGGGGACTATTTTCGGATGCTGCACAATATCATTGCGCCTCCTGCAGCCATGTTATGGCAGCAAAGTCTTTGATTATTACGCCAGAATGAGAGTATAGTTCCTAGCCATATCTGCCTAGAAAATCACAACTTTACATTTTTTGTCGGTTTTATTACACAATGCAAATACAGAAGAGTCAAGTCTCAAATAGGAACGACATCCAAACTCTTTGGTTATGTTTTAGCGCGATGCTAATTTAATCAGATTCAATGGATTATGCTAAGCTATGCTAAAAGTGGTAGCGCCAGACCCGAATGGATTCCAAAACTGTAAAAATCATATGTTTAACTCTAGGGGAGCTGGAAAATGAGCATAATTTCGAAAAAAGTGGAGTGTCCCTTTAAGACTTAACTTAGTGGCTAGGTTTATGCAATTGGCCACAGGTAAGTTCCTTTTTAAGTTGAACCAACAAATCTATTTTACTGTTTAGAAGAATTGCTCATCGTTAGTTCATGTTAGCTGCACTTATTGATGTTAACAAATGCAACCTTATTGTTAAATATCCTTTATCATTCATTATTAA
The DNA here is from genome assembly GCF_027580225.2 of Misgurnus anguillicaudatus. Lineage (NCBI taxonomy): Eukaryota > Metazoa > Chordata > Actinopteri > Cypriniformes > Cobitidae > Misgurnus > Misgurnus anguillicaudatus. The sequence goes on from NC_073349.2 coordinate 18,442,954, forward strand.
ATATGCTTCATCACTTGTAAATGCAGTATGGTAGGGAAGTAGTATCATAAATCATCTAATTGTACTTTTTCATATTAGCGAAATTACGATCATATATATGTTTTTCAAACCTGTCACATGGGTAAAATAACAGTTTTGCATGTCAAATTTAGAAATCGGACTCTTTTCACGTGTCTGTTTTGGTCTGACATGTATAAGACAGGCATTCATTGCGTGTTTTCGAAGTTGACAGCACAAAACTGGCATAACTGAAACCGCATTTAGCACACTAAGCTGGAGCACTCATTATTAAAGCGTCTTCGTCTGGAACTGTTGGTGGGTTCTGGAGGCGTAATGCAGAATAATGCGGTCTGGCATGGCTGCATGCTGCAGTTATGATCAAAAACAGAATCGGAGGATTCTTGGCAGATATCTACATATTTCTAGTCATTTAATGGTTATGTGCTCCCAAGCTGAGCCCTAAAACTTGTTCATTTTTTAACAGTGTATGCGGGATGCTTTGATTTGCAGCTTTATTAGATGGTGGAGGGAAAGAACTCAGTCAGATAATAAACAAATATCTAAGACAATAATGCTTGGAATGCCCGTCTGCATTTTATGTGTTTGTGTATCATTCAAATTTTTTAATAAGGAGTGACTGCTGTTTATGTTTGACAAGTAGTTTCTGCGTCAGATAGTGTCAAGAAGAAACTGGTCATTTGATGTGCGATGTTTATTGTATGTCCTCTATAATTCTCACCTGTTTCATACCTTCAGCCTCCTGCCAAAGGTGCCTTCCTCAGAGGGACGGGAATGGATCAGACCACTGGACGATTTACAGCTCCTGTAACTGGAATTTATCAGTTCTCTGCCAATGTTCATATTGGTAAGAAAAGGTTAAAAGGTTCACCTCACCAGTAAACAATATTCAATCTTTCATAACCTTTATTTTCATTTTTTCCAGTGTAAGAGACATAGTATGTGAATATAATAATCAGCGATTTGAAGAATAATGCATAATAGAGATTTCATAGTTTGGGACATTTAATAAAATTTAAGTACACTGTCAGAAAAAATGGTAAAAGAAAGTTCTGTTACTGGGTGGTACCAATTTGCACATAATAAGTTAATATAACTAAATGGTATACATTGTGGGACAATTTTAAAGGGTACTGCCCCAGTGACAGCTAGGGACAATTTTTCGACCATATTGTCTGACAGGTCTCAGATGTTTCTTTTAAAATTTTATAAGAGACAAAAGCTACAAATGAGACAATTGCTGACTATACTGTAAAATTATAAAGTCTGCTATAAGTGATTCTGTAACTCGGTATTAGCAATGCAAAGGTAATGGGTTAAATCCCAGGAAATACCCATACTGTTAAAAATGTATCGATTGAATGCACTGTAGGTCACTGGAGGTGAATAAAAGTGTCTGCCAAATGCATACATGTAAAATAGCTTAGCTCAGACCATTTGAACATTGTAATCTTTGACCTTTGATTGCAAACTCTTGTATTTAAATCTGGGCTGCGTTTCCCGATAACGTTGACTCTTAGCGCGCTACGAAGACTCTTAAGTTAAACCTTCACTACAGGTTTACCTTTTCTAGGCGTGTTTCCCGAACTGTACCTTAGAGGGTTTCTTAAGGTATACTTTCTTACGTACGACGTTACCAGGTGCTGTCCATGGCGATGGTGCTGAATAGGTTGATATCGATTGCTCGACAATCAATTGTTCACTTTATGTAATAGGTACTTCGCTGCGTTATGAGAGAGCGGTGTTATTTATTAAATAAACATTTCAGAAATAGTTCAAGTTACATTTATTGGGAATATCTGGTAAAAATATTTCAAATTGCAAACAACTAAATATAAACCTTGAATATTTTATTTTATATCAAATCCATGCAAAACTCGCAACTTCATGTCCAAAAGTATCATGCATAAAGTGCTCCAATGCATCCATTATTCCTTCACTTTAAAGGATAATTTATATTAGGGGTTCCCATAAATGCGTTGCACAGGGGAATAAGGTGGGTCGTGCAAGTCACCTGGCTTGGCATTACACTTAAAATATAGAAAAACAAATTGTTGTTCATTAGTTCACGCGTTTATGTGTTTGGACACTGCGCAAGCAGCGCGTTTACAATGCGGATAACGCTTAATGGACGCATTTCTGGAGCCGCGCCTGTCTGTTAACCTTAAATATAACATAATATATATATTATATGATATATAAATATATAGTATGATTGTTTTAGGTTTAAGCTTTGATTAGTTTTAATGTGGAAAATTTGTTGACCTTATACAAGCAATTATCAAGTGGAGCATTTTCTTTTTAATGTTTATAAAGAATATGGCATGCAGTTGCCTCAAAGTTATAAAACATAAAAAAAACTTCGATGCAAAGTCGAATTAACATCAATAATAATATTTAGGAAAATCAAAAATTATAATTTCGTGATGAATGTGCTCCCGTGTGGCATGCAATTTTTTAACTTGATTTGTTTTATTTGCAGCTAAAATAGCCGGTAAACTAAAGATTTAACGGATATGAAATGCACAAATAAAATAGTAAGATTCGCTGTATAGCTGCCTGCCATAGTTTCACCAACTCCTCCTCCCAAAATCTTTTTTTAATAGTTTCTTTAGCCTGTAATAATAGTTCACAGCTGATGTTCCTTTGGAAAAAAATATAAAACATCTAACAACCATCAGTGTAATAATGTCTAATTATGTGAATGTTTTATTCTTTAAATAAATAAAAAATGCCTAATTTAACACGGAGTGTACTTCAACTTTTTTTAACAGATATTTAGTTATATAGACTGCAATATACACAAGCTTTTATCACAGTCATGGCCCCTAGCGGAGTCAAGTGGGATAAGGTATAGCTAAGAGTGCTCCAGACCAACCTTCCGAACGAACGACTTACAGAAGTGATACGTAACTAAGAACGTTTCGGGAAACACGTATTAACGATAAGGTACAGCTTAAGGTACAACTTAAGAACGACGTAGAGCTAAGAAGGTTTCGGGGAACGCAGCTTTTTGTGACATTGTTAAGATCTCATTTAAAACGCTAGACGTTGGATTATAGTTTTTTTAGGGGAAACATATGGAAGCAGGAGGCTTAATCAGTCTACATTTCATTTACTTGCTGTCTAAGAGTAACAATTCAGATAATAATACAATACCATTAAGTGATTTTTTAAAGCGTCCTTAACACACGTTGTTTCTGCGTATCTGATGTTAATCTGGAGTACCTATAGAGTAATATTACATCCTTCATATCTCCGAAGAGTCTTTATCAGATTTATAAAAGCCAGATTAGCTTTACCGATTCTTTACGATAACGTACGAAAAAATTCGGAAAGTGGAGTTACGAGCTGCGGGAGGAGCGAGTCATGAGTCAACTTACTGACTGGAAAGCTTATGATTTACTACATGTTCGTGTTGTTTATATAATATGCACTTACGTGCCTATTTCCAACATAACGCAGAAGTCTTACTTACCGCATGCAACTCATGACCCAGTTGGGACTTTTCATTGAAATCCAGCGTTAAACAAACACACACGCAAAACTCCACTGCTACCCCGGATAAACAAACTATATCAGTTGTTTCCATAATGATGGCTTTCTTCTCCTAACATCCAAAAACACACTTCTTCTTTTGTGCCATTGTTGAGTCTTAATATAAAACAAAGCTGTCGCGTGAAGTGATGCCTGAAACTTAGCATCCTCGATTCTCGCTCTCCCGCTGATTGACGGGTGGGCAGGGTTTTCCGGGGGAAGTGCCCATAAAAAGAAGTGATGCGTATATCTTACCCCTGAAACGTCAGCTTGACCCATAATTGAAAAAACTTTCCGAAACTCGCACGAACCCTGGCGAAGTGCATTTTTTGACACTTTGCATTGGTTTAGCATGAGGAAACAACTCTATAGATGTGTTAATAAGTCAGAATGCATGAAATATAATTGAACCCCTCCTTTAAGATAACCACAAAACATATAAAATACAAAAATTACGAACACTAAAGCATAAAACACATGAATTACGCAACATTTACTCCAACAGTAGATGGCACCATGCAATGAATGTACTTTAGACTTGGCATGTTCTCAACACATGGATTGCATTCTCCTATAACTCACATTCCCACTGATGCATTTGTTTTTTGAGATTTATGGTGTCTTGCACAATATCTCACAATTAAAAAAAAACTTGTACCATGCCTGAGAAAGCATGACCATGTTCCTGTTGGTTGATGGTCTTGAGGGACGGGATGGATGATCATGTTGACTTTATCCTCTCTTTAGAGGGAATGCTGATGTTGAGTTACAGTCATATGAGCCCCAGGGACCCTGAACACAAAACTCTCCTAAGCTGTGGCGCCACCATGCAACTCCGAGAAAGGGATTTGGCTCTCTGCAGTAGACTGTGGCAGAAAAAATTCAACATACCCAAACAAATTCACAAATCCACTGCAGACTTGTAGAAGAGACCAATATTTAGACGCGGCGGGAGGTCAAACATGACTGGCTCTGGCACTATGCGCCGTAGATACAAAACTCAAGACTTTGAAAACTGTATTCTTCTCAAGTCTTCTTAAAGAGGACATTCTTATATTACTTTCTGTGTGCATTGATTTGAGGATTTATCATCATCATCATCTTCTTTTTTTTGTAGACCACACTGAGGTGAAGAAAAGTAAGAACCAGCTGAGAGCCAGAGATAATGTGAGAGTTTTGATCTGCATTGAATCACTCTGCCACAGATATACGTAAGTTTCCTTTTAGTTTATAGAAAGGTTAAAGCTCCCATAACACATGCTGTTTCTGCATTTCTGATGTTAATCTGGAGTACCTATAGAGTAGTATTACATCCTTTATATCTCCGAAGAGTCTTTAGTTTAATCAGATTTATAAAAGAAAGATTAGCTTTACCGAATCTGTCCGATAACGTACGAAAAAATGAAGGAGGAGTTACGAACTGCGGGAGGAGCGAGTCACGAGTCATGCAACACTATACAACCCTGTTTAACTTATGATTCACTATATGTTCGTGTCATTTATATAATATGCACTATTTCCAACATAAGACAGAAGTCTTACTTGCCGCATGCAACTCATGACCCGGTTGGGACTTTTCAATGAAATCCAGCGTTAAACACACACACCCAGACAAAACTCCGCTGCTACCCCGGATAATAAATGATATCCATTGTTTCCATAAGGCTGGATTTCTTCTCCTTACATCCAAAAACACACTTCTTCTTTCGTGCCATTGTTGAGTTTTGAAATTAAACAAAGCTGTCGCGTGATATGATGTTTGTAAGTGCTAGCGTCTCCCGCTGATTGACAGGTGGGCGGGTTTTTTTCGATGGAGTGCCCATAAAAAGAAGTGATACGTATAGAAACCCCTGAAACGTCAGCTGGACCCGTAATCTACAAAAACTTTGCAAAACTTGTACGAACCCTGGCGAAGTGCATTTGGCACAGAAATACTCGCCCAACTGCTTTTTTGACACTTTGCCTACATTTAGCATGAGGACACAACTCTATAACTGTGTTAATAAGTCAGAATATATGAAATATTATACAACAGTTCTTTCTGGTTCTCGAATCTGATTGGCTAAGAGCTATGCGATATTGTGCTGATATCGGCACTGTAACCGCTTCACCTTTCGTATCATTCCGCCACCTAGTGAATGGAGGTCCTAAGCAGGCTCATCTCTGAATGGAAAAACACAGACGCGCTGTTTTGAATCACTCTCCGTGTATCTCATTAGTTTATTAGCTCATAAATCAGTCTGTTAATCCCCAATCGGAAGTTATTATTCCGTCAAAGATCAGCACTCTTGGATGTTACGTCAAAGTTAATGGGAGAAATGTCTTGTCACATCGTGTGGACAATTAACACTTGGAAAGAGGAATATAAACACTCGTTTTTTTTCTGGAGCTATATCTCTTATCAGAACGCGAAAACACCGTGAAACAGCAGGTAAGCACCGCAGCTTTTAAATGTGGACATTGATCATTTACTTTATTGTGACGTGACTATTAAAACATGTTATGAGATATCGCCACTGGTATAACGTTATTTATAAGCAGCATGCAAAAACATCTCTCTGACACTTATAAAAAAACGTTTTATATAGTACTGACAAGAACAAAGTTTAATAATAATAATTGAGTGCTCGTATCACGTTAAGAATAAATGAGAAAGCAATAGTAACGTTATACAAGTAGTTTTATTAACTTTTACCTCGCGCCAAAACAATAACAACACAAAAGACACTAAATATGAATAAAAAAACAAGTAATAGTTTGATCATTGATCATGACACCAAATACTGCTGATTTGATCTCATTTTGACCATCATAAACAAACAAGGCCAACATGAGAGCCAGGGAATCTCTGTCAGAGATGTAGCCCAGAGAGGGCGGTGGTCAGCGGGGCGAGTGAACACTGACGTCCGCTCATGCTTTGGTTCTCATTCGTACTGAATCTCACTAAGCAAACGTTCAAACAGGCGCTATCTTTACTAATCGACTGCAGAATTAAATATAATACATATACATTCTCGACTGAACTAATCTTAAAACTACACTTTGTGACCAAGAAACGGTAATATAAAGTAACGGCTTTTCCGTCCATTGAGTTGTTATGAGCTTCAAAGCAGCCGAAAGTTTTACCTGTCATTCTGGCCGCCCTCAAATCCGTGGCGGAAGAAGTAGTTCTCAAACAAAGAGGCTTTTAAAATAACTCCGTTGTTGTTTTCTAGTTTTCGTTTTTCAAACGTGTGCCGTCGAACTGTTGTATAAAAGCAATATTGGTCTCGGAGTCGTGTGATATAGCTCTGTATCATCACGGCTGTGATTGCCTCCGGCACTCGGCCTACGGCCTCGTGCCTCTGGCCTAATCACAGCCGTGATGATGTGGAGCTGTGTCACACTCCTACTCGAACGATATTGCTTAACTATTGAACCACCCCTTTAAAATTTTGACATCATTTTATGTTGCATTATTTAAAATCAGATTGGTTTCCTTTTTTCTGTTAAACATAAATTAAAACTAATTTAGTATTGTGATCTGATATAATTATTGTGTTTTCAACAAAAAAGTTCATTGGCCACTCAAACGTCTTGGTAGCGCTCTTTTTTTTGTTTTTTTTTGCCAGACAATGTCCGAAGATCTGACTCCAGGATTGTTCCTAGGAAAGTTATTATGATTATACAGTATTATGTATAATTAACCCCCAAGTCAACTGTTTATTAGAGACAAACACTCGATTTTGGACTCAGCATCCGCAGACCACATCCACATAAAATCATGACTCCAATATAAATTCATGACTCAAAGGAATACATTGCTTCAAATGAAAATGAGTATTTTTCTTGAGCTCCTTCATAAATTCTGAGCGTGTGGTTTTTATTTTAGTAGTTTAGGCGTGTGAGTGCATGTCATAAAAATCCTCTTTCACAAATCATGCAAAAATGATTTTACTTAAAAGAAATATACTATTAGAGGTACTGATGGTTGGGGAGTGAGAACTGAGGTTGAAATTCTGGATAAACTTTCTTTCAGTTTATGTTGGTTGTTAGTCCAGCATCTCATGGGCTATAAAGCATGTTGACTGTTCTAGTTTGTGTGGAACCAGCAAGGCATTTCCTGTGTTAAACTATAGAGCAGGCCTTTAAAAAATGTCCTCTCGCCTTCCGTCTGATCCCTATCACCCTGCTAACCTTTACTGGCCCACCTTTGACTCAATGGGTCCCTGCTGGTTTTAGCAACAGTACCAAAGGGTAATTCTTCATATTTATCACTGGATAAGATGGGTACTTCAGAATTTATATCTAATAAGAATTATATTGGAAGTAACTATGTGGCTATTAACTGGTGCTGATGCTGTGCCATCTTGATCTGGGTCAGAAAACCTGTGAAAACCCAGCTAAAGTGATTTACTGTTTTCTAAATAATGTAAAGAACATTCTGTAAAAAAAATTCATCTTGATATCTTCAATACTGACAGAGTAAGATCATGTCAAACTTCGATCTCAAAATGAGATCACATACATTGTATTGTGACAAAACTGTTTTGTTCTGTTCGTGCATTAAAGAAGACTCAAAGGGGCGGTTTCCTGGACAGGGATTAGACTAGTCCTATACTAAAATAAATTTAAGAGCTGTCCAAACTGAAAACAATTGCACTGACTATATCTTAAAATACATCAGTGCCCTTTGTTTTGCTTCAAAATGCACACAAGTAATGTTTTTAATAAGGCATGTTTGTTGAAACTAATTAAACTAAGGCCTAGTCCTGTCTTTAAGTATCCTCTGTCCGGGAAACCACCCCATAATGTATGATATTATTAAAAGTAATCATTAAATAAATATTCTTTGTACTTTGTGTACATCATTGGAAATGATTGTTGGTCTTGAAAGTAACAGCAAGATATTTACAGTGTATGTCCATGGGCTGCTCGAACTTCAGGTAAGCCTTAGGCAACCACCTACAGTACATAAAACATAGTTCAACATACTTTCAGTTAAATATTAAATACGTTTTTACTACTGTGCTATGTGATAAAAAAATACCAGTATATTCCAGTTTTTCATTTAAATTTCATTGCGACTTTAAGATTAAAATTGTAAAACACCATCACAAAGAAAGGTGGTGGTACCTTCAAAGGTTTATTTTTGTACCTTTATACGTATACAACACATTAAAGGGACTCTCCACTTGAAAATATGCTGATTTTCCAGCTCCCCTGGAGTTAAACATTTGATTTTTGCCGTTTTGAAATGCATTCAGCTGATCTCTGGGGCTGGCGGTGCTACTTTTGGCGTGGCTTGGCACGGTCCATTGAATCTGATTAGACCATTAGCATCACGCTATAAATAACCAAAGAGTTTCGATTTTTTTCTATTTAAAACTTGACTCTTCTGTAGTTACTATCGTGTGCTAAGACTGACTGAAAATTAAAGGTTGGGATTTTCTAGGCAGAAATGATATTACACAGCAGCCTACAATAGTTCCCTTAGTAACTTTCAATGGCAGGGGACTATTTTCAGGCACTGCGTAATATCTTGCCCCTCCTACAGCCATGTTACAGCAAAGTCCGTGATTATTATGCCAGAATGAGGGTATTGTCCCTAGCCATATCTGCCTAGAAAATCCCAACTTTTATTTTCTGTCGGTCTGAGTACACAATGTAACTACAGACAAGTAAAAAAAACGAAACTCTTTGGTTATTTTTGAGCGCGATGCTAATGGTCTAGATTCAATGGATTATGCTAAGCTATGCTAAAAGTGGTAGCGCCAGACCCCAAGATCAGCTTAATGGATTCCAAAACGGTAAAAATCAAATATTTAGCTCTGAGGGAGCTGGAAAATGAGTATATTTTCAAAAAAATGGAGTGACCCTTTAAAATGTTGTACCTTTTGGGATACACGCTGCAATTCACATTGTAATACAATGTTTTCTTTCTAATAGGCTGGGCAGTACACCTCCATATTTGTGGACAATGCAGCTGGAGCATCTATCACAATACAGAATGGTTCAGATTTCATGGGCATGTTGTTGGGGGTATAGCCTCGCTTATATCCTCGCCTATATCTGGCGAGCCACATAAGACTGCAATGCTGCTCTTTGGACTGTCACTCAGCATCATATCTCTTCATACGAGTGCTGTTGCCTGTTTAAACTTCATGAAAGAGCAATGGACATGAAAACCCACAAAGCTACTAGAGGCGAAAACAGTCGGATGCAATACTGAAAGACTTGACAGAGGACAGTGGATTCATATCTGCCTTGACTGTGCCATTTACAGTGAATTTTTTCTTGCGTCCTGTGTTTATACAGAATGGTACCAACCAGACCGTATTTTGTGATATACTTATATAGATATATATTATATTATATATTTTGATCCTGTATAGCTCAGTGGTAGAGCATTGCGTTATCAGCGCAAAAGATCATGGGTTCGAACCCATTGTGATAAAAAATGTATGTGTTGTAATGGAATTCAATGTAAGTCACTTTGGATAAAAGTGTCTGCCAAATGCATAAATGATATATAAGAGATTTTTGTACCTAGATATTGGTGCACCATGTCAGCGCCCTATTCCTAGTCAATAATGTTTATATACACAATTTGTTTTTATATATGGTGAAAGGTTTCATACACCCCAAGATGGGTTTATCTATGGGCTTAAAGGTCTAATATGTTTTGAAGGTGTAACACAAAACGCACACCTTCTATTGTGCATACGTGACTGTATTGTGTATTTCTAAATATCATAAGCTAGACAACGTTTTATTTACTATACAGATCCAAAAAGCGTGTTTGAGAGCCGTACTATTCATAAACAACAGATTTTCCATTACGTTTGGCCAAAAGAAGGAATCAAGCACTTGGAAAAAGAAACAAAGAAAGAAAACAATAAGCCCCGAGGATCAGTCTGTTTTTATGTCCAGTGGGTAAAACTCCCAGACAATAATGCTGATCCGAATGTGTGCTTGCAAAGCTACTATCATGATCCATTAGACATGTTAAGTTCCTGCTGAGTTTTCATTTTGTGTACTGTTAAATACATCATCTGTTTTTTTACATCTCAAACTTTTCTTTATTTCCCCAGCTTATTTTAAAAATGATTTCATCTTTAGGATGCACATATATTCGCATGTACAATTAAAAAAAATACAGATTATTTATGTTTAAATGTATCTGCCAATTAAAATAGATTTATTTTTTTTAAAACTAGTTTCTAGGCTTCCAATAGATCTCAATACAAGTGAATATAAATGAAGCAAGACAGCTTAAACCTTTGCTTTCCAGTATCTTGTATTGTGGTGTAATGGAAATAAACTGTATTCAATAAATATAAAGAATATCTATTTACCTGGGCCTACCTGCGGTTGACTCGAAATGAATTTAATGGGCTTTGAAATTCTGCTAGCATTTTAATTTTCTGCTCAATAAAGCAGGAAGGACAGAATTCCAATGCTTTTAGTTTTACTGTAACTGCACTGTAGCTGCAGTGCCTGGAAAATATTCCATGCAGTAGTGTGGAAAATGCTTCTTTGCATCATTTCCATTGTAAATAATCCAGAATAACTCAAATACCTTTGCATGCCAAATAGACTGATGGTGGCATGCCACCTGGGCACACTGGAAAGTAATTTTGAACATTTAAGTGTAATTTAATTGTGTCATCAAGTATCATTTAATATGCCACACTGATAAACAAGTCACTCACATCTTGTCTTCTACTTATATCTTATAGGTTTTTCTAAGAGTTTCAAGCCAACAGATAGTTATGTTTTCACACAGATCTTGGTGTTTTAAGAAATCTCTGTGTGATTTAATAGTGTTTCACACAAAAGCTTTATAAAATTATATTTAGGGGCCGTTTACACAACGTCTTTAACTGTAAACAGGAAAGTTTTTATGCGTTTAGATGTGTTTTATTTGTTTATGACAACAGCATTTTGGGATTCTGATACGCAATCTTTTGATGACAGGTTTTAAAGGTCAAGTTTTTGATAACCATTTCATCTCTGTGTAAACTATGTATCAAATCTGTGATAACGGCAGTGGTGAACACATATTTTGAAATTACGAACCACACACATGACGGGTTACGTACATGTTGTGACGAACTTCGCATCGTGCGCCCTCGAAAAAAGAAGTCACCAGTCGCCACTGGATAACAGTGACGTCATGAGCATGCATTAATTCAGCCTATAGGCATGCATGAATATAAACAAAACAACAATGGCGGCCTACGATTGTTTGTATCTATCGTTAAAGAATGCGCATGTTAGCACACAGTCTCATGTAGATGCATACAAACCGCACGAAGTGTGAAAACTCGTGCAATACATTTACGCCAAATTCCAATTTTGCATGCATATGATATGCCAGTCCTTCCTGTTCACTTAAAATGGCACATTTTTTGTGTCGTTTTATATACTGGTTTCTCAATTTTTTCTGTTTTTTAAACCATTTTTGCTTGGGTTTGGGGTTAGATTTGGGATTTGATTTAGGATGTTATTCAGGTTTCCCCATGTTTTTGTCTAATTTTAAGCCATGGTCACTTGGAGTTGGGATTAGGATTGGTAGCCTGACGTTGTCATACTAAATTCTAGTCAGAATTTGAGTCTGATACCGCTCCATTGAGCTATAATTATGAGGAGTGTCTCAACCGATAAATGCCTCTGCACTCAATTGGATAGACCTATGACCAATCAGAGCAATAGAGTGTGTGACGTATGTTGAAATTACGTCTTTGCAGCCTGACTGAACTGCTAGTTATTTCGCTACAATGACACTAACATTGTGATTATACTAAGTCTGAGTTAGCGAACGTTTACAACATTTCGTTTATATCACAACATTAAGTATTTACTAAGTCATACAGTAAGACTATCTCTTACCATTTGTACGTTAGGTGAACTTCATCCACGACGATACCCATGACGTTGGCTTGAAAATATTGGAGCCTAGCATGTCCCTCCACTTATTCGGGCTTCCGAAAAGAAGCTGGCAACGACCGCTAATTATATGCATCTCGTCATGCACGCCGAGTTGCGTCGCCGTGATACCCATTTCAGTTGCGACCAACTTTTGCTGAATCCCGTAGAAAGGACGGCAAAAACATCAACAAATGCCTTGCTCGCGTTTCTCTGTTTTTAAAATCAATGCTCTGTCGATATCTTTTAGAACAGACTCAATGTCAGAATCCACACATCTGGATTCTACAGCGGCAGCCATTTCGTTGTAAACAGATTCAACACACGCGCTCTTTGGTGACGTGGTTCATTACATTACTGTTGATTATCTGTCCATCATCGTATAAAGCCCGCCCTGACAATTTGATTGGTTCAACCAGCTCTAGCATAGTAGCTCCTCAACGTAGAAACCCCAGACCGATCTTCCCGTTCTCAAAATGTTGTGGGCGGGGCTAAGATTGGCTGGCACCCAGGCTAGGGGATTGGGTAAGGATGTAATTTTATGTTACGAAAAGTTGTTCTAACCCCAAACCTAAGCGACAATGATAAAAAATTTAGAAACCAATACATAAAAAGACAAAATATGGGCCGTATTAAAGAGCACCTATTTCATTGCTAAAAAACAATGTTATTTTGTGTATTTGGTATAATACAATGTGTTCGTCTTGATCTGAACTTGCCGTGTGAATCCTTTCTTGTCATTTATCGTATGAACAATTTTGCCCATGATCCAGGAACTTCTAGGAGCGTTTTCATCCACTATCAGTACAACATCTCCCAGCTGATAGTTCCGTGTCTTGGCCATCCACTTTTGGCGTCCTTGTAGTAGAGGTAGATATTCGCCAATCCATCTTTTCCAAAATTGGTCGGCCAAATACTGAATTTGACGCCATCTTCGACGGGCATATAAATCTTCCTTTTCAAACCATCCAGGTGGTAGTGTAAACTTTGGTTTTAGAAGCAGGAGATGATTAGGTGTTAAAGCTTCCAAGTCGTTAGGATCCAAAGATGATCTGGTTATGGGCCGGTTGTTAAGTATGGACTCCACTTCGCAAAGGAAAGTATGAAGACCTTCTTCATTCAAACTTTGACCTCGAAGGATGGAGTTCAGTATTTTCTTTATTGATCTGATGAGCCTTTCCCAGATCCCTCCGTGGTGTGAACCGGCAGGAGGATTGAAAGTCCATTTAATCTTCTTCTGTAGAAGAACATTGTTTATCTGGTTGTGGTTCCAACTTTGTATTGCCTCTTTTAATTCACGATCAGCCCCGACAAAGTTTGTTCCATTATCCGAACGAATTTCAGCAACTTGTCCTCGTCGAGCTATAAAACGTCTGAGTGCGTGAATGAATGAGTCGGTGTCCAGTGATGCTACCATTTCAATGTGAACGGCTCTGATGGTCAAGCAAGTGAAGATGACTCCGTAGCACTTTAGAGCGGTTCTTCCTCGCTTTATTTCAAAAGGACCAAAACAATCCAATCCAACATAGGTAAAGGGTGGTTTGTCTGGTGAGACTCGATCATGAGGCAGATCAGCCATCTGTTGATGACCTGCAATTGCGTTGAACCTTTTACACACTACACATTTGGACAGAAGCGTTCTTATGGCTACGCTAGCTCCAAGGATCCAATATCGCTGTCGAAGAGTCGCCAACATAAAGTTCCGTCCACCATGTCCTACTTCTTCATGAATTTGTCGCAGGATTAGGTTAGAAATGTGTAAGTCTTTTGCCAGTATCATTGGGTGTTTAGAGTGTTCAGGAATCAATGCATTATCAAGGCGTCCGCCAACCTTGATGATATCAGACTGAAGTATTGGATTAAGACTGTAGAGGGGACTATTACGCTTGACTACTCCACACGTACGTAGACTCTTTAATTCCTCTGGAAACCTCTTTCTCTGAGAAAGTCGGATGATTTCCATTTCGGCCATTTCCAATTCTTCCAACGAAAGTAAGTCCTTACGAACTGTGGGTTCAAACTTCTGCATTTCCTGATTAACAATCATCTCTTGTTCATGTAGGTCTTTATCAGAGCAGATAAGCTCAGCCTGCAGTTGTTTCCTTTTCTTACTTCGTTCCAACAAGATGTGTTTCAAACGAAGGATCCAAGCTATGGCTTTCTTTAGTCGAATCCAAGAGGAGAAGTAAACAAAGAGACGTGATATGGAGTCAGAATTTTCATTGACTTCTGTCACGTTTACCAAAGCACTCCTTTTAATCTCAGGATCGTGAGACAATATTGCGTCCTTTTGGGTGGGGTCCACTGGCCACTCCTCTTGTGGCTGAACGAGAAATTTAGGACCAGAAATCCACATCTCATTCTTCAAAAATGAATCGACCTTCACTCCTCTAGATGCCAAATCTGCTGGGTTGTTTGACGAATTCACATACCTCCATTGTGTTACATCAGAGACCTTCAGGATTTCGGACACTCTATTAGCCACAAAGCACTTAAATCTTGAGGTCCTATTTCGAAGATATTTAAGTACTGAAGTGCTGTCAGTCCAAAAAATAGAGTTCTGAAAGGGCATATTGAGCTCTTTTGTCCAGATCTTGTCGATACGGCTTGCAAGAGTGGCAGCTGTAAGTTCCAGGCGAGGGATTGTGATGGATCTTAATGGTGTAACTCTTGCCTTACTTACCAGCAGGGTAGAATATGCCAGTTGTTGGTCATTATAGAGCAGCAGATAGGATACCACACCATATCCTTGCTCGCTTGCATCTGAAAAATGATGCATTTGAGCAGAAATAACTTCTCCAAACCCATCAGGCTTCAGACATCTTCTGACCTTAAAACTCTCCAAGTGATGCAGATCATCCAGCCAGTTCATCCAACGCTGAACATACACTGAAGGAATATCATTGTCCCATCCAATTCCTTCTCTACACAAATCTTGCAGTATCCTTTTGGCAGACAGGATCACAGGTGACAAGAACCCCAGAGGATCGTAGATCGAACTAACCACTGAGAGAATCCCTCTCCTGGTAAGAGGCCTATCCTTCACTACCACTTTAAATTGAAAGGCATCCGATTGAGCACACCATTGCACTCCCAAAGCTCTTTCCGGTGGCAAAGTGTCACAATCCAGATCCAAATCCTTTACCTTTTTCTCTCTGTCTCCCTCAGGCACAGCACCCAATACAGCACGGCTGTTGCTCATCCATTTTGTCAAACGAAACCCTCCTTTAGCACACATTCCAGTAAGATCCTTGTACAGCTGCACAGCATCTGATTCGGAAGGTACAAAAACAAGGCAATCATCCACATAGAAATTATTGAAAACAACATCCGTCGTCTTAGAGTCAAATAGATGCTTTTGATCCATTGCGCATTTCCTCAATGCAAAACTCGAGCAACTTGGTGATGACGTAGCCCCAAATAAATGAACCACCATTCGGTACTCCTCTAGACTGCTGTTTACATTACCTTCTGGCCACCACAGGAATCTCAAGAAATCACAGTCATCTGGATGAACTCTGACTTGGTGGAACATAGCTTCGATGTCGGCCATCAGGGCAACAGATTCCAGTCTAAACCGTGCAAGTACACTCACCAAAGAACTGGTTAAGTCTGGACCTTGTAGAAGCTTGCTATTCAGTGATGTACCCTGATAAGAAGATGCACAATCGAACACAACCCGGATCTTATGTTTTTTAAGATGGTATACACCGTGATGGGGTAAATACCACAGACGTCCATCACGTCTCTCCAGTTCGGCCGCAGGTACCTTTTCCCTTACGTATCACATCCTCCATAAAGGTGTTGTAATCTGCATGAAATGAAGGGTTCACTTTAAACTTCTTTTGAAGAGTTAAAGCACATTGTTCAGCGATTTTCCTATTCATAGGCATAACTACATTGGCATCTCTGAATGGTAGACCGATGTAATAATGACCATTTTTCAGTACTGCTGAATTGGACACAAAATCCAAAAACTGCTGATCTTCTTTAGATGCTTCTACCATTTCTTCATGAGCAGTCTCTGGAAAATCGGCCTTAAATTGCTGCTTCCACAATTCTTCCAACTTCATTACTGCAATCCTATTCACAGTCACGGGAAGTTGGTTGACAGCATCATCTCCATTCATGCCTACTCCTTTAAGCGGTCCGTTGACAGTCCATCCAAACAGGGTCCTTACAGCATATGGGCCATTGTTTTGACTGCGTATGATCTCCCAGGGCTCCAATGCTTCTGGAACATTAGCTCCAATCAAAAGCTCAATCCCAGCATTAATCAAAGGTAAGCAGATATGACTCAGATAAGGCCAACATTTAAGATCATTATGTGAGGCAATGTTTGCTGTGGTCACAGGCATGGTCTTCTGTGTATACACTTCAGGCAATGTACAGTAGTATTCTTGAGTTAACCCTGAAACCTCCAGGTCCTTTAGAACGTAGCTCCCAACCGATTTATCTTGACTCATAGTTCTGAGAAGAATGTTAACTTTCTTTCCAGGGAGGTTGAGCTTGTTCATCAAACTTTCTGTACAGAAAGAAGCGGAACTTCCTGGATCAAGAAAAGCATATGTTATCACCACACTGTTTCCCTTTTTAGATTTAACACACACTGGAACGATAGATAACGCACAGTTGTCAGTACCAGCCCCAGTAAGACCACTAGTTTGGAGGGAAACCAACGTGGTTTATGGTTAAAAACACATTATTTTCCACATACCCTACATTTTTGTAGCTCCAGATTTCATTCTCTTCCTGAAACGCACAGATTTAAAAAACGCTCTGTGTCCCTGATTGGCCAGCTAATCTGTACGTTGTGATTGGTCTGAATACCTCTGACATGAGCAGGAAATGTGACGCTCCTTACCATATTTGAAAGATTCGGTTGCTAACAGGAGTTAACTTACAGGCTGTGGGAGGAATTATGATAATGTTGATCTTGTCTACATCACCAATCCCAGGAAGTAAACAGTTGCCCACCATCCGTGTGTTTGTTGTAGTCCAAGAAAAGAGATTTACGTTGGAGATGATAACTCGCGTCATGGTTTACTTATGGGTATATATTGTTTGCATATCGTAAACATGTACTAATACACACTTGCACACCAAAAAAAATGTAAAAACATGAATCTGACAATAGGCGCTCTTTAAGTGAACAGGAAGGACTGGCGTATTGGAATTTGGCATATGTATTGCACGAGTTTTCGCACTTTTGGCCTGGCACGCATAATACAGCAGATCTTTTAGGCAGCGTTGTTGTGTGTGCACAAAATTAGTCAAAATTGTTGTTGTGTAAACATAGCATTGATTTTCATCCTCATGTTTGCGTTTCGGTGGATATATTAGGCAAGTTCTGCTACTGTCTTCACTTCTCTTACGACCACTAAGGTCAGCTTTCATTTTGAGCCAATACCACAGCTTGTGTAGTGCAACGTTCTGCAGTCTTGTTGTCAGGCGGTTGTAAAACCATCAGCTGTAAAGTCTGATTCACACCACAGGCAGCACATATTTATTTCAGCACTCGTATTGATAGGTTACAGCATACACACTGTCCGCCTAAACAGCACCATGTCTAGTAAATCTGACTGAAAACAGACGATTGCACAGTTTGTATCTACACGTTGTGGTTTAAGTGCTGTTCTTGAACATGAATTAGATTTCATGACAATCAAGTTTGTAATACTGATACCAGCAGTTTGCCCCTTACTGAAATGAAATGAAATGTTGGGCTTAATTAAAAATATTATGTCAACAGGTTCCACACAATTTGTTTAAGTAATCTCAACAAACAATAATTGAGTTCATAATTCAAAAGAAGTTTAAGTAAACTTAACAAACCTTAGTAGAGTCAACAAATACAAATTGAGTTAATTTTACATGAAAAATGTCATTAATGATGACAAAAATTTTTTAATAATGCATTTTATAAACCCTTTTAATTAAAATTTAAGTCCATAACACCGAATCAATCAACCAAAGTGCATCTGCTCAATACAACTCATTATACACCTTTTTTATCAAACACATCACAAACATATTTGAAATGCAATGTTACATTCCAAACCACTTGTTTGTTTTGTTCTAAAATATATCAGAACAAGTTCTTTGACTCATATTTGGCCACTTATTATTCGCGTACCTATCTAATGGTGCTACACTTCTGCAAGAGGGTGCCAGAACAACAATTACCCATAATACACTGCAGAATCCTCAGCCAATGAGATGCAAGTCTGTCTTGGTTTTATTAATCTGTTACTTTTATCTAACAATGTTATGTTGGCTGAACAAATAATCTTTAAGTAAAGCTGACAAGACACATTTTTTGTTGAATGAAGTTGATTAAATTAAGTTCACATTGTTAAATTGAGTTTTTTTTAAGTTATCACAACATGAAAGAATTGAGTAAAATTGGCAACCGTGAAAGTTCATTTTTTGAGTACTTTTATCTGCTGCTTTAATATGCAGATTTAATATCCAAAATAGAACTTAATATTAATAATGAATAAAGAACAGATTGAGCACTGTACGAGAATCGTCTGTAACAGTTTGACTAAATTAAGCCCTTATTATGTGAAAAATGTACACATAAAAGACCTCAAACACTTGTGACAATTTTGCACCACTTTTCGCCTCGCACTTAGGGGTAATAATTGAAACGTGAGTGGTAGTAACACAGCATCTGCAGGTAATCTGTTTCAGCTGTTAGCCTGTACACACACAGAAGCTATATCATGTCTAAACTTAACTGTCTAAAATTATAATAATTTATTATAATCTAAATATATATTTGGATAATTTAACAGCTCTGCTCATGTTTGGAAAATGTTTTTACATTTTTACAAAGCTGTACTGTTATGTGCATGTAAACACTCGCTGTATGCATAAAACACCTTACATTTACAAATGTTGTTTATTTCTTTTCATGGATGTTTAATGTGTGAAAATGAGTTATGTTCTAGACATCATTTTCAGACAAGCTGCTTTTCAGTGAAAACATGGATCGCTAAACTCCTTCATAGTTGTGTTGAGGATTTATTCTGTGGTTATTGGAACATGTGGTTTGAAAAACTAACTATGCTTTGCCTGGCATATAAACTCTTGGCACATGGGCTGCATGGCCATTTTCTTAAAATAACATTAATTGGAGCACCGAAACATGTGGTTAGGTACACTAATATTATAGTACATTTTTAGCACGTAGATATAACTCATCAACTCTTTTTCGACACTTATACATTTTAAAAATGGCCCTAAAGGTCTTTTGCGTTCTTGTTCAATTTTGCATATATTTCATACACATGTATTTCATACAACAGCATTGTCACTTGCTTTCTTATTTAAATATTTCTTTTCAAACTATTTAATTTTAATAATATTACATTTTTTCCTTACAAAAATGTTATATATTTTTTGTTCAGAATGGAATTTGATCATATGTAACTCAGAAGCCACTGCAGGTGTTTAAAAACCCATTTACCCCATACAAATGATTCTATTAATATTATTAACTCTAAAAATGAAGAATTTAGCACAATGCAAAGAGCTTTGTCTTGATTGCTATTATGTTGTTGTTTTAAATGTTTAATGACAGCTATGCGAGCATGCTTCAACTCATGCGCTGTCCTAGTGTGGAGCATTCAGAGGCTGCCAAGGTGGTTGCGAAACTGCCTTGCACCACAAACTCTCTGACAGGAATTTCCCATTGCCCCATTATCAGCATCAGACAAGCTGAGTGATCCCAATTACCTCTTGCCCAAATGCTAAGAGCAACTCTTTTTTTTTCAGAGAGGAGACTGAACGTTTATGAATGGTTCCATTGTGAATGTGCAAGTTTCCTTGTTCGCTCAGCACTGTATAAACAATCGGAGCATATGTCTTTAGTCTATGGGTTTAACAGAGTTTTAATTAATGGATTCCTCATTCCCAACAACCGGACAGGTAGAAAGATAACAGCTTGGATTATCTGCTGAGATAAATTGAAGCTGTAGTTACACACTAAGTCCTGACCCATAACTGACATGCTTTTCATAAATCAGTGCTGTCATTGTTGTACAGTAAAATATTGTACTTTTTCTTAAGGAGGTGAACAGGTAGAAAGAGGTGGACTATGATAGTTTTAATGAAATAATTGACTTTTGAGATTTTAGGATTTTAAGGATACCTCAACTTTGCAATACATTTGTGATGCCAGGGCTAATTGCATTTTTTAGCCTAGTGTATATTTTTAGTAGATAAACCACTACAGAAATGATGTTGTTTGGCTATGGGGTAACTTGTCACAAGGGGAACCTGCTGTATATTCAGGCTTCCCACATCTTAGTTAACTTTAAATTCAAGGACCTTTCAAGGACTTTCCAGGTCCAATACCCTTCAAATTCAAGAACTAAATGTGGGGACACATTTCAAGTGAGAGCAAGATTACATCGTGTTACCTTTTAAGATACATTGTTACAATTCCCTTTCAAGGGAACTCACGCTGCGTCACTGCGGTAACACTTTAGGGACGCGCCCTCCAAGTGCGTCTGAATGTGTATATCAAATTCAACCAATGGGGCTTAACGACAAAGTCAGGGTGACGTGGGATCCAGGAAGTATATCGTTATCTGAAATATTGCCAAAGACGGCGTTACAGGGATGCAGGAAATATGGCAAGGGAGACGCAGGGTCTCGTTCCCTTTTCAGGGAACAACAGTTACATTCGTAACCAGAGACGTTTTCATGTGTCAAACACAACTATGCAAAAAAGCATTTTGGTATGAATCAACATTCGCATACAGAAGATATAAGCATTTAAAGTGAACAGTTTAGCACGTTTGCTTAAAAAGCTAGATTTTTATGATATTATCCTACACTACACAGGGAATAATATGGATTTTTTTCCATAAAACTTCTTGCATAAAATAGATTCAAGCACTTTCAATGACCTGTATCTATGTATGTTTATTTTCAAAAACTTCCCAGGGCCTTAAATTTCCCCCCCAGATTCACAAACTTTCAAGAATTTTAAGGACCAGTGGGAACCCTGTAATTCAAAACCATCTTTCACAATTTATCTGTATTAATTTTTTTAATAGGCTATTTAATGGCCTTATAACCCAAACTCAAATAATAAAACTGAAACTGCAAAATCTGAATATAACACAAACAAATATTTTACAAATATTGGATTCGGTAGATCTTTGAAAGCAGTATAAATGTCCACTCTTAAACAAACAAAGCCTGTATGCACTTGAACTAAATTAAAAACATACAGGAATAGAGATTTTGTGACAACTTCCTACGTGACAACTAACCCCAGTCCCCAAATATGCTGCATACATACACTACTATTATGAGAGTTGACGTCTGAGATGTGTGACCCAATGACCATACTCTATTTCTGAAATAAGACACAAAATATTATACCTGGACATTATACAAGACCATGGCAGTGGACTTTGCTTTTGGAATGAGTTGTGGTTCTCTACTATTGCTCCAAATTTCCTATTTGTCAGCATTTCCAAACAAGGCCACCTGTAGAGAGCGGAGCAGACAGAGAGACTCTCTCCCTGGGCGACGCTGAGTCCCTGTATATTATGTTTTGTGCATGCTTAGAATTTTTTCATGGCAACCCGAGTTACTCTAAACAGCTCTGTTCAGCCCCGGTCTCACTGATACCAGTCACCACCAAACATCACTGTTACTATGGGAACAGCTCACTCCTGTCTCTTTATTCTGTCCATTGGATGAAAGATCGGATGAAGAGAAAGCTAAACTTAAAAAACCACAAACGTGCTTATTTAATTTATTTTTCATTTTATATAGCACATCGTGGTTCAACTTGGAAATGTGTTCATTGTTATTAACATTATTTTTAGACAAAGAAAAATGCTGGGTTGTTTTAACCCATGGTTGAGTAAAACATGAACAAACCCAACCGTTGAGTTAAATTTACCTAGAAAATATCAATATTTTACCCAACCATGGGTTGAAACAACCCAGTTAATTTAAACCCAACATTTGGGTTTGTCAATATTAAAAGGGATAGTTCATCTAAAAATTTTAATTTTTTCATAATTTCCTCACATTGTTCTAAAAAAGTTATTTTTGTAATTTCATAATAAGCACCACTGAATCCACGCAAAGGTTAAGGTCTAATAGAAAGTAAAGGGCATCAAGACTCCATGGTCATCGCATCATAGCACCTGTCATATTAATAATATCTATATCTATAGATTCGTCTCTCATATATATCTTTAGGTTTGTGCATATATTCATACCTGTTCATTTTACATACTGCTATTTTTAATGTACTGTATGCAAAAATACATAATACACTGCATACTATGGGCCCTATTTTAACGATCTAAGCGCATTGTCTAAACCGCACAGCGCAACGTCTAAATGGGCGTGTCCGAATCCACTTTTGCTAATTTAACGACGGGAAAAATGTTTTGTGCGCCATTTTGGGTTGGTCCTATTTTTTTAATGATTAATGTGAGTATTTTGGGCAATAAACCAATGAGAGTCTCAGCTCTCATCCCCTTTAAAAGTCAGTTGCGCTGGCGCTATGTTTAATTCCTATTAAAGGGGACAGAGAATGAAAAACCATTTTTACCTTGTCTTTGTTGAATAATGGTAGTCTAGCCGCATTCACAAACATACAAAAAGTTCTAGACATTCTAAACATCTCAGTCTCATAGAAATTCCTCTTTTAGAAATGTCAGCTAGAAAACAGCCCAATCTGAAAAACTGAATGCTTATGACATCACAGGCATCTCCCTGCCCCAGGTTTTTGTTGGTCAATAGTGTAGTCTATTTTAGTTGCCTCAAAATAGCAACGCACCAACAATGTGCCTGAACACACCTCGTTTTCAGACCAGAACGCCCATGGGCGCAAATGCATTTGCTATTTAAACAACGCAGCGCTAAACGTGAAAATTATAATTGCGTGGCAACTAGTGAAAGACACTTGCGTCGCGCATTGCTGATTTAAAAACAAGATTCTGTCTATCAAGACTTAATCTGTTGTTATCTTCTAGGCATTTTATTATTAACACCAACTTTAAATTGCCCATATTTTAAAACTGTGGTGAGCATTAAGTTCAAAGCTATAGTGAGTGGCAAATTTCTGCAAATGTTTATATTCCAAAATCAATATAAACTAAAAAAAACATGCATACCATGAAATATACTGTTACCGTGAAATAAAATGACTCACACTCATTTTTGGTCATACTGCCCACCCCAAAATCTGTATCTACATCTGATACACATACAGAGAGCTACGAAAATAAGTTGCTCTGAGAAACAGCCAGTTAAAGCAGAGCTCAACATTATTATTCATGACTCTTTCAAATAAGGTAATAATAAACCATTTCATTCTAGGGACAAATCCTAGGGTTGTAAATAGACATGTAAAAACATCTCCGGATAATTTTTGCACTTAATAAAGTCATGTAGGCTACCTTCTATGTAGATATCAGAGAACAATGTAACATTGTATCATGCATTCTTTGGCACCTTTAATTCACAAAATGAAGTATATTGTCTCCCAAAAATGTGTCCTTTTTTGTCCATAACGCATACATGTTTCCATATGTCATAAATGTAGGAAGACAGAACCCAATTGGAGACTCAGGTGAACACTAAACAGGTCTATTGAACAAAAAACAAAACAAAACAGAAAACCTACGAGGGGGTAAACAAGGCAATAAACAGAAAGACTTGCATGGTAACACTAAACTAGACAAAATAGACTAGAATTAACTTACTAGACTTTATGGGGCGGTTTCCCGGACAGGGATTAGCTTAATCCGGGACTAGGCCTTGGTTTAATTAGGAAAAATAACTAGTTTTAACAAACATGCTTTACTAAAAACATTACCTGTGTGCATTTTGAGGCAAAACCAAGGGCACTGGTGTATTTTAAGATATGTCAGTTCAAGTTGTTTTCAGTTTGGACAGCTCTTAAAAATGTTTTAGTCTAGGACTAGTCTAATCCCTGTCCGGGAAACCGCCCCTATATGACTTGACTTAACTTGATTAGGAACAAACACTCCATATAAACAGGCGATCAAGCACAGTACAGCAAACACAAGGGCATTAAAGGAACAGTATGTAAGAAATTTATATTAATTAATCATAAAATGGCCCTGATATGTCACTAGAAATCATTTTCATTTCAAATACTTATTTGTTGTTACTCACAACAGTGGTCCGGCCAGGATATGGTCATTTAAAAAGTTGAGTTGTAGCCCTCAACTGATGTTTATATTGTCACGTTGTGTATTGGCCACCAGTTGTGTGATTGCAGTACCAGTTTTAGCCACAAGTTTTGTGATTGCAATACCAGTTTTGTCACAATCCTACATACCGTTCCTTTAAATAACGGAGCAAATCAAGAGGGGAACAGGTGACATGAATCAAACAATCCCTTATGAACATTAACCATGGTTTTACTACAGTTAAAACCAAAAAACCATAGTTACTGTTGGAAAACCATGGTAACCACAAAATAACCATGGTTTTGACAACTATGGTTTTCAAAAAGCATAGTTAAACCATGGTTAGTGTAATAAAACCATAGTTTACCACAATAAAACCATAGTTAGTTTTCATAAGGGATAACAAGGTGATTAAAGAGGAGACAAGGGGGCGGGGTCAGGAGACAAAACATTTTTATAAAAACCCCTGCCAGGGTGAGGATTTTAACTCTTTCCCTGCCAGCGTTTTAAAAAAGTTGCCAGCCAGCGCCAGCATTTTTCATGATTTTCACAAAAGTTTAATGCCTTCCAGAAAATGTTCTTCTTTAAATATATAAACAAACAATATATCAGATGACAGAACAGACCCTCTGCTTTCAAACAAAAAGGTTTCATCCTACCTTCATTAGTTCTCTTGTAATCACCTCTCAAACATGGGTAGGTTTCTGCAAAAACACCCAATTTTGAGCAAAAAGCTGAGATAATTCCATTTTTACGTAGGACTTTTGATAGAGATCAGATGCAGAGCGATCTTTAAAACATACAGGGAGTTCTTTCTCTTTCACGTGAGGTGCTACTTCCGGGTTGTATAAGTTGCGGAAGTGCGCCACCTGGTGGATAATAGCGGTATTGCGGAAAGACGGAAAATCTCGTCATTGGCGGGGAAGCGTTTTCTCTTAATTGACGAGATATCTCGTCAATGGCGGCAAAAGAGTTAAAGGGGCCATGGCACAAGACTTTTTAAAGATGTCAAATAAGTCTTTGGTGTCTCCAGAGCACATATGTGAAGTTTTAGCTCAAAATACCATATAAATAACTTATTATAGCATGTTAAAATTGCCACTTTGTAGGTGTGTGCAAAAATGTGCAGTTTTGGGTGTGTCCTTTTAAATGCAAATGAGCTGATGAAATTCAAACACTGATCACAATGATGGTGGTTTGTTGCAATTCAAACTCAATTGTGCTTTTCTCTGCACTAAATGACATCATAAGGAGAGCCAAATTTCAACGACCTATTTTTCATGTGCTTGTATTGAATGGTTTACCAAAACTAAGTTACTGGGTTGATCTTTTTCACATTTTCTAGGTTGATAGAAGCACTGGGGACCCAATCATAGCACTTAAACATGGAAAAAGTCAGATTTTCATGCCATGGCTCCTTTAAGAAACGCTGGTTGCAGTGTTGTCGTGTAGACAGTAAAACCGGGGTTTTTGCCTTGCGACGTCACTTTTGTTAGGCTTCTGATTGGCCGAGGTGGCTTTACGATTTGGGTTATATTGCCGCCTGCTGGTGTGGCATGCTCTTGACAGTGCTTGCTAGCTTGTTTTTGCTTTTTCATGAGGACGGAGATTTCTTTTAAACCGAGCATGTGTGGATGAGATTTTTTGGAGGAAAAAAATACCCGTGTCCGTGTGTGGACCAGGCCTAAGACTTAAAAACCTGTGACCTGAGGACAGGAACATGACACCCTAATCTTAAATAGAAAACTTGCAAATAGATTGATATTTTTCTGATGTCTGGACACTATCTTCAGGGGTTTAGGGAAATATAAACAGATGGTTTCAAGTTTTGACTGCAAATGCCACATCCATAACACTGGAATTGCTCTGTTCTTATTTTATACATACAAGAAGCCACTTGTGGCATTAGAGTGATTATACAAGAGGGAACCCATGGTAAAATCACTGTAACGCATGGCCTCTCATGGCTCATTCTTCATCCACTGCCTGTCTCTATGTATCTACCTGGCAACGTTGTTTTGTTTTTTCTTCTCTTTGATCCTGTTCTCTTTTTTAGTCCACTTGTATTTGTGGTGTTCTGGGTTATAAATAAGCCTGACGTCTCTCTCCAAGCTTACGTTAAAATGTGCAGCACTGTAAAGCCTGGAATGAGCAAAGTACACAGACAGTGAGCAATGACTGATTTTCCTATAAATTGTGAGCGGGAGCTATTGCTCAGACAAGGAGACTCCGGTAAGAAACAGAAGAACTTGCCAGGAATGAGAACGATGCTGCCGTCTTTGTGTATTTCTGGTTTGTGTGTGTGTGTGTAGAGAGAAAGTGTGAAGTTATTTATATGATCTAAATTAGGGATTATTCAAAGCAACATTTAGCGATTAAGCATAATTCATTCAGTCAACATCTTGTCAGTTTTAAATAACATGTAGCAATGTTATTATTAGCTTTTTTGCTTGTAACCAAAACTCTCTGGTTATTATAGTTATGATGTAGTAAGTAATATAGTCATACATTTGTTAAGCAAATTCCGTTTGCATTCTTTTCACCTTTAAATCTGCAAGGCAACACCCTGAAGGTAGATACATTATGAATCACATAGCCACATCATTATGTTAATAAACACAGATCGGCTGGGCATGTTCACTTCAGAATGGCGACAGCAAGACGTGATGACACGGGCTGTCTTTGAGAACGTCTTTATAATTGCCTCTGCTCTGACATGCATCTGTCAGTGGCACACTGCTCATGTTAATGCCCGTCTGTCCGCAAAAATGGAGGGGGAAGGGGGTATTTTGGTACTTTAGGGTTGGACAGGTTGCCCCTCGGAGACCGTGGGAGGCCCAAACTGGAGCCATTGGTTTAGATTGGTATCGTGTTGATGGTTCCCCAGACTCCGAGAGCCACGATGGAAAACCGTAAGAGGCTGAAGAATGCAGATCTATCCGAATCAATGTCTCAATTAGAGACAATTGCATGTACAGATTTGAGCCCGGCATCCATGTCTTTTTTGGAATGTGACAGTTCTCATAATGATCCTGTTTGTTTTTGCATACTCCCCTTATTTATGGCCTTCATAAGAATCCATTTGTTGCATGCATCTATGTATTTCCCACACATTAACTGACATGGCTTATAACACCTTAGCCCTCGTGTCCAGTAGCCATCAGTCAGTCTCATTGCCCAGCGCCACTGTGCTGGGCTGTTATGAAAAACATGTCAAGCATCTCTGATGAGGAGACATGGATAGAAGTAATAGCACTAATCAGGCTAAATCTGCCTCTATTATCTCAGCTCTGAGTGATAAGACAAGTGGAGGAGCTGCGGTGCCCCTCACAAGACCGATGGGAAAATGCATGGGGAACTTGTCTGGATGATGGAGTAAACAAATGAATGAAACCAGCATTCTGATAAAATGAGCTGTTATCAAAGCCTGTCTGGGACATTAACATCAGACCTGGACTTAAATGACATACCCGTGTTATCTTAATATGCTGTTTCTTCATTCAGTACATTCTGTAGTGTTTGTGTAATACGAGTCCATATGAGACTACAAACTAAGTAGGCTAATTTAAATGAGTAGGTCTATATTAAGTCTAACCTCTAATTTTTATAATTATTCTATTTCATTCATTAGGGAGAAAAAAACGAATGTTTTAATGCCATTACAGCATTGGTTCTCAAACGGAGGGGTGCAAGATGGTGCCAGGGGTGACATAATACATTAATTTATCATAATTTCTGTGTAATTAAACCTCAATAGAAAATACGACTACTAACCAATCACACTACATTGTATCATTTAATAAGCATTTGTTTACATTCAAGTTCTAAGTTTTGAGATTGTTTTATGTCATGAATTTTCTTTGCGGAGGGGTGGCATTGGGCGAAGGGATGCATCACACAAGAGGGGAAGGTAAGTCGAAAAGTTTGAGAACCAGTTCATTAAAGTGAGGTGTCATATGTCACCCAGTCTGTGAATACCCAGCTCAAGTTATTTACTGTTTAAAAAAATCATCCTACATAATGTGAAAAATTATTTTGAAAATATCATTTTAATTTCTTTGATATTGACTAAGTACACTAGAAAAAAATGTGTGGCTTAGTACATTTAACTAAATAAAATGAGTAAATTCTATTTAAAAATGTATTATTGTGTTTTAACCAAATTAGAGTAAATATAACACAAAAAAGTGAGTCATTCTAAATGAACGTCTCGGTTACGTATGTAACCCTCGTTCCCTGAAGGAAGGGAACGGAGACGTCACGTCGTGACCGACGAATTGGGAACCGCTTCGCGGGTGACCTATCTACTTCGAGAACTATCAAAAACGCCAATGAACTTGGCATGCAGGTATTTGCATAATGCCGGCGCCGCCCCGCCAGGTGCGTATATAAGGCACAGGTGCATAATACCAAATCAGCTATATTATTGCTGAGAAGCCGAGCAACAGTGCCCGGCCTGAACAGCAATGGAACAGCAAACTGTGGCGACGGGACGTGACGTCTCCGTTCCCTTCCTTCAGGGAACGAGGGTTACATACGTAACCGAGACGTTCCCTTTCAGTCGGTCACTACGACGTCACGTCGTGACCGACGAATTGGGAATCCCTACCAAAACGCCACTGCAGCTGAACCCTTCCAGTGCCTGCAAAAGCCCTCCGCCCTCCACATAAGGGGCGGAACCTAAGGCGAAATGCAGAAGGCCGGTCACTACCTGTTCCTTAACCCACGATAGTGAAGCAGCGAACTGGGAGAAGCGTCTAAACTGAGCGGAGCTAGAACACTGCGAAAGCCATCCCCTAAGAAGGTTAAATGGATGACATAAAAATATATGAAACAACCGACAGGTTGCTCAAAATAAAGTCTCTGAACAATACATGGTATGTTGAGAGGTGCAGAGCAGGCTCTGCTAAGGAAAAACGTGGAGGATTAGAACCCCACGGACTATACACACAAATGAACCCCACGTAGGGGACAAATGTGGACGCCTAGCCTACACAGGTTTACAGAGAATACATCAGTGATAGGTTGACAGCGGATGCTCCGCAACACCAGCTATCAGGGCGGTGGAGGAGAGGCAAAAACAGTTTTTTAGACGTTTTTGCCCCGATGGCCTTCCATAATGGTGCAAATGTGCAGCACCAAAATAGAGGCTCCAAGCCGACACACGAGCCGACCCTCGGCATTCTTAACTAGTTAGTAGAAAGAACCCGAGTGGAAACCGGTTCGACACGAACACTATAGAATCTTGTGAACGTATTAGGTGTCGCCCAGCCTGCAGCTCTACAAATATCTGTTAGCGAGGAACCGCGAGCCAGTGCCCAAGATGATGCCACAATGCGAGTAGAGTGGGAACGTAAATTAAATGTACAAGGCACATTCTGCTTTTGATATGCAAGGTCTATAGTAACCACAATACAATGTGACATCCTCTGCTTGGTGACAGCTTTTCATTTCTGCTGACCACCGTAACAAACAAAGAGCTGATCTGAGGTCCTAAAACTTTGCGTCCTGTCTATATACACACGTAGTGCACGAACAGGACATAACAAAGCCATGGCTGGTTCTGCCTCCTCCAAAGGCAGTGCTTGGAGATTCACCACTTGATCTCTAAAAGGAGTGGTGGGAACTTTGGGCACAAAGCCGGGCCGGGGTCTCAGTGTTACGCTGGATGCAGCCGGCCCGAACTGAAGGCACGATTCATCGACCGAAAATGCATGAATATCCCCTATCCTCTTAACAGAAGCCAAAGCAAGGAGAGTTAAAGTTTTCATTGTAAGAAACTTAACACTCACACTATGCAGAGGCTCGAATGGGGCTTCCTGGAGTGATTTCAGCACCAAGGACAGGTCCCAAGGAGGAATAGAGGGGGGACGCGAAGGATTCAGTCTTCGAGCGCCTCTGAGAAATCTAATGACTAGGTCGTGCTGACCCACTGTTCTACCGTTTACGGGTGAATGGTGAGCTGATATCGCAGCGATATCGACTTTAATAGTGGATGGTGACAGCCTATTCTCCAAGCGACGCTGGAGATATAAAAGCACAACACTAATCGGGCATTCTCGGGGGTTTTCACTTCGGGAAGAACACCAGTCGACAAACAGGTTCCATTTAAGCGCGTAAGCCTGTCTCGTGGACGGCGCTCGCGCAGCAGCAATAGTGTTAGATACCTCTTGCGGTAAATCACTCATATCCTCCGTGCCCCGTCCAGAGACCACACATGGAGGTTCCACAGGTCGGGGCGCGGGTGCCATAATGTGCCCTCTTGTTGAGAAAGAAGGTCCTTCCTCAGGGGAATCTTCCACGGAGGGGCTGTCGCGAGGAGAGAGAGTTCTGGAAACCAGCTCCTGGTTGTCCAATACGGTGCCACCAACAGCACGCTCTCCTCGTCCTCCCGGATTTTGCATAAGGTTTGCGCAATGAGGCTCACCGGAGGGAACGCGTATTTGCGCATGTTTCGCGGCCAGCTGTGTGCCAATGCATCCACGCCGAGCGAGTCGTCGGCTAGTGAATAGAACAGGCGACAATGGGTCGTCTCTGGGGAAGCAAACAGATCTATCTGCGCTTTGCCGAAACGTCTCCAAATTTGCTGAACCGCAATGGGGTGGAGTCGCCATTCGCCGGGACGCGCAGCCCGAGAGAGCGCATCCGCCTCTACATTGAGCGTGCCCGGGATGTAAATGGCACGAAGAGACCTCAAATTCTTCTGACTCCAAGTGAGGAGGTGACGGGCGAGAT
Source organism: Misgurnus anguillicaudatus (assembly GCF_027580225.2). Classification (NCBI taxonomy): domain Eukaryota; kingdom Metazoa; phylum Chordata; class Actinopteri; order Cypriniformes; family Cobitidae; genus Misgurnus; species Misgurnus anguillicaudatus. The sequence goes on from NC_073349.2 coordinate 18,474,357, forward strand.
GCGACAGGTGACGCGAGCGTAAACCGCCTTGACGATTGATGTACGCCACGGTCGCAGTGTTGTCTGTACGAACTAATACATCTTTGCCCCGTAACTCGTTGCTGAAACGGACGAGCGCAAGATATACAGCCCACATTTCCCGGCAGTTTATGTGCCAATGCAGCTGGGGTGTCGTCCAGACCCCCGAAGCCGCAAGCCCATCGTACGTGGCCCCCCACCCCGTGTCTGACGCATCTGTGCATACTATCGCGTGCCTGGAGACCTGTCTCAGAGGCACACCGGCTCGGAGAAACGCACGGTCTGACCACGGAGTGAAAGTGCGACGACACGCAGGTGTAATGATAACACGGTGAATGCCGTGCAACCACGCTCTCCTCGGGACTCGATCGTGAAGCCAACGCTGAAGCGGTCGCATATGAAGCAGTCCGAGCGGAGTTACAGCTGCGGCTGCTGCCATATGCCCCAAAAGCTTCTGAAATTGTTTCAGCGGGACCGCGCTCTTGCTCTTGAATGTATTCAGGCAAGTCAGAATCGACTGTACACGCGCTTCTGTTAGACGAGCTGTCAAATCGATCGAGTCCAGTTCCATACCGAGAAAAGAGATTCTCTGCACGGGGCAAAGCTTGCTCTTTTCCCAGTTGACCCGAAGACCCAAACGAGCGAGGTGTTTTAAAGTTAAATCTCTGTGATCGCACAGCGTCTGACGTGTTTGAGCTATTATTAGCCAATCGTCCAGATACGCGAGAATGCGGACACCTCTCTCTCTCAGGGGTTGTAAAGCCCCCTCCACTACTTTGGTGAATACACGGGGCGACAGAGAGAGCCCGAATGGGAGGACTTTGTACTGGTATGCTCGCCCCTCGAACGCAAAGCGGAGAAACGGCCTGTGTCGGGGGAGAATCGATACGTGAAAGTACGCGTCCTTCAGGTCGATAGATGCGAACCAATCGTTTGGACGAATGCATGGAAATATGCGTTTGGGCGTCAGCATTTTGAACGGCATTCTGTGAAGTGCACGGTTCAGCGAACGCAGGTCCAGGATCGGTCGCAAGCCGCCGCTTTTCTTGGGTACAATAAAGTAAGGGCTGTAAAACCCCGACCTCATCTCGGCTGGAGGGACCGGCTGAATCGCGTCTTTCGCCAATAAGACAGCGATCTCCGCACGGAGGACGTGCGCATCGGCAGCTCTCACCGTAGTGAAACGAACGCCGGAGAATTTGGGGGGACGCCGGGCAAATTGGATCGCATAGCCGAGACGAATCGTGCGTAAAAGCCAACGCGACGGGCTGGGAAGCTGTTCCCACGCCCCCAGATACCGTGCGAGAGGGACTAAAGGCACGATCGGTGTACCCGCGGCGGGCGCAACGGAGGTGATCGCCGGTGTGTGCGTAACGGCCGCACCGACAGCAGTGTTGTGTGTGATAACACTCACCTGAGTCCGTTGCTGGGTGGTTGAGTAAGGGAGGCTCTGCTGAAGACACCTCACACCACTCGATGCACCCTCTGGCGAAGGAGGAGGGAGACGATGGGGTATGAGCCCGTAGCTGTCTCCTACCGGCTGAGAGCGCGGTGGGGTTATGAGCCCGTGCGTCGCTCTCGTTCTCCTCTGATGAGTCGGAGAACGAGGGGGGGTTATGAGCCCTCTCGTATCTCCGGAGCTCATCTGAAGACCTAGAGATGGAAGTGGAATTCGCTCTTTTTGTGGATTTGTGGGTGCCGACTGAAAAGTCGGCGGAACAGAAAAATGAAACAAAAGATTCCCCAACCGGCCCTCCTCCGGTGGGGGGAGTGGTGCCTTCACCATCTCCCGAAGAGCGATCCCCTCCATCTCTAGGTCGCCCGTCTCAGGGCCGCTTTGATCTTCTTTTACCACCCTTTGCAGCGGGCTGAGCGGGCGGGGCGGGCTGCTGACGACCGGTTCCTCGCTTCTTAGAAGAGCCCCGGGGAGGAACGGAGGCGGCCGCCGCAGGACGCCCTCGGCGAGGAGCAGGTTGAGGCGCCGACGTGGATGGGGCAGGCGCAGGACGCTTCCGACGTGGCATGATCTGAGCGATGGCCTCAGTCTGCTTCTTGGCCGCGGAGAATTGCTGGGCAAACTCCTCGACCGTCTCGCCGAACAGGCCGGTCTGGGAAACCGGAGCATTCAGGAGCCGGGTTTTATCAGCGTCCTTCATGTCCGCCAGACACAGCCAGAGATGGCGTTCCTGGACTACCAGGGTAGACATCGCACGCCCGACGGCGCGTGCGGTGACCTTGGTCGCACGAAGCGCCAGATCAGTAGCCGCACGTAGTTCAGAGAACTCCGCCGAGTCGTGACCTCCCGCGTGCAGATCCCTCAGAGCCTTAGCCTGATGGACCTGCAGCAATGCCATGGCATGCAGGGCAGAGGCTGCCTCCCCACAAGCCTTGTAAGCAGCACCGGACAGCGCCGAAGACTGCTTACAGGCCCGTGAGGGGAGAGTAGGCTGGTCCCGCCAGGAGGAAGCGACACCGGCCGGACACAACTGCATCGCGACCGGGCGCTCCACTGACGGGATACCAGTGTACCCCTTGGCATCTCCACCCTCGAGAGAGGTGAGAGGTGAAGGCTGATACGGCCGGTTCCGGGCGGAAAACGGGGTTTTCCACGACCGCGTCAGCTCTTCATGCACCCCGGGGAAGAAAGGCACCGGGGGCGAGGACTGAGAAGCCCTGGCACCCCCGAAGAACCAATCATCGAGGCGGGACGGTTCAGGTGGGGGAGGTTTAGTCCACTCCAAGCCGACCGCCTCCGCCGCCCGAGCGAGCATGGCTGCCATCTCAGGGTCGAACGCAGAAGCCGCAACCTGGCCCGAAGGCGGGAGCGGATCCGGATCGACGTCTGAGGCTGACAACCCCCCCTCCGACGTTACGGTGGATTTCGTCTCTGGTGGAGGCTCGACAGAGCGCGAGGACACTGTAGAACACGGGCCGCTCGTCTCCATCGGGACCTCCGCTGGCAACGGATCAGGGCGCTGGGAGCTACTGGACGAACCAGCAGACCGACCCAGCACCGTTATACGGAGGTCATCCTTCGCCAATCTGGTAGCTGCGCCCTTAGCAGCACCAGACTGGGAAGGCGGGGGCCGTTGCCGGAGGAACGACACCCGTCTCCGCAAATCCGCTATAGTCATGCCCTCACAGATGGGGCATGAACTATCACGCAACGCTGCCTCTGCGTGCTGGAGCCCCAGACACGAGAGACAACGCTTGTGGCCATCCTGGGGGGCGATAAACACACCGCATCCAGAAACGGAGCACGGACGGAAATCCATCTTTAAAAAGACGACCCCGACCGTGACACGAATGAGTGGCTGTCTTTAAAAAGACACAAAGCTCAAACGTGCTGCTCTTTTAGGGAAATCACTCTTTTGTGCGAGCTGGTGAAACACACAGGGAGAGGCAAACGCACTCACTCGAACTCAAGTCCTAAATTAAGAGACAGAGAGAGAGAGAAAGGGGAAAAAAACACTGCGAGCCTCCGCTGAGGTGTCTTTGCCCAACCAACTTCAGCAAGCTGAGACTTTTCTTCCCAGAACAGGATCTACGAAGATCAGTTAGAATAGCTTCTCGTGAGCAGATGTCTGCCGGCTTCGAAGCAATAAAGCTGATTTGGTATTATGCACCTGTGCCTTATATACGCACCTGGCGGGGCGGCGCCGGCATTATGCAAATACCTGCATGCCAAGTTCATTGGCGTTTTTGATAGTTCTCGAAGTAGATAGGTCACCCGCGAAGCGGTTCCCAATTCGTCGGTCACGACGTGACGTCGTAGTGACCGACTGAAAGGGAACACATTATTTAGTAAATTCAACTAAATTTTATCATGTAATTAAAATGTAATTATGTAATAATAATTTTTGGTTGAAACTATTTGCATTATTTTAGTAAATATAAATAACTAGTGGACTAAATCATAGGCTGTATTTCCTTAAAAATATAGTGCATCCACTTTTTTAGGTATATTTTACATGGAATTTGTATGCGTTATGGAATTTTAAGCAATCGCCTAAATTGCTTAAAATTCCATGTAAAACTTACTTAAATAATTGCAATTGCTTAAAATTCCATGTAAAACTTACCTAAAAAATTGCAAGTGCTTAAATTGATTAAAATTCCATGTAACACTTACCTTAAAAATTGCAATTGCCTAAATTGCTTAAAATTAATGTAAAACTTACTTTAAAAAATGCAATTGCTTAAAATTCCACATAAAACTTACTTAAAAATGCATTTGCTTAAATTGCTTACACATTTTCATGTAAAACTTACTTAAAAAAATTGCAATTGCTTAAATTGCTTAAAATTACATGTAAAACTTTCTTAAAAAATTGCAATTGCTTAAATTGCTTAAAATTCTATGTAAAACTTACCTAAAAATTGCAATTGCTTAAATTGCTAAAAAATCCATGTAAAACTTTCTTTAAAAAATGCAATACGTTAAATTGCTTAAAATTCCATGTAAAACTTACCTAAAAATTGCAATTGCTTAAATTGCTAAAAAAAATCCATGTAAAACTTTCTTTAAAAAATGCAATACTTTAAATTGCTTAAAATTCCATGTAAAACTTACTTTAAAAATGGCAATTGCTTAAATTGCTTAAAATTATTTTTAAAACTTAATTTAAAAAGTGCAATTGCTTAAATTGCTTAAAATTCCATGTAAAACTTACTTTAAAAATTGGATGCATAAATGATGCACTGTATTTACTTTTTTTTTTAAGTAAATCCAGCCTATATGTTTTTCAGTGTAAGGTCATGTCAAAGAATTACAATAAAATCAATGAGTGAAATCATACATTGATGCTCCTCATCTCACAATTAGATTATGAAACTTTAGTCTGGATTTTACAGACAGGGTCACATATTTCCTTATAACTTAATGCCAAAATCATGAACAACTCAACAATTCTGTCCGTATTTCACATCATAATTACATAAGTTATTTTCAGGGAGTATTTCTCAAAAGACTGCCTGCTTTCAAAAGGCATCGATTCATAACCAGAAATCACAATCTATAGACATGCAATAAGTTTTTCCTTTGAACCGGCCACCAGTTCATGATTATGGGTTCCAGGCTTCTCCAGGAGTAGCACAGGAGTGAGATGAATATAGCCAGAAAGAGAAAAATCTGAATTATTGCCTTCTCTGGTTCATAAAGTTCAATGTCAACAATCCAAATGGATTTCTCATTCTCCCGTTGGTGATGGTATGTGGTGTGGTTTGACACGGCTTTGTGCAGAGCCCATACCCCCTCCCTTTCCTCAGCCAGCCGTCGTGCCGTCACTCAATCCTTTCTTTCTTACAGTGTTAATAAATGTCAGTGCCGTTACAGATGAGGTGTTTGTTGGGTCTTTGGTGGTAATGTTTTTCTGCTTTTCTAATGTCAGTGCCCCTGTTGGGATGAGGGTAATGGCAGCATAGAGGATCCAGAGGCCTATTGATGTCACTACTGGAAAATGCAGTGGATGTATTTTGGATGATGGTTGGACTCTTAAGTTGCTGATATAAGATTGCAATACAGCTTTATGTTTTATCTAATATGCATAAAAGATTTTATCTAATATGTTTGTGATTTACTCTTTTCTGCATAAAATCATCCTACATAATGTAAATAACATTTTGTGAAAATATAACCTTGATGTCTTTCATATTGACTAAAAAGTAAAATTGAAATCAAACTTTAATGCTCCTTATCTCATAATTAGATGGATTTTATAGACAGGGTCAAATATTGTCATTGTCAGGTGTGTGTAAAAGTTAGATTTAGAAGTAATCTTAATGTATAAATCATTGCAAAAGTTCCTCACTAATAAACCACAGCTTTAAGGTTTGTGTGTGTATGTGTGTGTGCATGAAAGTTAAAAGGGAGTGCATAAAAGTAAAGAAATACACTCAACAAGAACCAAAATATATTAGGGCTACATAACTGTCAAACCTATAATTTGCAACTTCGACTTTGGCATTGCAAGTTCTCACATACCACAGCCGCATTTCTCCTCCATGCTGAGTTCACCCCGAAACATTTCCTCGACAACTGTACGGGATTGTTGAGATCACGCCTAGGTGAGAATATATTGTGGTTGCGGCTGATATACAGTAATGGTCCGGCTTAGCTCAACATTTGTACCAGCTTTTCAGCTCATAACATGGCCTACCCCTCCACATGGCTGCAATAATCTAAGGGCTTTCCCTGACGTCCACAGCAAGGTGCTATATGAAGTGCCTGTGATCATTTTATTACCAGTGTTTGCGTTTCGAGGCATTTCTATTAAGGATATGAAGTGGGATCATTTTTAATAACAAAGGGATGACCATACGTACAATGTGACTATATAGCAAAAAACAGCTTACTTTATCTTTTTCCTACCGCATGCAGATAAGTGTATTAGCGCTTTAACAGAAAAGAAAAAGGTCTGCTGATACTCTAGAAGCCAAATTGCGTCTAAAGGGAAAAAAACGAAAATTTGTAGACATAATTTTCTCAATGTGGGACAGGTTTACAATCTCATGCTGGCAGAATAAATTCCTGAAATAAACTTTCCAGACTCCGGGAGTGAAAACAACTCCCTTTCTTTAGTGAGTGCGACTGGCCTCAGTCTGATATTCATCAGCAGGGATAACCTCTGACCCCTGGAATCATGTGATGCTGAGTGCTGGGGATCCTGCTGTAGCCAGACAGTCTGACTGTGCGGCAGCATCTCTTACTCATTTACATACCCCTCCCAACTCTCTTTCTCCCTCATCCTATGGTAGGAATAAAAATTCGTACTTTAAATATGTGACACTGTCTATAGCTGGGTTTCCATGTCCCCGATTTTATGCGCATCTTGAAGTTTCACATAAGAAACAATTTTTTTTAATTTAATTCAATTCAATTTTATTTATATAGCGCTTTTCACAATAGTTAATTGTTTCAAAGCAGCTTTACATTAATAGAAGCAGTGAAAAGCACAGAAAAACGACAGATAGCACAACATAATACACGATAACATAAGCAGTTAAATTTGCTGCGGCTATGACTCAACATTATAAGCGAGCGTATTACTAATGTAACGTCTAGAAGAGGAAGCTAAGTTAAGCCCAAGAAGGCTGCCTCCCCGGGGTAAAAAAAAACCCTAGGAGAAAAAAAACCCTGGGCTTTTAGCCGAGGAAATAAAAAAAAAATCCTAGGAGGAAAAAACTTTGGGAGATATATACACACACATATAAATGGATAAGGAGATTAAGCAGAGATTAAGCGGGTTCTGCCGGTGATCGTTGGTCAGGCATCAGCTGGGCATCACGTTGAAGGACGGCCAGTAGATCAAAGGTGTGCCGACTTTCACATCTACCGGAACTGGGTCTGTTTGTCTCATTGTCCTCGGGGTCAAGGATGAGACAGGGAGAGAAAAAGAAAATCATATTAGCGTAGGGGCCGTTCACATGTAAAGTGTCACACAGTGATGTGGTTTAAATCAGCTTAGTTCCAGACAGACTAACTATTGCGGCATAATTATATTATCCACAGTTGAGGATTTTGCAAATTGGGGGCCCAATGTGAAGGTATATATGGTAACTAAGGGTCACCTTCCGATCTTTAATGCTGAGTTTACACCAAACACGTTTTGGGCGTCAAAATCGCGTCTACCGCGCCTAGTTTGCCGCTTGAACACTTTGAATGCATTCGCGCGTGTAGAGCGGAGTAGACGCGCGGAAAAAGCAAGCATTTGACGCGCGTCCGAGGCAAAATCCGCTTCTTGTGGGAGGGGCAACTGCTGTGAGTGTCTGTTTGCAAGATGACTGATGTTACTTGTGCATTTATCAAGAGAGTTACCAGTTTGTATTGGGTAACCTTACTATAGGGGGAAAATAAACGGCGCGGGTCGATAAACGTCACGTGACTCAAAAGGGAAATGTGTATTTACAACTTACCAGGTTGCCCAAAGTCCTTACTTACACTCTTCCAACCGAGGTCTTTTTTATTCCTGTCTCCTCTATAGAAATAACAACTTGTGTCATATAGCTTCGAGTGACTGCTTGAGTGAGTGACTCCGGGCGGGGCTGCCACCGCAGCAGCAGGCAGGCTCCTGATTGGTTAACGCGGCGCGAAATTCCGCCAAAGTTCAAATTTTTCAACTCGGGCGTCAGACGCAAATTCACGTGAACCACAAAATGCACAAAAGCACCATTCGCGCGTACCGCGCACAGCGCTCAATTCGCGCCTTTCGCGCGAGCTTCACACGCGAATGAGGCGGAAACGCGCCTTCCGCTCCGCGCCGAACGCCTCTTCCGCGCCGCGGGACCTCCTGACGCGTGTCAACGCGTCTGCACATTGACTTAACATTGAAATCACTCGAGCTTCACGCCTCTACCGCGGTTGGTGTAAACGCACCATAAGAGAAAATGAAACAAGTGATGGAAACGGCAAATTTCAAATAAAAAACAGTTTTTACGCTTGCTTGAGGTGGTTTTTGACTTGATAATGATAATAAATATATAACTTGCCCAATCGTAACTAAATGCAGTCCTGTCTCTATTTTCTAAGCGTGTCTTGTTTTGGTTACTAGGCAATGGGGGCCGGTGACTTCTTTTTTCAAGGGGCGCTCGTTGCGAAGTTCGTCACAACATGTATGTAGCCCGTCATGTGTGTAGTTCCTTTTTTCAAAATATGTGTTTTGCAGGTCGAGAGATCCTGTGTGCATAATGTGTCTTCTCAAAATAAGTGCCTGCCGCAGATGCATCTAAAGGGTTTATGATAAAGAGACGCTCACGTTTGGCGGATGCTCGCATAATCTCATGTAATCAGAGTTTACTGTTAAGGGAGTGTCTTGCGTGTATTTTGTGAACGTGAGCGTCTCTTTTATCATAAACGGTTTTGAGACGTGTGCAGCAGGCACTTATTTTGACACATGATGCACATGGTTCACATGATGCAACAAACACATATTTTGAAAACGCAAGCAACACACATGACACTCTGATCACTTATTTTGAATTTGCGCCCCTCGGATGAGCAGTCACGAGCTGCCACTGTTACTAGGTTATCAATACCAAATCTAATCAAATACATTTTTATTTATAGAGCACTTTTTTAAAAACAAGTATTTACCAAAGTGCTGTACAATAAACATTACATTACATTCAAGAACTAAAATAAAGTATCAAGCAATAAAAACACAACATGGATACCACCATTATTTTTTTTTTCGAACAACTTAATGGAAATGCACTCACGTCGCATTTGGTTGTTTTTCTATTTTTTGCGAACTTAAAAAAAGATTCGCATCACATTTTGATGGAAACCCGTTTTATAAAATCCAGGCTAAAGTCTCATAATCTAAATATATAGCTGCAAGCAGCAATACTGGGTCAAGCCGATCAAAGGCACAAAATGAATCATCATTGGTGATGACTGTTATGATTTTAGATTCAAGTTTGCAGTGGATTTAGGCAAAATAGCCACATTTCTTAAGACTGCTAGGTGGTGTTGCACCAAAACAATGGTTGTTGCCTCAGGTCATGCTTGCCATGACACCCACCAAATTTGGTGTAAATACGATAAGGCGATGCAGAGATATAGCCTCAAATCTCTTGACCACTAGGGGGCACCAAAAGGTTTACAAGTGCATTTAGAACATGTTGCTGATGAACCAAACCAAGTTTCATAACTATAGATGAAAATCAGTCATGTGACCTTTTATGTCATGCTGCCATCTTGAGTACCTACCGAGTACCAGTAGGCTACTGACAAGCATTGGCTAGCTTGCTACGATTTACGTATTTTCTATCTTTTACTGTCTATGATTCTTACGGATACAGTAAAGGGCTACGAAAGACAACATTTCGCACCTCGACTGTCCTAAAAAGAAACGCTACAAAAAAATACCTTGGTTAGGGTGTGATGCCTAAGTTCACATATTTATGTGGGGGGCGCATATACGCCGCACTTTCGCAGCATAAATTGCAGATTTCCGTGCACAAAATATTTTTGTAGCAAAAATCACATATATCTTAGCAGAAAGTAAAAAAAATGTGCATTTACTTCACACAAGCGAACCATGTCCCCTGTTGCCATGGAAACGTTATGAAGTGACGTGACTATGTTACGTGAACATCACTGAAAAGCTGCAAACAGTTTTTGCAAGTTCCCGCAATTTTTGCGCATAAAATTGCATAAATATCCCGCATATTCCATCGCATTTTTTAAGAAAAAGTGCTGCAAGATCAAGGATTTTTGCCCGCAACAATCACAAAAAAACTCTGGAAGGACTGGTTAATCGCAAAAAGCTGGGTTTACACAAACAGGATATAAAACCGAATGCATCACAATTTGGTGATCCCTCAAACAAGGCCATTGCTAAACCTCGTAAAGGGTCTCTTCTCTCCATAAGTAATTTAAAAGAATACTGATCTCTGATCTTGACAGATCATACCACAACATATCACACTGTCAGACAAAAATTGTGAAAAAATGGTCCCTTGCTGTCACTTGGGCAGTACCCTTTCAAAATTACACCTTTGCACGTGCAGTGTTAATATTAGTACCTCAAAGATACATATTATACATATCTGTTTCTAAATGGTACATATTAGTACCTCTTTAAGAAGCTTGAAATAGTTTTTAAAATACATTTTCTGACATTGTACAAAACCCTCAGAGCACCTTAGCAACCACATAGGATGGATGCTATAGAGTACCGTAGGTGGCCTTGATAATTACAGACAATTACCCTAAGAGCACGCATTATACCTGCTATTATAAATACCGAAACTAAACTCTAAATCCTAGACCTGGAATCAGGATTACATTTTAGTTCCACCAATCCACAACCGTCATTATCTCTACTCTGAAGAACAATCGAGCTTGAGATCCTGTTAATTGCATTATCTAGCAAACACTAAGGATTCACTGAACAAACTCTGAAACATTCCACATATATTAGTCATATTACAGCACCGGCGCTGAGAGCTCGGCTGTTTGGAGTTGAGCGTGAGACAACATGTTTGGCTGTCGAGATGTGTTGTGGCTCATGTAATTAGTGCTCGGTGATATAATAGTATGCGGTCACGCCCCCCGGTTGTTCATAAAGCTTTTCAGAAAGAGAGAACAAGTGGAGCATTGGCAATCTGACATCAAGGTCTCGGTCTGGCCAAAAGCCTGGACGCCCCAACTCAGTCTAAGCTGGCCATGACGGCTGGCCGTTGACCAGCGGCCCATATGAACCCACAAGTGGCTCCCAGCTGCAACGGGGCCTAAATGAGCCGCTGTGCTTTACTTGCTCCAGCCCACTCGCCTGGAGTACGTCGGGGGACACGTGTGAGGTACGAATGAACAGGTTTGTCTTTGATGAGAGAGTTTGTTTTTGGTTCTCAGGCGTAGTCTGGGCACTGACGTAGCCTGCGTGGGGGGCACAGCTCAGCAGGCACCTGGGAACTCCGGGATTTAGCTCTCTGTGGACATGTCTAGATACTGTGTCTTTATTTCCAATGGGCAAGAGTCCTGTACTATGCGTTCTGCGAAATGAATGCCGCCCTGTTAGGACTTTCCCTAACGGTGCCGACTGTCCTCTGCCCGTCTGATGTCTGCAGTGCTTGACCTAACACACGTAGTTTAACGTACAAATTAGGGGTGTGATGACATTTCGAATATGGATTTGGTAAAAGAGATGATGCAGATTTTACCTAGCTCGGAGGCATTACATAAGCGTGGCTTTATTCGCTTCGGTTTACATAAATGTTCCCGCATGAACTAATTGACATTGCGACCAACAACGTAGGCGGCATCATTCGCAAACATGCTTCATCAAGCCCCTCGGTTTCCTGGATGCGTACATCATTGCACAAGAGTCTGCTTCTGCTACAACTCAGCTGAAGGGTATAATATTTTTTCACCTATAGAAACACATAAAACATCAATATGCTCTTTATGTTACGTTTACATTTACGCATTTGTCAGAAGCTTTCTATCCAAAGGGTGCATTCAAGGTACATTTTAATTGCTGAACTCAGAGAAAGAAATTTTGTGGAATATTTGTAAGTATTATTTTTACTACTTTGGAAGTCAATGTGAAAACGCGAGGAGCTTTGTTTCGAGGTCCAGTTGGTAACCGCTCAGGCCTGCAACCTGATTAGGTGCACAAAATGGACCTAGAGTCAGACAAAATAAGTGTGCTGCTAATTATGACTTGACTATTACCTGTACTGACAGCAAGAGAATGGGAAGAGAAGGGGGGTGGGTCTAGAACATTCAGTCAAGCAGAAATTTCCCAAACGCCGAGGCTAACACAGGTCAAGTGATTTGGCGCCTCGGGTGTATTAAAGCTATTTACAAGAGGCACGGGGATTTATAGCTCTTCTGCACAGTCTGTTCTTTTATATGACCTGGCACTAGGCGGTCATGCTTTCTGACCTACTCAATCATTATTTCGACCCAATAAATATCTCTTGTTTTATATGTATTTAGGTTGTGTTTAAGAAGGTGAAGGAGTTCTACCAGTGAACGGCCCACGGTAATATAAGTGACACTGTATCTATTTATTCACAATGGACCAACAATGAATGACACAAAAGCGTGCATGAAAACGACACATATATCTTCATACTAGTTGCCATCTTTTAATGATGTCTAAAAATTCAAGATTGCTAGTAAAGCGTTTATTATGCACCGAATAAAAAGTTTATAATAATCTGCTTTAATATGAAAAAACTACACTGTACATACATTTTTTTTTTGGTTTGTGAAATTGATTTATTATTATAATCTATTATTAACATGGCATTATTACCTACTATATGAACTATTATAAACCAATGAATTGAAGTCAGGTAAGCCATAAGCTTTTTGCAGCTTGCTTACACTTCCATCTAGTGGACATACATGATAAAACAGAAAGCATGCAGCTAGAAGGAAACTTCTGCGGCTAAAGTAGGCTACATTTGTTATTGAGATTCAGTTTAGCCTTTTCTTAAAATTTCTCCAAATTACTCGGGTAAGTGCCCTAAAATATGCCAGCATTTCAACATCAAGAGTTCAAGCTGCTAGCAGTGTTGCCATAACAACTCCAGCGGTACAAGTGACACAAGAATAGCAGAAAACATGGACATTGGTTTATTTGAATCTTTGGCTTTGTTTTATGAGCTGTGTGCGTATACTGCGAGCATATTTAGACTTAAATGGTTCTGCAAGTGAAGACAAGAGAGCATTAAGGAGCAGGGCATCAGATCATCTAGTGTTAAGTAAGAAGCTTAAACTTACCTATAGGTATGACATCACATTACCTGTCAAAAGCAGCTGTAGTGAAGTGATTTCTCACAGCTAGTTTACTCCCTCAGAGCAAAGATTATAGAAGCACAAGAGGGGAAACTCTGATTCGTTTTTGGCAACAGCCACTAGATGGCGCTTCAGTAGCGCGGCCGCCATTTTGGAATGAAAATTCTCACAGCCAATTCATTTTCAGCGGATCTCACAGCCAAATCAGAAGCGCAAAAGTAAGTTTTTTAAATTAAAATTTTGTTCACTTGCTACACCTACACGAAACGCTGTATTGTCTTGTATGTATGTGTTGTTGTTGTCAGTTGTGGAATCCAATCATTAAATAGATGCACATTTAAGGTAGTTTTTTTCTTGCTTTATTATGTAATTCTAATTTATGCTATTTTACACATTTACTATTATTATTAGTTACCAACTCTACTAGGTATGAAATATATTTTGTACATATTAATCCCCTGAATCCCGCTTCAAACATGATAATCTTATAGAACATGATGCATTGCTCTGTCTGTTATCCTATAATTGCCACTTTTGGACAGTGGCTGTGTGTGTGTGTGTGTGTGTGTGTGTGTGTGTGTGTGTGTGCGTGCGTGCGTGCGTGCGTGTGTGTGTGTGTTTTTTACACTTTTTTTGTACTTAATCCATTTCGAGCAATTCTGATGTATATGTGTGTATATGTGTATGTATATGGGGCAAAATATGTGTGGATGATTTTATGTCAGTATGTATATATAGCCTATTTAAAAGTAGAAGACTTGCTTAAATATCTGAAAATAAGCTGTAAAAATGAATTAATGATCACTGGTCTGATTGTATGTTATTCTGTGTTATCATCATTCAGTTTAAATTTGATATTGCCATTACTTCTAGTTGACTCCCGAGTCGCTCTCATTCCAAAATGGCGGATTCGTAGGGCTGCTGCTGGGCGCTGTTGTTGCAATGGGACGTTCTATTTACTTTCACTTCTTGTCAATATAAGTTCTTTGCTCAGAGTTGGGATCTCCTGTCGAGACGCAAAATGTTTGACCTAGCAAAAAGTGCCTTTAATTTAGGATATAAAAAATGATGTCCTGACTCCTATCTATAGATAGACAGACATAAATGCTGCATTGATTGCTTTGGCCCGTTGCTGCGATATACCAACAGCGCTTCCATATTTGCCAGGTTGATAATATTGCCTTTCCAGAGAGCAACAGGTTCTGGGCCGAATCTGGCGTACACTGGGCTTAATTCTGGCTCTTTTCCTGTGAAACAGCATTCGGCTGAGTTGTGACGTGAGTCTAGCTAACCAAACGCAAAATGCACCTTTTTGGTTGAGTCCTATAGCTTCAGTTTGGAAAAATAAAAATATATGGCTGAGATCTAGTTGCGTTTTGGTTGGCCGAAGAGTGAAAAACCCAAAAAGAGTTTGAAATAGCAGATCCTATTATTTTAAAACCTATTTATATCAAACCAGATTTACAAATGAGAAAAAACAGTAATTAGTTTTAAAGGCAATTATAACTATGTATAACTTTATTAAAACAAAAAAGACTTACAGTAGAAAATATAATTTTTATGGGCAGTTAAGGCAAAGGAGGAGTCAATGTGCAGTATACAAACAAAGTAATAAATAAATGATTTTAGAATGAAAAAAATAAAGAAATGATTGAGTCGGCACTATAAAACATCAGAAAAAAACATCTTAGAAAAGAGTTTATGGCTGAATGGGTGTTTTGAGTGTAAGTGGTTTTTATTTTCATTCCTTTCAGTTGTCTTTTTTTTCTTGTTTTCAGTTGTCATGTTCTTGTCACATGACCTGCGGTGCGCTTGTGGCATTCTAAAAAATTGAAATGTTTTTAACTCGATGCAGTGTGGACGCGCCTGGAAAAAACGAGTGCCATAATGAGCCTACATTTGAAATAACGAACTTGAACATGCAAAAGACGCACTCAAGAAATGTGAATCACTCCTAAGCAGTTATTTTTATAAGTAAACAAAACTTATTTTGAAGCTTGATGTCAGCCCGATTTTCATTTCCAACTGAAAGGGTTACATCTTACATCAACGTTACATCTGGACATCAGGCCAATGTTGGCTTTTGATGTTAACCCGATGCTATACCTTGACGTCAGGCCGACATTGGGTTCTGATATCAGGTCGGCGTTACATCTGGATGTCAGGCCGATGTTGGGTTTTGATGTTAACCTGACATTACAGCTTGACGTCAGTCTGATGTTGTTTTTTGAGGTCCACAGACGTTATAACTTGATGTCAAGTTGATATTGGGTTTTGAGGTCAACCCAGCGTTACAGCTTAATGTTAGTATTATATTGGTTTTTGACGTCAATCTGACGGTACAGCTTGATGTCAGGCCAACGGTGGATTTTGAAGTCAACTCGACATTACCGCTTGATGTCAGTATGACGTTGGCTTTTGACATCAACCTGCTGTTACATCTGGACGTCAGTCTCACGTTCGTTTGTGAGGTCAACCCAACGTTACATCTTGAAAAACATTGGGTTTTGACATCAGGCCGACGTTACATCTGTACGTCAGGCCAACGTTGGGTTTTGATGTTAACCTTACATTACAGCTTGTAGTCAGAATGACGTTGGTTTTTGACGTCAAACCGATATTACAACTGGACTTCAGGCCAATGTTGTTTTTTGGCATCAACCCAATGTTACATCTGGACGTCAGGCCAACGTTGTTTTTTGACGTCAACATGACATTACATTTGTACATTAGGCCGACGTTACATCTGTACGTCAGGCCGACGTTGGGTTTTGATGTTAACCTGACATTACAGCCTGACGTCGGTATGATGTTGGTTTTTGACGTCAACCCAATATTACATCTGGACCCGATACTACATTTTATGCCAACTTGACGTTACACCTGGACATCAGGCTGACGTTGGGTTCAGATTTTGACGTCAACCCAATGTTACATCTGGAGGTCAGTCCAACGTTAGTTTTTTAAGGCAACCCGGCGGTACAGCATTACATTAGGCTTTGTGGATCCTTGATAAATCTGGCAAGAAGTCTGGCTCTTCAGTCATATAGAAAACAAATGTAATGTAGAACATATAAACAATAAATAATAAATATAAATGTGTTTTATTATGCAGAATTCAGTTTAGATTTAAAAGTGTGCATTTCACTTTAGATTTCCTGCTGTAGATGCACATGTAGTGATTTATGCATGAGGAGGATGATGTGAATTTCAGGTGCGTATGTGGTTTTAATATCACAATTTAAATGAAATTGTTTGCATAACTCAAGACAAGTATGTACTTATAACTATGTAACTACACTAGCATATATATGTAAAGTTGCATGTATGAGACAGTTAACCTGCAGATATTAATGTAGGATATTATTTCAGACTGTTGGCTATGAATCCAGATTTGTAAAAGGGATGAAAGAACAACATCAAGGAAAAATCAGAAAAAAACAGGTATTTTACTTACAGCACAACATTTTACTGTACTTCAGAGACTTCATATTTCAGTTACAGTATTTTATTCTGTCTTAAGGAAAGAGAGAGTCCAGGGACACATGACTCCTCCCTCAGTGTTAGTGAAAACATTCCAGCCAAATGAGAAAGCCAGCGAATTTGAAACCCTGGAAGTCCCTGTTACTGGTCCCTTCTCATTGTGAGCACACACATGAACTCTCCAGATCCAGCTGCTTCACCTCAGCCTCTCAGAGTTCTGAATGTACTTTGATTTTGTGGAGTACCTAAAAGTGTTTCTTGTCCAAAGCTACCATGAAAGCAATCATCTTCTTCATTCTCTTCACCATTTTGACTCCGTGTTTCAGAGGCCAGTACCACTACCAGGGCCTGATGAACTACCTGGAAAACAGGATGATTGCTATGGAGGTAAGAAAAATATGGTTTGTCTAGCCATTGTTTAGCTTTGTTGTCAGCAATCCTGTCAGTGCTTGACTTATTTTCAGGAACATTTAAGGCAGAGTTTTAGCAGAAACTTTTAAATTTGATGAATTTATTTGGAAACACAGAAGGTACGGTGCTTTATAACAATGCTAACCGAACAATTATTAGAATTCATTACTTTCATTAAACTATATGACAGTTGTTGGTAGTGTCTCTAAACGCATATTTTCTTTAAAGTGTAGGTTTACAGAGACACAACTACACTACAGTTACTCACTTACTGTAAAGCAAAACCCCTCAGACATATCAACCACAACACAGCAATGACCATACCGTGTTTTCTTAAACCAAACATCAATGGTATGGCTTAGATAAACAGTTTGAAAGTGTGTGTAATGCATTTTTCGTAGCCGCTGATGTGTTTAATTCATTAATCAACTTTGAAGATTAGATTTTTAATCTTTGTCTTTTTTGTACACTGCCGCAAGCAGAGTAAGCTCAGCATTTTGTAGATAATAAGAGGATTGAGTAAACAATTATTGTCATGATTTAGGAGACACCTCATTAAATTAATGAAATTTATTTAGTCAATCTCCATATTATGGAAAGACAAGTCTGCTTGAGGAGGTTAATAAACAAAAGCTTTAAAT
This sequence comes from Misgurnus anguillicaudatus, assembly GCF_027580225.2. NCBI lineage: Eukaryota > Metazoa > Chordata > Actinopteri > Cypriniformes > Cobitidae > Misgurnus > Misgurnus anguillicaudatus. The sequence goes on from NC_073349.2 coordinate 18,492,162, forward strand.
AGTGTCAATGAATATGGATGGAAATTATATATATATTCAATTTAATTAAGATACAAACAGAAAATACAGGAAATGTGCAAAAAAATAAAAAAAATAATTTTAAGGACTAAAAAAGTCGAACAAGATGGCATGGCCATGGACATGAATAAATTAATCACTTTTTCGTGACTATAACACGACTTTCCATGAGATTATGTGTGTGTGTGTGTGTGTGTGTGTGTGTGTGTGTGTGTGTGTGTGTGTGTGTGTGTGTGTGTGTGTGTGTGTGTGTGTGTGTGTGTGTGTGTGTGTGTGTGTGTGTGTGTGTGTGTGTGTGTAAAACCAGCATCTGACGACCTAAGCATTATTTTTCTGATGAGTGTAAAAGCATAGTTTCTTTCTTCTTTAGAACACAAAGATATTTTGATAAATGATTGTAAACACACAGCTGACGCTACCCATTGACCTCCATAGTAGGAAAAGGAAATACTATGGAAGTCAACTGTGAGCTTACAGTCATTTTTCAAAATATTTTCTTTTGAGTTCAACCGAATTAAAAATGCAAGTTTAAAAGAACAAGAGTGTGTAAATGATGTACTGTAAAACATTAATGTTGGTTCAACTTAAAAAAGTGTTTGTAATGTAATTTTACATCACCTTTTTGAGTTAACTAATATTGTACAGTAATGGACAATATTTTTCAATATTTTACTATGTTCTTACCTCAACTTGAATTATGCATTACCTATCTTTTTCAATGCGTGCACTTTTAATCTTTGTACAGCGCTTCATGAATGTGTTAGCATTTAGCCTAGCCCCATTCATTCCTATGGCTCCAAACAAAAGTTTTATTTTGTGCCACTATACTTACTCGTGTAACTTTAAATAGGGAAAACATGGAAGTGTTTGGTGGCTTCTAAATTCATCCCTGTTTGGAGCCATAGGAATGAATGGGGCTACACTAAATGCTAACACATTCACGAGGCGCTGTACAAAGATTAAAAGTGCACGCATTGAAAAAAGATATGTATGTATTAATTAAAGTTGAGGTAAGAACATAGTAAAATTTAAAAAAACAGTGGTGTTTTCCTTTAAGTTTAATTAACTCAAAATATTAAGGCAGAACAAACACTTACTTTATTAAGCTACAGTGTGATCGAAGTTTCATTTTTGGGTGAACTATCCCTTTAAGCCTTTGACAGATGACAAAAGGCTTAGGAGTCCCCAGATTAAGAGATGGTATGTAATTATACTTAGATAAATTGAAAATACATTAAAAGATTTATGGGAGAAAACTTACAACTTGCCTTTTTTGGGTGACTGTAAATAGTCCCTTACATAATAAAATAAAATCTTATATAACATGTTATAAATCATTGAGACTCCTTCCTTATTGAATCACAGGTAGATTTCTAAATCTTTATGTTAACACTATTTTCAAATGATGAATGAGCTTTCTAATCTCTTTGAGTAAAGAGGCCATCAAACATTCTCTCCAAGCTCCTCAGCATATGCGCCAAACCCTTTTTATAAGCACAGAATGCTCTATTTACCACTGCAATGTCTTTATCCTTGGGCATAAATTTAGTCTAATGAGTCAGTTTGTTATACTTTCAGGAACGTATTGCCCTGTGGCATGAACAAAACAACCGCTACAATGCAGACCTGAGTGAATTTAGGCAGCAATCCACAGATCTGTTAGAGAAGCTGGCCAAGGAGTACAATAAAGTGCGATTGGACATGGAGGGAGCAGGAGCACGGGTGGACCGAGTGGAACGAGAGATGGACTACATCGAAACCAAGAATCCTCCAAAGCCTTGTGTTAAAGCAGCAGACAAAATGGTAGAACAGGACGTGGTTGTCAAAGAGAGGAACAAGGACGAGTTTTTTGAGGTTTCTGGTGAGTAGAGGGAATTGGGTGGTTGATGAAGATGAATCTCAACTTAAATCACAAACTTACTTTCGTGGGCTAAATTTAGTATCTGGTGGGTTGGGAACACTGAATGTGTTTGGAGTTTACTCATGGAAAATCGTGATACTGGAAAAAAGGAAAATTGCTGGTGGTGTGTTTGTGTAGTACAGGCTGAATGACTGTCCTTATACCTGTAGTACCAAGACCTTGGTACCCAGGAAAACCCTGTCAGTAACCCTTACATTTTTTGACTTGTTTTTAATTGATCATTTCTAAGGGTTATCTTAAAAAAAATCTATAAAAAATAAAGCAGATCTGTTTAATATTGCTATGAACTTTATTAACTTTTTCGCTGCCAGCCTTCTTTTGAAAAGTTGCCCGTCAGCATTTTTGTAATTTTTACAAAGGTTTCACAAAATGCATTTCAGGAAAAAATTATTCTATAAATATATAAACATAAAAATATATCAAATAAAATAACAGACCCCCTGCTTTCAAACAAACAATAAACAAAATGCGGAAAAAACGGATTCATCATACCTATTTTTTTTCTCTCTGCTTATAAACTCTTAAATAAGGGTATTTTTCTTAAAAAATAATGAAATTATCAAAAAGCTGAAATAATTGCATTTTTGTGAAGGAATTTTGTTAGAGATCAGATTCAGAACAATTATTAAAACATACACAGAGTTTAAAATTATTTAAAAAATTGGCTTCAATTTTTTTATAAATTGTGTAAGTGCGCCATCTAGTGTGCCTCATCAGGAACATGTTTTTATGCAAATGTTTTCTCTTAAAGGTGCAGTGTGTAAAAGGATCTCTTGACAGAAATGCAAAATAATATACAAAACTAAATTATCAGGGGTGCATTAAGACCTTTCATAATGAATCGTTATGTGTTTATTGCCTTAGAATGAGACGTTTAATCTACATACACAGAGGGTCCCCTTACATGGAAGCCGCCATTTTGTGCAGCCATGTTTCTACAGAAGCCTTTAATGGACAAACCTTTTTACTAAGTTGTCTCCAATGATGACATGTTTGTCCGGTGGCGGCTGCCGTAGCTTCTCTTATGTGTTTCAAAAGCAAGAGGTGAGCAGCGGACTGATCCGTATGTTGCAATTCGGAACCTCACCACTAGATGCCGCTAAAATGTACACACTGCACCTTTAATTGACGAGATAACTCATCAATGGCGGGGAAAGAGTTAATGTTCATCTTGTAAGTAATTTGAAATTTGTTTGATTGACAGTGTGCGTTAACCTTGTATCCAGTATTCGAGCGATGAAGATTCTTAAAAGGCTCGGGAGTCCCAAAGGTGTGTGGACCAAAGATGCCAGGTCAGCAAAAGTCTATGTCTTCAACAGCACGTCTGATAACACCCTATATGAATTCAACTCAGTGCGAGAGCTCTCAGCATCATCAGAAATGTCTAAAAGCAGGCAAATCACCCTGCCGTCTGCCTGGAACGGGACTGGGCATGCAGTATTCGATGGCTTTCTCTACTATATCAGCGAGAGCTCAGAGCTTCGAGTTATTAAATATGACCTTAAAAATGGTACGGTTGCAGACAGCGCAGTTTTTCCCATTGAAGATAACAGCCCGGTGTACAACCTTAATCCAGAGACTCTGGTGGACCTAATAGCAGATGAGGATGGGCTGTGGGCCCTGTATCCTTCTGGGGATACCATAAATCTAGCTAAGATGGACTCCAACTCTCTGGACATAGAGCAGATGTGGGACACGGCATGCCCGAGAAGCAACGCCGAAGCGGCTTTTATTGTCTGCGGCACAGTCTATGTGGTTTATAACACCAAGCCACCGAGTCGCTCACGTGTGCAGTGTGTATTTGATGTGAATGATATGGTAAGCAGCGGCGAAGCCCCTCTGGTTTATTTCCCCAGGCGTTACGGCACTCATTCCAGCCTAAAATACAATCCTGAGGAGCGACAGCTTTATGCCTGGGATGATGGGTACCAAATAATTTATAAGTTAGCGCTGAAGAAGAAGCTGTGGGCAATAATGCCACCTCCCGAAGAATAGAAAGTGTGCTTTTGGAGCCCATAAAGGGCTTTAAAACTCTGGCTATAAAAAAGTTGTTTTCTTCAACTTTATTGGTACACAGAGGTTTTGCTACAGTTGCACATTTTATAACAAAAAATGTATATATGAGACAATATGCAGTTTTCTGATTGTTGACTCAGTGATTGTTGGGAATGGGAATTCACAAAAGCAAATCGATCCTTGAAATGACTGAACCAATGTTTTATTTTGGCATTTTTGAAATACAAGAACCTCTTTAAACATTACAATTTATATTGCAAGTACAAATGATCAATACAAAATTAGAAAGTTGTTCGATTCACAAGGGAGAAGAAACAGGTTGTTAAAACACAGCACACAAGATTTAGCGATGAGGTAAATAACCAGTTTATATTTCTAAACCTTATTGTATATTATTCACTTACAGAAACACACTCTATATTATTTGAGTATTACAACATATTAATATTGTATAAACAGGTAAGACCAAAAAAGTTGTACGTTGTCACAACCATTTCCTCAACAAGTTAACTGGTATTTTCAAAGATTCTGTTAAAATATTAAATCTATTTTACTATATAGAAATATTTAAAACTTAACAATTATCCTGTGAGATGGAGGACATTGTCTAAAACTAGCCCCGAGTGCCATATATGTTTCAAGATATTTCAACACCTCAGCTGGATATGAGTGAAAAGTCATTGTTCTGAAATCTTGAGCTGTATACCCAAGCAGCAGGACTGCTGCCTCAGTTAACAATAAACTTCCTGCATAGAAGATTCACTTTATCGGGACTCATGTCTTGTGACTTTGTGACAGTTGTGCAGTTAAACTGTTTGTCTGTTTGCAATTCTTTACGCTTTGATTTGAAACATGGTATCAAGATATAGCGGGAAGCTCTGTCTAATGCAGTTTGTATATAGAGTTTTATTGTAGGTTTAAAGGGACACTCCACTTTTTATGAAAATATGCTAATTTTCCAGCTCCCCTGGAATTAAACATTTGATTTTTACTGTTTTGGAATCCATTCAGCTGATTTCCGGGTCTGGAGCTGCCACTTTTGGCGTGGCTTGGCATGGTCCATTGAGTCTGATTGGACCATTGGCATCGCGCTCAAAGGTGGCCAAGGAGTTTCGATGTTTTTTCTATTTGAAACTTGACTCTTCTGTAGTTACATCGTGTACTTAGACCGACGAAAAATTAAGAGTTACGATTTTCTAGGCAGATATTGCTATATACTCTTATTCTGGCGTAATAATCAAAGACTTTGCTGCCATAACCCATATCGTAAGCCATATCTGCCTAGAAAAAAGCAACTTTTAATTTTAGTATCTAAGTACACGATGTAACTACAGAAGAGTCAAGTTCCAAATAGGAAAAATATCGAAACTCCCTGGTCACCTTTAGCGCGATGCTAATGGTCCAATCAGATTCAATGGACCACGCCAAGCCATGCCAAAAGTGGCAGCACCAGACTCGGAGATCATCTGAATGCAAAACGGCAAGAGTCAAATGTTCAACTCCAGGGAAGCTGGAAAATTAGCATATTTTCAAAAAAAGTGGACTGTCCCTTTAAAGAGTAACAAGTCCATTCAATTTATATTTCCTTGATGTTGTAAATAGCAATGTAAAACAAAATGACAGTAGGCAGTAAATCAGACAAAGATTATTTCCAAATCAGAAAAATAAATAAAATATGGTTATAAAAGCAACTTAATTGTTGAATTTTGCTCAAAAAGTAGCATTAATGATTATTTTACCTGCATTGTCCAGCTCTAAATGATATAAATTTTATTCCTGAACAAGATTGCATCGTGTTCATTTTGGAAATGATCATTTATATATTAAAGGGGCCATGGCACAAGACTTTTTTAAGATGTCAAATAAATCTTTGGTGTCCCCAGAGCACATATGTGAAGTTTTAGCTCAAAATACTATATAAATAATTTATTATAGCATGTTAAAATTGACACTTTGTTGGTGTGAGCAAAAATGTGCCGTTTTGGGTGTGTCCTTTAAAATGCAAATGAGCTGATGAAATTCAAACACTTATCACAATGATGGTGGTTTGTTGCAATTAAAACTCAATTGTGCAATTAACACTGGGGCTCCCAATCATAGCACTTGCATGGAAAAAGTCAGATTTTCATGCCATGGCCCCTTTAAGGATTTTTGTTAACTCACAATATTTTCTACGTTACAGCTGTTCTGGATATAGACTGTATGTACTTGCACTTGTATGTATTTCCTCACATCATTTGTCATAAACAAAATATGATTGATTGGTGTCCAATAAAACAAACCATATAAAACCTACTAGAAGAATACTTTTAAATAGCTCATAATTTTTTGATGCAATATCAACCCTGCTCTTGTCATATAGTGCGGGGGGGAAATGCAGGCATATAATCCTTACCCTAGACATTTTCCAGCAAAATATGGAACATTTTGACAGTCCAATTAAACTCACAATAAAAGATGTCAACTGAATGAGATGTTAACATAAGACGTTTAAAATGGAACGTTGGGAGGGTTCAAAGAGTAATTGAATCTATTAAATGCAATGCTACTTTTCTGCTTCACCTCCTTAAAAAGCAAACCGAAAAACTCATTAACCAAGACAGATGTTTTAACTCTTACATCAAATGCCCAGTTTTGTACTCCTGGTATACACATGAATATTCATGTAATCAAATAGATTTCCTCAGCTACATATGAAGTGTTTTTGTGTGTTTTTACATGTAAACCATCTCTGTTTTCTCGTGATTCTTGTGCTCTGAGAAAATGTAGTCTCTTTTTCACATATAACATTTATACAACATCAATAAACTGCTATTTTTTTATATTCTTCATACCTTCACGCAGTTTATATTCATACAAGGATTTTAAAGATAAAATGTTCATAGCTTAGCAGATAACAAATGAGGAGTTCAGATGCAAAACCCTTTAAGTGCATCTGCATGTTTTTTTGTAACTGAACCTTTTTTTTATCAGGCTCTTATGTTTTTCTCACAGTAGTGGCAATGAAAATGCTATAAGTCAGTTATTGAAATGCCTTATTCATTTCATTGGAAATTTGTCTTTTGCTGCAAAGTGCATGCAAGCTTTTTTGGCAAAAACCTCCTCTTCTAAAAAAAATTCACTTCTTTGGGCAAGACATAGTAAACAATTGCAAAATCACTACATATGCAACTAGAATCATTACAAATGATGAATGTAAAAATGAATAAACTGAACCACACATTAGGGGGCTGTGATCCATGTCACTGCCACATACGGGTTGTATTTAGGTCCAAGTACTCACAAGGGACCCAAATTTAAATGTGACCCATGGTCGTTTTGCTTGTTGCTTTCGTTCATCCAATTCATCTTTCGTGCACTTTTTCATTTAGCGGATTCTGCCAACAAAGCCGAATTTCTGAATGGCCCATGGCCGTGATTAAGTGGATTTGAAGCGAAGGTATTTGATGAACAAGTGGCGAGAGCATTCGGTCAATCTCATTGTTGATGGAGTTGGCATTTAGCGCCTTTTGCATCTGAGCTCCTCAAATCTCTTCATTTGCTTTCCCACATAAGACAATATTTTTCTCTTTCAACCTCTAATTTACCTTCATCATTCTGCCCACATTCTCAAAACCTCAGTCTCCCAAGTCGATTGGTCCTGCTTTCAAAATCTAAGATCTGAGCAGCCGCATCCGCAAAGATCTGCAGTGTTGTGTGGAAAGTTCTACTGCACACAGACTGAATACAGGACACCACAGTCACATTTCAATCTGGGGAAGAAACATTTCTGCTGACGATACCAAACTATTCTAGGAACACAACGTTGGCTTTGTAGAGTATTCTACGGTAGATATAGAAGTAGTTTGCACAACACCCCCAGGAGCCGACTGAAGATCTTGTGGACTGCCTGGAACATTCTGAACACGAGGAACAATGGGCAAAGATGACAGGGTCTGATCTTAGATCAGGGTTATCAGGAAGCATCCAGATGCAACCCGTGGGGAAAAGTGGATAACAGGAGTATATTTCTCTCTCTTTCTTTTCCTCGGACAGACAGACAGACATCGGCAAGAGAGTGAAGATGCCGAGGCTGTGGGTTTACATCTGGCTCTGATCAAGGGCTGGCAGGAGGTTTGGGGGAGGGACAAGACCCCTGACTGTCAAAACTGGCCGTCCTAGTTTTCCACTGTAAGAGAAGACACATGAAAAAACAATCAATGAGAGCATACAGTAGAGTATAGAGCACCGAGGAAATAAAACTGCCACACTACATATAGTTCAGTAACTTTTAACTTTTCACCAAACCAGATAATATTTCAGTGTGTAAATTCAAATCAACACTGAAATATTCTACTCATGCATTATTTATCACATTACAAGTCTAAAGAAGCGGCTTGAGGGTGTTTAATATTTCCAAAGAGATTGGCATCCCATCCGGTCTTAAATGGATTCTATGCAGTTTGCATTTGAAAAGAAACCTGATTCAGTAAGTTTATTACATCTTATCCTCGCCAATATTTTTGCTCAGGATTTTGAACTGAATTTGTGTGGGTGACATACCTCTTTTTCAGACTTCTTGTGCTCCAGAAGGGGGTGCCAGTGTGCAATGGGTTTACGGGGGTATGCCAGCATCTCGTTCCAGTGGTCCCTACCCAAACCTTCAGCACCACTCCCCAAACGGCACACACCAATTATTTCGTTATGGCCCACTCTAGACAGTGAAAATAAATAATGTTACCCAAGGTAAATAGAAACTATCTGAAGATTTATAAACAGAACGCTATATTACCACTAATCCCATATATAAAACATAAACCCAGGACTTAAATATCTCATTACAATCATCCATTCGTGCACTTTTTTCCAGAAATAAATATAATGTGTTTATCTGCTCATTTGTACACTGCTGTATTTCTTTCGATAATGAGCTTTGATGATAAGGACTACGTGACCTAATCAGCTCGTCTCGGTTTGTTTGTGCTTGATTGTGTGACACACTTCTCCAAACTCTATGTGCATGTTTGTAATTCAAAGGGAGGTTTTTAAAGTGCCACAGGGAAAACATATCAATATACATTTACTGTTTGTTAGTGGCACTGATCTTTAGATGAGTACTCTATATGAACCCACAAAGGAGAATTGTGTAGCTTCGAGTCTTTCATCTAAAGCTGTTTGTTCTTCACCTTTATAAACAGATTGACAAAAATGGATTTAGACTGCTTCAGACTGCTGAATATAATACACGCAGGGTTTCCTACCAGCCAACCACCTGTTGAGAGGTGAACAGTGAATGTTCAGACACCTGACCTTTTTCGAATCTCTACTTTAAGGAACAATTCTCCCAAAAATACTCTCATGTCATCTCAAACCCATATTATTTTCTTCTGAGGAACATAGAAGCAGACATTCTTTTTCAAGAAAATACCTCCAAAAATAACCTTTTGTGCATTTTAAGCTATAGTATTAGCAAAAGATTTTTTTAAGAATCAACACTAACACATTTAAATGAAATCAGAGAAAGCTGACTGTGTTACATACAGATCATAGTCCATGACAGAGATGTATAAGCTGACTTGGTCCATACTCTCAGGAGGGATGTCAAAGATAATGGCCTCATTATATGTGGGGTTCAAAGTATTTTTCTTTGTGGTAGTCTTCTTCTTTTTCAGACGTCTTCCGTCACAAATGAGGGAAACTTTGACATAGGGATCTGTTTAGACAAAACACTTGTATCAATACATTTCAATTTATTATAAAGTTATATTAAATTAATTATACATTTTCTTAAACTCTTTCTTATTTTAGCATTCACTAATAATAAATGTGAATTAATGAATCCCCTAACAAAAGCTTAAAAATTATGCTATAATTTATTTTCTGAATTGAATGCTGGTTATTTTAATTGATCCAAGTTAATAATCAGTGTGAATAGAAGGGCGTTGAGATTCAGTGTTTTAATGAAATGCCTTTAAAGTTGATTCTAACATACTGATTTCCATCGTTCCCCATCATTGCAAGATTTGTCTGATCTGTTATGCTTAGCATTACTAAGCCATGAACCACATCCAGCTCAGGCAGAATAAATCAGATGAGAAGTACTTGTTCTGACATCAAATTTGCTTGAGGCAATTCATAATAGATATTATCCAGCGCGTGCGAATTCAATTTCACTACAAATGAAAAACGTTTACTGGGCGCATAAAAGTAAAAAATGGATGGTGCGTGAAATATCATTAAGGAATAACCATGACAGTGGGAGATATTTTGCTATTGGAGCTTAAAATTGTCTCCTGTCTCACGATTGAAATGCTGTTTTTTTACTTTCTGGATACCTTGGAAACTGAGAAGTTTAAATTAAACCCATACAGAAAAATCTGTAATAAAAAACATGCAAAAGATTGGACTTAACATACAGTATAACAGTATGAGAAAGCAAAGCGGTTTTCCAGAAGCAGTAAAAAATATATCTCTTATTGACGTCTTAAACAAATGCAACAAAATGTATAATTAGTTAACATTTGTAAACATTTTGGTACGAGTATTTATCATGACCATTTTCTTTATTTTTTTCTTTTAACTAAACATTTGTTTTGTACACCTCTGCCTATAAAACACTCTTTGCAAGTCCAATAAAGTGTTTAACTATCCCATCTCTGCAAATCAGCATCTTTGCAAAAGCAGCTTTGCACATTGAGAGAATTCAGCCTAATTTTAAAGGAATGTGTATGTAAGTTGGCTAATTCATTAAAGCAAATTGTACAAAAACATACAATTACACTGAGAAAAAAATATTCATTCAATTTACTTAATTTTTTAAAGGTAAGTGGTTGAAATCAATTTATTTAAGCTACATTTAAACAAAAGTTTTGATAAATTGATTGCACCTACTTACATTAAAAAATTGAGTAAATTGAATAAATCATTTTTTTCAGTGTATTTGAAAATAGCAATAATAAATCCCCACCCCTAACCCCAACGTTATGGATTAATATGAAATACTACGAATTAGCCAACTTGTAAATTACCTACAGTACGAATTGCCATGGGATTGTGTTAAAAAATTACAAAATGCACTTTCGACCTTGTTAAAAAATAAACTGACCCTTTTGAATGATACTTCAACGCTCGGCTTTGTATTTAAATGCTACGAGGCGGCACAATGTTAAATGACAGAAATGTACCTGAGTATCCTGTGATGTCCATGGCCTTGAGGTTCCTGCACTTGATGACCGTGAGTGTTAGTCTGCCTGCCGTAGGCAGATAGCAGAGCGAGAACATGATCTCACCAAGATCCACACTCTCCTGTTAGACACACAAAAGTAAATGTAACAACATAATGGCCCACTCTTTTATAAAGGTCAGCTATTCAATGCATGAACTTCTGAGAAAACAGTGTAAAAAAATAATGGTGCAGTGATGTTTCAGACAAATACAACATTGCACCATCTATAAACAGAAAGTTCTGGTAATTAGGATCAGATATTACACAGACAGAAAACGATCCACCAGATCCGTGCCAAAGTCGGCAGTTCTGTTGCGGATCCGGAGTGTCTGCTGCCTGGGTATAAATGCTATAGCTGGCAGTATTAAAAATATGGTACAGTGACAACTATTAAAAAGTACAGTGGGGTCCACATAAATAATCAGGGATTTGGGTTTAACCTGGAAATAAAGAGTTTTATCATTCAGTAATACTGACAAAAATTTAGTGAGGGAAATTAAGTTGAGGTCACCAGTGAAATATGTTGGCAATGCATCATATTGCTTTATAAGCTCCAACTAAAGCTAAGCAGGGTTGAGCCTGGCCACTACTAGGAAGCAGGGGCGTCATGCATCAATTTAAGGGGGCACAATGTTCACAGTTCAAAGAAATGTGTGCGTACACAAACATTAAAAAAATATATTATAGAGCTTTCAGTCTTTTCCATGGCACTCTCATTTCTAGCAATCTGAGCCCCCCTTACTTCATATAAAAAACTCCAAAATAAAGGTGTTGACTAACTTTCATATCAAATACTTACTGTAGCCTATATTAAATAATTCAATCAGAATAATGACATATTTGCTCCATATTTACATCTGAAATGGCATTTTTGGTTTGTTTACGTTCTGTTTAATTACTTGTTTAATTGTGCAATTAATGCATTTGCACAACAACTGCGTTTTGCTATAATTAATGTAATTTAAATCCTAACGTATATAAACAATAAAAGTAACATAAGCAGTCACCTGATCTATTTTAATGCTCGATAATGATAAAAAAAACCCGTTTATATTAAATTATTAGAGAAACGCATTTTTGTTTAAAATTTTACCTCATATGTGAGCATGTAACAACCTTGGCGTTGTACCAAGACATCTACTTATATATATAACGTCGAGACTGTCACATTTTAAACCATATATTTTCTATACACCGAGGGTTAACTGCACATTACCATACTGGGGTTTGGAAATGCGTTTCTGACGACGTTTTAATTCTTCAGATAGCAAAATGCAGCAGCAAGGATCCCGCGCGCTAAGATGCTGATGACGTTTGGGAATGCGCAGTTGCATTTGCAGCACATGCCGCCTACAATTACATGCAACACCAGACGAATTCTGAAATGTGAGAAGAATTAATCATATATGTTTATATTAAACAGATAAAAAGGCAAGTAACAGATTACCGGACGTTTCTTTGATTTCAAGATTGCATGCAAAATCCGATAGGCTCAAAATTGGATTGGGCATGCATGACGGATCTGCTTGGATGAGAGACCAGATTCCTACTGTTAGTGTTGCTAAAAGTGTTCACTTTGTGCTAAAAGTGGAGCGCTGTCATAAACGCAAATGTGGACATACCAATTACCAGGACATTTGGAAAAATATATATTTTATGTAAGTTCTTACTTAAACTTACTACTGTATGTAGAAAATACAATTTGTAATTAAAAGGAAAATAAAAAATGAAAAAGCTATCGGCATTTTTAGTGTTTTTATACACTTGGATCTTATACTACAGTGCTGAAAATCATAATGAAGAATTTAGCAATTTTGTGTCAATTAAAATAGAATGTCACTTCAAATTTTATAGATTTGTTTCTAGCAAGCTGAGCTTTGATGTGCACGATTCATGCTGGCTTCTATCACTGTGTCAGCTTTGCGTGTGGAGGGAGAAGATTGGAGACATGATCAAAACTTTAATTACAAGAATACAAAGAAGTAAACAGGCAGACAGGGATGAAGACACACCAAATATGACTATACTGTACATGAATGAGAACGAACAACCACTGTAGAAAACAGGCAAGCTTAAAAGATGATGGTGGCTGACAAGTAAAGATGACACGAGTCCTGAGACAAGTAAGGGAGGATGGATGATGATAGGAAATGGAGCTTTTTTGAAGACAGCGGGAAACAAACAAACCAAGGAAAGAACAGACAGAGATTGTGACACACGGACGCATCAGTGTCAATAAAGTATTAGCAGCCATTTACCTTCGTGTCTGCACAAGGGCTGAACAGAGAAAAATTGCCAATTGGATGTCAGTAATTTTACTGATGTGCCAAAGGCTACTTAGTGTTGACAGAAGTTATTCATTGGTATTTGACAATGTGGTTTGGCATTTGTACTGTGAAGGTCGGGTTTAATAAGCCTATGACTCAATATTGAGGTCTAAGGAAGTGCAGTTTGGACATATATACTGTAGCAACAGTGACCAATTAGCTGTTACGATTGTCTATGTCGTGCTATTCTCCAGGATGCCACTCCAGCAACCCGTTAATTAAACATCAGCTCTGCTAAACATTTCAGGCTTTCCACCAGGGGCCAAGCTATTGCATGTGACCCGTCATTTTATTACAGCTAATTTAATAACGCAGCATGTGATTTTTCTATTCAAAAATACTGAAAACTTCAAGTTATTTGACTCAAAATCGTCCTCCAAATACCAATTTTTATGTATAGTAAAATTGACCAAATACGCCATAGTTACTGATATATGCAACTGCTCATCAGATGCAAATGTAAATGACTTACACTCACAAAAATGCTGGGTTATTTTCAAAAAGGGTCAAACCCAACACATCAGGTTGTTATTTAACCATGCTGGCCAGGTTGGAACACATTATTTTTTCCTCAATTGTCATTTTGGGGAGGGGGGGTGATTCAACCCAACAGCTGGGTTCATCACTTTTCGACCCAACATTTTTTAGAGTGTGCTTTAAATAAGACCCTAAAATTGAAAATCCTGGCAAACAGACACATTAAAGGAAGATGAAAGCCATTCATTAAGACAGTGACAGTTGTATACTTCAAGACTGCCAACTTTGAGAAAAAGTTCTCATGGTGCTGGAATTTATCCTCTCAACAGTATTAGTTGTGGTGTAAATATGAATCACTTTAAATGAGCTCAGTAAGCCTCGGTCTGATGGACATATCCCATGACTCTAGTTTTTGTGGCTTAATGTCTCTCTAGCCCTCTAAGGTGATTATTTGCAGGTTGCTGTTCAGTATTACACATAAGAGACTTTTTAAAGCAGATTGATGGATGGGCACAATTCCAGACTTGGCTGTAAAACAACTGTAAACAAGTCACAATAAAGTATTTGTAAAAACATGTGAACTTCATGGATACTGAACGAATGCCTTCTAAAAAATAATTTAACCTATCCTGGTTGTTTCAGTCCAAAATGTTGGGTTGCTTTAACTAATTGTTAGGTCATATATAAACATTTCCTCAGTGTTACTTTTCGACACAACGCTGGGTTGAAAATAACCCAGCATCTTTTGGAGTGTTTGTTATTGAATTATACCAAATTTTACAATCTAATTAATTTATGACAAGGAAAATTTTGTTAATAAATAATAATTAAAGGAAAACACCACCGTTTTTTATATTATACCATGTTCTTACCTCAACTCAGACAAATGAATACATCCCTATCTTTTTTCAATGCGCGCACTCAATCTTTGTACAGCGCCTCGCAAATGTGTTAGCATTTGGCCTAGCCCCATTCATTCCTTAGGATCCAAACAGGGATGAATTTAAAAGTCACCAAAAACTTCCATGTTTTCCCGAGTGTGACTACTCATGTCAGTCTTTAAAATCAGGAAAACCTGGAAGGGTTTGGTGGCTTCTAAATTCATCACTGTTTGGATCCTAAGGAATGAATTGGGCTGGGTTAAATGCTAACACATTTATGAGGCGCTGTACAAAGACTAAGTGCACACATTGAAGGTATGTATAAATTTGTCTAATGCTGCGTCCGAAACCGCCTACTTCCATACTATATAGTAAGTGAAAAGCAGTAGGCGAGGCGAGTAGTATGTTCGAATACATATTATTCGAAAAACAGTATGCAAAAAGGACCCGGATGACTTACTGCTTCCGGTTAGATTTTGCAGTGTGCATACGATGGACACTTCACTATCCCATGATGCCCCGGGAGAGGAGTTATCCAACGAAGAAGACAATGCGTAGGCTGAATTCGGCTGGAATGACATGACGTGATGACGACGTATGTCACGTGATGTAGCAACATAGTGGATGTAGTACGTCCGAACGTTATTCATACTACCGGGATTCATTCTATACAGTACCTACTGTTTTAACGGTAAGTAAGTAGGTACTTCATCTCATTCAGTACCTACTGTGTAGTATGCGGTTTCGGACGCAGCCTAAGTTGAGGTAAGAACATAGTAAAATATTGAAAAATTGTGGCGTTTTCCTTTAAATAATTACAGTCAAGCAATCAAGGTTGAAAAATAAGACTTTTTGTGAGATAAGTGTGTGGTCACTCCTATTCGTCTTTGCTTTTAAGAAAAGAAAGGTCAAGCCGTGACATACCGATTTTCTACTGGTCACATCTCTTCATCTGATACAAATTAGCAAGACAGAGTTCACCAGACTTGAACTTTGGTACGCAGCGAAATATCTTCATACAAGCCTGCGCTTCCAGTCTGACACATTCGCTTGGTTATGAATAGAAGGCAATGGAACGAAAAGTGTATCTATACCTGTACTGGGACTAATTCGACTGTATTGTCCAATGTGCTGTAAAAAAATATATTCTCTGAACAGCCCAAATGTTTGTCTGATTTAGTGGCTAATTGATTTTTAATGTCTTTCTCTGTTCGTTAATATTCTCTGGAATGTGTCTTCCGGCATTAAACTAATTTTAATAGTTGTGAGCAGATGATAAGTGAGATAAATTTAGTGCTTTTGTTCAAATGTCCAGCCGGCTCCCTGCCATGAGAGCAATAAGCACAGGTTTATTGAATTGCTCCTGCGAGGTTAGCTTTAGAAAGAAGTGCAGTCGTCAACTAACCTCCGATGACCTCAATACCTATTTTGGAGGTTAAGCGCGTCGATTAATATTGCGGTCTTGAGGCACGTTTTGATTGACACCAACTCTTATTAGTACCCATCACAAAAAAACGCAATTACTTCAACCATTAAACAAACGTGCCTGTGTCTGTCAACCTCATGTGTGAATTACCAACTTATCTCTGTGTTAATGAGACTAGATCCCTGAACACTCATTCATTTTGCTTAGACGCAGGTGTATAACCCAGAAAGAGTGAAAATTGGGATGGCATTTACACAGACTATGTTGATAACCCAACAAGGAATTCATGTAGCTCAGCAGGCACTATAAAGCTAATGGCTGTGTTGTTTATGATATAATTCAATGGATTTCCTTATCTCCACCAAACACAAACTGTCTGACCAATCCAAAATCAGGAGTACTTGCTGGGGTTTCATTAAATCACCCTTTATCTTACTAACCAACCTTAAGTGATGTGTCAGAGATGTTGCTGATGCACAATGCTTATCACCCCTTTCCCATAACTATTATACCACAAGTATACTTCACAGTAAAGAAAGCAGAGTATTCTTACAGAGGTAGCATACTGAATGTCTTTCCAGATGGACGTCTCTCTTGAGAGATCAGACACTTCAAACAGATTGTCCAGTATGACCTCTCCGATCATATCGTGCCGTGAAAATCGGTCAAAGTCAAAAACACTCAGATGGAGTTTCCTGACAGCCAGCTCATCGTAGGTAACAGGAAACTGGAAGGATTCATCGAATGTGGGGTTGAGCGTTTTACGATGCACCCGAGTCTGGAATTTCTGTTTCCTGTCTGGCAGCAGGTAGATCTTTACGTAAGGGTCAGAGCTGCCACAAAGATCCTTGGCTGGTAGATCAAAAGCCTTGAGTATCTTAACAAGTAACATCTCATTCTCGTAGTCGTACCGGAGTGAAAAATTAATCTTCCCACAGTTTTTGCCACTTTCACCGTTGCTGGAGTCTTCGTTCTTTGTGCCGATCTGCTTGTAGAGTTCGGGATTGATGCGACCTATGCTGGTTGGTTGTTCGTCCACTTCGTAGTCGTCCCCGAGGTCCAGACTGCTTACCTGCATCTGACGGGGCAGGTGACGTTTGAATGAACTGTGTCTGATGACATAAGGTAAAGAAGAGAAAGAGTAACAATAAAGGAGTTGAGTAATGTATAATTTGTTATGTAATTTTTATCCTCTAAGGTAGCTCCAGTACTACAATGAATGGGTTTGAATGAATTTAATGAATTAATTCAACCACACTTTACTTAATATTAATAAAAGCACCATTTCCCAGCTGAGCTAAGCTAAGGTGAAATGTTAATAACTTGAAATCTGTGAAAAGGCCTCCAAGAGCAGGCAAACACTGAAACTAAATTAGACAGGACTCCCTAATAGGCGAATATGACATGACAAATATATAATTGGAGTACCTTGCCATAATGAAGTGTGCTGAAATTAATCAGCATGCGTGACACTTTAGTTGCATCCAGGGACTATTTTAAACAGTTAAACATTAAACAAACACCCCGAAGTGACACAGAAATAATCTAAGGCGTACAAAAACAAAGTAGACTTAGATGAAAGACTTCACAGCCTTCTGAAATGTATGCATCATCAGCAATATAACTTGAAAATGCAGCTTCTCTTGTTGTTTTGTAATGTTCCTGAGAGACTTAGGATGAGTTAGATATGATTAATTATGTCTTTAGAGACCTTTCTTAATGGAAGAATCACTGTTCTGTCACGTCCACAATGCTTATAGGAGAAAGCACACAGATCCAATTATGCGGGAATCCGGGTACGACTTTAAATGAGTTATGACTGTGTGTATGTGTGTATGGATGTATTCAGAGATGTTTGGCTCGGTCTGCATGCCTTCAGGTGTATAGACTTCTGCATGTTACTGATACCATATATTGCTTTGGATAAAAACGTCTGCTTAATGCATAAATGTGCTGTAAATGTGTAAGTCCATATTTTAAATGTGTTGTTTAAGTTTAAACTAAACACAAAATCTCATTGAAGGCGCGAGATGGTTGTGCTGGGAATAACATGGATTATTAGGATTACAAATTTACAGTCCATGCCAGATCATTTAAAAGATACAAATCCATGGTGAATGAGAAAAATTCTGACATGAATTCATATTCTGTTTTTAACATGTTTGTCTCCGACTTTTGGACTCCACTGTAAATGACTGCAGGCACAGGATGCTCATGCAAGCATAAGGGACCTACTTGAATATTTATAAAAACTACATGTTTGTGTATGAGCTTTATGATGTGCATTCCTGGATGCTGTTTTGGACCTGTTACCTGGTGGATGACGCCGGTTCGGTGGTCTGTCTTTGCATGCGCTGCGTACGCCTCAAAAAGTGCTCCCTCATGGAGCGCTGCACCTCAGCAGGGATGTCTGGAGATGTTTGGCTTATTTTAACAGCTGCCTCCAGGAAGCCCATTGATGCCAAAGGATATTTTTCCTTCTCAGTCGCCATGGCGACCTCGGACGGCTGAGGACTCTGCGAAAGAGATGGTAGCTGAAGCGAAGGGCAGTCTTCGGGGGCGAGGGCTGCTGAACTCGATGAGAGCGTTTTGTTCCTCCAAGGAACCCAGCAAAGCTTCCAGGAGACAAATGTGGTAAGCAACAGCAGTGCCAAGCCACACGCTATTATCACGCCAATGGGAACGCCAACAGTGATGTCTAAAGCCAGCCGGAAGTAATGGGCCACACGATATGGACAAACAGATGGCCACAACAGTGAGACAGACAGAAGGGAAAGTGCATTAAGTACAAAAAGGGTCAAATGAGTAACGATCTCTATGTATAGGTGAGACCGGGGCTAGTTGTCACAAGAGGAAGTATCTGAGACAAAACTCAATGTGTGTTTTAGTACAGTGTTGGGTGTGATACATTACTAATTAATTAACTACTGTAACTAAATAGCTTTTTTTAAAGTCATTTAATTACTGTAATTGCATTAAAGTATCTTTAAACAATTTTGTATTAAACAATATTAAATAAATTATATATAAATAATATTAATATATAAAAATAAATATTTAAAAAATCTAAATTTATGAGGATTTTATTTGAGTTGAAAATTCATTAGAAACTGCACAAAAATTTAAAATCCAACGTTTATAGTTTGTTACTGGTAATAATTAAGGAAATTTTGGTAAGGTTGACACAGATTTAATATAATACATTTAATTTAAGAAATTATTAATGAGTATATTGATATTATTCCTTCTAGCGATTAGCAAATGAAATTAACATAATAAAACTACACTGCTATATTTCTTCAAAATATTTAAGTACATCGAACTGACATTAAAAAGTACCCTAATGTGAATTATGTTCACTCGTGACAACTAGCCCCAGTCTCCCTGCATTAACAGTATCTCATTTATATGACTTTAAAGTTGTTTTACAGCAATACTGTATAAATCAGAGACCACTTGTGGGCCTAAATATGCAAAACCATAAAATAACATCATGCCCACACATACTCACAATCACAGAGTGCAGAAATGACGAAAAAGTAATTAAAGTTATGGTGGATATTGTGTCACTATGGGCTATAATCTCTTTCCAACAGAACAATGCTAGCGGATGACGCCGTAGTCTTATCAAGGGCTCTCACTGAGAAGTTTTCCATCCATGAATGACTCTTATGCATGTAGGCGGAAGGGAAGCTCAATCTCATTTCTTCACGATTACAGAGAGTTTGCTTGTAATAGAGCGAATGGATTGGAGAAGCTCGCAGACTGCTGACAAGCACCGTGTAAACATTAATTTAAAATTAAAGGGTAGGGCGGTGAGAGATGCGCCATATTTTGTGGAAGCTCTATAGAAATATAGGTTCTATAGGTGCAGTAATATTGAGCCGGCAATATTCACTTTTATTCTCATCTCACATTAAAAAAAATACTGATTGTATTATTTTTCAAGCGGTTGTACAAATCCTCTCCACCCACAGCTTTGACTGGTTTGATTTATTGGAAATAATGCATGCTGTGATCTCCTTGGGCTCCCAGAGAAGTGTACAATGTGTCCTTGCTCAAACGAAATATAAATCTCTACTAACAGTTCACATAGCTTGGGGCCGAATTTAATTTAGAGTCTTTTGGGGCTTTTGTTCTTCATACAGCTCCTCATTCCTTAAAGCATTTATTATTAATTGACTGTTTTAAGCGCACAACATTATGTAAAGATGGTATTCATAGTTAAATTCCAGAAGGAACAGGAATGATAAATACAAAGATGGACACATTTATAGTTATAGCTGTTCATAGCCAAACATGTCTTGTGTATTTTAAATGATTTAATTTATGACTGGTTTATGACAAAGCCAGATGGAAAAGTAAGTTTGGTACTACAGTACAATACTTTCAGAAATGAGTATCAGAATCATCAGTAAAGTACACTGTAAAAATTCTTTGTTGCACTTAAATTTTTAAGTTAAATCAACTTGAAATTACAATTAATTTGACTAGAAAGGAGTTGCTATAAATTATAAAAATAAAGTTGTATAAAATAAATTAAGCTAATTCAACTTTATTTGAACTCCACGTAGCCCTTAAGGGGACATGGAGAAAAACTTAAATAAAGGTTAGTTTAGCGTGCGCACGTGAAACTACCGCATTTATTTTCGCGTGCGCACGTGAAACTATTGCGCGTCACGTGAAACTATCGCGTGTTCACGTGAAACTATCGCGTGTTCACGTGAAAGTATCATGTGTGCACATAAAGGTTTCGCGTGAGCACATGAAAGTTTCACATGAGCACAGGAAACTAAACTTTACATTTTTTTACTCCAATATCACCTTAACCAACCACAGTGGCCGCAACACATGCTCCTGTCTTCCATAAACGTATTTGGCTGGCTAGGTTATTTGCATAAGGTGATCTGATTGGCTGATGCATGCGTTGTCGCTTGAAAAGTTGAGAAATGTTCAACTTCTACCGCGAGCAACTGACGGATCCACAATTCATTTTGGCAATGCATGACGTCACCCATTAAAAGTGAATGGAAAGCGTTAATGGGTACGCCCCGTGTGAATGCATTGTTGCAACACAGAATTCTTCACAGTGTATTTGCATTTTAAAAAGTAGCAGCATGAAGTAATAACAACTTGGTTATCCAAGTCAATTCAACCTACTATTTTAAGTTTTGAATTGTGATAAGTTAATATTACAACGTTATAAAAACAAGATGAAATTGTTTAGTTAACATAAAAATATATTTTGATTTGATATCATTTTTTACAGTGACTGTTTTTATTTTTATGTGAATAAGCTGTCAAAGGCTCTGAATTCTGTAAACTGCTTTCTTTAAAGTGGCCATTTAAAAGGCTTAGGGTTTATCCTGGTTGGGTATGAAATTTCTAGGTCCAGGGATTTATGTGTGCACAGGATTTTCACATCCACACCCTGCCACAGCTTGTGTTTTGTCATCTGAAACGATTTGTGTGTTGACTTTTGATCTTTATTAAGATTGGTTAGCACTCGCAGCTGGACAGTGCTGATAATGTCAAGCAGATATGGCAGATTCATTAAGGGATTAAACAATGTATTTGTGATTTATTACTGCATGTCAAAAATTACCGGTAGTAGCATATTTACAGCGCCAAAACTGATACCGGAATCTGGAATGTGGCCATAGCCCAATGCAAATGTTTATGGTATGGACACAGTATGCAAACTGGACACAAATTATGATTTGTATGTAATCAGCGTATAGACAGGAGCAATAAGACGCGAACCAGTGAAGCAGCATGAACACAGAGGTTGTCCTGCACTCAGTTATATACGGGTAATTAATTTAAACTGCGTGACACTGTGACTCCCCATAGACCTGGTTGCAAACCAGCTTGATATTCAGCAGAGTGCTGCTTATAACACTCACTTAATGAGCCGTACACATAATGGTTCACAAATGCAATCAGTCAATCAACAGAAGCTTTTCCTAGGGCACAAGTTCAATTTCCATACAAATTTAGATGCTAAATTGTACACCGCAAAAAAGATGATTTTTTTCAGCTGAAATCATGGGAATTTGAACATATTGTACGAATTGGCTATTGAAGCAAATCGTACAAATATGTATGATTATTATATATAAAATGAAAAAAAATGAAAGTCCAGCCCTAACCACAACATCATGCATGTAATGTGATTGTGTTGGAATTTTACTTAGAATTTGTACATGTTTGTACTAGAAAACAACACAAAAATACTAAAGTGCACA
Organism: Misgurnus anguillicaudatus; assembly: GCF_027580225.2. Lineage (NCBI taxonomy): Eukaryota > Metazoa > Chordata > Actinopteri > Cypriniformes > Cobitidae > Misgurnus > Misgurnus anguillicaudatus. The sequence continues at coordinate 18,514,680 of NC_073349.2, forward strand.
TTTTCATTGCTAAAACAGTTTGTGTATTTGGTATAATACAATGTGTTCGCGTGGTTTATGGCTCAAAAAACACATTATTTTCCACATATCGTGCATTTTTGTAGCTCCAGATATATGTCTTCCTAAAACGCACTGATTTTGTACAAAACTCATAGATGTGAAAAGCGCTTTGTCCCTGATTGGCCAGCTAATCTTTACGTTGTGATTGGCCTGAATACCTCTGACGTCAACGCTTCTTACCATGTTTGAAAGATTCACTCACAATGCAATGCTAACAGGAGTTAATTATGAAAATGTCGGTCTTTACTACATCACCAATCCCCGATAGTAAACTGTAGCCTACAATCCGTGTGTTTGTTGTAGTCCAAGAAAAGAGATTTACGTTGGAGGTGATAACTCGTGTCGTGTCATCGTTTACTTTGAGGTATGTACCTTTTGCATATCTTTGACATGTACGTATACACAGTGTTGGGGTAACGCATTACAAGTAACGCACATTATGTAATAATATTACTTTTCTGAAGTAACGAGTAAAGTAACGCATTACTTTATAAATGTACATTAATATTTTAATTACTTTTTAAAAAAAAGTAATGCGAGTTACTTTTCAGTTTAATTAATTCAATTTAAAAATAAAAAAATGTCTTGAATTACACTGAACATATTAACATAGAATTACGCACTCTGTGCGCCTGAGCGGGAACAGTTTAAGTCAGAAACGGAGATCGCAGGCCAGAGCTTGACATTTTTGCGATCATAAAAAACACCAGCAAGGCCTGAAAGAGATCAAGCCTTAGCCAAGTAAGAAAAAGTAACTCAAAAGTAACGCAAAAGTAACGTAAGCATTACTTTCCATGAAAAGAACTTTAAAAAAGTAACGCAATTAGTTACTTTTTTGGGGAGTAACTTAATATTGTGATGCATTACTTTTAAAAGTAACTTTTCCCCAACACTGGTAATACACACTTACACACCAAAGAAAATGTAAAAACGTGAATCGGACAATAGGTGCCTTTTTAAAGCAAAATGACTTTTAGGAGTATTAGGTCTTGTTTTCTAAAAAGTTTATGCTTAAAAAAAGAAAAAATGCCAGTGGGTAAGGGAATTAAACTTTGAAGTTCATTAAAAAAATTTATTAAATTGAAACTTGAATTAAGTTTATTAATCTTACCCCACTGACCAATACTAATTCTTGTTTCAAGCATAATCTCACCTCACATTTTTATGAAAACAAGACTTAATATATGATGTCAAATGTTGATTTAATGACTAAAAATCAAGTCTGCGCACACACTGGATGACATCACATCTTGTTTAAAAAGCGAGTCGAAATGTTAATAGTTTATGGCTATGTTGTTATTTACTCTGCATAGCTATTTATTTCAAACTACCAACGGTGTGACATTTTTAAAGCAATCATCAAAATAAATAAATAAATGTTGTTTCAGCCTTTGCATGCATAATAAATTAATTTTGCCGAATTCATTTCACACCTGTATCCAACTTATAAGCCTCTTTTGGCGCTTATATAGTGAAATTTTCCAGCCAAGTGCTGCAGGAGCAGAGAGGAGAACATTCTGTCCTATGAGATAGCACATGAAGGGGGGGGGGGGGGTTGATAATTTCCCCTCCCCTCCTCAGGCACAGGGTTCAACGGGGTTGGGCCATGGCTGGAGCACATGAGTAATATCAAGAGGCCCACAAATTCAATTAAGACTTGTTTTGAAACCGAGTCAGAGCGCCAACCGGGGCCCGGGGGCTCTCCGTTCAAATGTCTTCAAATGTAACCTGGTTTCCATGGAAACCAAGCCATAAGACGCAACTGTCAGCTCTCATCATCTAATTCTGGGCAAAAACAAAGAGCTTTGTTGTGTCTTCAAAGGACATTGGGATATAAGCGGGGGCAATTTTAGAAGGGTCATGTGTCTTGATGTGGTTAGTAATACAGCAACTACTAAAGTCCATTTATTAATTACATAGAAAATGGTTATCATTTGTCCACATACAAAGGATGATCACAGAGGAATACAGTGACATTGTGTGTTAACTCAATTATATACTCTGTCTTGCACCCACACATCTCCGTGCCAGCTGATATTTTCAGGACAATTGGAGGCGCACTGATAAGAACTGGCATCACAATGAGAAGCCACCATTAGGGAGAGCACAGACGTGTTTTTATATCATGCCTTTGAACTAAATCACTGTTCCCATGTGAACGCTAAGGGTTATTGATAGGGGATGTATGGCAAAAATCTTATGAAATGTTTAAAGGACATGTGGTGCTAGCTTCAAAGACCAGCTTGGATGATTTCGACTATTATTGGGTGAAAATGCACCGTATGGCTCTTGCAGAAGTGAGGTCATGATTGGTTATAACTCCTGAGGATGTATGCAAATAAGATCTACAGTAGCCCCTGAAAGAGCTAAACCTTGCAGTGGTTTTTAGTGCAATATCAATTAACTTGGCTTGAATACATTAAATTGAGTTGTAAAGAAGAACATAATGTGAATTTGCCAATTGTAAATTGCTTGTATGATCAAAGCCAAATACTGCATTGCATCTCAATGCTCTTAAAAAAAGACCATTACTACGATAAACCAGTAAATGTGAACTGCATGGAGCTACATGAAAGCCCGAGCATTGGAAGGAAGGGAGATTTTCCCTCATATCTGCACGGAAGGAACATATTGGCTCTGCAAGTAAATCTCCTCGCCACATCCGGGCCATTTTTAGATCACTCTATTTCACAGCTCCTTCTCCTCTCCTTCTCCAATCCCCTAATTCCCCAATTCTCAGACTGCTGAAGCAATAGCAAACAAAGCCGGGGTTCTCAAACTGAAGGACTACCGGGACCAATACAGAATTCATGCGCTAAGACTTAGGGAGATAAACAGCCTCTTATAGGGCTTTAGGCACATATTCACTGTAACAACATCAGATGCACCTATGGAGCATGTCCTTAGGAGTAACATATAACTGTTTTTCCCCCAGAAGATTTGGAGAAATTAGTTTTTCCATGTAGGCGAAATTGTTCTGGGAAACCTCCTTCTAGGTACATGCGCTTAGAGTATATGAGACTTTAAAGTAAACCCAAGGGTGTAAGCCGAGTCTATTTAAAATATAATCAAAACATTCTCAGATCTTCACAGACGTGGTTTCTTTAAAGTTAACGATAATTCAAACACTAAACGATGTCCACAGAAACTTATTTAAAGGGTGTATAGACCTAAACAGCCAGAGCTAATAATTTTATTCAGCAGACAGTAAAAATATGAGGGAATTTATACTTTAATAAAACATCTTAATAACCAAAAATAATTTTTCTTCAAGCAGTTTGAATTATGGAGCAAAGTATCTAACTTAGATAAGCAAACAGAAATAGTAACCATATGTGTGCCTATGCTTGCTCATTTATAGTGATAATTACATACAAGCAGAGAGATCACATAGATTTGCTGTTAAGGATAAGACCACTCAAGTCTCGAGGCCAAAGTCATTAGTTTTTAAAAGGTCACCAAAGTAACAGGTAATGTTCTTTTCTCGTATTGCAATAAAACGACTAAATTTGATCCAGCATGCTAAACAGTTTTGTCTTTAAAATAGGGCTGTCTGCTTTCCACTTACAATGGTGATTGCAATTTTGTTCCAGTCACATTACATTTAAATTCGGCAGACGCTTAAATCCAAAGCGCTTTACAAGGTGCATTCAAGGTATACATTTTTTATAAGTATTCGTTCCCTCGGTATTAAACCCATGACCTTTTGCACTGCTAACACAATGCTCAACCACTGTGCTATCCAAGAGCACATACAGTATACAGTAAAAGTATTACTACATTTTGATAAATATTTGAATTAAAAATCTGGTTCGATGCGAAATGTGAAGTAATTAGGGTGTTCTGCATGCTTTTTTAGTTAAAGAGCACCAATTGCCCGATTTATGTTTTTACATTTCCTTTGGTGTGTAAGTGTGTGTTAGTACATGTTAACGATATGCAAAAGGTACAAACCCCAAAGTAAACGATGACGTGAGTTATCGTCTCCAACGTAAATCTCTTTTCTTGAACTACAACAAACACACGGATTATAGGCAACAGTTTACTTCCTGGGATTTGTGATGTAGACAAGACCGACATTATCATAATTCCTCCCGCTTGTACTCAAATCCTGTTAGTTAACTCATGTTAGCATTGCATTGTGACCGAATCTTTCAAACATGGTAAGGAGCGTCACATTTCCGGCTGACGTCAGAGGTATTCAGGCCAATCACAACGTACAGATTAGCTGGCCAATCAGGGACAGTTTTGTACAAAAACGTGCGTTTCAGAAAATCTGGAGCTACAAAAATGTACGGTATGTGGAAAATAATGTGTTTTTGTTAACATAAACCATGCGAACACAGTGTATTATACCAAATACATAAAATAATAAACAAATTTGGACTGATGCAAAAAAGCATAATATATGTAAAGTGATCGGCTGATCCTGAGCACAATCGTCTTGCACGAGTTTCTATATATAATTTTTCGTGTGCGTTGCACGGCTTCTTTTTCATTTTATTTTATGTATTGTTTTCCCATTGTTTTTTCCTATTTTCTTACCATTATCGCTTGGCGCTGGGGTTAGAATCACTTTCTGTTACATTTTTAGACATCCTAACCCAAACCCCAACTCTAATCCCAACTCCAGGCGAGAATATTGTTAAAAACGGAAGAAAACATGTAGAAACCAATACATAAAAGTACATCCTAACACAAACCCCAAATTTAACCCCATCCCCAAGCGACAATGATTTAAAAATAGCAACAACATAAAAGGAGAAAACAATACATAAAATGACACGAAAAAGAAAGTCGTGCCACAGACACGAAAAACTATTTATAGAAATTTGTGCGAGTGGCACGAAAAATACATTTGTGCTCAAGGCACGTAAACAAGCTGAAATTCGCACCATGGACACAAATAAATTGATCAAATTTTGCATGACTATAACACGACTTTCCATGAAATCATCTTGCAAGTGATAGACCCATTTTTACATACCGGAAAATATGTGACTCAAGCTACTCCAGGCTAAAATCTCAAAATCTAATTCTGAGATTAGGAGCATCAAAGTTTCATTTCAAAGTGATTTCACATTGATTTCAATCTTTGACAATCAATGACCTTGCTCAGTCAATATTAAAGATATCAAGACTATATTTTCACAGAATGTTCTTTACATTATGTAGAATGATTTTATGTATATCTACATAGTAAATCTAAAAATCTAAAAAAACGACTGGGTTTTAAACAGGGTCACATGATTTAATGAATCATCATTTTACTATTACTCAGGTGCACAATGGTATGATATTTTAAGTGAAGCGCAATGTTAATCACTAGACTTCTCCTATATCCTTATAGCAAACCCAGTTGATCTGTTTGCCCTCTATACCTGCATGTCTCACAGGATGGTTCACTGGTTTTAACAACAGACTACATGCACAGACACACACTATTAGATTTATGCTCTTTTCTGTTCTCAGTATAGATTTGACACAGCGTGATTGTCTCAAGTGTTTATCGATCTGAATCTATCACACAGACCTCTCTGCAGAAACACTGATGCTGTGTTCCCTCACATTCAATTTCTGTTAGCACAAACATGCCTTCATCAGGTACAAGCCCAGTGTTTCTTGTATGTAAATGCGCAGAGCCTCCTTTGATAAGCTAAACTACGGAATTTACTGTAGTAAAACCATGGGTCATTTGAAGTTGCCATGGTTTTACTACAAATAAAACCTAAAACTAGGTTACATATCAGAATATAAAAATATCAAAAATGATCTCAAGCGTCACTTGGGCAGTACACTTTTAAAAGGTAACCGTTACCATTCAGGTACTGTATACATTTGATACAATTTGTAGCCTACCCCTGAGGTGCTATGCACTCTTTGCACACTTTGGTACCAATATGTACAGTACATCTGAGGTACTAATTATGTTTTAAAACGCTATACCGCCCCAGTGACAGCAATGGACCATTTTTTTTGACAGTTAAAACATGGTATCCTAGCATACTTAAAGGAATATTCCATTTTCTTTCATCCAAAATGTTGATGTCTTTCTTTTTCAGTCGAGAAGAAATTATGTTTTTTTAGGAACACATTGCAGGATTTTTCTCATTTTAATGGACTTTAATAGACACCAACAATTAAAACTTAACTCAACACGTAACAGTTTTTTTCAACTGTGTTTCAAAGGACTATAAACAATCCCAAACGAGGCATAAGTGTCTTATCTAGCAAAACGATTGTCATTTTTGACAAGAAAAATAAAAAAACTTTTCGTCTAGGTCCGGTCCAGCGCGACCTAACGTAAATGCGTAGTGACTTAGGGAGGTCACGTGTTACATATATAAAACGCACATTTGCGGATTATTGTAAACAATAAACTGACACAAAGACATTAATTAGTATCAGTTGACATACAACAACGTAGGAACGGTCCTCTTTCAACACACTTGTAAATACTGGGGCGGAGTTTCGCGTTCGTCTTCTGGGACCTCTTGACGTCATGACGTATTGCGTGGGGTCACCTGACTCATCACGACCAGATCTAGACGAGAAGTTGTGCTTTAAAAGTGTATATTTGTTCTTTTTCTTGTCAAAAATGACAATCGTTTTGCTAGATAAGACACTTATGCCTCGTTTGGAATTGTTTATAGTCCTTTGAAACTCAGTTGAAAAAAACTGTTACTTGTTGAGTTAAGTGTTAATTGTTGGTGTCTATTAAAGTCCATTTAAATGAGAAAAATCCTGCAATGTTTTCCTGAAAAAACATAATTTCTTCTCGACTGAACAAAGAAACATTTTGGATGACATGGTGGTGAGTAAATTATCTGGATTTTTCTTTTCAGAAAATTGAATATTCCTTTAAGTTACTAACAACACAACACTAGTGGCAATGGCAACTTTATTTATATAACACAAATGTGTTTTCAATTCTGTTTTAAAAACTTGTACAGCCCTGCTGAAAAAAAAACAGCATCAAACCAGCATGGACCAGCATGGGAATTATGCTGGTCTATGCTGGTTTGATGCTGGTTTAGCTGGTGTTCACTAGCAAACTAGCTCCAAAACACAATGCTGGTCTTGCTAGTATGCTGTTTTTTTGAGCAGGGAGTAGCTGAGTCTTGTATATGTTTTGGCAAAAAGTTTCATAATTTTGGTGCTGCAATAGCAAAAACACAATCCTCTTCCCCTAGATGTATCATGGTTCTTTCATGTGTCCATTTTTAGTAAGTTCTAATTTGCTGATCTCAAAGTTCGCCCAGACTGATGCTCAGATAGATCAGAAAGATAAGCCGGTGCATGTAAGGATTTGTACACTAATAACAGAATTTTAAAATCAATCCTGTAATATGACTGGGAGCCAGTGAAAAGAGATCAGTATGGGTGTAATATGTTCCTGCTTCTTGATACCCAGTAAGATATTCAGTCTGATAGCTGATTTTTGAACTTTTTGCAAGATCGAAACAGATGTCTGACTTATTCCTTTATATAAAGCATTACAATAGTCGAGCCTTGAAGAAATGAACTGCAATTTCAAGGCCTTTAAACGTCAAGCATGATTTCATAGACTTCACAACAAATATACTATTTTACTGGTTCCATAAGTATTTAAACATATACAGTACAGTACTGTGCAAAAGTCAAAAGGCCACCATCACCAGCTTTGTTGTTTTAGTAAAGTTTTAATGTCCATCCATATTTATTTTTCACTCTTTTATCTTATTTTTCGGTCTATAAGCCGCGTTTTTTTTTTGGGCTGGTGCTGCGTCTTATAGTCAGGTGTGCCTTGTAAGTCAGTATGAATTAATTTTGACATTTATGAGGCAAGGGACAACATTACTGTCTATAGCCGCGAGAGTCCTCCATATGCTGCTTCTGTATTTAAGTAATTCAATAGGTTTAGTAATGTGGAATGACAAGTATGCGAACTTCACGCTAGTTGGCTTGTTCGGTTAATTTAGCCTATTCAACATTCCAGGTAAGTTCTGTATGCTATGGTTTATCGTTTAAATAACTGATAATATTACTTTAACATAGAGATATCTATTCAGCCTGCTGTTCTGTCGCTATTGTTTAGTCGAATAACTTTCCTTTCCAGATTAAATGTCTGTTCTTCGGCTTGGATTTTGTGAAATAAATTCCTAAATAAACGCGATGTATAGTCCACTGTGACTTATACGAAATGTTATTTCATCTTAATGACACATTTTTTAAAGATGCGGCTTATACTCCGGTGCGGCTTATAGTCTTGAAAGTAAAGTAGAAAAGCTTTTGGGTAAAATTAACCAGTCAGTCAGAGGCTGTGGGTGGGGCTTTATCAGTGTGATGTCACATTAACAAAAATATCAAAACAGCATGTCTAACGAGACTGCTTTGGTTTAACAGAAATTAAAAAAGAAGAGAGTGAATTGTTTTTTTTTTTCATTTTATGTTGTTGTGTTCGCACACACGTATGTCCAAACACCTTCTAAAAGTGTATTTTGCATAATAAGTGCCATTTTAGTGCCGATTAGCTGTTTTTAATTTTTTACTTTGTTCTTATTTGTTGTTGTTGTTAATTAACATGCTGGAACACTCCATGTGCTCACACCTGTAAAGGTGTTTACATTGTGATGAAATCACTTACATATCCCTTGACAAACACAAGTGCAAGGAGACACATTTCAGATGTATGATTTAACTAGGTAAAAATGATATTATGTCTCCTCTAAACCACTTTTGAAACTCAATACCATGTGCAAACAGGCCTTTGAACTAATTAAAATGTTGTTTACTTGTCCTTGCTAACACATATTTTAGGCTTCTAATCAGGCAATAAATAAAACACTTGAAAAAAGCTAATTTAGCCAATGGCCACATTTAGGAATCCACCTTCTTGGGATTAGATTTAAAGCGTGAGCGGAAATTAAATAAGTAATAGGTATTGACGCACCTGAATGCAACTCTTATTCCTGAATTTGATGTTGGTTTTAGATCATGTAAAGATATCTACAGAACTAAAACCTAATACAGAATAAACATAAGGGATCTCAAAGCTCCAGAGATGCGCATGGTGTCTCATGCGTCTGTTCTAAGCTCTTGTGTTTGTTTCTGGCTCTCTACCAAAAACATTACAGCAGGCAATCCACTGAGAATACTACACTCGTTAATCAGAATATCAACAGTTGATACACATCATTCCCAGATGAAACATGAAAAACATACACTGTAATCCTCCAAAAGTCAACAAATGGGTTACATTGCAGTTTACGCTCAATGTTTGTTCCAGGTCTTAGCACACATTTACATTTAAAACAAGCAGAAATTAATTATGATGGTAAATTTATTCCTGGCTGATATCTAAAAAAAAACCTGTTTATTTTTAGAACTTCACACCCACTTGCATATTTATACCATACCAGCACAAAACAAACTGAATGGAAAAACAGATGAACTGGAGGTGGGAGGAAATGAAACATCAATAGAGGTTTTGAATGTTCTGCATTAATATACTGGCTGTGTGCAAAACAGTCTCATTAATGGACACCACTAAAACATTGCTCAGCTAACATATTAAACTCACTTTTGTCATGATTCACAGAGAACGGGACCCAAGTGCAAAGTAAAGGTGAACTCAAACGGGGTTTATTAACAAAAAGCCCACGTTGGGCAAAACAGAAAACGGAAAACAAAGACCAGATAATTAACAAGACAATACACTTGACTAGACTAACAAGACTTGGCTATGAACACTCTCAAATACACTAAGACGTAACTGACAAACCAAAACGATCCAGCACAGGACAGAACACACTGGGGCCTTAAATAGGAGAAGCTAAACAAGATAACAAGGGAAGATCAGGTGAGGGGAGTTAACCAATAATGAATAATTAACGAGGGAACAAGGGGGCGGGGCAGAGACAAGACACAGCAGCACAAAGCAAAGGCCACGTGCTACTACACAAAACATGGGTACCGCCATGATCCTGCCACAGGACCATGAACAACTATGAATAACTATGACAGACTGGCAGGACCATGACAGTTACCCCCCTTAAAGGAACGCCTCCAGGCTTTCCTCAAAGGGGTACACAAGACAATGGACAAGACAAGACTATAATACTGTGGCAGTGGCCGGGCAGACGGCTGTGACTGTGGCAGTGGCCGGGCAGTCGGCTGTGACTGTGGCAGTGGCCGGGCAGTCGGCTGTGACTGTGGCAGTGGCCGGGCAGACGGCTGTGACTGTGGCAGTGGCCGGGCAGACGGCTTTGGCTGAAGGCGGCAGATCTCCTAAAGCAGCCTGTCAATAAGTGTCCATGACGAGTCCACCGATACCTGCTGGGTCCTTGACTGGCTGGATCATTCTGTCAAGATTCACAGAGGTAAAGGTAAAGGTGAAATTTCTTTAACGGGGTTTAAAAACGTTCTACATCGTGGAGTACGGCTGCCAGATGTGAGCAGGATACGCATGCTGGAAGCACACAGAAAAAGAACGTTTGTTGAAGAGCCTGAAATTGAAGGAAACCCCGAAAAGGTTGAAACAACTGAGGGCCACAAACCCAACCCTGCCAAAGGTCAGCCGCTTTGAACATGTTGGTGATGACAGTGATGCTGATGAAAACACTGACGACAGTTGGCCAGATTTCCTGGATGAGGACATTGTCAATGCACTGCAAAATTTTCATGGAGAAATGGATACTTTGGACTGAGTGCGAAGAAGCATTCCTTCAGTTACTGAGTGACGTCCCCCTTCGATCCCTGCCCGTGCTCCGTTTCAATGGTGTGAATGATACAATAAACTGAACAAAAGACAGGATTTACACAGGACTATACTAATTAGACTAAACTACAAAAACCAACAACAAGCAACCGGACTCAGGCTACATTTACACATAGCCGGGTATTTTGAGAAACAAATACTTTCCCGCCTCCGTTTTCAACATCGTGCACACAACATCGTTTTCAAAAAAACTTTCCATTTACATCAACCCGCATAAATACGCCGTTGAGCGGCATAATAACTATGCCAAACCTGTGGGAGGCAGTGTAGGAAGGGGAATACAGCCATGCAAGCCAATCAAAATCGTCAGAATCGACACCAACGAAGAACACGAGCGACTTCCTGTTCCTTTCATAACAGCAAACATGGGCTGAATCCCAAACCGCCTACTTCCATACTATATAGTACGCAAAGTAGCGCTTTTACTAGGGATGCACCGAATCCAGATTTTTTAGGTTCGGCCGAATCCCGAATACACCGTTTAAGATTCGGCCGAATCCGAAACCGAATACCGAATCCTACTCGCATCCTTATTCCATTAACACAGTAAAACACATGAAGTAAACAACGTCCACAGCAATGTATTTTTTCATTTTATTTAATTTTAACTGTACATTATGCCAGGATGACAAGTTGGAAAAACTATTTTGACAATAACCATAAGCCTATGCATAATGAAAGCGATGCTTTGCGACAGGCTCGTTTTTCCAATAAGCAAACAGCTCCACGCTGAAAACTATATTTAACTTTGAGTGAGAAGCTCCGCTCGTCAATGTCAGTTTTCAACCGGCCGTCCAATTACAGTGGAGGAGGGGCGGGACATTACCACAGCAACAACCGGCTCACAGCTGAAGCGTCACAGCTACCAAGCGCTCGGCTGAACAACAGCTGGCATTTGACGTCCTCAAGGCGTTTTCAGCCGTGTTTAAAAGTTTTGGTGTGTCCAGCCCCTAAGGCTCACCGAAAGAAAAAGCTAATCTCCACGTCAGCACCCGATGTGTGTAATCAACTGCCGCGTGACGTCGACCAGCGTAGCGCAAGCCTAGGGTTCGGTTCGGTGGAAAAAAATCTAGGATTCGGCCGAACCCGAACCCCGTCAAAAAGCCCAGTATTCGGTCGAATCCGAATCCGAATCCTGGATTCGGTGCATCCCTACTTTTTACATACTATATAGTATGGAAGTAGGCGGTTTGGGATTCAGCCATAATAAACCTGATTGATCAGTAGCCAAACAAACTGTAAGGGCGCTCTCATGACGTTAAACATTTTCTGGCGCAAAATGTGACGTTTAAGAACCTATAACCCCGTTTCTCCCAGTTGACACGGCAACACATAACCGGGGTAATCAGAAATATCCACATTGGCCGGAGGTTTTAGAAATAATCGTTTTCTGTAATAAAAACGCGGTTTTCGTGTAAATGACAGGCCAAACCGCAGGGAAATATATGCGTCTTTCCTTCGTGTAAACGGGGTATTAGGCTAAACTAAACAGACTTTAAATACTCACACTGACAGGACATAATGGACCAGTACAAGACACCAAACACAAGGACTTTAAATAGGGAAAACTTAATGACACACACCTGAAAAGAATCATGAGTAAGGGATCGGGGAAAAAGTGACAAGACCTGGGAAATGCGTGGTCAGAATAAACCAATACTAAAACCACGCATCTCCCACATAAAACATTGTACTGTCAGGATCCTGCCTGATTCCTGTTTGTATTTAGATCTAGTTTAGCATGGCAGGGTTCTGACAGTACAGTGTCCCATGTGGGAGATGCGTGGTTTTAGTATTGGCTTATTCTGACCACGCATTTCTCAGGTCTCGTTACTTTTTCCCCGATCCCCTACTCTAATTCTTTTCAGGTGTGTGTCATTAAGTTTTCCCTATTTAAAGTCCTTGTGTTTGGTGTCTTGTACTGGTCCGTTTTGTCCTGTCAGTGTGAGTATTTGAAGTCTGTTTAGTTTAGCCTATGGCCAGTTGCTTGTTATTGTTTTTTGTAGTTTAGTCTAATTAGTATAGTCCTGTGTAAATCCTGTCTTTTGTTCAGTTTATTGTTTGTTATTTGCCCCATCTTGGGTTTTGTTTTCTTGTTTTATATTAAAGTGTTTATTGTTCATATGTCTCTGAAAATCCTGACAACTTTCTTCAAAACCACTTTAAAATTAAGAGGCACTAAATCCACTTGAGCCCCACAACTAACCACTGCACAACAATGTAAAAAACATTACACGCTCTAAAAAAGAACCGCTGGGTTATTTTTAACCCATAGTGGGAACAAAAAGAAACAAACCACTGGGTTAAATTAACTACAAAAAGTATATTTGACAGATTCGATTTGACCCAGCATTCTAGGCTAAAACAACCCAGCAGAGATTAATTTATAACCCAATGGTTGAGTTTTTCTTTTTTTTCACCCAGTGGGTTAAACATAACCCAGCATTTATAAATACTTTATGTAGGCAGATGTACAGTCATGATATTTCAGGATTAACACAAAAACAGCATAATAGCCCTTTTGACTTGTGTGCTTTATTTAAAGACTTCTGAAGCCATAAGATTAGGTGAAATATTTCTCTGTCTTTTTTTTTCATTTTTGAAGCCAGACCATAAGTACTTGCTTATATGAATAACAGCTGCTGGGCTATTTTGCATAAAAAAAACATCAAATCATGCAGCGTTTAAAGACCAAATCAGTAAATATGCAATATAAATTGACATTTGAAAGTTGTTTGACTTTCACAAGAGTGACATTTTGGTGGTCGCTAGAATTATATCTTTAAACACATTTTCTATAGATATGACCAGTATTGTAAAGGTTCAACAATCAGTTATTTTCAACTTTGTCCTCTGTTATCGCATGGATAGCTGAGCAGATTCAGGTGTGCCAATTAAATACGTGAAGTGGCAATAAAAGAGCTACAGCCCATCCCCCATTGTTCACTGCGGCATTCACAGTCTCCATAATAACTGACCCTATCACAAATGTCTACCTATTACACATATCCTAGAATTTAATTGGGTCCATCAGGAGTGATATATAAATCCTTCATTATTGAGAGTAAAAACATCCCAAAAGATAAAGGAGGGAACATTAGGCATCATCCATCCCATCGGATGGCATTGAGATTGGAAACAGTATACGAGTGTGTGAAGATTTATGTGACAAGCAACAGTTGATAAAGTTTTGTATGATTTGTAGGTCCTAGGCAAGGTCATAAAGATGGGCCCCAATGGAAGCACTATAATTTTGCATTTGTGTCGTGTGTGGATTACTCAGATCTTATTCTAATGTTTAATCTTTGTGTTTCAGTGCATAAAAGAAAGTGGACAACCAGAAATGTCTGTATTTCAAGGGATGAAGTTAAAAAGGCCAAAGCAGCCAGAAGTCAAGCTGTAACAATGGCCATGTGTTCTGTTTCATTTGTAAATGAAAATTGGGTTGACATCAAAACACAACGTCAGACTACTGTCACAATCCAGCGTCGGGCTGAAGTCAAAACCCAAGCTCTGGCTGAGGTCATAACCCAACGTCAGACTGATGCCACAATCCAACGTCAGGCTGACATCATGACCCAACGTCGGGCTGAGGTCATAACCCAACATCAGGCTGATGCCACAATCCAACGTCGGGCTGACGTCATAACCCAATGTCGGGCTGACGTCCTAACCCAACGTCAGACTGATGCCACAACCCAACATTGGGCTGAAGTCATAACCCAACGTCGTACTGACATCAACACCCAATGTCCGACTGCCGTCAAACACAAGGTCGGGTTGACGCCACAACCCAACATCGGGCTGACGTCATAACCCAATGTCAGACTGATGCCACAACCCAACGTCGGGCTGACGTCATAACCCACCGTCGTACTGACATCAACACCCAATGTCTGACTGCTGTCAAACACAAGGTCAGGTTGACGCCACAACCCAACATCGGGCTGACGTCATAACCGAACGTCAGACTGATGCCACAACCCAACGTCGGGCTGACGTCATAACCCAACGTCATACTGACATCAACACCCAATGTCCGACTGCCATCAAACACAAGGTCGGGTTGATGCCAAAACCCAACCTCGGGCTGCCGTCATAACCCAACGGCATACTTAAGTCAAAACCCAACATCATTTTAACTCTGAAAATAAAGTAAGATTACCAGTAGAATTAACTTTGTCCTTTTCACAACCCTTTGCGTTAAGGGTGTCTATGCGCATTAGTCACATCAAACCTTAGGCCTACTGCAAATCCTAGCTCATCTGAAGGTCAGATGCAACTTTGAACCTTTGCACATAAAAATGGCATTAATGCTTCGGCAAATTGTTGACTAATCAAATCCGGGGTGGTGAATCAGGGTTTTGGTTCCTTCTGGCCTTTGGCCTGTGACAGGAAATAAACATCATGTCAGCTGAAGCGAGATGCATCACTTCACTGATCCTGACAGCACCATGACAGTGGCAGTCACGGGCTGTTCAGCATAACATCGTACCGCATTAAGCCTGACAAGAAGATGATGCAGAGTCTGTTTTGCACATATTCAATGCAAAGCAGTGGACAAGGAAAAATAAGTTATGTTCAGCGTCAAGAGTAACCATGAACATTATTTCTGTGCTCATTTTTCTTCACGTTCCCTTGACCTTTTAATGATTGATTTGTTGATATCGACCAGCTGTACAGATACGTGTTTATTGGGTACAGGACGTTCTTCACCTGGGAATAGAGTGAAAGGATTCAGACCAGTTGAAGCATTGTGCTTTTACATTAATATAACATGAAGAATTAATACTGCATGGGCAAAATACTGCGAAATTATTGATTGGCACAATCTAGTACAAACAATACCCTACTTTTGTTTTTCTATTTTGTATCCTTACACTATTTCTGTGTACCTACAAGTTTTGTTGTACTTGTTAGAGCTATATCTTTCACATTAGTATTATTAAAAACCAACTTGTGAGGACAATTGCAGTCTTCAAATATTCAACTTCAATATTTAAAGACCCATGACATCATATAGACATAGTTTAAATAACGCTTTGTATTACATCTTTAAATTTAAACAGGTTTTTGTTAGGGTTGGGTTTGGAGGTTAAAAATGTGTCAGGTTTTGCAACCTTCTTAAATAAAATGCCTTATAAAATTGAAGTGCAAAAACATTTTTTTACAGTGAAAGTTTTTGACTATTGTAAGATTACTATTCCACTTCAAAGCATTCTTACTTAACTTACAGAAGCAGTAAAGCAAACTGTTGGAATTAGTCCATGCATCTCTTGTCACATTTTACTAGACTGAATGATGTTATTTTCAATAATTGTGCACTCAAGAATGAAGACTCTTCACATGAAGACTTAAGGTATTTAACGCTCATAAGACAGACTGCTTTGTTCTCCAGAGCACATCTCACACCTCACCACTCAGATTTGCCACCTGCCAGTACAGATTTTACAAATCTCGCTAGATTCATGCAACCAGCTGCTGTAGGAAACTTTTCACAGTTTTGTCCACGAGTGACATTTTAATGTGAAGCCCTAAAGCGTTCCGCAGGGCCAAAGCCATAGGGAACCCTACCTGCCAGCACCTTCAATTTTATGTTTAATGTTGTTAAGGCAAAGGCTTTAACTGTCAGGGGTCTTCAGTGATTGACAGTTGGAATGAAACTGATGCAGATATTGCACTATAATGGGCGATTCACACGGTACACGGTTAAGTTCTTTTTCAATTGGAGACGTGTGGAAAGCGGCAAAACTGGGGCAATTACAGCAGTGAAGCCGAGTTGGTCCACACACCTTGCTCGTGCACCCAAAAATCCTATCCGTTTGCGGACACGGCTCTTCATGGCAGGCGCTATTGAAGATAAACAAATTGGCACTAAATGCTGCAAAAAACACTTCCACTACACAACAAAAAGCTGTAGCCGCACATCGATTTCGCCACTTGCCGTGTACCATGTGAAATAATTCATAAAATATGAAAGCCTTAAGTTATGTGTACTTACAGTCCTATTTCTTTTTAGGTAAAATAAGCCAGTAGTTTTCAAACTGGGGGCCGCGAGATGGTGCCAGGGGGGCCCCAGTTTTAGGACATTTTATGAAATACATTAATTTATCATGAATTCTATGTAATTAAACCTAAAAAAATAAGGCTACTAACCAAAATCACTACTTCTTTGTATAATTTAATGTTTTAATGTTTTTCTTCACATTCCCTTGACCATCCACAGATTGTAGGAAACAAGACCGACATTATTATAATTCCTACCGCTTAGACTCACAGCCTATAAGTTCTCTCCTGTCAGCATTGCATTGTGCGCGAATCTTTCAAACATGGTAAGGAGCATCACATTTCTGGCTGATGTCAGAGGTATTCAGGCCAATCACAACGTGTGGATTAGCTGGCCAATCAGGGACAGTTTTGTATAAAATCTGTGCATTTTAGGAAGATAGGGAAATCTGGAGCTACAAAAATGTACGGCATGTGGAAAATAAACACAATGCATTATACCAAATACACAAAATAACGTTGTTTCTTAGCAATGAAATAGGTGCATTTTTAACAATCTCCAAACAATTGATTGTTCCTCAAATTTCGTATCTTCGTCTGATCAGGCTGAAACATAAGGTCTGTTTACACACACACAGCTATTCTAATGTGGCGTTCACACCAGCCACGGTAGAGTCTGCAAAAATACGCTATTCACGCGTAGTTGGACGCTTGAACATTTTGGGTTTACTCACTTCATTCGCACGTGAAAGCCGCATGTGAAATTTGAGACATTTGAGATATTTATGCGGAAATTCACGTCATGGGAGGGGTTTCTGCGACTCAGCTCGCTGCCTGTCATCACGTCACTATTGAGCAAGCTCCTGATTGGTTAACGTGGTTCGAATATCCGCCAAAGTTCAGATTTTTCAACTTGCGCGTTTCCCGCGGCAACGTTCATTTTGCGTGGAACGTAACATCCGCGCGTTCCGCGCCATTCGTGCTTACCGTGCCGCAGGATGCCTATTCGTGTCTTTGCATTGACGTAACATGTAAATCACTTGCGCTTGCCGCCTCTTCCATGTCTGGTGTGAATGCCACATAAAAACCTGCTCTGCCAATCAGAACAGAGCTAAACATTATTATTTATTAGGGGTGTGCATTGGCACTGCCCTCACAATTCGATTCAATTACGATTCACCAGGTAACGATTCAATTCAACTTGATTCTACGATGCATTGCGATGCATCAGAATTCTACTACAGTGTATACACAACAAGGCAAGTGCAACTATTCTAAAAAAAACGGAAGCTTAGCAGCTTTAAGACAATGACAATTATATACCTGATATGAGAATTTACACACAGCGTAAGTCTTGTCTAGCTTCCCATTAACTTCGTAGAATCCGAAATGTGCCCATATGTCCACTTTCCATGGAAAAGGGTGCGTTTTTCTTTACCCGTCTATCACTGTCATCTCTCTCCGCCTCAGCCATCTTGATTGTTGTTGTTATGCTTCCGGAAATAATTGAAACTTCACAACTTTATTGTCCACTCGAGGCCAGAAAATAAACAGTGACATAATCGATTATGGCACTTTGCTGCATGGATGCTGAATCGTGCATGTGCGCATTGCGATGCATTGCCGAATCGATTATTGTTGACACACCTATTATTTATGACCCTTTAAAGGTGCTTTAAGCGAATTCACGCGTTTTAACCCATAACATTTTTTGTTACATACAGCAAACATCTCCTCACTATCTGCTTGCTGCCTGTCCGCTGATCAAACGGTAAAAAAACGCGATCTCTGTAGACAACCCAGGCTCCACAAACCTAAAAAAAAACACAGTGGCCAAACCTAGCACCACGAAACAAAGTGTTCCAAGACAAGAAGGATTTGGGGGTGGGGGTTGGGCGCGTTAATGAAAGCATGGAAGGGAGGGGGAGGGGGAGGAGCTAGCTATGCTCCGTTTGTTTGAAAACAGTTCAAACATCAACAAAAAGTGACGTCGCACAGATTAACTTAGAGCGCCTTTAAAATAAGGTAATAATAGGCCATTTCATTCTAAAAGCAAATCCTAGGGTTGTAAATGGACATGTAAAACCCTCTCTGGATAATTTTTGCACTTAATAAAGCCACATACCTTCCATGTAGATATCAAAGAACAATTTAACATATTATTTCAATGCATTTTTTGGCACCTTTAAGCGATTTTTTGTGCGAGCATATCAGTGAACACCCCTGACCACTCGGTGAGTTTCAAGTCTTTGTAAATGAAAGTTTCATGCATTTTAGGAAGGATTGTTCCAGTGCACCTATTCAGCCATTGTAGAGGTGAGAGGTGAAACACAAATACCCAAAAATTCTCGGGGCAGCCGCATATGTCGAAATTTCAGTCAAAACCGTTCTATTTCATCATAAATCTGAAAACAGGGCTTTAAGTGTAAAATACCGAACTTGTCCTTTAATATAATCATCATATTTTGACGGAGGTGGCACTGAGTGGCTTTTGCATCTGATTTAGTGAAATGCAATGTGTTTTTACTGTGAGTTAATGTTCCTGTCACTTAATTGGTGAGGCATTATATTAGCAGTGCAAATGGCCATTTGTAAAGCTTGACTGCATTTTACATAAAAGCATCTGCCAAATGCTTAAATGTAATATCATTTTCAGACATATATCATATCATATCATATATACATATATACATATATACATATATACATATATACATATATACATATATATACATATATATATATATATATATATATAGATATATACACATATATATATAAATATATATATATATATATATATATATATATATATATACATATATACATATATATATATATATATACATATATATATATATATATATATATATATATATATATGAATATAAAGACCTATTAATTTAAAAAGTCAAAGATGATTGTGTTTTGCTGTAATGGGTATTGTTATTAAAATTGTTTAGATGTGGTGGAAAAAGCCCCTGGAGAAAGAATGAAATAAAGATGAGGATTGAAAGTGAGAGAAAAAGATACAGAAATAGAGAACAAAAAAAGTCAGAGCGATCAACCCCTATCAAGTCAATGATGACTGCGTTAATCACATGATCTGCCCTCTGTGACCGCTAAACATCTGCGCCCGCTGCAGATCTGATAAGAAGGACCTCAAGTGACCGCATGAAGCAAGTGGGTAAGTGTCACTACAAACATTCATCACAAGCCATGATGTGCAGATCTACACTATATTCTACCACCGTCAGCCCCTAAAATGCTTTCTACTTCTTGAATAATGCAACACTATTGATTTATGATAGTGCTGTATATTTGGGAGGCAAGGTTTGCTAATTTTAACTGCACTGCTACACTGCTGGAGCGAGACTCTTTCTCACTATGATACGAGGGTGTGACGGTACTGGCGAGAGCCAGCGCTGTGCCCCACAGATGGAGTGACATATTTACGGTGTGTTTCCAGCAGGGCTAGATATTGAGACCGGCCCCAGTTGATCAGGCTTCAAAAAATTGAATGTTATTGAAGTCGACACCTTCCACACGCACTGATCTGTAGCACAATGTGGCGCCAAGTTACCACGCAAGTATTACGCAGCAGGTTAGATAGTATCACTTGTGGGACCATATGTCCCCCGCAGTCCTGATTATGGCTCACTTAATACACAAAACAAACAAATAAAGTCATACTTGTCAAAGTCACCGTGTACTGCTGAGAACAATTCATACTACGAGATACAAGATCACCACATGTTGTGCCGGCACATGGAAAAAAGAGAACTATAGACCAAAACAACAAAACAAAAACAAAAAAGAAGAAACACACGCAGTGCGTATGTGCAGAAGCCCCTTTGATGTCAAATTTACAAAGCTTTTTGAAAGGGCAGGTGATAAAAAAAATTAACCTATAATCCAGTGCCGCTCAGCGGTCAGCTGTTTTCAAAGTGTTCGCATTCAGCCATGGAGACGGATGTGGAGATAAAACAAAAGCAATAAAGCGATCATGAGAGCTGTCTCTGAACCAACTGCATCCCACCTTTGATGTAGTGGACACTTGCTGCAAACACGTGCACACTCACAAACGCGCACAAAATTGTAGCAAATTCGCACACCGACACCCTAATACCACCCTAAGGTAGTAAAATTAAAGCAGCACGTGTCTGCTTTTTTTCTACATGTGCAATAACATTTGTTTCTCTTTATCACAACATGCGCATGCAACCTGTTTCTCCATCATCCCATTCATGCACAAATCCTTTTTTACAGTCCACAAGCAATTGAAAGTCACCAAACTGCTCCAAAAATGTGTAACAGTTGCATACTCACCTATACGTGTCTCTTTTTTACACTTTAAATCTTCTCAGTCTCTCACTCTCTCTCCTCCCTGATCCTTGTGATGCTAACACGCGGCAGCGCCCAGGCAGAATGCGCCTCCACCGTGCTTAAGAAGCTCGTTTCTATGGCAGTGAGAGCAAGCCAGTCAGCAATATACGGCACTGGGCTGGGGGCAGATACCTCATTCAGATCTGCACACACTTACAAACACTCCACACTCCCATATTCCCCGTGGTGTCACACCGCACAGCGCAACGCACAACACACAGGGCATGGACCTCTCTGTCATGGGGGCCATTATCAACAGAGAAACAGTTGTGATCTTATGCCAGACTAACTGGAATAACAAATGAGCAGCGCTGCATAAGTTTGACGCATGCATGTTAATGCAGGTGACTTGATGAATATCAAACATGTTTAATCTACAGTATGGATGAGGCACCATTTTTGAGTAAAAGGAGATAATGTGAGAAATTGTCAATGACCGAGAACATGTGTGAGACACAGCACTGATTTGAAATGTTACTGGGTGTATTGCGTTTTAGTCTACAGCCACTGCTGCGGGTTCAAACGTATACTGCAGCACTGCCTTCACCCGAGCCGGAAAGATAGCGGGACCCTCCTGTCTCCTCTGTTTAGATTACCATCATGTTATCAGCTGCATTCAGCAGAGCACTGAATGGGGGTAGCAGTCGAACCCTGGGACTGCTTTCCTTCTGCCTGCTATCTATCCCGCCAGGGGCAATACCCGATGTTCCTCAAACAGCAGTTGTGATAAATGAAAATCATTTTGATTGAAGTAACATATGCAACGCAGGAGCCCTAGAGTGATCGCAGCAGAACGTTTCTGTTAAATTGCATTTTTATGCTTGCAATAGCAAATTGATTCTCCTTAATTTGTGACTTAATTTAGTGCAGAAAAGGTGCACTAAAAACAAACAACAGATTGAGACTTGCTTACATCACACAGTTATGTGCTTTATTTCCTTGAGAATCTCACATGTACACATGTGTCTCCTTCTCTGGAGTTTTAAATGAGTCTCCAACACGTCTCCAATTATGTTTAGGTTTACCTGTGTTTAATCAAAAGTCAGATATGTGACTGGGTCTGTGAAAACAAAGCTTAAGTCATTTTTTGTACTTGATGTAAAGAACATATTGTGAAAATATAACCTTAATATATTTAAAGGGATAGTTCACCCAAAAATGAAAAAATAATGTCATCAATGACTTACCCTCATGTTATTCCAAACTTGTAAGACCTCCGTTCATCTTTGGAAACACAGTTTAAGATGTTTTAGATTTAGTCCGAGATCTTTCTGACCCTCCATTGAAAATCTATGTACGGTGTACTGTCCATGTCCAGAAGGGTAATAAAAACATCATCAAAGTAGTCCATGTGACATCAATGGGTCAGTTAGAATTTGTTGAAGCATCGAAAATACACTTTGGTTTAAAAATTACAACTTTATTCTAGCATTGTCTTTTCTTCTGCACGATACTGCAGTGACGCTGCTGACGTGTTATCCTCAGACATGTTTGCAATTTTTTTTTTCAAAATTACAGCGTACGTCTCCCTTAGACTGTAAATGAAGCCCGGGCGAACAAAAAAGCTGGGGCGCACCAGATAACACGTCAGCAGCGTAGTACGCCAGCAGCGTCATTGCAGTCTCGTGCAAGCAGACACAAGACGACAGTGCTGAATAAAGTCGTACTTTTGTTGTATTTTTGATGCTTTAAAAAATTCTAACTGACCCACTGATGTCACATGGACTACTTTGATGATATTTTTATTACCTTTCTGGACACTGAAGGTATACAGTACATAGATTTTCAATGGAGGGTCAGAAAGCTCTCAGACTAAATCCAAAACATCTGAAACTGTGTTCCGAAGATGAACGGAGGTCTTACAAGTTTGGAATAACATGAGGGTGAGTAATTAATGACATTATTTTCATTTTTGGGTGAACTATCCTTTTAAGGAGTACGGTTGAAATCAATGTGAAATCAATTAGACTTTAGGCTGGATTTTACATGGTCACAAATTTTTATATTTTTCATTTCTTTAATGACCAAATTATCTAAACTGTGCTCTCCACATTATCTTTATAGCTCTATATGCTCACTCCACCACTTGATTGTATTTTTAAGTCCTTCAACATTTTACAGAAAAACCTGAAACAAAATCGATACTTTCATAAAGCTTGGGAAGATCGGCATCTGAGCAGTAACATTTCCTGGGAATTGTATAACATTGAATAGCAAATCTTAACATATTTCAGCAGTTATCTTGTGTACAATCTCTGAAACACATATCATATAGAAAAACAATACATTAAAGGTGTGGGCCTTTTAGAAGGATCTTTTGACAGAAATGCAACATGTAAGGGATAATCCACGGCTAGCCATGCATTAAAGGGTTTTAATGCACGACGTAGAGGCGAAGAACCACCCGACGCGTAGCGGAGGCTTGCTCTCGCTCTCTCTCTGGCTGTAAGTGTAACTGTGTTACTATGGTTACCAATGTTTATAGTAGCGGATTAATTTCTAACTGTAATCAAACTGCCTGGAACTATCTGTGCATTAAACGGTTTTAATGCACACCTTCCAGCCAATCAGAATCGAGTATTTAAACAGACCATGGTATAAAATATACATAACTATATTGTCAGTGGTGTATTAAGCCCCGGATACACTGCACGATTATTGGCTGTCCCAGACGAAAGATTGCCATCGTGATCGATTTCTGTGATCGTGGCTTTTCATCGGTGGTCCAATGTCGTACAATGAGAGAGGTTCAAAGACGGACTCTTTCCGGTCTTGCGTCCAAAGATAGCTTACGATAGTTTTCTGACAGTGTCAAAAATTTGGCATGATCACCGCACAGTGTGTTTGCTGCTACGACCTGCGCGCCGGTATTTGTTTACCACGAGCGCATGCTGGTGACGTTGCGCTAACATGTGACGCAGCCGCTGAAGCTTCCGTGTCTTTATCGTACAGTCTACATGCCTGTCGTACCCAAGTTTAAACGATCCATGTCGCACAGTGTGATAAGGTAATGATCTTATAGGAGGGCAAAACTCCTGCACTGTATTCCGGGCTTTAAAGAACTTACTAAATGAATGCTATTGTTTTTATTACCTTAGAATGAGTCATTTTTATCAACAGTACTTAGAGTACAGATCCCCTTACAATGTAAGTTGCCATTTCGTACCACCGTGTTGCATAGTAGCCCTAAATGCAGACTAAAGGGCGATTTATAGTCGTGCATAGGTTCTATGCCGTAGCTACTGTGCGTAGCTCTGCGTAGCCTGACGCGTACCTCGCAAAATTTTTAACAGCGCGTCAGTTCTACGCGGACCGCAAGCGCTGTGATTGGTCCACAAGAACCCCTCCCGTCAGGTAAAAAAAAAGCGTCATAGGTATTTTGTGACGGTGAAAACAAAGATGAGCCAAGTTGAGGAGTGATTTAACTCAAACTGCATCAAAAGTCGCTGTTTATTTACTTCCATCATTGCTGGTCTTCTCAAAACATACACAACAAGTTGCTGTTTTTTCTTCGTTTGTGGTTAACTTGCCCGGTTTCTTCTTCTCTGACGGTCGCGCTGCTACTGTAATTACACGCGTGGATACTGCCCACCAGCGGTCGCACGTGTGTTTGCATGTCGACGCGGACGACGACGCAAAAGTATAAATGAAAACCGACGCGGAACCTACGCCGTCGCTGCTACGCCGTAGGACCTACGCACGATTATAACGAGCCCTTAACTGTTCTATAGATGCGCCCAAAACCTGCTTTTCGCCTACTATATAGCATGGATATAGGGGGTTTCTCTGACGATGACGTGTTTGGCCTGTGGCATTTACTGTAGCTTCTCTCTGTGTTTCGAAAATGAGGTGTGACCTTTGGATTGAGCCATTGGTTTCAATTCACAGTCACAGTCCCGCATTACACTTTTAAATCAAGTAACGAATATTTGAAAATTATGTTTGTCACTGTTACATATACCTGACATTGCTGGATTCACACTCTTTCACAAACCGCCGATAAAGGAGTCCTCCCTTTATACTGTACTATCGTTTGACTCAAATATAAGACTTACAAATGTATCAATAAAACTGTCCATAGACAATTATATACAAGATCAAATCAGAAGATTTTATGTCTTCTGGACAGTATTAGTAATTCTTTATAAGTGAATATTTCAAGTAAGTATACAAAGCTGTGTTTTGTATTCCCCAAGAAAGCCTCATTTATTTTATTAATGTTAGTGATGATAGATGTCTTTGTATTTGTAAGACAAATGAAAGGGGCTTTAAATGTCAATAAGTAACAAACTAAATTTTTCATTTTTTGACACATTAAACCTCACGAGACATTCCGCTTCATTAAAGTCCCGCTAGGGGAAAAAAATGACGTTGTGGTCTGAACACGTGCGTAAAGCCAGTTTCAGCAGCTCCAGGATCAGTCATCGGTGGACATGGCATTCATCATTCTAATGAACAATACATCTACACCTCTGGTCATCATTGACAACAAGCGTGACACAGATCTGACAGCACCCGAAGACTGCTAAGGGACTCTGGGCGAGAAGTTCAAAGAAGGAAAGGGCTCAGGTTTGAAGCTTCATCCTTTAAGGACTCTGAAATCCACCAATCCTATTTTACAAAGCTGAACCAGACCAGCACTTGCGCTTAAGAGGAAGGAAGAAGGTTAAGGATAGACTTTGTGAAAGCTATCTGAATTGTATTGTGGGTAAAAATATAAGGGTGGTGATTCATATTTGACGTTTCAAAGCTCTGATGTCTCAGGGAATTTCTGTCATTGTGGTTCAGTGTGCTCTCGAGTGCATTTATAAGCCAATGAATTTCTTTGGCAGTTGAGTTAATTTCACAGCAAATAAACAAGCCAATTAAAACTCTCTGTTTAGCTAATGGGATAAACATAAACATTTCACAGGCCTCTGTTTCAATTTTTTGATCAAAGTGAGCTGCTTTTACAAAAGAGGAAAAAGAAAGGCATTGAAATGCAGCTAGCTGAATAATGTCACAGTGGACAATGCATAATGCATCGAATCCTTGCTATTGAATGAAATCCTGCTGATTCTATTATGGCACTGAAGTGATACTAGAATATTTGACAGTAATCTTACTTTCCTGTTCAGGGTGTCTCTATTTTTGCTATTTTTAGACACTTAAGGCGTGTTATTGATTCTTTTTTGTGTTTTTACAAAGGTCTAAGACCCTTTCTATGCAGCGTTTTTGTACTCTTAAATTCTGCTTTGGTCAGCAGAAACCATACATATTGTTCAGCTAATCTACATGAGCTTCTCTGCATTGATCTCCTGTCGTTCAGCGCGTTTGACGTCGGCGTGCACAGGCATTTAGTTACAGTCTATCTATCATCTATTCAAACATTAACTACAAGTGTCCTTCTCTGAAACTGGCACATGTCAATATTTGCTGCATGTTTTTTTTACGATTTTAGAGGTTTTTCACATGCTAATTATTCTAACAGGCTATAATGTACGCAAAATATAATGAAAATTTGCATTATAATAGGGGTGAGTGGGACACAAACTAACGCAGGGTTAATTGCATCTTCGTCTTATGTTTGTTTTTTGTTTTTTTCTGAGTCACCAAATCCAACCTTTTATTTTAATCACTGTCTTTTTACGTAAAACATAACACCATTTCGAAACATATCAGCAACTCCTCGTAACTGATAGCTGAGATTGAAAAAAATTTTTACACAGCGGGGTTAGTTACAGTAACACAGTGTTACAACTAAGCCTGCAGTATACAATGATAATGAAATTAAAACAATGTAAATACTATTCATCAAAATGATAACTGTTAATACAAGATCAGGGGAAATAACTGACAATTATAATTTTTTGTCTTAATTGTGCAGCCCTTACGGAAAAAATCTATGCATCGATGTATAATACAAGGATCATTAGATGAAGGATCATGGATGGATGAATGTGTGGATATCTATCTATCTATATCTATATCTATAGGCAGAAACATAAACAATATCCACAGTATATAGACAGACTTTTATTGAATTATTTGTTTAAACAAAATTTTCTAACTCTCTGTTTGTTACATTTAACAAACCACGTAAGCTGTAACAGTTGCACTACTGTCACTTTCGGTGTAATTGTACGATAACGGTAGGTCCCACAAACAAACTTTAAGGGCCCTATTTTAATGATCTAAGCGCATTGTCTAAAGCGCACGGTCTAAACGGGGGTGTCCGATTCCACTTTTGTTAATTTAACGATGGGAAAAATGGTTTGTGCGCCAAGCGCACGGTCGAAAAGGGTTGTTCCTATTCTCCTAATGAGCAATGGGTGTGTTTTGGGCATAACGTGCAATAAACCAATGAGAGTATTATCTCTCATCCCCTTTAAAAGCCAGTTGCACTGGCGCTATGTCTAATCCCTATTTAGATGACAGACTTTTTAAACTGAAAAACTAAGCGGAGGAAGAAGACCACCAGTTTAAGAAAAATAAAAAAAATTGTGTTGTTTTCATTTTATTGAAATAGTTATTTTTTGGATTAAAACCTTTAAAAGATGTTTTCTTTTAGTCATGGAAGTAAAAATAGCAGGATTTGAAATGCTGTAAATGTATTGATATCCTGTATAATCATTGTAATCTCATAAAATAATTAGCAAATATGTAAGAAAAGGTTTGTATTCTAAAATATACTTTATTTGTAACAAACAGGAGATAAATAGTTTACAAAAGTGCGGAGAGCCGTTTCAGCGCTCGGACAGCGCCATGGGTTTTTTAAAAAGCATTACTTAAAAACGGTTCTCATCTAACCATATCCACAGGTACAGAGTCATCATATACAATAAATCCGTGTGGTGGCATTTAAAAAAAAACATTTAAAAATGCGCATCCACGTGTAAGCAAACTCTCGCTGTCGTCCCGTTTGTAGGCGCACATTACTAACGCGCTCCCTAAATAAAAAACATTATTGCACCATTGACTTTAGACTTTAGACCAGGTTTTAGTTGGTCAATGGCGTAGTCTATTTTAGTTGCCTCAAAATAGCAACGCGCCAACAATGCGCCTAAACACACTTCGTTTTCAGACCAGAACGCCTGCTCTAATTGTCCCGAAAATTATACTGAAGCAAAATCTTGAGTAGTTAGTTATTGTCTGATAAAACATAAGCGAGGAGGTTGAGTCATCCTGCAGCCAGCCCCCGCCGGCTGCTCATTGGCTGCAGCATCTTGTTGTTTTTTATATATATACATGCACGCATTAAGATATGAACTGGTAAGGCACGGGAGTGCTGGCAGCAGTTAAAACCTCCGCGAAATATGCTAACATCGTATTGTTTCTATTAATGTATCTACTTCATCTATATGCACAAAGACAATAGGACCTTTTTGTCGCCTTTTTGTTAAGAGAGTGAAAGTTGCAGCAACCGCGAGGACAGTTGAAAGTGCAGGCAGTGACAGTCAGTAGCATGATGGAGTCCGATTGGTCGAGGGCGAGGCACTGTGTTAAAAAAATACTTCTATATGTATTATATAAATTTATATGCATATGTACTTATATTAATACAAATATGATTGGTTCAGTAACTTCAGTTTAAAATTCATTATCTTTTATTATTAAATAAAATAAAGAAAACTATTATTGGATGAAGTATAAAATAGTTCTATACGTATAATATAAATGTATTTATGTGCATATGTACTTATATCAATATGATTGGTTCAGTTTGAATTTCATTATCATGTATTATTAAATAAAATAAATAAATTAAACTATTATTGGAGGACCTCCCCTCCGTAACGTGTAACCCCCCGCCCCGAATTTCAGCCAATCTCATTTGGTCACCCTAGCGCAAATGCATTTGACGATCATGTTGAAATGGCACGAGCAAAATTGAAATTATTACTTTTTAATAGGATAATTTTTTAACTGCCTTAATTTGGCATTGTGTGCATATGATTTTAAAAAACGAAAAAAAAGCGTTTTATGCATCTTTATTTGAGCTCCTCAAAGCATATCGGATCCCATGATCATATCTCCACGTGAACTCTGGCACCCCCTCAAGGGAGGCTCGGACCCCAGGTTGGGAACCACTGATATAATCAGTGTATAGGAACACCTTTATTTGGTACTGTGCTGGGTTGTAACATACTCGGGTAAAATCTAAGGAACAGAGTCACAGAGTCTTTTTTGGGCAGCAAGCCATTAATGGAAATAAAGTTATGTTCCCAACTTTCCTAAGGTACAGACAGGGCAGAACAAATTACTTTATTATACAAAAAACATTGACATTAGTCATTCATATCAGGCAGTCTGACCAAAATGTTCTTCCCACTCCTGCCACTGATATCTCCTCCGTACTGTTTAACATGCAGCACGAGTCTCATATCTCTTCCCCTCCAGTTTCAATGGGCAGTGAATCATTTCATTATTTTCCATCACATTTTCTAATTATTGTGCTCATGATTCTCTCACGGATGCATTTCAAATAAAGTGGGCCTCTGGTTTCGGTAAAAAGTGCCATCCAAAACTCAATTCAATCCATGTGACAATGTCTGTGTTTGTATGGAGAGATAACAGTTCTCTTTTGAAATGCTTTTTTTTGCTTGGCTGCGTAACTCGACTGTTTTGATGTGTAATGAACTGAAATGTCTCGTGTACGACCAGATGAGTAGAGTGGGCTATAGACATTGTGTTGTTACTAAAAACGTGTGCTGTTTTTTACCTACATGGTTTACAGCTTTGTAGCAGTCAATGAGAAGCATATCTCTGTCATTGCATGATAACATACACGCCTCATCTTGCTCGTAATTACATGCACCCAGTGCTTTAAGTGGGCCGGAACGCCCCGGTACTCAGTACCGCCACTTCTAAAAATAGCTCTTGAGCGTACCACCACCTCTACGTGCGCCCAGAACGTGCTTTTAGCGTACCGGAACGCTCATCTGTTTAAAAATCAGAGGTTTAATTTAATCATTTGGCTGCGCTGCCGCTTTTCAGAGCGCCCTTAATGTACGCTTCCTAATTCGTTCCACCGTGAGCAGAGACTACATTACCCATACACCCTTGCGTTTACAAGTTAAAAGCGCATGCGTCCTTCAGTCAGTGTCAACGTGCTCTGGAGAGGTGTGTGTTTGTGTGTGAAACGCACAACCATAGCTGCTCGGTTAAAATGAATGAACACGTAATATGCCCTCCTTGTTTTAAACTCTGAGTAGTAAAAGAACGCCGTCAGAATCAGAGGACTCGCTGACATCCCACCAAGCCAGAATGATAGCTGCAGGTCAGACGCAAGCCTTGTAGGTACGTGATAATCTCCGCTGTCGCGGCTTTCAGTTTGATTCCCCTCGACGCAACTTCGGATTTCCTCAGGCGATGTGCAGAAAACATTCTTGAAATTGTAATATACATTTAGTTTAATTGCTAAACTAAAAGTAAACGAAATTTCAATGTATTTGAACGACGTGCACAGTACACTCTTAAAACGAATGTGTTGTTTTAACACATCTTGTGTTGTCCCTTTTATTTATATGAACTCTAAATCAGCACGAAATGACACATAATGTGTTAAAAACAACACATAATGTGTTAAATAGTTTAACACAAAGCAATGTGTTAAAATTAACACATCCAGGGTGTTTAACACATAAACTATTTAACACATTATGTGTTAATTTTAACACATTATGTGTCATTTCGTGCTGATTTAGAGTTCATATAAATAAAAGGGACAACACAAGATGTTGGGACAGCACAAAGTGTGTTGTTCTAAAAATAACACAGAGATGTGTTAATTTAACACATTCGTTTTAAGAGTGTAGTTTTACCAGCCGCAAAATGGAAAACAATGGGACAAAATAAATGACTTTAGAGTTTCAAATGGCCAGTATTTTGTTATTCTTGACCCCATAGACATGGTCTTGGTGTCATTTTAAAGTTTTTTTTTTTCAAGCTTTTTCTATCTGAACCACTAGTTTTAGCGTTTAACCATGCTGAAAATTTTACTCACATATCTACCTTTTGCACATTTTATTTATGTTCAAAAACTCTTTCTACAGTAGCGCTTTCTAATGGTATTTTTTCAAAATCCTTTTGCACATTTTATTCAGTAGCTATTTCTAGCTCAAGCAAATCCACAAATTTATAAAAGGATTAATTATTTTTTACAAGGTCGTCTGTTGACTGCTAAATATAAAACCCCTTCAATATAGGAGTCGAGTCAGCAAAAAAAAAAAAAAAAAATAGAGTACCAGCACCTCTTTTGGGCCACTTAAAGCACTGCATGCACCACTGGGATCACTTTGTAGTGAAAGACCAGATTCATCTGAGAGATAATGAATTATTCTGTAGATTCTACTGTAGGCTTGCATGGCAGAATTTTAAAAGTGACCCGAGGGATACATGTATTCAAGTATGTATAATGGTGGTCACAAATGCAATAAAAATCCCCTATTTTCCTTTTCATGATTTTACTTTTTTTTTGGTGTGTGAGTGTTGGTACATTTTAAAAACCTGCAAAGTTACAAATCCCAGAGTCTACAATGACGCGAGTAATCATCTCCAACTAAAATCTCTTTTCTTGGACTTCAATGAACGCTAGGATTGTAGGCAACTGTTTACTTCCGCAGCGAGTTGACGTGGACACGATGGTCATTAGATTTGGGCTCGTATTGATGAGGTAGTAAAGATGATATTATTTTCTTTTGAAAGCTGATCTTTTAAATATGGTAAGGATTTCGTCACATTTCCAGCGCATACTTCGGCCAATCACAACATGCTGGATAGCTGGCCAAGCAGAGCACACAACGCTTTTCAGAAGATGAGTTTTGTAAAAATCAATGCGTTTCAGAAAGGCGGGGCATAGAGGAGCAACAATAATGTACAGTATGTGGAAAATAATGTGTTTTGTTTCCTCAGGTTTCGTTCACAGATTATTCAGGAGCTTTCACGTCTTCTCACATAGTCTTAGAAATTCTAAATCAATATATTGATTTATGTGAATGAGTAGGCAGAATGATTTTCACATCATTTTAAAGAAAAAAAACTCTAGACTACTAGATCCTGTTTTAAAAAGTCTTGTAAAAACATGTTTAGTATGAGTTTTGTGGACTTATATCAGTGACTTAAAAATGTTGTTTCTTCAAAAACCATGCATAAACATTTTTCTCTTAAATATACAAACATGTACAGACATGTTGCTCACATAATATTGTAGCCCAGTTTGTGCTGAACACAGTGTTATGTGACTTTTGCCATTATTATGTTTTAAAGGGACACTTTTTGAAAATAAAATGCTCATTTTGCAGCTCCCCTACAGTTAAACATTTGATTTTTATTGTTTCGGTATCTCCAGGCATGGCAGTACCACTTTTAGCATAGCTTAGCATAATCCATTGAATCTGATTAGACCATTAGCATAGCGCTCAAAATAACCAATTACATAATAATGATTATTACGCCAGAATGAGAGTATAGTTCTTAGCCATATCACTCTAAAAAATCGCAACTTTTCTGTCGGTCTTAGTACACGATGTAACTACAGAAGGGTCAAGTTTTAAATAGGAAAAATATCAAAACTCTTTGGTTATTTTTTTAGACGTGATGCTAATGGTCTAATCAGATTCAATGAATTATGCTAAGCTATGCTAAAAGTGCTAGCACCAGACCCGGAGATTGGCTGAATGCATTCCAAAACTGTACAAATCAAATGTTTAACTCTAGGGGAGCTTAATAATGAGCCTATTTTAAAAAAAGTGGAGTGTCCTTTAAGCAACTGAAAAAAGCACAAATGTCAGTGCAGGTCAAAACTGATCAAGGATGCAAAATCAGCCAAGCCCCAGAGGGTAAACCACACAAACACATTGCATTACACCAAATAAACCAAATAATGTTCTTTTTAGCAACGTAATAAGGGCTCTTTTATGAAATAGAATAGGTATTTGGCAGACACTTTTATCCAAAGCAACTTATAGTGCATTCAATCTACAGTATATATTTCTTTTATCAGCATTAAACTTCTGACCTTTGCTGCGTTACTAACATAATGCTCTGCCTACTGAGCCGCAGGAACAATTATTAACCAGGCCAGAGAGCATTAAATTGCAACACAGCACAAAGGTGAAGACTATGATATACTCTTAAAAATAAAGGTGCTTCATGATGCCATAGATGAACCATTTTTGGTTTAGTTTATAAAAGGTATCTTGCCTTGTCCTGCAGTTATATAGGTTCTTTGAAAAGCCTTTGACTGAATGTTTTTTTGAAAATAACCTTTGTGTATTACGTGTTGAAATAAAATCTAAAGTTTCAACTTAACAACATGTACTTATTGTAATCTAAGACAACCCCAAAGCATTTAAAAAATGGCTTTGGATTAATCAACTCAAATACTATTTCTTGCTAATAGTCTATTCTCACACACCGTTAGATCTTCTCACAAATTTTCTATTACTGTCTGGTTCGCTTAAACAGTAACATTATTTCTGCACCTGTAGGCAAAAAATAGACCTTAAGCTTAAAGCTTGTGCAAGATCGTGTATACGATCTTGTTCTTTTCCTTATTAGCCTGTTGTGCACTGATGTTCCATGTTGTTACTATTTTGCTTGTTCACATTATGCCCATAATGACGGCACCCCCGCTGCGGTGGTCATGTCTGCAGGGGTTCCTTTGAAGGAAAACAAAGCTTTAGCTTCCTCGATTCATTGGATTCCAGGAAACAGAGAAGATAATGTCTGTAAAGCTTTGTTGTCGTTGGAGCAGATGCGTCTGGTGTGTGTGGCACCCAGGCTGTCTGTTAACACAGCGAGACATGGAACCAGAGGAAGAGATTGCTGCTAAGCATGTTTCTTCATTTGCATTGACACTGACAAGGAACATATTACACGACACATAATGTAATGTGTTAAAAATGAGTGTTGCCTGTTATGCAGCACAATAAATAATGGATATACAAAGCTAAAATAATCTGTAATGATAGTATTCTGTGAATCAGCATCATGATAAATACTACATAATATTATATAAAAATGTAGTGTTTGATGAACTTACATGTACAGAGGTCTTACATGTAAAGATGCTACAAAAGGTTCTTCACAGTCATGCCGTAGAGGAACTATTACTGGTTCTAAAAAAACATGTTTTGGTGTATTCACTCATAAATGTCTATGCTGGACTTTTACAAAGCCTGGAAGCAATAGACTGTGTTCTCATCCAATTAGCACTTGGGTGGCACAACCTCTCCCCTTCCTTCATTAGTCTGTCAAGCAATTACCCCAGAGCTGTGGTCATACAGCAGGTGTAGGTTTGACTCTACAGTGCTATTCTAGTTGAGTCAAGAATATCAGGGATTTCTTGTCACAGGGACAGTGTTTCATTAAAGTTTTTTTCTGCATTCATTATCTTGAAGATGATCCGATGAAAAATGTCCTGTGGGGGTAGAGTTTGTGAAAGAGCTCGCAAGATTATCCTAAAATAATCATTTCTGGAAGAGTGATAGCATATACAGTATGCAAATTCTTTATGGATTACTTCAGTCTATTCAAAGTTCCTCTCACTCATAATGTTTGGATTGCTGGATCACTTTTACCAAACATGTACTCCTGTGGCTGTTAAGACACATTATGTTTGATCTAACACTTTTTGCCTGGTTTTATATTAATTACAATTATTATACTGCTTTTAACACACACACACATACCGAACTGTTGGGGGTAACGCATTACAAGTAACGCGCATTACGTAATAATATTACTTTTCTGAAGTAACAAGTAAAGTAACACATTATGTACACATTAATATTTGAGTTACTTTTTTTAAAAAGTAATGCGAGTTACTTTCAGTTTAATTATTTCAATTTAAAAATAAAATAATATACTGAATTAAATTGAACATATTAACATAGAATTGCGCACTCTGTGTGCCTGAGCGGGAACAGTTTGAGTAAGAAACGGAGATGGCAGGCCAGAGCTTGACATTTTTGCGATCATAAAAAACACCTGCAAGGACTAAAAGATATCAAGCCTTAGGCAAGTAAGAAAAAGTAACGCAAACATAAAACGTAAGCATTACTTTCCATGAAAAGTAACTAAGTAACGCAATTCGTTACTTTTTTGTGGAGTTACTTAATATTGCAATGCATCACTTTTAAAAGTTACCCTTTCCTAAAAGTTCCTAATATGTACCATTTAGGTGCAGATATAGATTTGGTACCAGTATGTACCTTTGAGATACTACTATTAACTCTTTAGGTTCAATTTGTAATTTTAATAGGGTACATCCTCAGTGACAGCTGGGGTACATATTTTGACAATTTTTTCCTGAAACAACCCACATGGTACACACATGGCTTCCTGCATTAGTACACCACTGCTAATGTTCTTATCAGCTGCAGCATGTATTTATATTGGACAGACTGGTTTCATCTCCCAGCCAACCCCCCGCCCTCAAGCCCATTCCCCTTAAGCCTGGGTCCTAAAACACGCACGCCACCAACACAGTAACAATTACCCTGCTACCAGAAAGACACATAATAATCATGTAAATTATCCACTACTGTTTAACTTGTCTTACCATTTGTATCTTTAACACCAGCAAAAGAGTATAGTTTTTTTCTGAAGCAAAATGGCTGCCGGCCATTTGTCCTCAAAATGCATAAAACATTAGCGTGTAGATGAAAACCCCATAGTAAAGCAAATAGATTTTTTATTTTTTAGCTGCAATGCAAAATGTAGTTTATCTTTCAAAGAACTGCACTATGCAGCAAATCTACTAATGTTTAGGGAGCCCAGCTTAATAAATTCATGAAAATGAGATGTAATTAGAGCTGATGTGCAAATCTGACACATCACCTGTGTGTTGGAATCCATCATTTCGATGGATTTCGTTACAGACAAGGACAATTGTGAAGGTGCCCCTCTGTTCAGTTATAAAACAGCGAATTCAACCTCACAGAGGCAAATTTGTTTTTCTCTACTGTGAGTGTCTCGTCTTTAGACATCTGTTGACTGTTAATGGGATTGTGCGGGCATTTCATCCGTCATCCACAGCGACACAGTGTCCCATCAGTTCTGAACAGCAGCTGTTCTCCGATATACAGACAGGCGCATGAAAGCTTTTAAACTGGAAGTGTTTGAAACCCTATAAGAACTATAGCAATACAAACTTACACTATAAAAAAAATGCTGGGTTCCAACATTGGATCAAAAAGGGACCTAACCGTTGGGTTAAATAAACCCTTAAAACGTTAATATTTGACCCAACAATGGGTTTTGATTTGAAACAACCCAGCATAGGATAAATTACAACCCTAAGGGCGCTTGCACACCAAAGCTTTTACGCCAGCGGCCGTTTCAATGGTTTCCAATGGAAGGTTGGCGTTTTTTCCGCACTGAAAGCCGGCTGAGCGCCAAGAGTTTAAAAATATTCAACTTTGAATGAAAAACTCAGCTCATCAATGTCAGTTCTCACACGGCCATCCAATCACAGTGGAGGAGGGGCGGGACAAATATCACATCAACCAACCGGCGTATCTTACAACAACTGATAAACAAAGCAGAAGTATCACACTGAAAGCCCTAATGCTGTTTTTATTCAAAAAGTCAAGCAATCATGACTTAAATTTTGCTTTTTGGATCCATAACTAGTTAATTTAACTTATTAACTTACATAATCCATAAACTTAAAAAATCAAGTACAATTAACTTAAGATTATCAGTTCAAAATGCTGTGAGGTATACCCATAAGCCATTGCACCTGGAAATTAAGATTGATTTATCGTTGGTCTAAGAATAACAACTGGTAGGACATATAAGTTGATTATAAAATTTCTTAGAGTTTTACACTCGTTGTAACATTATTTATGTTTTTTTTGTCAATTATAGTTTTTGTTAAGTGACCGTTCAGGTGATCAGTGTTTCCTTTGGTATGCATGCACCACATTTAACTCGTATTT
Organism: Misgurnus anguillicaudatus; assembly: GCF_027580225.2. Classification (NCBI taxonomy): domain Eukaryota; kingdom Metazoa; phylum Chordata; class Actinopteri; order Cypriniformes; family Cobitidae; genus Misgurnus; species Misgurnus anguillicaudatus. Next base: position 18,551,817 of record NC_073349.2, read on the forward strand.
CTTTCCACTAAAATGAAGATAGACGTGAACAGTGCAATGTGTTGTGTGCTTTTGTGGAGAATTAAGTTCATTCATTCATTAACAAAGAGTCAGTCCTGAATACCTTTCATTACACATTGTTATATACAGTTAAATGACTATGTAACTTCAATCTTTATGAACACCAAGTGAACTTAATTGTTTAAGTGCACTGTACAAACTCCAAGTTTGGTGAATTTAAATTTTTAAGTTCAGTCTATGTGGCCACCAAGTTAAGTAAACTTAAATATGCACGTTTTGGGAGACCCCATTACTCAGTTAATTTGAAGGAATGAGCTTACTCAAATCATTTGAGTTCAATCAACTTCTTAGGGTTTTCAGAACCAAACTGTCAGCTAAAGAAAGTTGACGCTCAGCTGATAAAACAGCTGGCATTCGGCGTCCTCCAGGCGTTTTCAGCTGCGTTTAAAAGCTTTGGTGTGCACAACCCAAAAGTTAAATATTTTTCAACTCTCTGCGGTCAACGCTGAGCGCGAAAAAGCGCAGAGCGCTGGATTTCAGCACAAAAAAACCTAGCTGCTGGCTTTTTTGAAAAACACTGAGCTTCCATTGGAAACAATAGAAAACACACGCCGGCCGTGGGCTTAAAAGCTTTGGTGTGCACGCCCCCTAAGGGGTGGTTTCGAGGACAGGGCTTTTCCTAGTCCCAGATTTTATTTAATTAAAAAAAATAGCACTGACATATTTTAACATATATCAGTGTCATTGTTTTGTCTCAAGATTCAAACCATTGTTATTTATAATGTATGTTAGTAAAAACTACTTAAATGTCATAATACAACTAAAGCTTAGTCCTGGATTAATCTATAGCCTGTCCAGGAAACTGCCCCAAAGGGTTGGGTTTGTTCCTTTTTGACCCAACACTGGGTTAAAAATAACTAAGGGGTGTATTCACTCTAGGGGCGTACTCACACTATCCAAACCAAACCACGCCCGGGCGCCATTAACCCCCAAAGCCTGATTCCTTTTACTAGTAACGCACTCGAGCCCACCTCTGCAAGCTTTGCCAGGGCGCGATTAACCAAACCACGCCCTGGCATGGTACAGAGCGATCACACTAGTCAAACAAACCAGGCTTTGGGGGTCAAATGTTCCCGGGCGCTGTTTGGTTTGTATAGTGTGAGCGCGCCCTAAGGATGCACTGATGTAACGGCCTATAATCTGTATAAGCAGATAAAAGCATTTTTTCCCCACTTTAGGACAACGCCTCTCTGGGATTTCACAAAATCAACATTTGTTACCCAGTTTCGTGATATAGTCACGTAAATTTTTGATTATTTTTTCGTAATATTATCACGAATTATCAAGTTTTTTCGTGACCGTATAACAAATTTGGTTTTTGTGTGATTATTCAAACCATTGTCACTTCGGTTTAGGGTTAGATTTGGTGCTTGCATTAGAATGTCACTTTATGTATTGGTTTATACTATTTTTTCTGATTTGTTTTTATATGTCGCCTGGCATTAGGGTTAGAGTTGGGTTTGGGTAGGGATGTCATTTTATGTAAATCTAACCCTAAACCGAAGCGACAATGGTAAGAAAATAGTAACCAATACGTGATAATCAAACGAAAACAGGAATTCGTTATACGATCACGACAAAACACGGAAATTCGTGATAATATCACGAAAAAAGAATCAAAAAGTTACGTGACTATATAACAAAACCTTGTGAGACTGGGCTGTCATTTGAAACAAGGAATGAAAAGTAAATCTATCAGTATAAGCTGGTATCGGTAGATGTTATTCTACGTAATCGAATATCGCTTTTGGCACAGAAACCTGTGCATGCCTACAAATAACCTAACAATATGATACACAGTCTCATAAGTTTCCTCTGCCAGAGTTTTCAAAAATTATCAATCACATTTTGAATACCCTCATTGGCGATGCATCTTTAAAGACGTTAATTTGGTGAAAATTGATTTGTTTACAGAATCACAACACTGGAAAGAACAGAAAAAACAGTAATTTTGACAAACTTTCACCTTTCATCAACTCACATTATTATCACATAATCACATAATTTCTATGTAAATTGTTCGTATGAAAACAACACCGTCTTTCTAAACAAAGCAAACTGTTTGACATTTTCTTCTGGTGATCTGAGGGGAACCTGACGCTCCAAGTCCCTCAACAATAAGATAAGAGTCTCTGTTTAGGCGTTTTCTGGCACTAGCGATTCAATATAATGGGCTGACAACATGCCGTGCCCACACGGCTTAGATATAGATGCCAATGGTGGGCTGGAGTGTCATCGATTTGCCTGGTGAGGTTAATATAAAGTGACATAGGATTTTGTCTACATTGCTTCTAAGCAGAGGTCTGTCAACACATTGACTTCAGTACACATTCAGCCAAAAATATCCTTATTGCTGCAAGCAAAATTATTAAACATGCAATAACATAATATGAGAAGCTCTTGTTGACATACAGTAATGACTAAGTGCTCCAGATTAAATATACAATAAGTGTGACACAAATTTTTATAGGACAATTAAACAATCCACCATCTGTGCTCTCATTTGTCAAAAATGTAGAGCTATTCCTTATCTCGGTATCTCGGTGATCTTATTTTTGTTATACAGAGGGAACCCCGTTTGACCTGAGCTCAGAAAGACAAGTCCAATATGTGCCTGTCACAAAAAATATCTTCAAGCATATTTCATATGCGATGATAATAATATAACAGTTTTCCGATGCTATAAACATTTCTATGCCAATACATATTTACAAAACCCATGGCACATCCATGCACAAAACAATCGTTATCTCTTCAAAAACTGAACCGATGTTGCCAAACTGATTTAATAGACAGTAATGTCATTTAGCTGGCAGCTGGATGATAATTATTTTTCACCACAGCCCACACAGAAATGCAGTCTGTGAGTGATGCTATCCTAGGAGAAGATAATTTTAACTTGATACTACACAGCAAGACATTGGCACTGTGCTAACCAAAACTGTCATTTTCGATGTTTCTGTGCCAAAAGCAGAAAAAACCCATTTCCGATTTAATGAAATACTCATTCAGAAAAGTAGATTTAAGCACATCACAAAACAACTACAAAAAACAGTAAGTAGAAGAATTACAGACGAACATATTACAACATCCACAAAACTTATGATGTAATGTAAAAGTAGTTGAATTGTAAAAATCTTCATTACCAGGTTCTTTGTGGTTGTACTCTTGATTGGAGATGTGAAAGAGAAACTCCTCACAGGTGTCGTGGTCCAGCTGTGGGCTGTCCCGAGTGCATAGGTCAACTATGAGGGCCACTGCCTTCTGACACAACATATCATGCCTCTTTCCTACAGCAGACATGCTCCCTGACGCATCCTCAGCGTGACTGGCTCCTCCAGCGGGAGTCAAACACACCCCCTCTCACAGCACCAGTAAAGCATCCCCACGAATGCAAGTTTTCACAGATTCGTTTTTGCGTTTTTGTTGAAGAATGCACCTATATTTGGTTATGTGTGTGTGTACTGTATATGTAACAGAAGTAGATGGTTTGTGCTTTTATGTGTGTGCGCATAATCATGCAAATGTGTGTTGATGCTTAATGATTCACGGACGCCCCCAGGTATTCTGGAGATGGCATTATTGCATCACATTTAATCTCGGATTCACCAATGACATGCAACAAATGCAACAATAAAAGGAGTGTGCGACTATAGAGTGTTGGAGATCTGTCTCGTTCAACCACTCTTGATCTTCACCCACGCAAAGCCGCTCATTATGTAGATTCGGTTTGTTTTTCTTAAGTCGACCTGTCCCTCAGTGAACCTGTCTTTGGAGATGAGATCCCTGTGTGGATTTGTATGAGAATGGGGAATAGGGTGCTCATCTGAGTATTATATGTTCTCTTATGTCTAAACAAGATTTTTGCTTGAATTATTTTTTCTTGGTAACGTAATGTTTCTCAAGCCTTTTCATAACTTTGCTATATGAATTTGGTTAGTTAGGTCTGGTTTTATAGTTTTTTAATTCTATAATGTATTATTGATTAAAATGTGATTAAAATGGATGCACCTTGGTTAAACTGGTAATCCATTAATGACTGTGTGCATTTGTTTGTTTGTTAAATGTCCTCAGAAATAGTAAAACATGTTAAAATATCCACTTCTGAAAAAACTTTTTTGAAAATATGCTAATTTTCCAGCTCCCCTAGAGTTAAATATTTGATTTTTACCGTTTTGGAAAATTTATTCAGCTGATCTCCTGGTCTGGGGCTAGCACTTTTAGCATAGCTTAGCACAATCCATTAAATCTGATAAGACCATTAGCATTGCTCTAAAAAATAACCAAAGAGTTTCGATATTTTTCCTATTTAAAACTTGACTCTTCTGTAGTTACATCGTGTACAAAGACCGACGGAAAATTAAAAGTTGCGATTTTCTAGGCCAAGGACTATACTCTCAAACTGGCGTAATAATCAAGGACTTTGCTGCTGTAACATGGCTGCAGCAGGCGTAGTGATATTACGCACTGCCCGAAAATAGTCCCCTGCTATTGAAAGTAACCAAGGGGACTATTTTCAGTCGGCTCTCCTGAGTTTGCCAACTGGTTGATGTCCTCAGGGCAACATTATGTTGACCCTGGAACAACATTTCAATCAGCCAATCAGATTTCAGAAATAAGATTATAGTTTGTTTTAAGTTTAAGCTTACAACCAAGATTAGCTGTTTCTAGACCATTGTTTTTTACTTATCATGTCCCTCTGATTTTAGGGTTTGGTTATTGTTAGGGTTGGGGTTTGGGGTAGGTTTAGGTTTTATTTAGAAAAATGTTGTCCTTGGGTCAACACAATATGTTGCCCTGAGGACATCAACCACTTGGCAAAATCAGTTCGAGCATTTTCAGTCAGTGTGTATATCACTACGCCTGCTGCAGCCATGTAACGGCAGCAAAGTCACTGATTATTAGGCCAGTTTGAGAGTACAACTCCTAGCCATATCTGCCTAGAAAATCGCAACTTTTAATTTTCTGTCAGTCCTAGTACACGATGCAACCACAGACGAGTCAAGTTTCAAATAGGAAAAATATCTAAACTCCGGTTATCCTTTAGCGCGATGCCAATGGTCTAATCAGATTCAATGGATTATGCTAAACTATGCTAAAAGTGCTAGCGCCATATATTGTATATTATTGTATATTAACGCCAAAACACCATGAAGCAAAGCTATTCTGACATTTAGCTTCAAGTTGATGGGCAGCTATGACCCGGAGATCAGCTGAATGGATTCCAAAATGATAAAAATCAAATGTTTAACTCTAGGGGAGCTGGAAAATTAGCATATTTAAAAAAAAAAAGGAATGTCCCTTTAATGCATGAATCGATCAATTGTTTTGAGTGAAATCTCTGGTTCACACAAGGTTTATTACATTGAAAAAAAAACGTCTGGTCATCGGTTGTACATGATTAAACTAGGTTTTCTTAAAATGAAAATAACATAAATTTAAATTAATTTCGTTTTAAGACAACTTGGTTTAATCATGTTGAACTGGTGTACAATTAAATGACGTAAATCCAACCATTTTTTTTAAGAAAAATAATTTTGAGAAAACTAAATTCAATCATGTGCAACCGGAGATTTTTTCAGTGTAGAAAATAAGTTTGGTATGAAAGTAATAAAAGTCTGTGAGTCTGAAAGTAATAAGTTTAACTCAGAATGAAATTGGTTTTGTACAGTTCAAAAAATACTGTGATCTGGTTACACTGAATGAAATAGGTGACAGAGAAGAAATTACTTGCTAATTGACATAATCACTTAAATTCAACCAGACACAAATGATAATCCATTTCATTCACTAAACCTTTTGGTAAGGCAGTGTTTCCCAACATTTTACAATGGTGAACCACTCCACATCCTATACAGTGTTTTTTTTTTTGCATGTTTGTCACATTTTTGGAAGGTGTGTGTCCCATTACATCTGGCGTTAAAGTAACACAGCATTTCAGAAAAAGAACATCATACCAACAGTAAAATATGATGTAGTGTGAGTCCGTCTGGGGCTGTTTTGCTGCTTCGGGACCTGGAAGACTTGCTGTGATAAATGGTATCATAAATTCTGCTGTTTACACGGGGCAATGTGTGTTTGGATTTTGTTTTCCCTTCATAATAAAAAAAAAAACATTTAAAACTGCATGTTGTGTTTACTTGTGTTATATTTGATTAAAATTCAAGTTTGTTTCATGATCTGAAACATTAAAATCTGACCAACATGCAAAAAAAATCAGTAAGGGGGCAACACTTTTCACACCACTGCAATACCAGTTACCTAGCTGAAGTTATCTAAAATGTATTGTATATTGTTTATTAAAATATGTATATACATAGTTTAATAAAACAATGCAGTACATTGTAAAAAATAGCCTATAAATCTGCTGTTTAACAAAATCATAGAATTTTAAATAAATACTTACTTATTAATGGGTGTAGCCTACTTGTGTGAAGTGACTCACATAACTTTGTTGTGATTTTGCCAGTGGCGGCTGGTGACTTCTTTTTTCGAGGGCGCTCGACGCGAAGTTCGTCACACTATATATGTAGCCATGTGTGTGCGCCTCGAGAGATCCTGTGTGCATCACGTGTTTTGTCAAATAAGTGCCTGCTGCAGACGCGTCTAAAGGGTTTATGATAAAAACTAGTGTTTTCAGTTTCACTTTGTTTTGATAGTTCACTTTAGACATTCTTAACTATATATCAATTAACTACATGTTAATTAACGCTCTACATGTCAATCAACGCTCCTTAATCGCAACTAAATGTCAGCTCATTAGAGTATTAGTACACTGTTAGAGGGCTAGCATTAGAAAAATACGTTTCAAATTAATGCTACAGTAGTTACCATAGTTGCCAAGTTACTCACAGTTAGTAACTCACTATTAAAATAGAGTGTTACCTGGAAGCACCACAATTTCAAACGATTGTGGAAATGACAGCGGCAGGAAAAATCATACTTGTAGGCCCCAAAGCTGCTTTTGGATTTTAATTCCACTGCAGTGAAATCGTTCTCCAGAAATTGCAAGTGCCAGAAAAAGCAAGCATAGCACACTTTCTTCTGAATGCAATTCATTGGCTAATTTGATTGGACCATTTATTTAGCATACACTCTTGTGCTGTTTGTACACTAAAGGGTGCATAATTAGTCAGAAACATTACTGAAATGTTTAGCGTTCAAAATAAAAAAAATTTACTGAATACATGGGGTCAAGCAAGTCCAAGCACTTTTTTCCATTTTTAATTTCTGCATCATTAGATTGTTATTTCTTCTGACTGCTCTGATGCGATTTTGAATAGTGAGATGTGACAGGCATTAGAAACTGCCACAGAGAAATGACTGCGGTGACACTTCGGTTATTCATGCTCCTTCAAGTTTACTCATTTCCTCCAGCTACACAACTCACTCTATTGATGCAATCTTGCCTACAGCACACAGAAGTGCACTATACAACAGTTTCAGACTTGTAGCAGTTTAGTAAAGCGAGGCGGTTTAATCAGAAACAACATGAGTTTATAGTACACGAGTGGGTTTGATTACAATCAGCTATGAAATGTTGATGAAGTGTTCAAGTTATTCACTTTTAAAAATCTATTAATTTGGGTACATCTGATACAACAATTACCAACCCATGTATCTTGCATTTCATGTATCTTGTCACAATTGAGCCTTGGGGTGTTAAAGATTGCATGTATATCCCTGAGACGAATTGGATTAGCCTGAGGCTTATCTCAAACCTGCATTAAAAAAATAAAGACTCAAATACGAATTGTAATCTCAGCACCTCAGGACTCAGCTCTTTTTCTGGAAGGATGTTTCCAATAGGCAAAGCTTTAGCAGACAATAAGGCATTGAATCAAGTATCCTGTATCTGAGAATTTTTTTTTTAGTATAATGTTATGCATTTTTGGTAAACAATTAGTAAGTAAACAAGTCAAATATTCTAAATATGGATTTTCAACAACATGAGGGTAAAAACAAAATGACAGAATGTTTATTTATTATTTGTATGAACACTAACTGTGGGTTCACACCAGACGCGAGTCCAACGATCTGCGAGAGCAGAACAAACACAAAGTCAATGCAAAGACGCGATCAGACGCCCCCCCGCATGGGGCAACGCGAATGACGCGATATGGGCGGTGCATTTGCCGCGAAAACACGCGCTATTTGCCTCAAACGCGTTTTCGCCCAAGTTGAAAATATTCAACTCGAGCGGAAAATTCACATGACACGAAGTTAAATCCCGCGAGTAATCTAGAGCAAGTAACGCGCTGCCCTGCGTTTGGTGTGTACGTAGCATTACTGTGGGTTAACACCAGACGCGGGTTTAATGATTTGCGCGAGTAAATTAAATACAAAGTCAATGCAAAGACACGATCAGACGTGTCCTCACGTGGGGCGATGCGAATGACGTGATATAGGCAGCGCGGTTGCCGCGAAAACATGCACTATTCGCCTCAAACGTGTCTACACCCAAAGTGAAAATATTCAACTCGAGCGAAACATTTGCATGACACGACGTTAAATTCCGCGAGTAATCTAGAGCAGGTAACGCGATGCCCCACGTTTGGTGTGTACGTAGCATAACTGTGGGTTACATACATCGACTTTGTATGTAATCTACTCGCGCAAATCGTTGAACTTGTGTCTGATGTAAACCAGCAGTAACGCAATGCCCCGCATTTGGTGTGTACGTAGCATTACAATGCTCTGTATTTTGATCTGTATTCAAATGATTGTTTCACTTGTAAGTCCTAGAAAACTTACTAAAGTTAATTTGAAGTTAATTGAGAACTAAAGTTAATGTTTGGAGTACTCCTATGCTGAAATCAACATCATCAGTGATGAATCTTTGTGATGTGAAATGACAAGGCCATACCTGCAGGTGCACAACTTCAGTCTCAGTCTAGCTGTCACATGGCATAAGATGCTGCTGATTCAAATTCATGTTAATTAACCTGTTAGCTAGCACTTATATTTTTGAGCATTTTCTGAAAAACGACAACTCCAAACTAAAACATCTGCAGCTCTTAAACCCTATGGTCTATATTCATAATTCTGGTCTTGTTTGAAACTAGACACTTGACATATTGTTGCCTAATAGTCATAACAACTCAGAGTAGTAAAGAAACAGAGTAAAACAAGGTAAAATATACATTAAATGACTTCCGTTTTTCTTTAAATAACATTCACTTAGCAAAAAAAGGTATGAAATGGTCATGTGAGACACCTGGGGACACCATATAGGTGAACTGAATGTCTGACCATGCTGTGATTCAAATTTGAGAATGATACTCCAAAAAATGTTGTTTCTGTGAGCTTTTATTTCAAAAAAGTCCAGGCGTCCTTTCAGAAAAAGTGCACTTGGAAACTCCAAATATACACATGATAACAATATGACATGATTATCAAAAGAAAATGAGTCAGGACTACATATTACATTATGTATATCAATTCAGAACTTCTCTGCCCACCAAAGCACATAGAAAAAACTATTTCAGAAAAAAACATTTGCACATTATAACAAAATACTTGCTATTTTGAATATGGTCGCTCATGAATGCACTCCAGATTCCAGTCCTCCTGTGTCAGCTGAAGTCTTGTTTTACATCACATCACACACACACACACACACACACACACACACAAAGCAAGAGAGGATTTTAGTTTGAGTCAAAAGTTAGAGACATACAACTATTTGTATGAGAAACTATGATGTAATATACATGAACATAATACATATACACAAACACACACACATTACATGAATATATTTATTTATAATTACAAATGTCTTATGTTTGCCAAATAACCTATATTTCTCAGCTGGTAATACTCATATTTTCCACCACATATCTTATTTTCTAGTTTTTAGTTTGTATATTCTGTGCATTTGATTCATATAGCTATAAATATGATGCATTTATATAACATGTCATACAAAAACGAAACCATGTAAAACTCGTATATTAGTCATCTCCAGTGTTACTTTATAATCAAAACAGCTAACATGAAACAAGAAATGTAACGTAAATCAACAAAAGAATCCACTTACTTTATCCAAGCGAGCGCAGCTGAGCTCATAATCCGGTCCATCTCTCCTCGACGACGCGCTTTGTTTATATCCAGTCTTGCATTGTTGATCCGCGATCATGCTCTTTATCAACTTCTCCAAAACACTTTCAACACAAAAAAGTCATCTGTAGTCCACGATCCACAATGGAGATGTTATATCTAACATTTGAAGAGGTTTCTCAGCGGCTCCGGAGAGCTTAGCTGGCTGCTATGCTACCCAAACAAACAAACGCGCATGGAGGGGGCGTGGGCATTTCTCTCCATGCGCTTCTGTAGATTTGCGCAGAAGTACACTTTACTGACGTAAGTTGAATCCTTGTAATCGTTTCATGATTGGTTACTTCCTCTGTCAATCAAAGCTTTGCTCACTATGCATTGGCTGGCTTTGTTTTGGTGTAATCCAGTCAAAAGCCTATGGCAAGCTGAAGGACATCTATCTAGGCAAATCATTGATCGCATGAGATTTTGAGTTGTCAAACCTTTTCTGATTGGACAAAACAGAAAAATAGGGCGGGATATTTATCTGAACAGTCTAACGAAGCAGGAAGAGATGGATTTTCACTGATAAAAATCGATATTTGATAGAAAATAAACATGATCGATCATACTTAGCGGACGCGCGGATGTAAACAAAGGAGGATATTGCTGGATTTCTCACTATTTTTCATTGTTATGGATTAAAACGTGGGATGCTTTTTGAAGAGTGGACCCTTACCTTGCAATGTACGTTGAAGATTTTGGGAATTGTCAGAAATTGTCAGAACCATATGGCAAGCCATGTGAGTACCCACAAAATTTTTTATATGCATTCCGTCTGCATTTCATTAAATTTTTTCCACACCAGTGTATTGATTGCAAAAATAAGCTCAGAACATGAATTTGGAGTGTTTAAACTTTCAAATAATGCAAAGTTTATGATTGTTGATTGAATATTTGATGTTAAACAAAGTACAAAAACACGTAAAAACGCCCCCTAGGGCCCGCCGCCGGGCCGGTGCAAGTATGACTCGCTGCAGCCTGCGGTGGACATCCAACCCTGCCCACATCCAAGTGTCACGCCAGACGCCACGCCCACGTCCAATACGTCACCGCGTGACTCCCATATATGGCAAAGCGTGTGTTCCCCACGGAAACCCGTTGATCCTATCGAAGTATGTTAAAGCAGTTTATTGCAATCTTAGAATCTAAATAAAAGGTTATACTTCGTTTTAACAATACACGTATTCTTATATTTGTAAACGATATCCAAACTAATATGACATAAATTAAATCTAGGCCACCCTCCCCCAATTTCATAAAAACATTATAAACGGAGCTAATTTCATTGGTTAAACAATAACATATGCTTGCTTTACCTTATTCCTTTACAGCATGTAATGATATAAATTCCCATTTAATATGATCGATTGTAACATAGCCAAAACAAGTTTACATTTAAGTGGACATTACTTTTTAGTATTGTAAATTTAATGCTTAACATATTTTCATGAGTTTATTTTCATTTAATTTTCTAAACATTTGTTCCACTTCATCATAAAGTCTAAATATGTCAATTATAGGATCAATATGCAATAGCATACACAATATACATACATATAGACTAAATAGAGAAATTACTTGTTTTGATAGATTATATAAGATCTTTATTTTCACTGTACATTTGCAATGACATTCTGGTGGAGCAAGCTTCAGATGCCTTCATGATAAATACAAATATATATCAGTTTTCATGTTTAAAACTATAAACAAGTTTCATACACTAGACTAGAAGCACTAAGCATGACTGTACAATTTACAATATTCACAACAATATTACAATATACAGTATAATCACAACGAAGTAGCCAATATAGTATAAAACACAACATAATACAGCATAGAGCATAAATGTTCATAGATGTAAACATTGTATGTTTCATTGTGCAATGAAACACAAAGTGGTTGTGTTAGAATTGACAGTGGAGCATAGACGCCAAATGTTAATAATGGAAACATTGTGTAATGAGACCAAAAGTGGCATGTGCTAGAATGTCATATTGCACTTTAGTAGAAGTTTAGTAACATGGCTTTGACTCTTAGAGGTTTTGTTCTTTAACAACTTGACATGAATATGTCCAGGTCACCCAGATACTTAAAGATAAATTAAAAGACACTTCTTGCTTCACTGGGCATTTCTTGTATTTATTATTGAACAAGAATATTTCATGGCCCGTACAGGCCTTGTTCCTCATAACAGTTTGAAATAAACGTGTTCAGATCCTCCAGATATTCGAAAACAAATCCATCTGGAGAAAGACAGGCTCCATCACCTCTCCAAGGAATATCTTGCTGTGACTCTCTACCCAGGACCATGCTGGACCAATGTTCCTTATGAACTTCCACTTTATGTTCTTTCTGTAATCCTGTAATAAAAAATAAATAAAGGTTTATTTGTGGAGCATGCAGCTACAGAGGGAGCTGAAGATGCCGTAAGTTCTTCTGTCATAAAGCATTTGGCATTTCCTTGCGTACTACAGTCTGGCTGCAGTTCAAACAGTAAAAATGGGATGTGGTCCTGCACAGTTCAGTTCTTTTTTTAGATAAAGTAACCTGTAAGAATGTATCAACAAATTTATCAACACTGTTGAACGTTAATAACGTGCATGTGTGAAGTTCAACTAGGCATATCAAGCTGTATGTGCATAAACTACACAAATGACTCACAGTTTTTAAGTTATCAATGTTTTACATTTTAAAAATTTTTCAAAACAAGCTACCATTAAGTTTTATTTTACTTTGGCTTGACAGATATCTGATACGTAAAGTTAACAGCAGCAAAAGAGGTTACGTGCACCACAGTACAATCCTTGTGAATATATCGTATGATTTTATCAAGCATAAATATATGTATTAATATAAATAAATTTTGGAATTACATTAGGCTTTCGAAACAAATACTTTTACTTACCGACGTGGTAAACAACTTTAGTACTTCAACTTCGTGCTTTCTCTCTTCTTCGGGAAGCACCAACATAAGGTACATTATCGCCATCTACTGTGTTGGAGTGAGATGTGAATGGACGTGGTAACTGACGTCACGCCTGGATGTGGGCGGGGTTGGATGTCCACCGCAGGTTGCAGCGAGACGCTACTCGGCCGGTGCGTGTTATAACCAAGGACCTGTCTAATGGCACAGATGGAAGTGAAGTGTGTATTTATAAACACAGAACGTGTTTTACCATATCATGATACATTTGTGTCTCTGTAAATATTTTGATAAACACAGTTAATCCATGCAAAAAATAAAAAATATCTGACAGCCAGCAAATATTATGCAAACCCACAGGATACTCACCCAGGGTTAAATAAAGTTTAATAAATCTTAAATAGTAATGAATCTATTTCCATGCGTGTTAAAGCATCACATATTTAGCAATGGACTTACTGGTGTATAGAGATACGCATACACATGCCCTCTTCTTGCATATTAAACCCTGTAATCAAATTTCTTCATGTGCCTGCACAGTAATTAATCTCCTGTAATAGGCATCTATTGAAAAATGCAACGTATTTCAAATATAATGTGTTATTTCCAGCTGTGGTTATGAGGAGAGTTAAATGAAGCTTTATGTTAATTAAATATTTTACTTAAGTGAATGGTTTAATAATGTTAAACATAAAAAAAAACAGAGCACACTGGGTTATAAAGCTGTTGTTATTCACTGGTTGCCAGTATTGTCTGGATGATACCAGTAAGGCATTAGGACATTTTAAGTTGGTTAAACTGATGTGTAATGATTCTTAATAGCAAAGGCTGCAAAAGTAAATCATAGTCAATTTTACAAATGTATTTTGCAAAATTGGAGATATGTAGAATTGGAGAATGTACGTGACTTGTTATCTCTCAGTCCTTTAATTTCAGTCTGAAATGAAACCGTTTGAACACAATCAGCCTTGTTGATAAGTACGAAATGAAAAAGAAGATCATAAATCCAGGCAACTTTGATTAATCCGACTGAAGATCAAAGAGAGGGGTGAAATGTAAATTACGTCCTGCTCTTAAAAGAAGGAGAGACATTGAATATTACCCTCAAAGCAGTAGGTAAGATTAAGAACAAACAGTGGTCACCTGTTGCCTTTGTAATTGGGTTTGTTTAAACCTTGCCGTAATTTTACTAAATTAATAAATTATAAACAGAGCCAGAGGGGTGAACATTTCTAGTGTGATCCTCGACATTTCTACATTTTTATTAACAAAATAAAATAGTGAGACATACACAATACGCAATCACAGAGCACACAGTGTTTTGTATGACAGCAGAGTAATTATCTCAGTCTCTTTAATTTCCATCAAGATGGTTGATCAACTTTTATCCTGTGGGCTCATTTCGAGTCTTTACTTTTCAGCGTGGCTTGACTTGTTATCATAAACATGTCAGGCAAAAATCTGTCTCTGTGTCTCTCTCTCTCTCTTTTTCTATTGACTTTCTTATTAATGTCCCTGTCTCACAGTTTTTCCACGTGAGGTAACGTGTGTTACATTTTAAAATGCCTGTCAAAACTCCTTCACCAATAAGATACAAAAATGGTACAACATCCCCTAGGGACATTGGCATATTGAATTAAAGGAATAGTTCACCCAAAAATTAATATTCTGTCATTGTTTTCTCTCTTTCATGTTTTTACAAACCTGTATAAAAAATTTGTTCTGATAAACACAAATAAAACATATTTTAAGAAATGTTTGTAACCAAACTGATCAGAAGCCCCTTTCACTTCCATAGTAGGAAAAATAATACTATGGAAGTAAATGGGGCTAATGAATGGTTTGGTTACAAACATTTCTCAAAATACAGAGGTGGAAAAAGTACTAAAATATTGTACTCAAGTAAAAGTAAAGTTACTTTAATAATATTTTACTTAAGTAAAAGTAAAGTTACTTGTCTAAAAATCTACTCAAGTAAAAGTAAAAAGTAAGTCATTTTAACTTTACTCAGAGTAAAAGTTACTTTTTTACAGCGGGAAGAGGTGGAGGATTCTAGTATAGTTCAAAAACGACAAGGGAATATACATCTCAAACTAGTTGTTTTTAATTGTAGGAACATCTTTACAATTAAAGTGCAATAACAAAAAGTTAATAAAATAAAACGCTTTTTTAAAGTAAGAAACATTTATGGAATTGTTTAATGATTTTTGCATGTGAGTTATGCACTTTTGAAGGTGGTCAGCAGCTTGTAAATACAATCACTATAGTAAGGTTGTAATTGATGTATTGCTGGTAACATACATTATTTTATTAAACTATATATCTAGGTTAAATGAGCATATAATGAGATGAGTGCCATGTCTATATACATTTGACACGTTTATTATCTTCTTACATCCCTGACCTGGGGACCTGATGACCTTTATTCTTCTCTCTCTCTCTCTCTCTCTTGCTCTCTCTCTCTCTCTCTCGCTCTCTCTCTGCAATGTCTAATGACCTGCGCATTCTCGAAGACGTTTTGAAGTTCTGTTTGACTTGACGCGAAGCTGCTAGACCTCGGAAGATAATGCGCATGGTATTAAAAACGCGTCGTGCATTTTCGTACTTAAGAGCATGAATCCTACCTTTCATAGAAATGAAACACTCGCTTCGCGTCAGTGGAAAGTGGTCGCTTAAATATGACCAGGGGTTTCTTTCATAAGATTTGAACTGAGGCGGGGTCTGCATTAGCGCGCGCCTGTCTCGTCCGTCTCCATGGTTCTTTTTGCGCGTTCCCCCGGGCCCCGGCCATTTACATCCGTTGCGCGTCTTTATCACCTTGCTTTTTAAAATATTTTTTTACTCAGTAACGGATATGATTTAAAATGTAGCGAAGTACAATACTTTAAATTAAAACATACTTAAGTAAAAGTAAAAGTACAGATTTTAAAAACTACTCAAAAAAGTAAAAATACACAAAAAAACTACTCAATTACAGTAACGTGAGTAAATGTAATTCGTTACTTTCCACCTCTGTCAAAATATCAGAACAAAGAAATGTATACAGGTTTGTAACAACATGAAAGTAAATGATGGCAGAATTTTCATTTTTGGGTGAACTATCCCTTTAAGTCAAGGTTGTGTCATTCAGTGTTGGGGGTAACGCATTACAAGTAACTTGCATTACGTAATAATATTACTTTTTTGAAGTAACGAGTAAAGGAACGCATTACTTTACAAATGTACACATTAATATTTGAGTTACTTTTTTAAAAAAGTAATGTGAGTTACTTTTCAGTTTAATTAATTTGATTTTTTTTAAATGTATACGCGCCTGAGTCAGAAACGGAGATTGCAGGCCAGAGCTTGACATTTTTGCAATGGAAATATGCAATTTCTGAATGCAGAGCTTCAGTCTTAAAAACATCTGCAAGCCCTAAAAGAGATCAAGCCTCAGCCAAGTAAAAAAGTAACTTAACTTAAAAAATAACGTTAGTATTACTTTCCATGAAAAGTAACTAAGTAACGCATTTTTTTGGGGAAGTAACTTTATATTGTAATGCATTACTTTTAAAAGTAACTTTCCTCAACACTGGTTTCATTGTTATATATGTTAAACACTGCCACTGTTTGGTAGGATGGTGACAAAATAAATTTGAACTGAATTAAACTTGTTCATTTAATTTAAAATAGACTTATCTCACACATTCGTATGTATCTACTAACAAACAGCCACAAAACAGTACATTTAGATACAGCAATAGCCATCATTATAATAGCCAACTAACACTGTAAAAATGATTTGTCGGTTCAACTAAAAAAGTAATTTACTTAGTTTTGCCAAAATGTTGTAAAAAATTTTAAGGCAACCATATAACTTAGGGTTTTTTTTTTAAGTTAAACCAATTTTTTTCAGGAGGAGACTACAGCTGAGTTACCCACTTCAAGCCAAAACAAACTTGAATCTGGTTATAGGTTTTTGCCAAAATAACTTGCGAGATGTATGATATTCCATCATGTAAGCAAAGTCAGTAATTACAAGTTGCTTGGTTTAAGTTTTTATTTAATTTCACTTATTTATAGGTTATTAGCTCTTTCACCGCCAGCATTTTTCATGATTTTCACAAAAGTTTAATGCCTTCCAGAAAATGCTCCTTTTTAAATATATAAACATACAAAATATGAAATAAAAGAACAGACCCTCTGCTTTCAAACAAAAAAATCTGTTTCATCCTACCTTCATGTGTTCTGTTTTTATCACCTCTCAAATATGTGTAGGTTTCATCAAAAACACCCAATTTTGAGCAAAAAGCTGAGATAATTCCATTTTTGTGAAGGACTTTTGATATAGATCAGATGCAGAGCGATCTTTAAAACATACACGGACATACAGCTGTTTGCCCTAGGGCAATTCTTCCGGTTTTTATAATTTGCGGAATAGCGCCATCTGGTGGATAATAGCGGTATTGCAGATTGACGAGATATCTCGTCAATGGCGGGGAAAGAGTTAGACATCTTATGATATGACGCGGCTAAAGTCTCATATCTAATTTTGAGATAGGAACATCAAATTCGAATTCAATCATTGATTTCACATTTCTTTTAATCTTTGACATGGCCTTACTTAGATAATATTAAAAAGAATCGAGGTTTCACAGAATGTTCTTTACTTTTTTAGAACGGTTTTATGTAGACACCAGTAAATGAGCTGGGTTGTAAATGGTTCCAAGTCTGTTGAGGCCATTACAGCAACTTCTTAAACTCAGGTGAAAACTTTTCCCTGTCACCTCCCCAGTTTGGCCCATGATGGTAATTGCACCAATTCACCCTGTTAACTGAAAGCCCAAGATTGACAAGGAAATTACGGACGCTGTACATCAGCAACACAACCACAGCTCTGCAACTATAAATTGACCTAGGACCAGCTGTCCTTTTCTGAAATACCACGCATAATGATCGAAAGTCTGTGCAACTGGTTTCAGATCAGTGTTCTAAATAAAACCATTCCTGAGCTTCAAGTCTGCAGCCTTTTCTCCAGCTGTGCCGTGTCTAACAGCGGTCGCTCAATGTTTGAAATCAGCCAGGTGGAATGATGTGAGGTTTGGCTGTGATACAGAGGCATGAGATTTATTTCAGTGTGGATAAATACAATCTTCACTGTTGTCTCCTGGCCTTTAGGAGCTTCTTGGTTTAATTTTATATAATCAGCCAACTTAACAGAGACGAGCACTCCGATTCCAACCTGATTTTACAGTAATTTGTAGGTATTTTACACAAAATTGTAACTGACAGCAGAGCCGTGCACAGACATTTTGAGGGTTAGTGGTACTATTAATATGATTTTAATAAAATATTATAAATATGATATATGTTATAAATTACTAGTACACTGTAAAAAAAATGCTTTGCTGCCTTAATTTTTTGTTGAATCAATTCATATTTACAAGTCATGTCAACTTACTATTATTTATCTTGACAAGAAATGAGTTGCTTCAACTTAAAAAATTAAGTTGACTTTTTCAACTATATTTTATAAGTTATAACAACTCATCTGTAGTTATAACAACTCATCTCCTGTCCAGATAAATAATAGTAAATATATCCACCTTAAAGGTGCAGTGTGTAATTTTTAGAAGGATCTCTTGACAGAAATGCAAAATAATATACAAAACTATATTATCAGGGGTGTATAAAGACCTTTCATAATGAACCGTTATGTTTTCATTACCTTAGAATGAGACGTTTTTATCTACATACACAGAGGGTCCCCTTACATGGAAGACGTCATTTTGTGCCGCCATGTTTCTACAGAAGCTCTTAACGGACAAACTTTTTTATTAAGTTGTCTCTAACAATAACATGTTTGTCTTGTGTCAGCTACTGTAGCTTCTCTATGCGTTTCAAAAGTGAGGGGTGAGCTGTGAACTGAGCTGTTGGTTGCAATTTGCAACCTCACAACTGAATGCCGCAAAAATTTACACACTGCACCTTTAAATAAAGTGTGACAAAAGACTAAATATTATTCATTTATTATTATTATATAAAAACAAAATATCAACTTACTAATTTAGCAGATCAACAACTGAGGTAATGTAATGAATCCAACTGTTAATGCAATCTTAAACAGATCGATTTGTAAAGCATTATTAAAAGTTTACTGTTGCAAATCAGGGTAAGAGACAATTGAGGAGTTGAACACTTATGTTTTGTTGTACTTGCCCAAAAACGTATTTCTGTTTTAAACAAAACATATTAAGTTATACAAAGTAGTGCTGTTGGTTAGTAGCCTTATTTTTTAGGTTTAATTACACATGATAAATTAATGTATTTTATAAAATGTCATAAAACTGCCCCCCCCCCCCCGGCACCATCTTGCGGACCCCCTGGGGGCCCCGGACCCCAGTTTGAGAACCACTGATCTATGGGTTCAAGAATAACAAAATACTGGCCATTTGAAACTAGAAAGTTATCACTTCATTTTGTCCCATTGTTTTCTACTTTGCGTGTTGTTCAAATTCATTGAATTTTCGTTCACTTGTAGTTTAGCAATTAAACTACAATATTAAGAATGTTTTTACTCTGCACATCGCCTGAGGAAATCCGAAGTTGCGTCGAGGGGAACCAAACTGACAGCCGCGACAGCGGAGATTGTCACGTACCTACAAAAGGGTATTGGATAAAGCTTTGCGTCTGACCTGCAACTATCATTCTGGCTTGGTGGGATGTCAGCCAGCGAGTCCTCTGATTCTGACCTTGTTCTTTTACTACTCAGAGTCTAAAGCCAGGAGGGCATATTAAGTGTTCATTGCACGTTTCAACGCTCCCTATTGGCCAGAGGTGTCTTACCCGGACATTTACTCGTACCTTATCGAGTCAACAGGGAAGCAAGTGAATGATTTTACTTCGTATTTGAAAGTTACTTCGTATTTATATATTATGTCTTTATATTTAGAGTAATGAGTGCACTTTTCCATCGAGCCACACAACTAACTGGCTTAGCGATATTTCCAGCAATCACTGGATGGCATTGTTACACAAATTTGACGCTGTGAGAATGAAAGGGACATGTTTTTATATTGACCAAATTAAATGTGTTAATGTATTTTTCACGCTCTATGGCAGGCAGGGTAGACAGATAATTACTCAACATGTTAAATCTGAGTGATTTCATAAGTTATTTACGCCTGCCGACTGTGTAAAAATGTTGCTTTGTTCCGCTATTTTGAATGGAAGTCAATGGAAGGTCTGGTTTTAAATCCCCCAAAAAGGGGCGGTGACGAAATTTACAGTCAAGTTCCCGGATGTGCCGGAAGTCCGTATGCGCTTTTAACTTGTAAACTCAAGGGTGTATGGGTTGTGTAGTCTCTGCTCTCGGTGGGACGAATTAGGAAGCGTACATTGTGAAGGGTGCTCTGAAAAGCGGCAGGGCAGCCAAAGGATTAAATTAAACAGATGTGCAAATGAGCGTTCCGGTACGCCAAAAGCACGTTCTGGGCGCACGGAGAGGTGGTGGTACGCTCAAGAGCTATATTTGAAAGTGGCGGTACTGAGTACCGGTGCGTTCCGGCCCACTTAAAGCACTGCCCTTTAACTAAAAAGTTTAATCCACCCGTTTAATCTGTGGTAAGAATGTAAAAGTTAGATGCTGCAGGTTACTGAACTGCACATAAAGTATACTCGACAAAACACACAAAATATTCTGATGACATCTAACTAAAGGTCACACAAGCACAACACACAACATACTGCCATCACATACAAAAACAGAAGCAGTATGAGAACCCCAGATGCAGTTTCCCATCAGCTATGAACACAGAAAGAGCAAAAATAGTGAGAAATGTCAGAGTAAAGAGGTCATAGAAAACTTAACTCACCTGTGCCAATTAACTCTTTCACCACCAGCGTTTTTTTAAAAAGTTGCCAGCCAGCGCCAGCGTTTTTCATGATTTTCACAAAAGTTTAATGCCTTCCAGAAAATGTTATTCTTCAAATATATAAACATACAATATACCAAATGAAAGAACAGACACTCTGCTTTCAAACAAAAATGTTTCATCCTACCTTCAGAAGTTCTTTTGTAATCAGCTTTTGAATATGGGTAGGTTTCTGCAAAAACACCACATTTTGAGCAAAAAGCAGAGATAATTCCATTTCTGTTACGGACTTTTCATAGAGATCCCATTCAGAGCGATCTTTAAAACAGACACGGACATGCAGCAGCTTGCCATAGGGCAATACTTCCGGTTTTAAAAAGTTGCGGAAGGGCGCCACGTAGTGGATAATAGCGGTATCGCAGAAAGACGGAAATACTCGTCATTGGCGGGGAAGGATTTTCTCTTGATTGAC
Organism: Misgurnus anguillicaudatus; assembly: GCF_027580225.2. NCBI lineage: Eukaryota > Metazoa > Chordata > Actinopteri > Cypriniformes > Cobitidae > Misgurnus > Misgurnus anguillicaudatus. The sequence continues at coordinate 18,573,229 of NC_073349.2, forward strand.
GAGATATCTCCATTGACGAGACATCCATATCTCGTCAATGGCGGGGAAAGAGTTAAGTTCACGGGTTTCAGCTTATAAAAAACATTTATAAAAATCATTAAACACAGTACAAATCGTTTGATATAGAACTCACAATTAAGACATTTCAGTTTAATTAATTACATAATATGCTAATTATTTAATCCAATAAAATACAATTAATCACTACTTGATAGTCCTTATGATTTATATGCATATTGAGATAAATGGATCTTACCTTGGCTAAGAGCACCAGTGTGATTTTTAACTGATTGCATGCAACCTTGACTTTGCACTTGGCTGTTCTTGTGCTCTTTTCTTCTGTTTCAGAGAGCTGCAGACAGAGGTGATTTCAGGGTGAGTGACAGCTATAATAAAACTGAGAAGAGAGTCAGAGTTCAAATTGAGTGTGAAGTTTTGTGGGTATGAAAACATTATCATGAAAGTGAGTTACATGAAAAGAAGAGAAGATATTAGAACGATCTGAGTGCCAATCAAATGTCTTTACATTAGGTACCAATTCAATAAAATAAAAATACTATATATCAGCCTATAGGACATCTGCCAATTGTTTAAAAAGGCGGATGCTATGTGATTATTGAATTGGGTCACAGTGACGAACATAATTGCAGTTTGTACACTCTGCACTTCTAGGATTTTATGACATAATAATGAAAGAATCGCCAATATATCCACCAATAACCGGTATCGGACAATAAAAGCTTTTTTTTTACTGTCGGCCAATAGTTTAAAGGTCCAGATCTATCTGTGTTTTGAAGCTTTGATTGTGTTTTACAGTGCGCAATATAACATGTGTTCATGTTTCATGTAGTGCTGGGCAAAGATTAATCGCGATTAATCGCATACAAAATAAAAGTGATTTTTGGCATAATATATGGGTATGTGCTGTGTGTAATTGTTGTGTATAGATAAATACACACACATTCATGTATGTATTGTAGAAACATTTACATGTTTATATATATTTATTTAAATAAATATATTAAAAATACATTTAAAAAAATTATATATAAGCAAAACAATTCTGAAATGAATATATGAATGTGTGTGTGGTTAAATGTACACGGTGATTGGACACAGTACACGCACATATATTGTGCAAAAAAAAGGTCGCTTTTGTTTTGTATGCGATTGATCGCGATTGATCTTTGCCCAGCAATAGTTTCATGTATAAAAAACATGGTATTTTTCACACAATTTACTTATCTGTATACCGCTGTTTTCATTATGTGAATGAATAACATTTAAAAAGGTAATCTTTAGAATTTAGTTAATGCAAGTTAATGTGGTGGCTGGTGACTGCTCTTTCTGTTTATGATAATTGAGACGCTCACGTTCACAAATACACGCAAGACACTCACTTAACAGTAAACTCTGATTACGCATGAGATTATGTGAATATCTGGCAAACGCGAGTGTCTCTTTTATCATAAACCCTTTAGATGCGTCTGCAGCAGGCACTTATTTTGACAAAACACGTGATGCACATAAATTCACTTGACGTGCTGAACACATATTTTGAAATGACGAACCACACATGACAGACTACATACATGTTGTGACGAACTTCGCATTGTCCGCACTTGAAAAAGAAGTCACGGCCATAACTGCCACCAAAATATCGGTATCGGCAGTTATCACTCTGAATATCGGCTATCGGTATCTGTGGGAAATTATAATATCGGTGCATCTCTAATAATAATTTCAAACGGAGTAAAAAACAAAAGTATAGGTATCTACATTGTGTAAAAAGTAAAGGTTTGATTAACTTAAAAATTGACTTTAATTGATAACGCCTAAAATATAACTTTTTCCTGCTTTTATTTTTTTCTCACCTTGCGTGAAAATTTTAAGTTGATAAAGCTTACATTTCTTTAGTTGATACCAATTGAAGTAATTTACTTAATAAAACTTCAATTTTGTCATTTTAAAAATGAGTCGTCATTGTGTGGCTGACTGTTATTATACAAATCCAACTATTTTTCTTTATTGTGAAATCCCCTTTAAACCGCATAGTCACACAAAACAGGCTGTTGGGGATCCCCTATCAATGTGATGCCACCTAATGTGATGAGACCTAATGGCCCTTTACGAACTGAAAGGCTCTTTGGGGAACCAAATATTTGTATTTTTCCATTGGGCCCAAAATTTTAATTAAATACTGAATAAATACTGTAAGATCCAGACATACATTCACATTTGAATTCAAGACTCTCACAAAACTTTAGCTATGAAACATCATCTCAAGCTGTGTGGCTGAAGAGCCCAGTCAGAATCATTTCTCTGCAATTGTTCTCAACTCAGAAGCCTCTTCAAAGTGATTGTGTCCATGTAAAGTCTCAGCACCAGCAGTTTATTCTTGATAATGATCATTTGACTTCATTCTCTGCCCACTGAAGCACCATTTTAATGCCAGTGCTGTGTGGCTGCCCCTGTGATGGGGCTGATAATTGAAGGGTCCTCCAGAGGGTGAGCCAAAGCTGTTCTTCAAACTGTGAGAGACATACAGTTCTCAAAGTCTCCTGGGGTGTAATGCCTTGTTATTTTCCTGTAACACTACCAGAATAAGCTGGTTGGCAGCGGAGATAAGTTCAGTTAGTGTTAGGTCACTCTTTCAAAGCATTTAGATACAACACCCTTCAGTTTGTATATGATAGCCTACATGTTTAGGTCTTCATTTCAGTGGGTTTAGATTGGGTTGTAGAGGATTTCCAAAACCTGTGAATTTCATCCCTGATTAAACATACAAACTGAAAAGAGATTTAGGGAAACGCAGGAGATCTAAAAACTTAGTTGAGACCAAAACAAAGTGGGCAAATGTGTTTTTTCAATTTAGTAAATATTTAGTAAATTTAGTTAAGTCTTTATGGGTCTTTATTCAGTGAGTTCAATGTTAGTACAGTAGTTTCATTACTTAAATTCTTATTTTACTTAATATATTACAGTTATACTCTTTGTTTATAGTTTTACAGATCCAAAATAATTTTAAAATTAAAGCCTAGCTACATCTTATTTTTCTCAGGGTCTGGCAATGCAATCTCACGGCAATTCGTACGTATTTTACAAAATGGCTAATTCGAACTCGTGGTACGTTTTGTACTATTCACTTTGTAAGAATTTATACAAGTTAGCCAATTCGAAAAATACTCTATGTACAAATTTCCATGAGATTAGGTTGGTTTTGGACATGGGGGCAATAAAACTTCTTTATATTTTTGTCCTATATCTATTTTTTACTAAACCTATGTAGTTTAGCCTACTTTCTAACTGCTGCATGCATTTTCACATTTTTCAAAGTAAACTTTGCAACATTACAGACGCACTGCTGTGAGTCATTTAGTACAATAATGAGTAATGCTGGGCTGTCGTTTTTGTCGATTGCAGACAGGATGACTAATGTTGGATAAATAGAAAACTGATGGATGAATGTCTGTCGACTCTTTGTGACCCATTGTTCTCTCTCACCACCGTAACAGAACAGATTCTGATAAATGAGACCACAGAACAAGAGTAAACAACTTTTGCCTAATGCAACCTAATGCATCTGGGACCAAATGAAGATTTTGTGTGTGCAATAAATACATTTCCATGGGTCTTCTTTTGTGCAAGGGAAGGGAAAAGCTAGAGGCCCTAATGTGACTAAAATACAAGATAAATTATTTTCTTCCCATTCACAAAGGATTGGATATGCCAGAGGAAAAATAAGGTCAGTAGAGCCTTGCAAATGACGTTTATTTTTTACCCTGGCATCACTACAGAGGAGTTAATGCACAGATCAGACAAGCGCTTATACATCAGTTGATATATATTTACAGAATAGAGGATGTACACCTTAGGATAGATTGAGTTTCAGGCAACTATGTGTAATGAATATAAAAGTGGACTTGAGTTGGTTTGACACTGATTTAGCAGAACCAGAATAATTTATGATGATACATAATACATTATACATATTCATTCATTTATGCATTTGGCAGACCCTTGCATCCAAAGTGACTTACAGTGCATTTAAGCTATACATTTTCTTTATCAGCACATTAATAAAGATTTTTTTTGATTCAACTTAAAAAAGTAAAATTTTGATTAATTCAACTTAAAAATATTTAAAAAGTTGGGTAAAAATGATTGACAACTAATATTTTTAAGTTGTATTAACTCAAAAAAGAGAGAATTTTAAAGCAGCCAGGTAACTTACTTTTTTAAGTTGAATCAACTTTTTTACAGTGCATGTGTGTTCTTGACTTTTTGGACGTATGGGCAATTCCACAGTTTAGGGCTCACTACAGAGACAGCCTGCAAAAATCCATCTTCACGGAGAAAGCCATTGTTCTCAGGTTAACATCCTATTGCTGCGTTTACACCAACCGCGTTTCAGGCGTCAAAATCGCGTCTACTGCGCCTAGTTTGCCGCTTGCAATTTGAATGCATTTGCGCGTGTAGAGCAAAGTAGACGTGCGGAAAAAGCAAGCATTTGGCAAGCAAGCATTTGCTTCTTGTGGGAGGGGCAAATGCTATGCGGTTGTCTGTTTGCAAGATGACTGATGTTGATTGTGCATTTATCAAGAGAGTTACCGGTTTGTATTTGGTAACCTCACCCCGGATTTCCACCAACTGCGGAGCGCCTGCAGATCGGCTCCGCTGCGTTACGGCCGTCCGCCAATACCCACCAGTTCTGTATTTGTTGCAGAGCGGCTGCGTGCTGAAGTGACGAGGACCCATGAGGTCTCGCAAATTCACGTGATGATCGCGCAATATCTAGTTCTGTCTCCGCCCATTATGAAGTTAAATTATGACGTTTTTACAAACCAGCCCAGATCACAACACGAGATCAGGTATGATCACGCGATATAGTCATGGCTCCGAGCTGTCCGGCATCCGGCAAAAATAGAACCTCTGCGTATTTGTTCCGGAGGGCTGTGGATGGCCTGAGCTGTGATGGATTTCGGAACGTAGTCGGTGAAAATATACATTGACTTGAATGGAAACCCGGGGTTACTATAGGGGGAAAATAAACAAGGCGGGTCAATAATCGTCACATGACTCAAAAGTGAAATGTGTATTACAACTTACCAGGTTGCCCAATGTCCTCACTGACACTCTTCCAAGCGAGGTCCTTTTTATTCCAGTCTCCTATATAAAAAAAGGACTTGTGTCGTATAGCTCCGGGTGACTGCTTACGGACAATATCAAGCGTTCCTTCAGGTTGAATCAGTGACTCCTTGCGGGGCTGCTGCCACAGCAGCAAGCAGGCTCTTGATTGGTTAACGCGCCGTGAAATTCTGCCAAAGTTCACATTTTTCAACTCGGGCGTCAGCCGGCAATTCGCATCAAACGCAAAATTCACAAAAAAAGCACCATTCGTGTGTATCGCGCCAGGCGTTCAATTCACGCCATTTGTGCGAACTAGAAGCGCGAATGAGGCGGAATCGCGTCTTCCGCGCAAAATGCCTCATCCGCACCGCGAGACCTCCAGACGCGCGTCAACGCGTCTTCACATTTACATTGAAATCACTCGCACTTCACGCCTCTACCGTGGCTGGTGTAAACGCAGCATAAGAAAACCTGGGATACAGCTGTGTTAAAGGCAGGATAAATCTGGCAATGGTAAACTAGTAAACTTTTATCAAAGTTGAGTTGATGTATGTATGTAACACTGGGCGCGGAGTCACAGAGACTTGATGATTGACACATGACTTAATGTTTAGGTTCCTTTCAAACCTATACGTTAAAAGTGTACCCAATAAATATTATTACTGCAGTAAAAGAGTTTATTTTGGTCATGGTGCCACGATCACTGGATAATTCTAAAATTACTTCAGTCATTTGCGATGTTACAGAGTTGAACGTCTCCGTGTATTGACATTATTTGCGAGTTACATTTGCAAATGATTCATAGTCATACCTCTGCAATTCTTTGATCAATTGTGTTTTAGAAGTACTGTATGCTCAAAACTCTAATGACAGCAGTAATGTGATCGCTAATGCGCTGGTAGAGAGAGAGAGAGAGAGACTGAGAAAAAGAGAGAACGTGGCTCTGTAGAAATTATCGGTGTTATTTGAAGTCGGCTCTTAAAGGACCAAATACCCGAGTAAGATATTACATGGCTATTATACACATTTTTCAGGATGTTCTTGCAACCCGGTGGCAACTGCGATCTGGTGGATGAGGACCTCTGCTCTAGCTGCCATCAAAAGGAGCTTTGATGTGCAGGATCTGTCAAAATGTATACAACCACCATACATGCTCTTTCAAGATGAACACGACGACGCTTTCTGTCCGAAACCACTAGCAATGATCTGACTAGCACACTCTTTTATCGTTTCTCACCAATGATCCTATTTAATGTTTACTTAATCAAAGTTTAGCACGTTTGTGACATTTTAACGTTTGTAAACTTTTAGACAGAAACAACAAACTTAACCAATTTGTCGAAATCCGTGAAATCCTGTCAACTCTTTCTCCCACAGAGAGCATGCGTGACCTACACAATCTTATATATCTGACTTGAGAACCGCTGAGACATTAGGAGATGGAAATGTGGAGTCAGAATAAAATGTTTGAACGTTATGATTTTTGACAGAAACTCTCTGCCCCTGTTTTATCCCGATTTATTAAAGGTGCAGTGTGTAAATTTTAATGGCATCTAGTGGTTGTGAATTGCAACCAACGGCTCAGTCCACTGCTCACATCTTGCTTTTAAAACACATAGAGAAGCTGCATGTATACGTTATTTTACCGTTGGAGACAACTTAGAAAAAAAGTTTGTTTGTTAAGGGCTTCTGTAGAAACATTGCTACACAAAATGGCGGCTTCCATGTAAGAGGACCCTCTGTGTATGTAGATAAAACGTTTAACGTCATTCTAAGGCAATAAACACATAACGGTTCATTATGAAAGTTCTTTATACACCCCTGATAATATAGTTTTGTATATTATTTTGCATTTCTGCCAAGAGATCCTTCTAAAAATTACACACTGCACCTTTAACAATTTATCATTTAGCAACGCATATCAGAATTTAACTTACACAAGTTTTTTTTTTCCCGTTTTGCTACTGATAGAATTATAAGGTAAAATTATATCTCTGTTTCCTTTAGATTCATAGTTCAACATTCGTAACATTCGAAGTGTCTGCTATGCTTATATGTAAGATAAACGTAATGATGAACACAACAAAAGTTGACATTTAAAAGGGGTAACGCCCCAGTGACAGGTTTTGCACTATGCTCTCTAGAGCGTAAACCGTCACAAGGGTACAAAGCCAACCAAATACAGCCTGATTGTAAAATACTAATTATAGGTTGCATTATTGTAGGTTTGTATTCAGACTCTATCTGAAGCCCATTTTAAGCAGCATTTGGTAAAATGACTCCAACAGGTTCCCCGCCTCATTAATTCTCTCCTGCTAAACTGCTGGGAGCCAAATTTCTGCCTAATTGACCCGAGCAATGCTCTTTGATCCCATAATGCTGCCTGTAGAGCCTTAAAATCAGCTGTATAAATGTGACATAATTGTTTAAGAAGAACATTCATGTCAGGTATTTGTTAGACAATAAAGCCGTTTAAAATGCTGCTCTGAAATGGGTGCACAAAAGCTTTCTTTGAGCTGCTGTTTCGTTAAAAGGAAAAGGAAAGAGGCGATTGAAAATATCATCAAAATTTAACTGTATGTTATTATACCAGCCGTACAAACAAAAACCTGTTATTTGCTTTTTTTGTATAATGCAATGACAAGTTCGCACATTATACGAAAAAGAAAATGGATACCTGTCAGGAACATTATTCCAACCTGTAATTAAGGAGAAAAACAATCCAATCAAAGCTGAAAATAACAGGCAAAAACCGAAAAACCAATGATAGATTTTAAACGAAAAACCTATATATTTTGTCATATGCTTGATATGACAGAAAAGATAATGGTGTATCAGAGATCTGAAAGGTGCAATTTATGATCCATGTCACAGTAAGGAGAGATCAAGAAAAATGTTCAACCTGTTGAGTTAAAACAACGCCAAAACACCATGAAGCAAAGCTATTCTGACATTTAGCTTCAAGTTGAAGGGCAGCTATGAATTGAATTTTGCCTTCGGCTGAGGACGAAAGAACCTTCTTTGAACTGACAGCCATGTCCTAAAGCATGTTCATTGAAATGAAGTGACCAACTTTCATCTGGTCACCAGTCCATGGAGCATAAGAGCAAAGAAATGAGCCGGCACTGCATTGTTTAAGTAAAATAAACCTCAGGCCTGATGAGCTAATGATGTGTAACTGTGATAATAAAACAGCCATAATTGAAGTTGTTATAGCAATGTGGAAAACTTTAAACGTATCTGTGAACAAATCAGCCTATTGTCTGAATAGATTTGGCATTAATGAGGGGTTTAGTGACTTAGACAGCACAACTAATGTTTTGTACCAGGAAATAAATGAGCTTTAACAACTGTTCGATTTTCCATGGTTTCAGCAAGCATGATCCATTATTCAGGTATTTTTGCGTTGTTTGGACTGTGCTGTTAATGATTATCATAAATTAAAAACAAATACATTTGTGAGGCTGACCGTGAAAATGCAGCTTAAGTTTTTAAATAAAATCGAACATAATGTAAAGAACAATCTGTGAGTATATAACCTTGATATCTTTAGCTCTTTCCCCGCCATTGACAAGTTATCGATTAAGAAAGAAATTGCATTATAAAAGTGTTCCTGGTGAATTTTTATGTTAATCTGCAATATCGCGATACACAATTTATGAAAAATTGAAGCCGTTATTTACTAATTTTAAACTTTATGTATGTTTTGATAATCTTTCAGAATCTGATCTCTAACAAAATTCCTTTACAAAAATGCAATTATTTCAGCTTTTTGCAAAAAAAAATATTTTTAAAGAAAAATACCCATATTTAACATTTTATAAACAGAGAAAAAAATATAGACAGGATGAAACGTTTTTTCCCCGTTTTGTACAATCTAAAAACAAACGGTGCTACATAGCACCAAAAGAGGTTCTTTGCTCGTAATCATAGAAGAACCGTTTTTAGTGCCATATAGCACCGGTGAAGCACCTGTGTAGAACCATATAGTGCTATGTAGAACCAAATGTGGTGCTATAGTGGTGCTATATGGCACCTATATGGTTCTGCGCAGGTGCTTCACCGGTGCTGTATGGCACTGGAAACGGTTCTTCTATGGTTGCGATTCAAATCAACAGTTTTGGTGCTATATAGCACCGTTTGTTTTTTTAGAGTGTATGTTTGTTTGTTTGTTTATTGTTTGTTTGAAAGCAGATATATTTGATATATTTGTATGTTTTTAGAAGAAAATTTTCCTGGAAGACATTTTGTGAAACTTTTGTAAATATCACAAAAAATACTGGCAGGCAACTTTTCAAAAAATCAACTTTTCAAAAATGTGTCCCTCATGTTTGTGCCAGCTACGATAGCTTCTCTTACGGTACATTCACCATAGATATGTATAAAGGCTAGATGTCTCGCCCATGCTGCTGGTCAATTCAGTGGAACGTCCGCATTTGGCAGCCATCTTACCACAGGCAGCTCGCTCACTCGTAGCATTGAGTTTTAATGGAGCATGTACCTTAAAATGACCATAAAAATTTTTACACGGTTTGGTTTGTTATAAACGTCAAAGATGTACCCATGACACTGCATACTTATACAAAAAAAATTCATGAAACATGTTAAAGCATCCAGAATTATAACCACGTTAATAACGTTTGTAAGAAACCAAACCGTTTGAAAATTGGTAGAAAATGGAGCAAGTTACGGTCATTTAAATGTATCTGCACCATTAAACTCAATGCTACGAGTGAGCGAGCGCCCTGTGGTAAGACGGCCGCCAGGTGATGTTGTCAGAGACTCTGCCGTAACACATCCCTTATTCATATCTATGACATTCACACGGGGCGTAAGCGTTAACGCTTCCCTTTTACTTTTAATGGGTGACGTAATGCGTTGCCGAACATGAATTGTGGATCCGTCGGCGCCGCATCAGTACCGTTGCTCGCAGCAGAAGTTGAACATTTCTCAACTTTCAAGTGGCAACGTGTGTCAGCCAATCAGATTGCCTTATGCAAATAACCTAGGCTGAACCAGCCAATTAAGTTCATGGAAGACCGGAGCATGTGTTGCGGCTACTGTGATTGGCTGTTGGCCACACTTCAGACAAGCCTTCCGTCAAGCGTTAAGCCCGATTTATAGTCGTGCGTAAGCTCTATGCCGTAGGTTATCCGTATAGCCTGTGCATAGCTCTGCGTAGCCTGACGTGCAGCTCGCAAATATTTTTACAGCATGTCAGATCTACGCGGACCGTAATTGCAGTAATTGGTCCACTAGAACCCCTCCCGTCAGGTAAAAAAAACTGCGTCATAGGTATTTCCGTTTGTGACAGTGAAAACAAAGATGAGCCAAGTTGAGGAGTGATTTACCTCAAACTGCAACAAAAGCGTTGGGTTACTTTACGTAAGCCCCGGTTCTTTGATAACAGAGTGAGGTGTTTCACTATGGGAATCGCTTTGGGCGTGACCAACTGCGGAAGCTCTAATGACACCACGTCTGTCTTTGACAGACAGGTCGACCTGTGACCAGGCTCCGCCCTACCTACATCAGCCAGGTCGACCCCTGCCCACGTCTAAGATTTCTTCCCGTCCAAGTGCAAGGAGGAAAGTCCTGGTGAAGCACCTCACTCTGTTATCAAAGAACCAGGCCCCACGTCAAGCAACCCAACGTTCTTTTTCTAATTTTGCTCGGTGTTTCACTATGGGAGATATAGACCACTCCCGGATTGCACCCATATTATCTTAAAATGGGTATAGAATTGCCAGCTCCCAGCACAACATGTGCTAAAGACGGCTCTGAAACGTCCAGCCTATAGAATCGCACAAACGTATGCGGTGTTGCCCAACTCGCCGCCGAGCAAATGTCCTGAACAGAAACCCCTCTGAATAAAGCCCATGATGTGGCCATACCTCTTGTGGAATGAGCTCTCAAGCCCCTAGGGGGCTGAAGCCCCCTGCTACTATAAGCGACAGATATAGCCTCCACAATCCAATGCGATAACCGCTGTCGAGATAACGGCTTCCCTATGTGAGGAGTAGCCCAAGACACAAACAGCTGGTCGCAAGTTCTGAAACCCGCTGTCCTCTCCACATACACCTGAAGAGCGCGCACCGGGCATAACGCATTAAGCTTTTGATCCTCTGGAGAAGAAAACGGGGGAGGATGAAAAGCTGCCAATTCCGTAGCCGGGCATCTATATGCCGATTCCATAACCTTAGGCACGAAAGCAGGGTTAGGACGAAAAGAAACTTTAGTAAGCCCCGGAGCAAATTGCAAACAAGACGGGCTAACGGACAAAGCATGTAAATCACTTACACGCTTAGCTGTCACTAGAGCCAGAAGCAGTGCTGTTTTAAGAGAAAGATACTTAAGACTCACCGCTTCTATCGGCTCAAACGGATGTTGAGATAATGCTTCTAAGACGATAGGTAAATCCCACAATGGTACCATCTGCTTAGATACTGGCCGTATGCGGCGCGCCCCCTTCATAAAACGACTTATTAAAGGGTGCTGACCTGCCGATTTTTCACCAAAACCTATATGGCAGGCTGAAATAGCAGCCAGGTACACTTTAATGGTGGAGAAAGCCTTCCCTTTATCCAACAGGTCCTGGAGAAAGCATAAAATATCCTTAACAGAGCACTGAAAAGGAATAACCACTCTCCGCTCACACCATCCTTCAAAAACACGCCACTTATTACCATAAAGTGTGCGGGTAGATGAAGCTCTTGCACTTTGAATAGTGTTTATGACTGACGAGGGCAGACCAGCCGCATTCAGATTCCACCTCTCACGGGCCAAGCCCAGAGGGCTAACATGTCTGGACGAGGATGGTAAATTTCCCCCCCCGCCTGAGACAGGAGGTCCCTCCGTGGGGGGAGGGGCCACGGCTGACCTGACAAGAGTTGAACTATCTCGGCCACCCAATGTCGAGATGGCCAGCGCGGGGCTATCAGAATTAGTGACAGACATTGTTCCCTCACTCTGGCTAGAGTGGGGGAGATTAAGCTCAGAGGGGGAAACGCATACAGAAGCACGTTTGGCCATCGGTGGGCTAGAGCATCCACACCCAGCGGTGCATTTGCGTCCGCCAGAGAGAAGTACAGAGGGCATTGAGCGTTTTCTTGCGAGGCGAAGAGATCTACGGCAGCCTGACCGTACCTCTGCCATAACTGGCTCACCACCTGAGGATGGAGTTTCCACTCCCCGTAGAGAGGGTTTCCCCTGGACAGTAAATCTGCCCCCCTGTTTAAAACCCCCGGAACGTGGGTTGCTCTGAGAGATAGAAGTCGTGTGTCGCTCCACACGATCAGTTTCTCTGCCAACCGATGCAGTTGAAGAGAGCGTGTGCCCCCCTGTCGGTTGATGTAAGCAACCACTGTGGAGTTGTCTGTTTTCACTAAAACATGCTGACCGTTGAGGAAACTCAGAAAGTGTTTCAGTGCTAACCACACTGCTAATAGCTCCAAATAATTTATGTGTTTGTGCATCAGCTGTGGCGGCCACACGCCGTTCACCGCTCTGCCCATTAAGGTTGCTCCCCAGCCCTTTAACGATGCGTCTGTCGTCATGGTTACCCTGGACGACACCGCCCCTAGGGGAATCCCCGTCCTGAGCGTCATAGGGTTCACCCAGTGTCTGAGCGCTACGGCGCACATATGATCGATTCTCACTGGTCGGCTGAGATGCCGGCGAGAGCACAGATGTAAACGCGCGATCCAGCGCTGGAAATCCCTCATTTTGAGAAGCCCCAAATGTACCACGGCGATCACTGAAGCCATAAGCCCCAGCATTCGCAAGCACAGCCTGTACGGAACCACTTTTCCCTTCTGAAAACGGGCGAGACATTGTGTGAAAGACGCTACTCTCTCTTCCGTCAATGTGACTCGATACGATAGGGAGTTTAAATTGAGCCCCAGATATGCCGTTTGCTGAGAGGGCACTAACCGGCTCTTTATCATGTTTATTCTGAAACCCAAATCGCTGAGGTGATTCAGGACCGTCTCTGCGTCCTTTATGGCTTGCTCCCTTGATGACGAGCATATCAGATAATCGTCTATGTAAGACAATATTCTTATTCCCCTGTCCCTCAGCGGGAACAGAGCTGCCTCCACACATTTGGTAAAAACCCTCGGAGCTAAAGATAGCCCGAACGGTATAGTTTGAAATTCGTATGCTGTGCCCCGGTATGCAAACCTGAGGAATTTCCTGTGAGAGGGGTAAATGTCTATGTGAAAGTATGCGTCTGACAGGTCTATTGTCACAAACCAATCGTTTGGGCGAATCGATTGACAAAGTACCTTGTGTGTCAACATTTTGAATGAGTACTTTCTTAGGTGCATGTTTAATATGCGTAGATCCAAAATAGGGCGGAGGGCTGAGCCGCCTTTCTTTGGAACTACGAAATAACGGGAGTAAAAACCCTGACGGCTCTCCTCCTCGTGCACCACTCTGATTGCCTGTTTGCTCAGAAGGGTTTCGATTTCGGCCGTCAAAACCCGGCCGATTCTCCCTCGGCCACAGACATAATTACCCCGTTGAAACGAGGCGGTTTTATGGCAAATTGTAGTCTGTATCCCCGTGAAACTGTTGCTAAAACCCACGGGTGAACCGCGCATGCGCGCCAGCTGGCTATGCGGGCAGAGAGAAGGCCCCCATACACTTCCGCCCCGCTGTTGACGCACATTGATGACGTCATCACGTGCACCGTGCGGTCTCCCGCTGAAGGGGCGAGCGCTCCCCCCAGCGGTGGAACTGGGAAAGTGCAATTCGTGTGTAGGCATTTTATGGGATTTTTTAAACATATCGCCCTCGGCTGTTTGCCTGGCTGCGATAGTGCAACATTTATTTTTATTTTCATACTTTTTGAACTCGGGGAGCATATCGCCCTCAGCCCGTGGCTTGGCTGCGAAAATGCATGTTTTATTTTCAATTCCCCTGTGTGTGTGAGTGCTTGGTGACACTGGCTCAAACCTCTTTGTTTTGTCTGAACGAGAGGAGAGCGAACATAATGAGCCCTTACTGAACTCAGAACCGAAGGGCTGTATTCCCACCTTCTTCTTTTTGCAGGCGGAGAGAGAAAGGCAGGAGAATACCGGCGTGTTAGGTCGCACGCTTCTTCTTCCTGTCCTCGGGGTGGGGCGGGCGGTTCCTAGCGGCCGCAAATGAATGTTTTCCCCAAGGTCCGGAGCCATCCGGTCGTGAACGTTGGACGGCCAGTTTTCCATTCTCAGCAGGTCTTACAGCTCTCACGTTCATCGGCCTCCCTCTCGCCGCCGCGGCTGCTGCGAAGCCCTGCCGCGTCGGTTGAGAAGCATGTCTCGTCGCCTGTTTGCGTGTCAAGCAGAGGTTGAAAGCTTCATCCTCTTGTTTCCTGAGGGTGCTGGTTTCTCTCATCTTCTCGAGAGCGGGCCCGAATAAACCCTTAGTCGGGTCGTAAGGGGCATCCATCACCTCCGCTTTCTGAGCGTCGCCCAGGCCTGACAGGTTTAACCATAACGCTCTCTCACCTGATACGGCCAAACCCATCACACGACCGCAGCCCTGAACCGCGCCACGTGAGGAGCGCAGTATCAGATCGTTCACCACACAAATCTCGTCCCAGAGCACCGGGTTCGGTGCTCCTGAGTCCAACTGCCGCCCCATCTCTTCCAAAATCTCCGCTAGGTATGCTGACAGTAAAGTAACAGCATTCAGTGAGCACACGGATTGACCCGCGTATTTGTACATCCTCTGAAAAGATGCGGCGGTCAGTCGTTCCATCTTACTCGGCAGTGAAATCTGCGATGAGGCAGAAATAGATCGACGATTCGGATGGAGGTGATAAGCCACTGAAGGCTCCACAGCTGGGGGTCCGGCCAACCCCAGCTCCTCCATTCCCTGAATCTACAGCATCGAATGTCCCTTGGTGGGGAGCTTACTCTTAAAGGGGCTAGACCAATAGCTAGACATCTCCTTCATACACGCAGGCACGGCAGGCAGGAGCTGTCTCGCTGTCGAGTGGGCCGGCGGCAGCCTTTTCCCATCATAAAGGTCTCTCACGGCTCCTTCGGCGTCTTTAGCGGCTGGCCAGGCTAGGCCCAACTTAGCCGCGGCTCGTTTGCACACCTCATGTAGATTGTTGTCAGCAGGAGGGGCCGAATCGTTTGCGCTAGGTGGTCTGGACTGCTGGGCCGGGAAGAGGGAATTGTCTTCCTCCTCTTCGTCGTCCATATCCAGATCGAGGAGGTCAGAATTTGCATCACCATCTGCGTCCTCGTCCCCCAGTTCGCCATCCTCCGGCGCGAGCAGGCCCTCGAACAGCGGAGGCATGTCCGGGGATTCAGCTTCCATCATTTCCGCCCAGCTAGCACTCGCTCGCGGGAGATGATCGGTCGCTGTCGAGGCAGCTCCAGACAGGCAAGGGTCCTGCTTGTTAGCCACCGACACTTTCAGCCTCCGTTCCAAAATTTTCACCGGCATTGACGCACAGTGAGCGCATGTCTGCGGGTCCGCTAGCGACGTTTGAGCGTGTTTCGGGCCCATACACACGATGCACATAGGGTGAGGGTCCCTGCCCGAGATGGTAGCTCCACATGAGGATGGACAAGGGCGGGATGCAGCCTCCTTAGTCTTCGGTTCGTGCCCTTTGGCGGGGGTAGTCGCCGTCGACATAGCGCAATCACTAGACTCGTCACAACACGTTAGTCTGCTTAAAATAGGTAATTAAACCTTCGACAGGTCCGCCTTGACGCGTGAACCCAGAAAGTTAAAACCAGATGTGACCTACCGCTGTAACTGAATACGCGATAGGAAGATCAGAATAGCTCGCCACGACGCGGACGCTATTCCAATTTTAAAAGTTGTCACTCAACACAATCCCTCCACTGATGTCGCGTTCGGTGCCGGAATCCAATGACGGTCCGCCTGTTGAACAGTTAAACGAAATCAGCAAGTCGGGATGTGCTGAGAGAGCTTGCTGCAGTCTCCCACGGGAAGAAAGCGCGAATGACGTAGGTAGGAGTCGACCTGGCTGATATAGGTAGGGCGGAGCCTGGTCACAGGTCGACCTGTCTGTCAAAGACAGACGTGGTGTCATTAGAGCTTCCGCAGTTGGTCACGCCCAAAGCGATTCCCATAGTGAAACACCGAGCGAAGTTAGAAAAAGAATCACTGTTTATTTACTTCCATCATTGCTGGTCTTCTCAAATTATACACAAGTTGCTGTTTCTTCTTCGTTTTTGCTAAGCTTCTTCTTCTTTGACGGTCGCACTGCTACTGTGGTTACACGCGTGGTTACTGCCTAATAGCAGTCTGCATGTGTGTTTGCACGTCGACGCAGACGACGACACAAAAGTATAAATGAAAACCGACGCGGAACCTACGCCATCGTGGCTACGTAGGACCTACACACAACTATAATGAGCCCTTTAGCGCTTTCGCCCCGTGTGAATGTACCGTTAGCATTTCGAAATTGAGGTTGGTTGCATTTCACATCCACTAGATGCTGTTAAAACCCCACACTAGACCTTTAACAGGCACAAACTCAACATTCAATACAATGAGTCACCTTTAACATTTAACAAATCTACTCGTATTTTGCTCAATCCTCCCCATATTAAAATTTAACAATCGCAAGTCTCTGTCCACAACCTTAGAACAACCTTAACCAGGCTGTACTGTGTTTTACTGTCAGGCAAAAGTGAATACAATGAGGGGCCGTCATAGAACATGAAAATACGTGTGTACGATTCAACAACACAACAGGCACTGTTATATTTCACCCAACAAATGTTAGATGATCTCTACTTAATAATTTAGGAACTGATTGTTATGTTTGGTACAGAATACATTTCAAGAATCTAAATCCACTATTATGATTGTCCTTGAGTGCTTTGGACTGTGCAAAACCTGTGAAACTCTCTCTCTCTCTCTCTCTCTCTCTCTCTCTCTCTCTCTCTCTCTCTCTCTCTCTCTCTCCTTCAGTGTTTATTGGTATTTCTATCCACGCTTTGATTTAATAGTTGCATTAATAATTTACGCTATCACTGTCTGACAGTGGAGTTTTTCCCCATTGCTCTGCTCAGCAGAATGATAATAGAACAAATGATCTTCGTTACATTACGCTTCAATGCCTAAAACCAGATTTACTCTCCATCATCCTGCTATAAAAATGACTAATTCCAAAGCTTACACGCAGACATCTTTATAAATGCTTCTGATTAATGGTCACAACCTGGCTGTAAATCTATGCTTACATTAACAAGAAATGGGGTGAAAATGAGAAGATAATAGACCCTGGATATACACGATGCGTGCTCTGCATGCAGCTGTACTCATCGGTTATCCATGCATATCACTGCAGACACCACACCAATCCATATCCACATATAGCCAGTGCTTAGATATGCTGTATATGGTATTTAGGTGTTTAAAGTACACAAGAAAAAGAAAATTGCATGTACTATGCACTTCCTAAAAAATTGATCAAAACATAATGCTAAATGCTATATTTCTCAAGTTTTATAAAACAAAACAATTCCCTCATAATAATACGATCTGTCTGTACAGAATGTACTTAACGTGTGATAGTGCCATCTAGTGGCTAATATGTTACATTACAGTCGTTGCCAGCTAAATTTTACAATTTTGACCAAATCTCACACTGACCCACCGCAATTATTCGTATTGCACGGCTGATTTAAAATAACTTTAAAGCAATATTTTCTCAAGGCTGAAAACATCAAAGTTATGGTCCAGTTTCTCTCCTGAAATCCAATCACAACTTGAATTGTAAGCCAGTTCTTTTGCGTTTTCTCTCAGGTGTCAGCAATTTCTCTGGGAATAAAACTGATAATGCTTTAGGTTAAAGGAAATAAATAGGGATGCTCCATTCAAGATTTTTGCAGCCGATACCGATTACCAATTTGTTGTCTTCGTGATCGGCCGATACTAATGCCAATACAGCTTCTTCAAGCTGATATGCAAGCTCTTTGATGACTGTAACCGTTAACATTTTTTCTAGATAAAGTACCACAAATGTTGCCTTTATTATATTACTTGCAGTAATTAGGTATATTATTGTTTTAATAGAGAATCAAATAAATTAGCAAAACAAATTTTTATTCTGCAAAGAGAAATTGAATATGCCTTTAAAAAGGCTGATGTCTGTTAAAAGTAGCCTAATGAAAATGAAACGCTTCACAGTCTTTACTGTATGAAATAAACAAGGGTCTTCAACAGAGGGCCTGTGACCCCTACAGGGTCTGTAATTGGTACTGCAGGAGTCCTCCAGTTTAATATCAAAATACAGTTTTTGAGAAATTAAATTAGGCATCAAACAAAAACTGCAGTAATGCAATAAATTGTTTTAAAAATGCATTCAATATTAATATAAAGTTCACTATGAAGTTAAAATATGAATAAAGTACAAGTATAAATGTAATATATTTAAAATGTAGTATTTTATTAGAATATTACGTATGCATAAGGATTATTTTAATAGAATATGACTTATGCATACCAGGAAGGATTATTTTAATATATTTGTAACGTAAGCATAAGATGCAAACCCATTCGTATGGAATTATATGCATATTATTATATTATAGACCAGGGATAATATACAACAGGTATACAAATATCACTGGGATCCCTATTCTCATCTCTTTACATTCATTAGGGTCCTTGACCCCTAATCTCTTTTAAAAAATAACATAACATATTAAATAGCGTGTACTGTCATTTTAATTTAGACAAAATAAATATTTCCTGATGACTAATGAGTGTAAAGAGAAGTTTGCTTAAGTTTACAGTACCAGCTTGGACAGTCAAACTTGACATCACGTCACAGCAGTCTGGCGTCCAATGAGGGTCTCTGATGATGCGGAGTCATGGCGCTGACATGAGCTAACAGAAAAAGCGTCTTACTGCCAAACTTACAAAATACATAAGGATAAAGGACAAAATATCCGAGTCTATCAAAGTATTTGAGAAATAGAGCACCCAAAATCCTCAACTGCTGGTTTCGGTAAGTAAAAAGCCGAGATAAACAGTAACGTTATGTGAATGAAGGTAAACGCGTGACGCTCCTGGTGTTGTTTTTCTCAGTTGAAACAGACAGCAACAGACGCTTATTGTGGCGCAAACCGATTTCACTCGTGTTTCTATAGTCATTATGCCTCAGGACTGTGATCAGACGCACTTTTTTTTTTTTTTTACTGGATTGGAAAAGTTTCAGTTTTCACTCGAAGCGTCAGTCTACGTTGGAATAGTGTCTGTAAAATGTAAAGATGTGCGGGGTGATGGGTAACATTAGCCATCAGGTCAAATCTTAAAATAGATTGTTGAAGGTCTTTTGCTTGAGCCAAACCCACGTGAGACAATACTGAGGTATAGTATAGTAAACTGTACTGTTTTGAACCTTACCATAGTAAAAACATTAAAGTATAGGCTACTACATTTTTTTATTCACTATAGTTAATACTACAGAACACTGTAGTATACATTAAAGGGGCCTTGGCACAAGACTTTTTTAAGATGTCAAATAAATCTTTGGTGTCCTCAGAGCACATATGTGAAGTTTTAGCTCAAAATACGATATAGATAATTTATTATAGCATGTTAAAAATTGACACTTTGTAGGTGTGTGCAAAAATGTGCCGTTTTGGGTATGTCCTTTAAAACGCAAATGAGCTGATGAAGTGCAAACACTGATCACAATGATGGTAGTTGGTTGGAATTGAAACTCAAATGTGCTGTGAATTATTTTTTTTCCTCTCTCTTTTTCTCTGCACTAAATTGCAGTGCTGTGATTGGATAGTGCAGATTAAGGGGTGGTATTATTCTAATAAGAGGTCCTTATGACATCATAAGGAGAGCCAAATTTCAACAACCTATTTTTTTAGGGATGCACCGATATGGAAATTTTGGCCGATACCGATAACTCTTTATATTTGGGGGCCGATAACCGATATCTATAGGCCGATAAATATTCATATTATTTTCACAATGAAAAACTTGCAGACCGCGGACATCTTGTCTTTGCGCTAGACTAGCATACTCTTCTTAAGCCTGCAACACGTGTCATCTTCGTGCTATGTCACAGAAAGCACCAATCAAAACTCCACATAGCCAGCAATGAGCAAGTGAAGTGGTTCAACAAACCAAAATAGTTTATAATTTATCGGCTTTCATTTATCTGCCTAATTTTGCTATCAGACCGATAATATTATTAAAATATAATAATATTAAAAATAAGTAGTTATCGGCCGATAACGATATGTCGGCCGATATATCGTGCATCCCTACTATTTTTGTATGTGCTTGTAGAGAATGGTTCACCAAAACTAAGTTACTGGGTTGATCTTTTTCACATTTTCTAGGTTGATAGAAGCACTGGGGACCCAATTATAGCACTTAAACTTGGAAACATTTCTAGTTTTACAAATACACATTTTAGCTAAACTGTGTGTGGATTTTCCTTAAAACCCATCCAGTTGGCCCATGATACCATTAAGTATAATCGCACATCGTAATATTAGCATCAATAACCGCGATGGGAAAAATTACCCAAATCGTGCAGTTCAATGTTTGCCAAAATAAATAAATATGGGGGGAAAAAATCGATTTGTGGGCTTTGAGAAACAATTTTGAATCAACCACGTAAAAACCCGATTAATCGAAAAATCGATTTATTTGCCCAGCCCTAGTATTTACTGTTATATATTACAGTAAGTATAATAAAGTATGTTTTTTATTTGGAAATGTTGAAAACAGCTTTAATTCATACATCTAGTGTTTCAAACTTCATGTTTTGGGCATATATATATTATTAGGCATATACAAATACTGATCTATATGTAGTTCTGTGAATTAGATTTTTTTACAAGATCAAAACTGCTCAACTTTTATAAAATTAGTCGTTGTGTCTTTGGACAACCATTGGAGCACAATTATGCAACTATCTTATAAAATGATTTTCCCAAATAAGTTAAATGATCATGTAAAAGAAGAACAAATCTGGAGTTATGAAATGATGTCAACAAATGATGCTGCCGCACAGTAAGGTTTCCTGTCTGTACTAGTCACGTCTCCTAACTATAGATCATGACACCTTATTGACATGACTTAAAGTCATGTCATCACATTCTCTTCTTCACTCACATGTTAGAGTTTACAAGACTTATGCAAGTCACCGTCAGTCTTGCTATTCTGGGGCATACTGGTAAACAGACTACCAGTAAGCAGAATAGCATTCGAGTTGCCTAATACCCAACAGGTATGAGAAGAACGAGAGGGTTGCTTCATTAAACTTGACCTATTACAAGCACTTAATGTTTTTGCAGAGCGAGGGAGAAGTGTTAGGTAACCACACATGTGTTTGTTAAGTTTGGATAGACAAAAAGTTGCAATAAAATCAAACACATTCCATGTTTGTCAGTTACATTTTTTGCTAATTTCTTTTATAAACAGATAGGAAACAAAAACAGATGTAAAGTGCATGTTGAAGAGTTATGTCAACATTTTTAAAAACTTAAAAAAAAGTTATTTCTCAAATCTCAGAAATCTGGTAGATTCACGGAATAAATTACTCATCGATCCTAGAGTTTGCTGTTTATAGCAAACCTCTCATGCTTTCTCTCTCGTTTTCTCTTGATCTGTCTCTGGCTCTCATCCTTTGATGAGCCAACCTTCATAAAACTTTACTAAGCTGACTGCTGCATAGGTGGATCTCTGCATGATATGTGACCGGACTTTTAATAGACTGTACTGTAGATGTGTGTGCTTTGACAACCTGTTTTGATGCCTGATACTAAACAGATAAAAATACAATTTCGTATTAAAGATGCATTGTGTAACTTTTAGAAGGATCTCTTGACAGAAATGCAATATAATATACATAACTATATAATCAGTGGTGTATAAAGACCTTACATAATAAACTATATGTTTTTATTACCTTACAATGAGCTGTTTTTATCTACATACACTGCGCTTCCCTTTACATAAACAACATCGGCATGTTTCTACAGTAGCCCTAAACAGACCAACTGTCCTATATCCACCTGTTTCTTGACGTAAATGTGTGCGCCGCCATCTTTGAGCTTTCCGGTATGTGACTTCCAGTGAGCCACTAAAGCTAATGGTAGTGTGCCGACAAGTGTGCCGTTTTTTGGCTTTTTAATGTTTATTATGAAATACAAGAAGACCAACATAATTTGTGCAGTTAGGGGTTGCCATAATAGCTAATACAGATGCACTAAATCTCTACAAAACATTTGTTTTAACCCCATGCACAAGAACTGAATGTGTATGTGGCGCACATGCACTCATGATCTGTATTTACAAATCCATCCAGTAAAACCTTTCATAGAAATTGCCAGTAAACAATCAATACAATAATTGTTTAAAAACAACTATGTTGATAAAAATATGCTGATTTATTTATTCTGCTACTATATATTATTACAAAAATGCGATTACAGTACAGAATATATACAACATAATCTGCTTGTTTATAATAGTTCATAATGTGCTTGAGTGTATTTTTGTTATGTTTTTAATAAAAAAGCAAGCAAATAATTTCATAAGCTCATGTCTCCACCTGCGTAAGAAGCGATGTAATAATATTTTCAAAAAAAAAGAAAACAATACTCAATACATGGAGTAGTTTAATATGTTTATTATGGTTTGTTCAAATAACTTACAATGTGTTGAATGATACTGCTGACTGAGTCGGACCGTGAGAAGCTCGACGTGTCGCCATAAACAAGTCCATTACAAATTGCTGTTTAAAAAAAACATCACACCAAAGGGACAGTTGTGATATTTTAAACCAGCCCCTGAAAAGTTAAAACACGAAGTCTTGGTAAATTTTATGTACGAACACTCAACCTACTTTCCCATTGTAAAGATACTGGTATGTCTCTGCTTTTATATTTGCGCATTGAAGACCCATCACCTCCGATCAACAACACGAAATTATTGAATATATCTTCATATATCAGGCCACTTCTTAATTTCATCCTCACACTGGTTAATACATGGCAGGTGTAGTAAATATTAACTGTTTAAATCATGTTTTATGCGTGCTCCCACTACACTGTTTTCTACCGGCTGGATAGAAAAGGAAGTCTCGGACCGTAAAGGAAATACGCCACATCACTTACTTCCGCGTTCGAGAAACAGGTGGATAGAGTACATTTTGTCCTTGCGTTGTGTCAGACTATGGCATGTTTGTCATGTGGCGGCTACCGTAGCTTCTTGTGTATTCACAGTCTCAGCACTAGATGCCGCTAAAAATCTACACAGTGAACCTTAGCTTAGCTGGCGACTGACGTATTCCTGTGGGTTGAGTTTAGTCAACAAACTGTTCTACTGACATCATTAAAGCAGGAAGTAGAGGGCTATAGTCCAAACCGGACATTCGCTGTTGGCTTCTTGATAAGAATACAAACAAAGAGAAACAGTACTGTAGTATGCATATTGACTGCTAAATGCTATTTTTAATGTAGATACATAACAACAACTTTGATTTATTACATCACATACATCTTCCTTATATGGAAAAGAACAAATGTTCATGAATAAACTGTTCCTTTAGCTTAACTGCTGTTCCTAAGTTTTTGTAACCTATCTGTGTGATGCCCCCCCATCAGCCTGTGAAAATGGACACTGCTGGTGTATTTATAGAGCAGAGTCAGCCAAGAGCAGTCATTCTTAAGAGACTATCCGTTGCTCGCATTCGTCATAACCGTATGATATTTCATTCTGGAAGTCACTGTGTCCAACTTACGTGTCCAACTTTTCTAATTTAAACGCTTTCTGGAAGATAAACAGGTAGGCTGCAACTATCGTATGAAAAGTAAGGTTGTATTTTTTTGTGAAGAAATGTTTGTTTTATTTCAAACTACTAATAAACACTGTTCTCTGTTTAAAGATGAATCTGGCGTTCTAAGTAGAACAACATCAAGAGGGATACACTAAACAACTATGGAGAAACCAGTTTTACAAACGCAGCCCTCTATGCTGCCCTTCTTTGACACAGCCCATGCCGTCAACTTGCTCCGTGGCATCCACGAGCTCCGTGCGGAGCGCAAGTTCTTCGACGTCACATTGTGTGCCGAAGGAAAAGAGTTCCAATGCCATCGAACTGTGCTAGCCGCCGCCAGCACCTACTTTCGCGCTATGTTTGCCGGTACTTTGCGAGAAAGCGTCATGGACCGCGTGGTACTCCACGAGGTATCCGCTGAACTGTTGGGTCTCCTGGTGGACTTTTGCTATACGGGCCACGTCACTGTCACTCACGACAATGTGGACCTTCTTCTCAAGACGGCGGACCTTTTCCAGTTCCCATCTGTTAAAGAGGCATGCTGCACTTTCCTGGAGCAGAGACTTGATGTTTCCAACTGCTTGGAGATCCAGGACTTTGCGGAAGCGTACGCGTGCCGCGGGCTCGCCACAAGCGCTCGCCGTTTCGTACTGAAGAACATTGTGGAACTGGCAAAGAGCATGGACTTCGAAAGGTTGTCGTGGAAGCGCCTACTGGAGTTTGTGTCGGATGACGGACTGTGCGTGGATAAGGAGGAAACTGCGTACCAGATTGCCGTGCGCTGGGTCAAAGCCGACCTGCAGCATCGCTTGCATTACTGGCCAGAGCTGCTGCAGCAGGTGCGTCTCCCATTCGTACGACGTTTCTATCTTTTGGCCCACGTAGAGAGCGATCCGCTGGTCTACCTTTCGCCGGCCTGTTTGCGGTTGGTCAGCGAAGCACGTAGCTTTCAGTCTTATGAATACGACCGTCATGACCGACCCAGTCATCGGATGCGCCCGCGTCCATCCACCGGCCTGGCCGAAATTTTGGTGGTGGTGGGAGGATGTGATCAGGACTGTGATGAGCTTGTTACTGTGGACTGTTACAACCCTCAAACTGGACAGTGGAGATATTTAGCAGAATTCCCAGACCATCTCGGAGGTGGCTACAGCATAACAGCTCTGGGGAGTGACATTTACGTGACAGGTTAGTACGGTGACCTGACGCATACTGTTTAGGATTTTGTAAAACTGATACTCACGCAGTTTGACTTTATAATAATATACTAAGATAATAAAAGAAAGCTTTAATTCACCAAGTGCAGTTTTAGAGGTGACAGTCAGCCAATGTATAAATAAACCACTGCATGTTTGACTTTAATAGAGCATAGTGATGGGACACAATGTCCTGCCAGATCAACATCTAGGTGATCCGTTGTCTTTAGATATGAACAATGATCACAATGACAAACCATCTTAGGCCGCTGCGTGCTGCCTTTATTTATACACAGTACATGGATATGGGCCAAAACACAATGCTGGGCCAAAGTCACATGCCCACCCCTATTAGGTGAGGAACTAAGATACTATCACCAATTTATGATATTTCGTCATTTTAAACCTTCATTTATAACCACAATGCTATAAACAAGTACACACTAAGGCACATTAGTTAAGTGAGTCTATGGGATGTTTTTAAACCGTGAACCCATTCACATATGTACTTGCTTTGTTTTCCAATAGGTGGCTCTGATGGATCACGTCTCTATGATTGCGTTTGGCGATATAACTCCAGTGTGAACGAGTGGACAGAGGTCTCCCCAATGCTGAAAGCCCGGGAATATCACAGCTCTTGTGTCGTGAATGGTCTGCTCTATGTAGTTGCTTCTGACAGTACAGAACGCTATGACCACACCCTTGACTGCTGGGAGGCTCTTCCACCCATGTTACTCCCTATGGATAACTGTTCTACCACGTCATGCAGGGGGCGACTTTACGCAATTGGCTCATTAACCGGAGAGGACACAATGGCCATTCAGTGCTACGATGTGGATAGCAACTGCTGGTCACTTGTCAACAGTGAAGATTTGCCTCTGTGGTCTTTCGCCCCCAAATCTGTGACTCTAAATGGCCTGATCTATTTTGTAAGGTGAGAGAGATGGTGAAAATTGATACTTTTGGATACTAATGAAACTGAATGGGTAAAACAAAAGAAAAGCAAGTAACAATGCAAATAAGTGAACTTTTTCATGTTTCTCATTGTAATGGTTATATTTCAGGGATGATTCAGCTGAGGTTGACGTCTACAACCCACAGAAAAATGAATGGGACAAAATTAATCCCATGACACAAGTTCATGTCAAATTCATTACACATACACTGAAATACCTTACTTAAAAAAAGATTTAAATATGCTCACCGCATCATCTCACACTTCACAAGTTCATGTCGGAGGCAGCGTGGCAGCTCTCGGCGGTCGCCTCTACGTGTCCGGCGGCTACGACAACACCTTCGAGCTGTCTGATGTGGTGGAGGTCTATGACCCCAGTTTGAGATCTTGGACCCCAGCTGGTCGCCTCCCCCAACCTACTTTCTGGCACGGAAGTGTTAGCATATTTCGACAGTTCATGCCACTTGTTCCCAGTACATTTGAGCCTATGGATATGCCCGAGGCGAATGCCATTCACCTGCACAGACACCACCGCAACCAGGCACTTCACAACCACAACAACAATGTCAATCAGAACCTTAACCAAGATGTCAATCAAGTCCATTGAGAATGAAGTTGCTTAAAGTTCAGAGAACTGAGCGACGAATAGACAATCAGTGTTTGCATTACTTTACCCAGTAACCTAATGATACTACAGCTTTATTGTTGCATGCGGTTTTAATGCTGGCTGCGTTTACCTTGAACAGAGACCGAAGTGACTTATGAAATAGTGCCTGGCAAATTTCAAGCAATCCGTATTTTGAGAAGTCTATGGAAGTTCCCCTCATAATTTATTTTTTTCTATTATGCTATATTATTCAGCATGGACATGTATACCTAAGCATTCCAAAAGGTTAATGTGAGTATTGTTTATATAAGCAGAGAATTACATCAGTATTTTAAAGCATCACAGACTTTCCAAAAACAGCATGATGTTTTGATGAACAAAAATAAGTAAATGTACCCCAGCATTATATGAAGAGCTCATGTGCAAACACACAGAAGGTTGTTCCAAGCAACTATAATCTTCCATCACTAAATGAAAGCCTGCCTTCCCCTCATTATGGAAAACATATAATGTCGGGCACTGTTTCGTTCTGAGCACTCCTTCATAAACCCGTGACGTGGCAAAAACGCGTTAAAAGGCGTTTGGGGCACATAAACAGCACACATAACGCTCACTGTCCATAGAAAATCATTCAATAAAGGCGCCTGCAACTGCCATAAATGCGTTTGGTGTGATCGACCTCTAATGGGGCATACACACCAAACACAAGTTCAACGATTTGCGCGAGTAGATTACATACAAAGTCAATGCAAAGACGCAATCAGACGCGTCCTCGCGCAGGCCGATGCAAATGACGCGAATTTGCCGGCGTGATTGCCGCAAAAACACGCACTATTCGCATCAAATGCGCCTTTGCGCAAGTTGAAAATATTCAACTCAAGCGGAAAAATTAGCATGACACGAAGTTAAATCACGAGCAACGTGATGCTACGTGTTTGGTGTGTACGTAGCATAAGGGGGCGTGCACACCAAAGCATTTAAACGCGGCTAAAACACCAGGTGGGCGCCGACTGTAGGCACTTGCCAGCTTTTTTCAACTGAACGCTTTGGTTGCTATTAGGGATGCACGATATATCGGCCGACATATCGTTATCGGCCGATAACTGCTTATTTTTAATATTATCGGTTATCGGTCTGATAGCAAAATTAGGCCGATAAATAAAAGCGGATAAATTATGGATTATTTTGGTTTGTTGAACCACTTCACTTGCTCATTGCTGGCCATGTGGAGTTTTGATTGGTGCTTTCTTTGACATAGCACGAAGATGATACGTGTTGCGGGCTTAAGAAGAGTATGCTAGTCTAGCGCAAAGACAAGATGTCCGCAGTCTGCGAGTTTTTCATTGTGAAAATAATATGAATATTTATCGGCCTATAGATATCGGTTATCGGCCCCCAAATTTAAAGAGTTATCGGTATCGGCCAAAATTTCCATATCAGTGCATCCCTAGTTGCTATAATATTACAGCTTTGTTTATCAGTCTTTGAACAATGCGCCGGTTGGTTGTTGTGATATTTTCCCACCTCTCCTCTACTGTGATTAGATGTAACATTAATGAGCTAAGCTTTTAAATATTTTTCAATTCTCTGCACTAAGCGCAGAAAAAACGCAGAGCGCTGGCGCTCAGCACGGACAAAACTCGCCAGCTGCTGACGTTTTAGAAAAGCGCAACGCTTCCATTGGAAACAATTGAAAACATACGCTGGCGTAAATGCTTTGGTGTGCAGGCTATCTAATAACTTTCTATTGCCTTTAAAGTAAAATGAATAAACTTAAACATAAGAACCTGATAAAAATGCTTGAGACGCATGTACAGTAGAGGGTTTTGCATCTGAACTCTTTATATATTATTATGTTGATTTGTCAGACAATCTAGAATGCATGAAGTGGTCACATTTTTGTGATTTTGTGTCTCTCTCTTATGCTCTTGTGTATTTTGATATAAAATTCAGTTTATGAATCTAGTCACTGTTTATTTGAGGGATTGTATAATACAGTTCATCATGAACAGCTTGTGTTTATTACCGTAAGTTGTTTGCAATGTGGATGATGACAGGAAGAATAGTTGTATTTTTATGTAAACATTGTATTAGGATGCTGTACTAAAAACTGGAATTAGTGTTTCAGTGTATCTCCTTATGTGTGTATTTTATAATACCAGTACTAGCGAAACTAATTATTTACAACACGCAAAAGCGGTACTTGACATTTGTTATTTTATTTTTCTTACGGAATGTTTAGTATGTTTCATTGCCAAATCATTTGTATATGGACTGTATATTTGATTTGTGTAATAAAGTTTGTATGTGTGGTCGACAAATAAATGACAATAGCACCATTACGTTATCTTTTTAAATTTATATATGCAATTAGATGTTACAGATTTTAGTTCAGCTCATCTAATCTTCACTTGTGCTCGGATCAGTATATCAGCCCAACTGCTACCAATATAGCTATTTTACCTTTTCAAGAGAATAAATAAAACCATATTTTGTTTTTCATGCAAGCTATTTAGAATAAGTGATAATTTCAAACTTAACTTCATACACCAACATAAACCTTCTGAGCACATCTTTAGTTAAATATGCATGGACTTGAGTCTAATCCAGTTAGACCTTTTCATCAGTTTCAGAGCTTGACAACTCAACGACCACATGGGATTGATGGATTTGGTATGGATCGGTCACCAACAGCGTCTGTTCCATCACATCTGCTACAGTGAACCCATCCTGCTCATCTCCACCATCAGTCCTGTCAGTCACATTAAATCCACTCTGCTCACCATCCTGTGTCTCATCAGTTATTGAATAAGAGGCCTGATCTCCTCCTGTTCCTGCAACAGATGCTGAGACCACTTGCTCCACCACATCTGACCCTCCCTCGGTCACAAGGTTAACTAGATCC
Organism: Misgurnus anguillicaudatus; assembly: GCF_027580225.2. Classification (NCBI taxonomy): domain Eukaryota; kingdom Metazoa; phylum Chordata; class Actinopteri; order Cypriniformes; family Cobitidae; genus Misgurnus; species Misgurnus anguillicaudatus. The sequence continues at coordinate 18,602,815 of NC_073349.2, forward strand.
TCTGGTTCAACCTGATCATCTGCCTGGCTAGATGCTTCATTCTCATCTTCCACCACCAGGTTGCGCAGTCGTCTCTGTCTTGGGTTGTAGTTTTCCACACGAGAGTGGATCTGGGAGTGTCGACGCAGATGTGCCTGTATGAGGCAGATTAACAGTACAGCGAAAACACTAAGAGAGCAGGAATGTAAAATGTAAACAGGGTTCACAGTTGGATTGTATCATTTTTCGGAAAGATTAATCCAAAAACTACACACCTGTCTGGTGAACTTGTAACCACATTGGGTGCACTCGTATTTTCTCATGCCTTTGTGACGTCTCACATGAACACGCAGCTGCTCAATGGCTGATGGGACATATATTACATTTTTGTAATGTTGCAACTGTTAAAATTATGCAAGACTTTCACTTATAAGTCGCTTATTAAAGGAACATTCCACTTTTTTTGAAAATATGCTTCTTTTTCAGCTCCCCTAGAGTTAAACATTTGATTCTTACCGTTTTGGAATCCATTCAGCTGATCTCCGGGTCTGGCGCTAGCACTTTTAGCATAGCTTAGCATAATCCATTGAATCTGATTAGACCATTAGCATCGCGCTAAAAAATAACCAAAGCGTTTCAATGTTTTTCTTATTTAAAACTTGACGTGTACTAAGACCGGCAGAAAATTAAAAGTTGTGATTTTTAGGCAGATATGGCTAGGACAATACTCTCATTCTGGCGTAATAATCAAGGACTTTGCTGCTGTAACATGGCTGCAGCAGGCAAAGTGATATTACGCACTGTCCAAAAATAGTCCCCTGCTATTGAAAGTAACCAAGGGGACTATTTTCAGGCAGTGCATAATATCACTACGCCTGCTGCAGCCATGTTACAGCAGCAAAGTCCTGGATTATTACGCCAGAATTAAATAATAGTTCCTAGCCATATCAGCCGATAAAATCGCAACTTTTAATTTTCCGTCAGTCTTAGTACACAATGTAACTACAAAAGAATCAAGTTTTAAATTAAAAAAAATATTGATTTTTATAGCGCAATGCTAATGGTCTAATCAGATTCAATGGATTATGCTACGCTATGCTAAAAGTGCTAGCGCCAGACCCAGAAAATGTAGGTAAATGGATTCCAAAACTGTAAGAATCAAATGTTTAACTCTAGGGGCGCTGGAAAATGAGCATATTTTAAAAAAAAAAGTGGAGTGTCCCTTTAAATCCAAACAATTAAGTGCCAAATGTTATAAAATAGAGTGTGTATGAATTGTGTACCTTTAAATGTTTTGCTGCATATTTCGCAGAAATGCGGTCTGCCTTCTTGGTGTTTGCTGGCTATATGACGTAACAGAGGGCCTTTCTCAGTAAAGCGCTGCTCACAAAAATCACAACCATACGGCCGCTCCCCAGTGTGTGTGCGATGGTGTTTGTCCAGACTGGCTGTTCATACATATAGTAAACATTTGGTTTTAATAAAAAGTATTGCATAAAAATGCCATTGAGTAATACATTTATTCAGGTTTTGAATAATAAACTTGGGGTTTATAAATAAACACTTCTCAAAGTTACCTTGTGTGCGAAATGTCTTGCCACAGAGGTGGCACTGGAAAGGTTTCTCTCCGGTGTGTGTCCGAAGGTGCATGTTGAGATTGGCTTTCTGAGTAAAAGCATGATTGCAGAACTCGCACACAAAGGGACGCTCATTTCTGAGGACAATACATAAAAAATGCACATAATTAAGACTGCTCGACATGAATTTAACAGAGTACACAAAAAACTATACTAAACATCTGTTCTGTTTGGTTTACCTGTGAATGGCTTTGATGTGCATTTGCAGGCCGTTGCGGCTGGAGGCCCGGTGGCCACATTCCTCGCACACGAACAGTTTCTCACCTCGGTGTTTGGCTGCCTCGTGCAGACGCAGCTCAGTGCTGGACAGGAAACTTTTGGTACACAATAAACACTAGACAAGAAACAAGACAGATGGCTTATGCTATTAACAGACACTTAATAGGATATTGCAATAATATGACTTCCCTTTCCCAGTCCATTAAGGCCGAGGTTTCCAAACATTTTAGATCTCAGGACACACCAAAATATTTTTATAGAAATATGCAGAAAAATACATTTAGAAATACAAATCATCTTCATATATTCAAAGTTATTGTATGAATTAAATAAGTATTAAACACTCTCAGAAATAAAGGTACAAAAGTTGTCACTGGGAGAGTACCCTTTCAAAAAGGTACACCTTTGTACCCAAAAAGTGCATATTAGTACTTCAAGGGTACATATTGGCAGTTCAAAGATACATATTTGTACCTAAATGGTAAATATTAGGACCTTTTTTAAAGGGGACTGTCCCAGTGATAGCTTTGTACCTTTATTTTTGACAGTGAATAAGTATGTTTAATTGCAATCCCAAAAGACCAAAAATCAAAACCATTGCCAATAAGAGGACAAAACTGTTTATGTGTCATTCACTAGTGACTTTGCGCGACCCACTAGTAGGTCCTGACCCACAGTTTGAAAACACCTGCCTTAAGGTACTGTAGACCTTTTGTTGACATTAGTCAAGAGTCACTTACTGCATGTGGCTTAGGAGCTCCGTGAACTTTAATCATGTGACTGCGGAGGTCTTTCTTCTGCATGAACTGCTCAGAACATGACGTGCACTAATATGGGACAACATCAACACAATTTACAGTGACAGTCGGGCCAGCAAAGAAAAGTTTAGCTGTCAAAATGGGAGGCATACCTTATTCGGCATCTCTCCTGTGTGTGTGACTAGGTGGAGACGAAGCTCATGTCGCTTCTTAAAGGTCACGGTACATTTGGAACATGAAAACACCTGGCACAAACAAAACGTCTTCAGTGTTGTATCAAAAATGTATGCCTTATATAAAAGCGTGCCACTTTACATTAAAGCAACAGTAACCAATAAGAATAAAACATTAAGGTTATATCTTACATTTAAAGGGACACTCCACTTTTTTTGAAAATAGGCTCATTTTCTAGCTCCCCTAGAGTTAAACATTTGATTGTTACCGTTTTGGAATCCATTCAGCTGATCTCTGGGTCTGGCGGTACCACTTTTAGCATAGCTTAGCACAATCCATTGAATCTGATTAGACCACTAGCATCATGCTCAAAAATAATTTAAATTTAAATTGAAAATATGTTTCAATATTTTTCCTAATTAAAACTTGACTCTTCTGTAGTTACATCGTGTACTTAGACCGACGGAAAATTAAAAGTTGCGATTTCCTAGCCCAATGTGGCTAGGAACTATACTCTCATTCTGGCGTAATAATCAAGGACTTTGCTGTCAAACCATGGCTGCAGCAGGCGCAATGATATTACGCAGTGCCCAAAAATAGTCCCCTTCGTTACTTTTAATAACAGGGGACAATTTACAGGCACTGCGTAATATTTATTACCCATTTTTGGGGGCGATGCTAATGGTCATTGATTCAATGGATTATGCTAAGCTATGCTAAAAGTGGTACCGCCAGACCCGGAGATCGGCTGAATGGATTCCAAAGCAGTAAAAATTAAATGTTTCACTCTAGGGGAGCTGGAAAGTAAGCATATTTTCAAAAAAAGTGGAGTGTCCCTTTAAAGATGACCAAACATTAGACTGCTGGTGTAATTTGTAAATGGTCGTTTGATAACTCACCACCTCTGTTCTGCTAAGACAGTTTCTTGCTTCGTGTTCTAGCAGGTTTTCCTTCCTGTAGTAGCACTTCCCGCATTTAGCACATTCAAAGGGCTTTTCTCCTGTATGTCTCCTTTCCGACAGAAAAGCGTAGACAACAAGAGAGTCATGGTTTTGAAGAGAAATGACCTAAGTTCATTTAACTTAACTGGCAAGATAGCATCAGCGCTTTACGTTTTTTATATGGTCCATATAGCGGACCAATTATTATTACCCTGTCTGCATACCTATAAAACACACCTGTTGTGTACTTTTAAGTAGTACTTGCTGAGGAATGTCTTGTTGCATGTAGGGCATTGGACAGAGCCTTTCTTGGTGGATTTTGATGTTTCTTCTCCATTCTCTTTATTGGTACGTTTTTGTTGTTTGCGCTTTCTCCTTGGAGTATTTGAGGTTGAAGGTGAATCATGCGGCACATACTCTTCATCAGTACCGTCATTGAGAATCTCCATACTAACATCTCTGTCATTGTCATCATCTTCATCTTCATTGTTGTTGACATCATCATTATCATAATCATTATCATCTTGATTCTCAACAGATCCACCTACCTGCTTACAGAGGAATAATATCTAGCATAAATCCCAAATTTAATCATTGTAAGTTACTGTGCATATCATGCATTATTGCAACTGTAACGGTTGCGGATTATCATCAATTTAACTTGCATGCAGCGTCTACTAGGCATTCAGCATAAGACGTGAGGCATAAAAGTGTAGTGAAATGTACCTCAGTCTCACTCAAACCAAGATATTTGAGGTGATCTTCCTCTGTGGCAGCAATGTCCTCCTCTTTGTCCTCTAGAGATGATGTTTGTTTCCTTCCTGCTCCTTGTCTCGTGATAATGGACGTGGGACTCTCCCCGACTAGTCGACTGGGACCTTTCACTCTCCTGCCAGAACGCGTGGTTTTAGTAGACGTTGAGGCAGGGGTGTTGTCATCATCGCTAGCTATGACAGCTTCATCTAAACTGCATACATTTGATTCAGTCTTCTCAGTTGTTTGATCATGATCAGAATTTGCTAATGTCAGTGGGAAAGGTGAATTGTCTTCTTCATCTTTACTTATAACGGAAAATTGTAGTGGTATCACAGAATCCAGTACTGATAGTCCACTAGCTGCATTATGAACCTTTTCTATATTACTATCATCCAACTGCAGTTTACCGGTGTAAAAAAAATTAAGCAGTAGCTCCAATCCATCGTCAGGGCATTCCAATGGGAGGCTGATCTGTACACATGGTGTGTCCGAACTGGGATCCTGAAACAAGCTACTGAAGCAGGCAAGAACATTGCGATGTGCCAGGTGCATCTGCCCACTTGCTGTGCTTAGCATGGCATCACAAAACTGGCCAAGACCCCTCTGTTGGTTGAGCAAGGACAGCACCCGCTGAGCATGAGAGATCCCTTGGGCTTGATTTTCCATCTAGACAAGAAAACTTCATTATAGTATTAATAATTATTTGGTGCTAATGAAGACATTACAAGAATGTTATGATTTTTTACATATATTTATATACAATTTTCATGCTCAGAGCTGCAATTAGCATAAATGACAATGTTAGGTTTTGTCTTGTGAAACGACAAAATGTATTAACATACTGTAGTTATTAGCACGTGTTGCCATGTATATTATGAGTTTATAATGTTTTTCAGGTAATGCAATTTTTGTAAATTCTTATTATAAATTCTTATTATAAACTCATTTACATTGCAACTATTGTTGTGGCTAGTGCTGTAAATTGGCATGAAAGAGGACATGAATAAAACATATTCTAGTATCTTGCTATACACAGAATGTTTCTGCACGTTTTCCTGTAGACTTGTAAATACAACATTAGTGTTACCTAAACGTTAACCACAACGTCCGCATTTTAATGACGCTCCCTAAACTACGTGCTGCACAATCGGATATGTACGACTCACCTTTCTCGTAAATTAGACCGTTACTTTCACATTTCTTTTCATATACTGAAGCTTCACATATACGAAACTTATTTTAGTAACTGAGCAATATATTTTGTGTCGTGAAATGCTTAATTTAAGCTAAACAACAAGAAGCCATGTTGAAACTAACGGGAAGTGACGTTGAATTTGTATGGTAGTTGGCCGTCCAACTCATTGCGCTGGGTGAGATTTTTATGTAAATTTCTTTTTAAATGTGAACTATTTTATATTAATTTGATTCTGGCTAACCATTTTAAACATAACACAAATTGTATTTTTTAAAGTTGCAGAATCAATATGTGCTTATTCACAGTGAGAGTTTAAAATCAAACCTATTGCAAACTCCGGGAAAGAATTTGTTGTCCGTCACATGGCACATTCCGAATCTGCGAGCGCTGTACAAATTGCCTGTTATCCACCGAGTCCTATCGTTAACATGTTTATCGTTTCACCGTTATCTCTGCTGTATTAACACTTTCAGTCGCATGTATGCATCAGCCAAACACTGTCAGTGTTGTCGTAAAAACGACCAGAGAGGGGAAATTAGTAGCTTTGCCTTGACTGGTGGAGTGGAACTACAGAAGCATCGTGCAGAGTGATTTTAGTGTTCACTTGAAGCAACTGAAAATGAACAACAGATCTTTATAAACCTGTTTTTAACCGTATGATCTGACTAACATCTGTTAGCGTTTATAGTACAACACGGGTTGTAAGTGTTTCTCTCTATAAACAGGTGAGTCAACTAACGGTGTGATAAGTTAACTGAGCATTGATATTTAGGCAGTAAGTTACAAGGCAGTTTTCTGATTATTTTAAACAGTCATACTGGCTCCAAGTGTGCTGATACTGACACTGCTATCCTCTCCGTTAACAGGTGCTGCCCCGCTCAGGGTTTATGTCGGTTTTTGACAATGAAAGTAAAGAAAGTTTCCTCTCAGGCCCAACATGAGCAACGAAACACCAGCAAACATCGCGATAAGCTCAACAGGCGCAAAAAAACACTTACTGAGCTCAAGAAAACAAGTCTTCTAAATGCAAGCACAAGTACGGCTAAACTAGAGCAACTCATAACCAAAAGAGAGAAGCCTCGGTTAAAACGACTGAAGAAGTTGTATGCCAAGCCAGTGACTGTAAACCCAGACAAAAGCTCTTCTTCAGAAGAAAAGGTGAAAAATACTTCTGGGGCTTTGGCTCATACAAATGGAGACACAGAACTCGAGGGTAGCAGCGATTCAGAGGACCTTCAGGAATGGGACGCATATGCTAACAGCGTTCTTCAGAACGGCATGGAAAGTTCAACTTTATCAGACACAGACCAGGTGGAGAAAGATGAGCTTCAATACCATGTCCAGCTTGACCATACTCAAAACCGAGCTGTTTTGGTCATGCAACAAGGCCAGGTAGAAAAACTAATCTTATTATGATTTAAACATTTTGATGTAGATCTTAAAAGATGAATTTTACCTGACTTGTGTCTGATGTCTGCGCAGACCCTGTGTTTCCGTGGGAAGTGCCTGCTCACTTGCCTTTACGGTCGTGTAGAGGTGCTGGGCTTCACCATAGAGGAGGGCCAACAACCTTACCCGCTTTTCTCCCCACCATCGCACTGCCCTCTTACCATCTCAGCCTTGGGAAACAACTCACCGTCTAACAAGAACAAGAAAGAGGGACGGCTGGAAGCGAAAGCCATTGTTCGCAAATATCTCCCTTTAGGTAATTTCTGTTGTTTTCGTCTCACCCTCAATGTGATCAACCCCTACGTTTTTTATTCTGTGGCATATAAAAGATGTCATTCTTAAAGATATCAAGGTTATATTTTCAAAAATGTTTTTTTTTTTGCATTATGTAGGATGATTGTATGTAGAAAACAGTACATCACAAAAAATGACTTGAGTTGGGTTTTCACAGGCAGGGTGACATTTAGCCACAGTACAAATTTCCATAAAATTAAGTTGGTGATATATTTTGTCAGTGTCACTGTCAATCTTCAAAAAAGTCAAAATGCATTATAAAAGTAGTTTCTACCTTTCAGAGTCTTTTTAGGCCTATTCAATAGCTTCAAACAAAAGTAAAAAGATAACTGAAGTTAAAGGAACACTCCACTTTTTTTGAAAATAGGCTCATTTTCCAGCTCCCCTAGAGTTAAACAATTGATTTTTGCTGTTCCTTTCAGCCGATCTCCGGGTTTGGCGGTACCACTTTTGGCATGGCTTGGCGTGGTCCATTGAATCTGATTAGACCATTAGCATCGCCCTCAAAAATGGGGTAATGATTTTATGCAGTGCCCGAAAATTGTCCCCTGCTATTGAAAGTAACCAAGGTCTAGAAAATTGCAACTTTAAATATCCATCGGTCTTAGTACACGATGTAACTACAGAAGAGTCAAGTTTTAAAATAACTCTTTGGTAGCACAATGCTAATGGTCTGGTCAGATTCAATGGATTATGCTAAGCTATGCTAAAAGTGGTACAGCCGGACCCGGAGATCGACTGAATGGATTCCAAAATGGTAAATCTCAATTGTTTAACTCTAGGGGAGCTGGAAAATGAGCCTATTTTCAAAAAAAAAGTGGAGTGTCCCTTTAATATAACTACGTATATAAACACACAAATTTTGCCTTTTTAAATGAAAAATTTCTTTAACCGCATTCATTATTTCTTTTGTTTGCTCCACTAATGTCATGTTGTGTTTATTTGTGCACGTCGACCTACAGAGCCATGTAAAAGGCTTATCAATGAAGTGAACTCGGACTCGTGTGTGGTGCTTCTAGAACCTCTGGACACGCCCCTCACTCGCTTTCTCACCAGCTTCACAGAACTCAATGAGATCTTTGGCATAAACTCTGTGAGTCTCGAATGTCCTACATTTGAAAACAGAAATTACAGAAATTTCATATGAAAACTTATTGTGATGTATTTTATGTGTCCTAAAGTGGGAACTGAAGTCTCAGGCTGCCATCTATCACCCTGCTCTGTCTGCGGTGGGTGTAACAGCACTTCGTGAACCCTGTGCCCAAGGTCTTGTGATGTCACCTAGCTATAAAGAGGCTTTAAGCAGTTTGCTCAGTGCCTGGGCAGGTAGTACATTTTAAATGTTATTTAAATATTGGTGCTAATTAATAAATGAAGAGTTCGGGTGCAAAACCCTTTAAATTTGTCTGATATGTTTTCTTGTAAATTAGCATTTTTAATCTTAATTGATTCTGCAGTAATTTAATCTTATTTTTTCTGAATGGCCTGAGGCCGGAATTAAGTGGATTTAAAGTGAAAGTATTTGATGAACATGTAAAACGTGCCATGAGCATTCAGTTAACCTGTTAACCTTTTTCCATTTTCTGAACCCACCCACAAAAAATGTCATAGCCAAACTAAAATAGATACAGTTTATGAAGTCTTTGCACTAAAAGCATAAGTTTGGTCTCATTTGAAAGCAGACACTTGGAAGTTTATTAAGAGGTGAAAATGAGTTACTGTCATAATGAAAAAAGTTGTTATAGAGAGCTTAAATTATACTTTTTATAAATATTGTTATGAAAAACTAAATGAAACTGGCCTGGAGCAATCTAGAAATGCTCTGCAGATGAAGCCAAAGGTCTGACCATGTTCTGTTTTAAATCTGAAGATGATACCTCTAAAACTCTGTATTTTATGAAATGTTTTTAGACCCATGTCATGTAAATTTATTTAGAGAAAACAGCAAAAATGCTAAGCTAATGTTTGTTTATTTATATCTCACAACATCCTTTAAGTTTATTGTCCTATTGCTCCGTGTTTTAAACAGACTCATTAAATAAGCATCCGGATGAGTCATTAACAACTTTTAATCCGGGATATGGCTGTCTAAATGTTTATTTTATTATTATTATTAATAATTACCCATACATCCTATTTAGTGTTTCATTTCCTCCTTTCGTCTCAATTCACTTTCTTTTTATTAAATTCCTTTCTTACAAAAAGAAACTTACCTTAAAGAAGCTTTACCAGTCGAAATTATTCCTAGAAACATATATATCATATCTCCAGACAGCAGATGTTTGCTAGTACGTTAGCTTAGCATACCATCAAAACACGACAAATAAAAGCATTTATAATAAAACTCACTTTATAACATCAAAAGTCGAGTGCTTTAACAATCATGCGTGATCTGATGTGGCTTTGGATCATAAAATAAGACCGAAAATAAACAATTTTATGCTATTTATGCTGTTAGCTTTGCTCGATTAGCATAGCATTATAATATACAGTACTGTTATGAAAATACCAGACATAGCGTTAAAAATACAGACAAACCATATATAATCTTAATCGTGTTTATTTTCTCCATGTTTCAAAATATCTTTATTTGCATGTTATTATAAAAACAGCGATCGATCGTTGCACGTCACTGTTCAAGTACACGTCTGACTGACAGCTGAGCTGCTCTGACGTCTTGTTCTATGAAAGTTTCATACTGAGATTTTCTGACTTTAGCGCCCTCCGGCTTCACGTATGAATGAAACAAACTGAGTGTGAATGACTGCAGACTCCAGCTTGCTCATATCGCCATGTTTGGAATAAAAATGGGTGAAATATTACTCTCCCTGCAGAAATTTGAAGTAAACATATAAAATTGAAGTCATATTTCTCCAAATATGCATACTTTGAATTAAAAGCCCCGATGGATGTTGTTTTATCGAGTGCTTTTATGACGATCACGAAGGAGTATTTTTATCAATGAGCGCGGCTGAGGGTTATATTTCAAATTAAAGGTATGTACCGTTTTTCATTTTCATAACGCCTGACAAAAATGAAGAAATTACTGTCACTAGGATTTTCAGATTAAAATAAAGGTCACAAACTAAATCTTAAGTCAAAACACTTTTTAATGATGTATAGTTGTTTAATGTAAGTACATTTAAACTAACAGTAATTTAAATTATGTAAATAAATAGCTCTCAGTGCGCTCACGCCCTCGCGCAGGCTATCAAGTTTTTAATGTCATTATCTTATTTTTTGATGAAAGTGGCATTTAGCAGCTTTTGCATCTGAGCTCTTCAAATGCTATGTATTCAGATTTATAGTCTATAAGTGGTCCGTCTGTTTGTCTGAAACCCCATAATCTACATAAAATGTTGTGCTTTATTTCCTCACAGGGGAATTTGACCGCTGTCCCATAATTCTTGTGTGCGGTGCAAAAAACTCTGGCAAATCCACATTTATGCGGCACCTCATTAACAGCCTGCTAAATCAGTGAGTTCAGCCGGTTGATTTGATCAGAGGACAAATGTTAAACAATCGCTTTAGATAATGATGATGATGATGTATTTTTCTTGCTGTAATTTCTCTGCATATTAAGTTAAAAGGAAGCATATACATTCTTTATAAAAATAAAGTTAACACGAATAATAACTGATTTTTTTTGCCCTGTCATGTGATTTTGTATGTGCAGAACAACAAGTGTAGAGTATTTGGAGTGTGACTTGGGCCAGACTGAGTTTACCCCTGCTGGATGCCTCTCCTTAAACACGGTTACAGAACCACTGCTGGGTATGTCTCTTACTCCATATCTCTATACAGCCACATAAACAATGTGTTTTTACATAAATACATTTATACAGATTCTACTCGCCAAACACAAAACAGACGCGATAGCTAATTCGAACGAGTGATGTGCTTCAATCTTTGTAATGTAGAAAATCTGCTTCACCGTCGCTGTCGTTATCGTGAAAAGGCCCGCCCCAACGTTTCTGATTGGTGCAGTGATTTCTCGGCATTACAAATGGGCTTGAATGGCCTTTACCAGACAACTTGCAGAGCAAATCTAAATTTGCCAGAAGTTGTCTGGGTTTTTCCATGCTAGAATAAACCCTGTCCATAAAACCGCCCCCTTACCCAGTAGAGGTTTCTCGGTTCCAAATAAATGTACCTGACCCGAAATGACCTGAATCACTTTTCACAAATCCGATGTGCATAAATCTCTTTTTTTAAAGAAAGACCCGAGACAAACCCGAGAAAATAGACCCGAGTTTGACCCAACCCATTGGCTTTTTTTACCTGACTGGATTCGAATGTAAACCGGGCACCTGACCGCCTGTTTAGTCTGCATCCCGCACCCACGAGTCAGACAGAAAGAAACCATGGTGGCCTCGCAATCAATTTGGCCCAATCATCCATTTTCATTTGTTATCTGACGACGGCCCCAAGGTAAACGCTAAAATGGGCATTCAGAATTGATTGACAGGTCTGTCTCAACGAAAAGTTCTGCAAAAACGCATTCATTTTAAATGACCAGATGTCGCTAATATTGTACCCGACCCTTGTCCGAGGCACACGTGAAACTTTTAGACCCGAACCCACTCGGGTTGGACCTCGGGTTTTCGGATCTAAGTGACCTGTGAAGACCTGTGAAGGTTCATATTGAATGGACTGAACAGAAGACGTTGATGCTCTTATATTTTTAATGGCATGCCACATATCGCCACCTACTGTCTGTGTACATTTGTACTGTAACTCTTATCTTATGTTTTACATCATTTACTGATTTTTACCATGTGTACCTCACTGTAGCATTTATGTAACAGGTTTTGACCTTTTGGTACCACAATGTAAACAAAATGGAGTGAAAATATTTTTTCCAGGTTTATTAAAACTGTGACATTTGTCCTGTTTTTAATTTCCCAATTATATCGCCAATCCCAGTGATAATCTATTACACCATACATGTGTTTATAGTCGGGGTACATTTTAAGAATATCGTTGGAATCTACTTTAGTTCATTGTACTTACTGAAAACAATTGACATATTTATGATTATGGGATTCTTTAGGGCCTCCGTTCACACACCTGCGTGATCCAGAGCACATGGTGTACTACGGTCAGACAGAATGTCAGAATGACATTGATCGCTATCTGGAGTCCCTCAAATCCCTGTGGTGCCACTGCAGTGGAGAGAGTCCTGTTATTCTCAACACTATGGGCTGGGTCAAAGGTCAGACATATAAAATATATTTGATTTAAATTAAAGAAATATGAAATGGTAATATAAATCTCTTTGTCTTTCTTTGTCAGGCCAGGGCCTTCAAATCCTGACTGACCTCATTCGTCTTTTCTCCGTTACGCACGTCGTGCAGCTAACTTATGGAGACGTGCCACAGTCTTATCTTCTCACCCCTGACTTCCTCAGAACTGCCCACGGCTGGCAGACCCACCCTCCGACACCATCCACCCTGACAGAAGTGTCAGCAAGTGACCTCGCTCTTCGATCTCATGTATTTCTCCAGATCGTCTCAGAGTTTGAAGGCGCAGGGACAGCAGGAGAAATGTAAGCCTTCCAGCTGCATCTTTTGATCCTGAAGGCGTAGTTCACCCAAAAATTAATGTATTCTTTTATTCACTACAGATTTTATTCTGTCTATATCGCTAATATGTCAGTAAAATTTCAAAGTACAGTTTAAACACACTGCACTACTTTGCTTGGCGCACTTCATAAAAGTCACTTTTTCTGAATATTTCCCAGGCGATTTCAGCGCAGCAATGAACTTCGAGACTTGGCTCTGCTTAGCTACTTCAGTAAGATGCAGTCTCCTGAGCCAGGCCCAATGCGCCCTCTCCACTGCTTCATACCCTACCAGGTAAACATCACTGCTTAGGTCTGATTGGGGTTTCTCACCAGCAGTGAATATGAAAAAACGTCGATTCTTTATTAACTCTTTATATATTTCAGAACATGTCAGTCTATTTAGTGTGAACATGTGCTCTCTTTTTTTTCAGGTCCCACAGTCTTCAGTGGCTATAGGGGTGGTACATTGTGAGGTTGCACCCAACCACATCCTCTATACAGCAAATGCCAGTCTGGTTGGATTGTGCTGTTTAAGTGAAAAGGTCACAGGCAGAGGAGGTCCTGTTGTGCTCTCCCAAACTCCCATCTGTCAATGTGTGGGCCTAGGTGTGTACCAATGGTGTCATTTTGACTATGATGTTACTTATTCAATGGGAAAGGATATAATTGAATGTTGTTTGGTTGACATTTTTGGTTGTTTTTTAAGGTGTTGTGAGAGGGGTGGACATGGCACGAGGTCTGTACTTATTGGTTACTCCTGTGCCTCCTTCTGTCCTGAAGCATGTGAACTGTCTTCTTCTTGGACAGATCACACTACCTAAAGAACTGCTAACTATGCAGGTATGAATCAACTGTATATACTTCATAGATATCCATAGGATTTTGTTTTGTTGAATTTTTAGTATCGTTTTATAAGGGTTTTAATGATTATACTCTATTGTGCGATCTTATAAAAGTGGAAAAGTTATCCAACCTGCTAATATTGGTTATTTGAGTAGTACTTAATCTCTAATTTTCTCCTTTTTTAGCATGGAGTTGAAGCAGAATTACCTTATGTCACCACAGATTACAGCTTTGAAGTCACAGGGGCAGGAAAACTTCACATTCACAAAGGACTGTTAAGACGTTGTTTTATAAAGTCATAAAGGTTAATCTGTTGTGTATGAACCTTGCTTTCTGTGAATGACATTTGTATCTTTGTGTTGTTTCATACCCTAAACACTGAGGTAAGATTTTACCTTGACTGTACAAATGGACACAAGATCTTGGCTTATGGAACGGTTTGAGTGTATGAGGGGATCTCTTTTCTATGTTTCTAGATGAATGGCTCCACGTTTAAGCTCAATACAGGAACTCATAACATAACTCATGTTTTGATTACTGATACAGTTTTCTAAAATACATTTTCATTATGAGTCCTGATGTTTGTTACCAAGTCACATATTCCAAAACCAAGTTAATGCAAACTGTAAAATATTAAAAGTGAGTTTCATTTTTGACAAGAAATTTGTTTCTTATTCATCTGTGACTATAAATGACTTGTTTGAGGTTGTGCAATGTTGAAACAAAATGCGATGCGTGTTAGCATACAAAATAATACAAAATTTAAATATATGTCCAACTTTTTGCCTATTTCTGGAAAAGAAAACATCCAGGGTTCCCACAGGTCCTTGAAATACTTGAAAGTTTTTAAATCTGGGGGGGGGTTCACGACCCTGGGAAGTTTTACATAAATACAGGTCATTATAAGTGCTTGAATCTATTTTATGCAAGAAGTTTTCTGAAAAAAAAACATATTATTCCCTGTGTAGTGAAGGATGATATCACTTGTGCTAAACTGTTTGCTTTAAATGCTTATATCTTCTGTATGCGAATGTTGATTAATACCAAAATGCTTTTTTGCATAGTTGTGTTTGACACATGAAAACGTCTTGGGTTACGTACATAACTGTTGTTCCCTGAGAAGGGAACGAGACGCTGCGTCTCTCTTGCCATACTTCCTGTGTCCCTGTAACGCTGTCTTCGGCAATATTTCAGATAGTGATATACTCCCTGGCTCCCGTGTCACCCTGTCTTTGTCGTTAAGCCTCATCATTGGTTGAATTTGATATACACATTCAGATGCACTTACCCCTGGAGGCATCCCCAAAGTGTCACCGCAGTGACGCAGCGCTAGTTCCCTTGAAAGGGAACTGTAACAATGTATCTTAAAAGGTAACACGATGTAACCTTGCTCTCACTTGACATGTGTCCCAACATTTAGCCCTTGAATTTAAGGGAATTGGACCTGGAAAATCCTTGAAAGGTCCTGGAATTTGAAGTTAACTAAGGTGTGGAAACCCTGAACATCACAACAACTTTTGAAAGCGAACAGCCATGTTTAGTTATTGCATAAAACAAATCAGACTTTTTAACAATGCAAAAAAAATTGCATATCAATGCTATCATGCATATCCCTACTAGCATTCGCATGCCAGCAGATACTGTATTATCTGCATCAACCTAAAAAAATGACCATTCGTTATGTTTTGAAGTATTAAAATTAAATCACTCATTTATAGCAAACCGTCGCTACGCATATCGCAATATGCCCATGTGCAATATTTCAAATAGCTTCTTTATTTGGCCTGTAATGCTGTAAAAAATGCATTTCTTTACTAATGATAATTGTCTAACACCAATAACTAAATTATAAATTTGCAGCATTTGGAAAGCCCGGAAACATCAGGGAATTTAAAAATTGTGATATACAGAAAATGAATGTAATGTGTGTAGCGTTGTTATGTTCCGTTTTAAAACATTTTAATTAGAAACTGAAGAAATTGCTCCTTTTTAAATTATTTTATAAATTCATTATGCAGTAAAGGCAATTGACAAGACAAGTCATGGAAATTAATTGAAAAAAGCTGTTACAGAAGCATCCAGCGAACACTTAAACCTGACCTCAACTGTACCATAATTTCATAATAATGTAACTATTATAACCAGAAACCCTTATACAGCACTGATATGCGAGTGTATAAAATAATTCTGAATGAGATTATAGACAAAAATACAACTATCACTAAAGCTAAGGTGCACAAAAAATTATCATCTTTACACCGTTTTATAACATTATGTTATATGGGCTTTGATGCAGCCATCAGACTTGTTCTACTTCATGCGGCTCATCAAGAAACGACAGGCGGGTGACGTCAAAGTACTGCGAGAGCGATTCAAAAAAAGCATACGGAGAAGTCTAATTTCGACTCGCTCTCGCGGTACTTTGACGTCTCCCCTCTGTCAGTTCGTGCGCGCTACATAAAGTCGAACACACCTATCATCAGGCTTGTTCGACTTCATGCGGCGCTGCAAGAATTGACAGCCGGATGACGTCGAGGTACCGCGAGAGCGATTCGCGAAATCATACGGAAGAGTTTGCTTTTAAATCGCTCTCGCGGACCTTTGATGTCGTCCGGCTGTCGGTTCTTGCAGCGCCGCATGAAGTCGAACAAGGCTATTATTTAAATGAGATTCTTTATTATTTCCATATTTGCAAGAAAATTGAGTATTGCATTCAGTAATATTTAAGAGCTTTATAAATGTAAACCACTATTGTGACTTAATTTGGATTAAATGGTTAATATCTGGCTTTGGCCCGTTTTTGAGTGGTTGACGTCATCGCCAGCGTGATGTAAACAAGGGAGGGAATCTGCGAGTGAGGAAGAGCTCCTTGTTGGCACTTTGACATTTGTATTCTGTCACTTTGTAAGTTGTTATTTAGGCGAAATAGTTGATTACACACAAATGTCGTTATCCTGACCCGGTTGTTGTAACCGTATAATTGTCAGTATGGATCCCCGACACAGACAGATTCTTCAGCAACACCGGGTGGATTTAGTCTCAGGACTGAATACGGCAGATCTATGCGATGGCCTTTTGTCAAAGGGGATCTTTACACAAGACATGATCGAGGAAATACAGGTGAAAAGTTTAATGTAATGGATTGCGAATTATAATGGATGTTTGACTCAAACTAAAATAGAATTCTTGTAGTAAGAAACGCATTAAGGACATATTGTACCCCTTTGATCTTATCACGTAAAATAAACTACCTAGTACTGTTTTGTGCTTAAATATGTGCATAACAATTAGTTTAGTTCCCACCTGTATGTTCAGAAAAACTATTTGGGTTGTTAAAGTCTGTAAATTTGAAATATTTATTTTAACAGAGCAAAACAACCAACCGCGATAAAGCCAGGAAACTGCTAATAGACTTGGAGACCAGAGGGAGTAGGGCTTTCCAAGCTTTCCTGGAGTCCCTACGCGAGACTGAACAACATCATTTCGCAGAGCTCCTGGAGGGAGGACCTGGTGCTCACCAGTCTCTCCCAACACCTGTACAGCCTTCAGTGATTCCTCTACCAGTCAGTACGTGTCTTATTACATCAAAAACACAGGATATAAAGTTCCCATACATTTATACTTCTGCACTTGGTAGGTGCATTTATTTAAAGCAACCCCCATGATCCTTTAAGAATCTGTAAACATATATATATATATATATATATATATATATATATATATATATATATATATATATATATATATATATATATATATATATATATATATATATATATATATATATATATATATATATATATATATATATATTCTTAATGTCTTATCTGATCATGTGATTCATCACAGAGCATCCCAAACCTACTGACAATCCAGACAGACCCGATGTACCTCCTCTAATGCCTCCTCTAAAACCCCTGAGACCACCAGACAGCTTGCCTTTGCTTAAACCTATTAGTCCACGTAAGTCACCATCATGTACAGTTTGTTATTTGTACAGTTTCAGTTCTTCTTACTACATTTTCATCTGTTGAAGATAGAAGTAATGTATTCGTTTACAGGATTTATTTGCGTAGCCATGCTTGAACAATCTTTGTTTTTTTCACAGCTTCTGAAACACAGAAACTAACCAAACAGAGACATGATAGTATACAGGTACCTGTAAATGTTCTCCCCATTTTTTTAACCCTTTAACTGTCAACCCCCCCCCCCCCCTTTGAGGGGGGGGCGGTAAATGTGATATGCACCTTTAAATGACTATAACTCTGCCATTATTTGGTCTAGAAGCAAAATGGTCTTGTTTAAAGAAGACATTTTAAAGTTTAAAGTTCGTAATTTAAATTTAATTAAAAAATAGTTATACCAGTTTAAATTTATTTGAAATAATAAAAATAATTCCATAAAGTATACACTCCCTAATCAAATGTATATAAAATTTAAATGTTTTACTCCCAAAACACCATAACAATAAAGACCAAATTTCAAGTTAAAATCATAAAAAAAACCAACAAAAGCCACTAGGTGTCAACGGTTAGCTCCATTATCTTGTCACAAATTAATAAATTACTGTCTCTGCATTGTTTTTAATGGTATAAAAGGGGGTAGGTGTTAATAAGCTTAAGCTTCTACCTACCCCTTTTGAGCATCATTTCTATTTTTTTTCTCTCCTTTTTGTCTTTCTTTTTTTCCTTACTTGTATTGTAATAAAATTTGTTATTATGATGATTTTATGTATTAGATGCTCAAATAAAACTAAATGATGATGATGATGAATGCAAAAAGGTTTTGAAATATGAAAACTACATTCTTAGAGCTTTCCAACGACATATAGGTTGTCAAAATTTTTGAAGATTCATAGATTTATTTGAAGAATATTAGAATTATGAATATATACAAATTCATATGTACTCCTGCGGGGTCAGTGACAATTAACAAAATGACTGTCACTGTACAATTTCTATCATCAAATGGCCTTGAAATATGAAAACCACATTCCTAGAGCTTTCCAACAATATATAGTTTGTCAAGGTTATTTCATGTTTATAGGATATTTACAAATAAATATGTTTTAATATGTAAAAGCATATCTAAAGCATGCCCTTCACAACTGTTTTGAAGACTTACAAGATGGATGCCCGGCCGTGTGGGATCTGCTTGATTATAAACAACATGGAGTTTGAACCGGCCTCTGGTCTGAAATATCGTAAGGGGTCTGACATAGACTCCGACAAGCTGGAGAGAAGATTTAAAGCTCTCAACTTTGAGGTTTTAGTAAAAAGGAACTTAAAACACAAAGTAAGCTTAGTGTTTCCTCTTCTTCTTACTGTAAGCACAGCTGTTTGAGAAATGTCAGTCATACAAACATTAATGAATCGTTTAATGAATACTGTTGATGTTACATAAATGTAAAGAAATAAACATTTTCCTCTCCTCTATAGCACATAAGGCGTGAACTGGATTCTTTAGCGAAGAAGGACCATTCGGCATATGACTGCTGTGTTGTGATTATTCTTTCTCATGGCACTGAGGTAAAAATTACAAAAGCATTTTTTTAAAGAGTGTATTTTCATTTTTTTATTTGGTTTTTGTTTTGTTTGCATCTATGAAAACTATCAGCTCAAGATCCTATTAGTAACTTGACCAATTTGATTTGCTTCCTCATTTTGTAGTGCTGTACAGAATGCTATCATATATCATAATTTATTACTATTATAGTGTTTATATTTGTTTGCTACTGTGTAGGCAAGCCATAATCGTTTCCCCGGGGCAGTCCATGGTGTGGACGGACCATCCGTCCCAGTTCAGATAATCACAAACTTCCTTAATGGGCAGAACTGTCCTTCTCTTCAGGGCAAGCCTAAGCTTTTCTTCATCCAGGCCTGTGGAGGAGGTATGCACCTAAGATAAATGCTGGTTAGATCTAATTAAATATTTCATTACTAAAGGAATAACTCACAGAAAAGTCTGACATAATAATCTATAGATTAGGATAATCTATAGCCGGATTTTTGAAACCTTGCGTACATTGTACATGTAGGTTGCGTATGCGCTTACAGGAGATTGTAGTATATAGCCCAGGAGATGCCATGCGGATACGTCGAACATCTATGTACACGTACGAGTCAAATAATCTATACTTTCCGAGGCTATACGTTCGAAAAAGCAGACTATACTCCGCAGGTGTCTCAAAAACTGGTGGCAAAATCCAACCATTTGGTCCCAGTCTAGAGCCCTTGGTGCCCCCCATTGGCTGGTGCAACACCAATCCTGTCTATGGATAAATATGGGTTTAAGAACTGAAACTTTGTAGACTGAAAGTAACCTTGTATAGCACTTCTCATGTTATTGCCCTCTTGAATCACTTGATTGTGTTGTAATTCACTTTTGGATAAAAGCATCTGCTAAATGCCTAAATGTAAATCTATCTGTGCCCATACAGATAATAAGGACACAGGCTTTGAGGTTTCACCAGATGAGGTGCAGCCCTCTATGGGTGGAGCAGATGATCAGACGGATGCTATTCCCATGTCCTCCAGCAGTGACTCTCTTAGCACGTCTGATGAAGTTGATGCTCGGCCAACTTTGCCCACACCTAGTGACATCCTGGTGTCCTACTCAACTTTTCCAGGTCTTTTTCTCTAAAACATATTTAAGAAAATATTTTAATCAATTTAATTTGATTTATATAGTGCTTTTCACAATTGTTTAATTGTTCCGAAGCAGCTTTACATGAATCAAATCGGCAACCTTGGGGTTACAAGCCCGACTCACTAACCATTAGGCCACGACTGCCCCCATAATAATAATGGTTTGTGCTACTGTATTTTTTTCATAATAGTAAATGTATGATCTAAATAAAATATGTTTGCAGGCTACGTCTCATGGAGAGACCCGCAGGCCGGATCCTGGTATGTGGAGAATCTCGATCGTGTTCTTGAGCAGAACGCTGACATGGATGATCTGGTGACCATGCTTGTGATGGTGAGATTTTCTCTAAGCTTTTACTGTGCGTTCACACCAGACGTGGAAGAGGCGGATGGTGGGAACGCTACATTAGACTTATCATAAAGAAATCCTTGAAACAAATTGAATGCAACAAAATTTATATGAATAGTGTGTTAAAATATGAATAAATAAAAGGTTTTGCTAAAAACAAACAAAATGCTTGTGATGGTAAATGGTGCCGTCTCCCAAATTTCTGCCAAAGGCATTTATAAACAAATGCCTGGATCTTTCAACTTCCTCCGAAAACGTCTCTACTTTCAAACGCCAAAGTCATGATCACTTGAAGATCTGAAATGTCTCTGTATAATGTCATTGAAACACTGCCACAAGGTTTTAGCAAAAAAAAATCACTTGGCATTTTTACATCATAAATTAAATCATGTCAAAATATTTCATTGAGGTGATTTTTTTCATATGTGTTTTACTCTCTTCTCAAGTAACTGTAATATAGTGTTTTTATTCTTCACACTCTTACTTTTATCCATTCCGTTGCATAAAATATAAATTTTTACTCCACTTCATTTCATAAATACAAGGTGTTGTTTTACCCTCAATACTTGAGTACAATAAAATGTAGTACTTTCTTATTAATACTTTAGTAAAATTTTTAGTTCCTATTTATTCACAAGAAAGTAACGAGATATTCGATTTTTAATGAAATTAGGTATTAAATCAAATTTAATATGAAATGTAGTGGATTCAAAAGTATGAGAATGTAGTAAAGTAAAAGAAAAACTGTGGTAAATGTAGGGCAGTCAAAAGATTAAAATATATATATATATATATATATATATATATATATATATATATCACACACATTCATGTATTTAAGAGAAAGAAAAAAAATATATATAGTTAGATTTTTATATAATTTATATAATATATGTGCATTTAAAAAAAATATACATAACATTTTCTCAAATTCATGTGTGTACACTTACATAAAGGATTATTAGGAACACCTGTTCAATTTCTCATTAATGCAATTATCTTATCAACCAATCACATGGCAGATGCTTCAATGCATTAAGGAGTGTGGTCCTGGTCAAGACAATCTCCTGAACTCCAAACTGAATGTCAGAATTGGAAGAAATAATGATTAAAACAATTTTGAGCATGGCATGGTTGTTGCTGCCAGACGGGCCGGTCTGAGTATTTCATAATCTGCTCGGTTACTGGGATTTTCATGCATAACCATTTCTAGGGTTTACAAAGAATGGCGTGAAAAGGGAAAAACATCCAGTTTGCTGCAGTCCTGTGTGCAAAAATACCTTGTTGATGCTAGAGGTCAGAGGAGAATGGGCTGACTGATTCAAGCTGATAGAAGAGCAACTTTGACAGAAATAACCACTCGTTACAACCGAGGTATGCAGCAAAGCATTTGTGAAGCCACAACACGCACAAGCTTGAGGCGGATGGGCTACAACAGCAGAAGATCCCACCGGGTACCACTCGTCTCCACTACAAATAGGAAAAAGAGGCTACAATTTGCACGAGCCCACCAAAATTGGGCAGTTGAGACTGGAAAAATGTTGCCTGGTCTGATGAGTCTCGATTTCTGTTGAGACATTCAGATGGTAGAGTCAGAATTTGGCGTAAACCGATTGAGAACATGGATCCATCATGCCTTGTTACCACTGTGCAGGCTGCTGGTGGTGGCGGTGTAATGGTGTGGGGGATGTTTTCTTGGCACACTTTAGGCCCCTTAGTGCCAATTGGGCATTGTTTAAATGCCACAGCCTACCTAAGCATTGTTTCTGACCGTGTCCATCACTTTATGACCACCATGTACCCATTCCAGCAGGATAATGCAACATGTCACAAAGCTCGAATCATTTCAAAATGGTTTCTTGAACATGACAATGAGTTCACTGTACTAAAATGGCTACTACTTTTACACCACTGGATTTTAAAAATTACAAGCGATCAAAGGTTCACAGATTACAGATACATACAGTCCAAGTAGATTGTAGCTCGTAACTTAGAAATATTGTTTACGTTATATAAATGACCCTTGATTATATTTGTAACATCCTGTAGTGTGCACTAGACTAGTGGAAGTGTATTTTTAACACTCTCTGACTTCATTAAGACTTTTAATACACTTGTGGTTCACCTATGCTATTGGAAACAGTGGTTAGCTGTCGCACTATCATCTCAAGATATTCCAGATTGCATAAAGTTAATAATTTGACGTACATGGTACAGTTAATAATTGATCATTACTGTATGTGCTATACTTTGGATTACTATGGTCCTTTCTAGTCAAATCAATAAAAACTGTAAAAATACAGAAAGTTTGTCAAAACTTGATAAAACTTTGACTTGTTTTAATGGATAAGGTCAATTTTGAAAATAGTTTATAGCACTTTGTCTATATAGATTTATTTCCTCTATCGTTTTCACACAAGCTTTTGGGCTTGTTTTAGAGTATGTTCACATATCTATGCAAGCAGCTGCTTCTCTTGGAGGAACTCCTACCCAGTTTATGGTCACATAAGATGGCAACCTAACTGAATCAAAGCTTTTTCCACTGCTTTTTTGTCTTACCAACCACACTTTTGCCTTTGTTGGTCTGCGCATGCAGATGTTTTGTGAAAGCCGCACTTGCTGACAGATTGCATGAACCACTTAAGATATCTATCTACTGTAAACAGGTAGGAATGAATATAACACGTCTTGTTGTAGTGCTACCCTCAAATTGAAGCTGTTGGGTTATTGTTAACTTGTGATCTACAGTGATGAACAGTCACAGTGTGCTGTATGTGTAAATTTAGTGAGAACAAAGTGGGGAAGGAGGGGCCAATAAGGTGAAGTTTTACTCAGCAATGAGGACATGACTGTCAGCACACTCACTCGCTGAGTGGAAGAAAGCGAGACATCATCTCTGTATGTGTACTTTATGTGTAAGTGTGTGCAGGGGATATAAAGTTTCTCTGGGTTTCGGTTTTGGAAGAGATTATAATACGAGATATATCAAGGAGGTCAATGTGAAATTCAAGACATATTTGTGAGGTAAGTCCTTATTGAAAACAAAATTGTACATGCTTGTTTTCTGTCCTTTTGTAGTAAACTTTTCATACATTTATAAGTATGGTTATAAGTACTTTACAAATTAAAAAATTATACAATTTTGGCCATGCATTTTACAGAGGTACCTATTTTTTAAAGTAAGTTTAAACAAAGAGTTAATATGTAAATTATACATTTTAATTTTAATTTTAGGAACCTTAGCACGCAGCATGTTAGCGCTCTGACATACAACACTATCAGATGTCAAGATATTAAAGATAATGTTAACTTACATTGATTTGAAGAAATAAAAAACAGTTTTGTTGACTAGTACTTACATTAGTGCTAAATGGGGAAGTTCTTTCTGTAAAGAGTGACAGAAGGAGAAAGAGAGTTAAAGGGGGAGTGGCCTGTTATAAAGACCCGTGGTGAGAATGTTTTGCTGGTGTCTGATTTGCTCTTTACTCACTCAACATTAACACAGGAAGTTTGCTGTCTTCCTTTTTTCTGAAATCCCAGAGCTGTGCTGTAAGTTCAAGCAGCAGCTGATGACACGTTTTGTAAATCGACACTTTGTGCAGTAGAGCAGATACCAGAAATAAATGCATTGCAGAAGTGAATGCTTGTAGATGTAATTATTCAATCATTTTGTGCATTTTGGCAGACTCTTTATTCCAAAGCAATTATAGTGCAGTATGAGGTGCACATTGTTATCAGCACGTGTGTTCCCATTGCATACACAATAGTACCACTGAGCTATACAGGAGATGATGGCATTAACAAGTGACTGGCATTAATAAAATACTTCTTTCTTTAGTTTCTTGTCTCAGTAGGCAAAAATAAATGTATCTGGCAAAAATGTGCATTTAATATTTGCTAAATAGCCTACATTTCGTAGAAAGTAAAACTTAATAAAGTGAATTTTTGGATTGTAAAATATATTTAGTTTTAACATTCGTATATTAACAAATATTTCAAGATGTATTGCGGGGGGCAACAAATAAATTTATAATTTTACAGTCCATAAAAAATATATTTTCCTGGCCAAAATATAAAAGTTGTATAAAATATAAATACACTGAAAAAAATGATTCATTCAATTTACTCTTTTTTTTAAAGATAAGTGGTTGCAATAAATTTATTGCAAATAAGTTTTTTGTTTTGTTTTGCCTTTCTAATTTTTTTTTTTAAATGTAGCTTAAATAAATTGATTGCAACCACTTACCTTACCACTTAAATTTTTTTCAGTGTATATATATTTATAAATTATTATATTTAACTTTAACCTTTTCAAACCTGTTTGCAACATACAAAGCTTTCTTCCAATGCGATGTGAATATAATATACAAAAATGGCCAAAAATACATATTTGTAAACATATTTCGAAATATATTTTAGCACATATATTTTTGGTATATTTTGAAATATATTTTAAATTATATTTGAAAATATATTTTTTGCTGTATGCACTGTAAAACCTAACAGTTAACTCAAACTATTTAAGTAAATCTGTTGCATTAGGCCATTTAAGTTTTAAAACACATACATTTAAGTAGATTAGTCATGTGCAATTATGCAGTTAGATTTAAGTAGTGTGAACTTACATAAGTAAGTAAATAAATATAATTGCATAACTGCATATGACTCAATTTGTTTAAGTTCACAGTACTCAAAATGTATGTGTTTTAAAAGTAATGCAACCGGTTTACTTAAATGGTTTGAGTTGAGTTAACTTTTAGGTTTTGTGGGATTGTAAAGTTAATGTACAGTGTTTGGGCAATATTATATGGTTTTAATTCTAACTCATCCTTTTAGCTTAGGTAAGGGATTTCCAAAATCCAAAGAAATTAATAGGCATGCATAACTATAGTTTATTGTAGATTATAAAACGGCTCGTTCTGGTTCTTCATTCTGATTGGTTGAAACGCGTTCTAAGCCGTGATAAAATACCCCGGTAAACCCACTGTTCAGACCGCCTCACAAGTATCACTGCGCCACTGTTGCTGCGTACTGATTTATGAAAATAAACACCACAGTCTTTAATCATTTTTTAATTTTTCTACCTTTGCACAATTATGGCGATATCCAGATAAATGTCAATAAATAAAACATTTCGTCAATAAAGAGAAAACGTTCTAGTTCTCTGAGGTATTTTTTGTCTTATTGATATTTCCGCTATTATCCACTAGATGGCAATCTGAGGCATTCACTCGACACAACAGCGTTGTGGTGGATTTAGCGTGACGTGTACGTTTTGATCAGGCTCTGAATCTGATCTCCAAAGTTCTTCACAAAAATGGAATTGTCTCCGCTTTTAGCTGAAATTTTGAGAGGTGATAACTGATAAGAACACAAATGAAGGTAGGATGAAACGTTTTTTGATGTTGTTGGAAAGCGGATGGTCTGTTCTTTCATTTGATATTTTATGTTTATTTAAAGAAGATAATTTTTCTGTAACGCATTCAACTAAAACTGGGTCGGGCAATTAAAAAAAAAAAACGCTGACGGGGAAAGAGTTAAGCATGCTTCCAAGCATATTTGATCATCACTTCAACAGTTGCACGATATAAATGTTAATGTGTATTTTAGATGAATGTTGATATATAAAAATAAACACCACAGTCTTTAATCATATTTTCATTGTGCCTTTGCTGCGTCTGTGTTGTTTGTGAACTGCGCTCTGTTGCAGCCACACTTGATTCTGAGGAACTACTTTGTTTGGCGGAAGAGTAAAATTTGTACTAATATAATTACAACTTATTTGTGTTTTATTTTGTGAAACCCTGCTATGCATATGATGTAACCGTTTTATAAACGCCATAAACCCAGCAAAGCAGTGGGTTACCAGTGCATTTTATAACCGCTTCGCGTCGTGCCTAAAAACGCCCCTTAGCTGTTTTTAAATGCACTGGTAACCCACTGCTTCTTGGGGTTTATTGCTTTATTAAACTTTGTTCATCTTAAAGGGATAGTTCATCCAAAAATTAAAATTCTGTCATCATTACTCACTTTCATGTTATTACAAACATGTTTAAATTTCTTTGTTTTGATGAACACAAAAGAAGATATTTTGAGAAATGTTTGTAACCGAACTGTTCATGGACCCCATTTACTTTGGCTGCGTTTACACTTGGCATTAACATGCGACCTGTATCCGGATGTTGTCCACATACACATTGAAAAGACAAGTGTAAACGCGTCTGTGATCGGAATGTTATCCGATCTGTGTGTCCTGATGCAGAGGTAGTCGAGGACGCATTGTGATCGGATCTCAGTGTAATGTAAACGCAATCCAGCCATCGTATCTGCATTTGCAGGCCAACGTCACACAAAACCCCGCCCACTATTATCTCATCTCACTGACAGCTGTTAAAAATAAAGGACGTTATGTCATGGAGCGCAGGTGAGAGACGCATATATTTGTGGAGCAATGGAAGCTACGCTTAAAAGTATCTTAATAAATCGATATTCAAAAGCATTTTAACACTGCTGACTGTATTTAAGTTATTCAGGCATATATTTTCCTATTCATAGAGAGATTTAATATTTAATGGCAGAATTCAGGATCGTTATAATGTTTGAGTTTCCATGGTGACATATCAAGGTGAATGTTGCGCTTCTTTCTGGTCAATCGGCTGTTTCTGTCTCATTTAATACATTTTAAGTTACTTTAAAACACGTACAAACCATAATAACATTAACCAAATACATTTATTCAGTGTTGGTTTTATGCAAGGTTACTTATATGTGTTTGTAAATTACATTACTTCTTACGCACTATGAACAGGAAAATTAGGAAATTGTTAGCTCTTTTAATTAAATCATATTAAAATTACCAGGAAACATAACTAACAACAGTTTATGGTTAAAATATAAATATATACATAAGTTCAGGCAGAGCCAAAAGCCCGTTATTAAGGCAGAATAAAACAGTGGAGTCGGTCATGTTTCACGCGGATTTTGTTGTTGATTTAAAGCATGTGAAAGTCAAGTTCAGGACAAGTTAAACAGGACATTCATCCGCGGTGCGGACGCTATAAGGCTTTTAAAGATAAGGCTTTTAAAGCTAAAAAATATAACGCTTAAAATATATCACGGTTTTGGGGTTTGCTAGTTATTCTCTGCTGTTGGCTTCTCAGTAACACTGTACAATACGGGATTGCGGTTAGCACGAAAACCCTAAATCCTGTGGCTAAAGACAGCTGTACCCATTTTGATTGACAGCTATCCACCCAGCGCGCGTCTCCCTGCACGGGATCCGATCACACATCCAGATACAGAAGCCACATTTATGTGACAAATGTAAACGCGCCGTGTCCTGATATACGAATGATCGGATCTGCGTGAACGGATCACCGAGATCGCATGTTAATGCAAAATGTAAACGCAGCCATTCATAGTATTCTTTTTCCTACACTGTAAAAAAATTCTGTAGAAATTACAGTGTTACTTGCAGCTGGTTGCCGGTAACTTACCATAGATTTAAATGTATGTTATTAACTGGCAAGACTTTGTTCAAAGTTAAATAAATTTTTAAATATTAACAAGTATGTCTCTTTACAGAATAAAACTATACAATAAAAGCCTCATGCAAAGCATTCTGGGAACCAGAAATCATTATCAAGCTTTTTCTGATTTTGTTTCCCAGAATGCTTTGCTTGATGTTGTTATTTTAGTTTTACTCTGAAAAGACAAGGACTTGTAAATGTTTAATGTTCATTTAACTTTGAACAAAATGTTGCCAGTAAATAACATAAAATTAAATCTACGGTAAGTTACCGGCAACCAGCTGCAAGTAACACTGTAGTTTTTATGGAATTTTTTACAGTATGGAAGTGAATGGTGCTCACGGATGGTTTGGTTACAAACATTTCTCAAAATGTGTTGTCATCAGAACAAAGAAATTTATGCAGGTTTGTAACAACATGAGGGGGAAAAATGATGACAGAATATAGATTTTTGGGTGAACTAAAGCTATGAGCTTTAAAAGTATTATACAGGATTATAGCCTGCTCGACCTGATTTTGCCAAGTGAGAGATGTCCTTGGGTCAACAAAATGTTTTTTTACAAACAGTTTTGTAAATAAAACCTAAACCCACCCCAACCCTAACCATAATGGAACCCTAAAATCAGAGAGAAATGATAAGCAAAAAACTTAAATGGTCTAGAAGCCACTAATCATGGTTAGCTGCCTTAAACTTGAAAAAAACTAAACTTATTTCTAAAAAAATCTGATTGGTTGATTGAATTGTTGTCCCAGAGTCAACATAATGTTGCTCTGAGGACATCAACAACCACTTTGAGGAGGAGAATCAGGAGAGCCTAACTTATGTAGCCTATAAACGGTTTTATTGGACGCACGTGCGGTGACGCGATACTCGTCTGATCCAAACTAGTTGCTAAACTGAACTCTTGAACAAATGCCTCGCCGAAAATAACAAATGTTTTGGTTTCCTAGGTAATCTACGTGTTGTTTATTTTGCTTGTTATATAAATAAACTACGTTTAAAGTATTTTTTGTTATTTATTCTTAGCGGCGTTTACCGGAAGTTACGTGTTGACCACGAAATCCGCTTGTTTATGCTATTACTGCTGAAACCGTCTATATATGGATCAAAACGCAATACTGGGTCCATATTCACATGCCTGCCTTTCAGTTGAAATATATAATAAAATGTTAATGCAAAATTAAATCTGGTCTTTATTACATTAGAAGTGGAAACAAAGAGATAGTAACACCGGTTTATGATGTCAATTGGAGCATCGCTGTGAAAACAACAGTATGTCCATTTGAGAAAAGCACCAAATTTAGGCATCATTTGTTCATGTTTATCAGTATTCCACGGATGACTTGCTCGTTCTTTTCTCTTTTTACGGTGATGTTAAAGTCGTCATGAAGCTGAAGAAATAATATGAAAAGTTTACAGGTAGTGCTGTTGTTGACCCTGTGATACTGATTCATTGTCTATGTTACCAACAGGCCCAGACCAGTGTTGTGTTTTACCTATAATTTCAAACAATACAGTATATAAAAATGACTGTAAACATAAAATGTGTCAAAAAAGGCCTGTAATAAGAGGTTTTTAAAATGCAAATCTTTATCATTAATTCAACACTGCACCTTTTTTTAATCAGAATTTAATCTAGCTGGAGCTATAATGTCTTCCCATGTCAAGCTGTGGAGAGACAGAGTGGGGACAGCAGACTATGACACCCAGATCAAAGGTAACCGCTTCCTAACAATGAATGTTTTGAGGAATGGAAAGTAAAACCTAAATTTAACTTCAAGATGAATCTTCTGGTGGGTTTCTGATGCAAGTTGGTTTGTCATGCAAACATCAGGACTTCCGTATCACCAAGATAGCATTAC
The DNA here is from genome assembly GCF_027580225.2 of Misgurnus anguillicaudatus. NCBI lineage: Eukaryota > Metazoa > Chordata > Actinopteri > Cypriniformes > Cobitidae > Misgurnus > Misgurnus anguillicaudatus. Next base: position 18,633,014 of record NC_073349.2, read on the forward strand.
CACATAACCATTGTTTACCCCACAGTGGACTATTAAGATAAATCATTTGTGTTCATTTTTGTTGTTTGATGACGATATGCTCAAAGTACAGAAATGTAACATTTGTGTTTCTCTCCACTAGAAGTGCGACTGCAGCTGGCAGAGCAGCTGAGGATACTTGACAGTCACGTGGAGCAGAAGGGTCAGATCTTCCAGGACCTGGCTGATTATTTGCGGAGGCGAGGTGAGATCGAAGGAGAGTATGCACGCTCGCTCGACAAACTTTCTGAGAGATTCTCCTCTAGAACCAGGAAGTGAGTTAAAAATTACTGAGCTATTTTTGATTGTTATGTTTTCCTGTTTTAAAATACATTTTTGTGGACGGTGACCTCAGAAAATAAAGACACTTGCTAGAAGGCTACACTTATATTTACTAAATATTAAAGGTGCATTGTGTAGAATCTTTTTGAAGGATATCTTAACAGAAATGCAATATAATATACATTACTATATTATCAGTGGTGTATAAAGACCCTACAGAATGTACTGTATTGTTTAATAAAGAAAGACTAGCTGGGGTGTGAAAGCTGTGCAGTGTATTCTGATACTTGTGACAGACACCACAAGTCGTGGCCTTTAATACGTCCAACTCTCATGTCACACCCAAACACCAGTTTAAATCCCGCTACAAACAGCTTCGAGTAGACTCGGATCTGTTGTTTACTACATCACGTGTCATGTCAAAATGAGTGCCTGCTGCACACGCGCCTAAAGGGTTTATGATAAAAGAGACGCTCACGTTTGCCACATACTCGCTTAATTTTGTGTTATGAAAGTTTAGTGTTTACTTAGTTGTTGTTTTTTTTGTGAATGTGAGCGTCTCTTTTATCATAAACGGTTTCGACGCGTGTGCAGCAGGCACTTATTTTGACAAGAAATGTGGTTAACATGACGCAACAAACACATATTTTGAAACGCCTTAAAATGCACAGCTTTGCTGATGTAATTTCCACTGAAACAGGAAGTAAGGGCGGGACATATCGAGTTGCTCCTCCCATTTTTAAAATAGCCAATATAGTTAAGTTTACCTCACAGCTTGGAATATAATAAAAGCTCACGACTTGCTGTGCGTGTTTTCACCACTCTTAAATGCATAGGTCCAGTTTCGAGTATGGGTTGCCATCACTTCACTTTAAAACGATGCCTCCATTTTGATTTGGGGGAAGTTTATGGCTTGCAATGTTTATTATAATCTAAGTGGGGTATCTACTGCTTACCAGAAGCATGCAAGGTAAATTTCACTAACTATTCTTATCTCCCTCTCAGGAAGGAGCCCAGTCATCAGTCAGTAGTTAACTGCTGGCAGGTGTTATTAACACAAACACGACAAGAAAGCAAAGATCACAGCATGCTGAGTGACAGCTACAGCTACACACTGCCTCAACAGCTTTCACACTGCATTGAGAATGCCCAACGCCTGGCCAAACGAGTAAGTACTCACACCTCTCTCTCTCTCTCTCTCTCTCTCTCTCTCTCTCTCTCTCTCTCTCTCTCTCTCTCTCTCTCTCTCTCTCTCTCTCTCTCTCTCTCTCTCTCTCTCTCTCTCTCTCGCGCGCGCGCGCGCTCTCGCACTCTCGCTCTCTCTCTCTCTATGTATCTATATATCTACTTAGAATGTGGCAAGTCATGGGCCGTGAAGTTCAAACCGGTACACACACTCATTTTCACATCCTTCCACATTTTCAGATATGCAGACAACAGATAACACCTACACATAACCACGATACTTGAAGGAGCACACATGCCCACATACACCCATCTTGCGGCTTTCTGTACACCGGCATATGTTTGCAGATAGTATTGCAGAAATAAATAGTCACTTGCTACTAAATAGACAATGCTTTTAGATCACCACAATGATTGCATGTCTCTTTAAAAACACAAGGGGGAGCTGTAGCGCCTGCCTGTATAAATGAGACAGTATCAGATGCCGCTCGATACATTGCAAAGGCATTCAATAATGTGGAAAAAACGCATTTTAAGAAATTCTGCAAAACTATGATAAATAGTATGAACTGCCAGTTAAAACATACATTTCCAAAACAGCAATTCCAGATTTAGGGAAGGATGCTATTCTTGAGGATCTGTAAGGAATTTATTTTTTGTGCAGCCACTACAGACATGTGGTCCAGTATTAATATCACCTGTTCTGGTATTTAGTTTATTTTTAATGCATTTTTCATTTTCAGTTATTTTTCAGACACTTTATTGTTATTTGTTTATTTCTTATAAAGAATTTTCAGTTTTTAAGGATACATATTAAATAATTACTTATGTATATTCATATTTACTGCCAGGTAAACTTGCAAAAGATTTAATTTAAATAATCACAACAATGTGTGAAAATTATTTCATGAACAAACAAAAAATGTATGATAATTAAATGTCAAAGCAATAAAACGTCATAATCGTCACAATTAATAATACAATTAACTTTCAGGCAAATTTCATAGTCCGTAATCCAGGGTTCCTACGGGTTCTTGAAATCCTTAAAGTTTGTGAATCTGGGGGGGAGGAATTCAAGGCCCTGGAAAGTTTTTGAAAATATACATACATAGATACAGGTCATTGAAAGTGCTTGTATTTATTTTATGCAAGAAGTGATTTTGGAAAAAAATCCATATTATTCCCTGTGTAGTGTAGGATAATATCATTAAAATTCTAGACTTTTTAAGCACACGTGCTAAACTGTTCACTTTTAATGCTTATATCTTTTGTATGCGAATGTTGATTCATACCAAAATGCTTTTTTGCATAATTGTGTTTGACACATAAAAACGTCTCGAGTTACGTATGTAACTGTTGTTCCATGAGAGGGGAACGAGACGCTGCGTCTCTCTTGCCATACTTACTGCTTTCCTGTAACGCCGTCTTTGGCAATATTTCAGATAGCGATATACTTCCTGGCTCCCGCGTCACCCTGTCTTTGTCGTTAAGCCTCACCATTGGTTCAGATGCACTTAACTTTGGAGGCGTCCCCAAAGTGTCATCGCAGTGACGCAGCGCGAGTTCCCTCGAAAGGGAACAATGTATCTTAAAAGATGTAACCCTGCTCTCACTTGAAATGTGTACCCACATTTAGTCCTTGAATTTGAAGGTATTGGACCTGGAAAGTCTTTGAAAGGTCCTTGAATTTGAAGTTAACTAAGGCAGAGGTTTTCAAACTGGGGGCCACGAGATGGTGCCAGGGGTGCCCAGTTTTATGAAATACATTAATTTATCATGAATTCTGTGTAATTAAACCTAAATAAATAAGGCTACTAACCAAAAGCACTACTTTTTTGTATAATTTAATGTTTTTTTTTATTAAAATGTTGAGTTTTAGAACAATTTTTTGTCACAAGTTTTCTTTGGGGGGCCGCAAAGGAATGCACTGTACACAAGGGGGGCCGCACGCTGAAAAAGTTTGGGAACCACTGAACTAAGGTGTGGGAACCCTGATAATCGTGACAACCCTACTTGCTACCCAAAAATCTAAAATTTACTGCACATCAACCCCAGATCTGACCACTAACTGCTATTTTGATTTTTTTTCAGAGCAGGGACATTTGCACTCAGCTGCAGGATGGACTTTTGAAGGTCACCACAGAACTTCAGACAGTACGTTCTCTTTATCAGTCAATTATTTAAACTGTTTGCTTTTTATACACTGTATGGATTGTAAAACATCATGTCCATTCTTTTATTTGTTAAAAACAGGCATTGAAGACGTATTACCAATATTACACAGAGTTTCTGTCAGCAGAAGGCAAACTGAAGGAGGCCACCAAACTAGAAGAGAAACAAAAGCAAAGTGCTTCAAAAAAGATGGAAAGACTAATAGAAAAAGTACAGTATATATTTCCTTTAAATACCAAACTATTGCTATATTTGGTTATATTTATAGCATTTAGAGTACCACAAAGGACAGACAGTGTTTTCTTCTCACATACAGTACATGGGCAGCGTTTCCTCCGTGCTCGGCATATGACTGCCACTTCCTAGATGATATTGTTTGATTCTTGTGGTTAGCACTTGCGTTTGCAAGGGTGACTGAATGTTTGTGTGGGCATACAGTTGTTCCAGTAACTTCTCAGGTAACATCTGAGCTGTTTTTTTGTGTGCAGAGGCAATTTAAGGTTGACGAAATTCAGCTAAAGTGCACAAAGGCACGCAACGACTATCTTCTCAACCTGTCTGCAGCTAATGCGTGCCTGAACAAATACTACCTTAAAGATCTCTCCACTCTCATAGACGTGAGTCCTTAAGTTCCCTCAAAGAGACTGTTTATACTGTACTGTAGTTTTTTTTTTATAGTGAACAAGCCTCTCTCCTTGTGTCCTCAGTGCTCTGATCTGGGTTACCATCAGTCTATATCAAAGGTGTTACAGTTTTACTTGGCTCGTCGCCAGCTGGTCCAGCAGAACTTGTGCTCGGGGTGGCAGCAGTTGAATGCGGCTGTCTCAGAACTAAGTCAGAACCAGGACAGAGACGCTCTTATGCAGGCCAACATCTCAGCATTTTGCATGCCGCTTCGCTTTCAGTACCAACCTTATGAGGGTGACCAGGTATTACAAACAGTGATTCAGTAACTTTTAATACCAGTTAATACTAACACAATGTTTATTGTTTGTTCATGGTACACACACACACACACACACAACTTTTATACAACTTTTTATCATTCAGGTGTGTGAAGTGTCTGCCACCCATGACACCATGAGTGATTTAGTGACTCGCTTTCAGCAGCTACAGTCCAGGCTATCTTCTGTCACTACTGAGGTTGAGGAGGTAAACACACAAAACAATATTTGTGGTGCTACCATTATAATTAGGTTGGCTCTTTTAAAGCTTGTTTGTTTAAACATGTAATCCAAATCCATTGCAGTCCAACAAGATACTCCAGTCAGCTCAGTCTTCAGTGATCGGTGGTATTGTTGAGGACACCTTTGGATCTGTCCTTGACGTACCCGACAGCCCGTTACATGAGGGGAGCGGTGATATATTAGCCAGCAAATCTCAGCAGATAAAAAGAAGGGCCAGCCTACCAGATACTGAAAATGTGTACTTTATGGTAATGATTTAAAAGATGACTAAGAATGCTTAAAATAATAATAATAATAATACTTATTGGGGCGGTTTCCCGGACAGGGATTAGTACGGAGCCTTTAAGGGGACATGGAGCAAAAATTAAATAAAGTTTAGTTTCGCGCACAACCGTGAAACTATGGCGCGCACACATGAAACTATCGCATGCGCACGTGAAAGTTTCACGTGAGCACGCGATAGTTTCACGTGCGCACGCGAAACTAAACTTTATTTAATTTTTGCTCCATGTAAAAAAAAATTCTGTCACGTGCGCACATGAAACTTTCGCGGTTGCATACATGAAACTACCGCTTTTAGTTTTGCGTGCTCACGTGAAACTTTCGTGTGCGCACATCAAACTATCGCGTGTGCATGTGAAACTTTCGCTTTCACGTGCGCACATGATAGTTTCACGTGAAACTTAAAAAAAATTCTGCACATGAAAATTTCGGTCATGTGCGAACGTGAAACTACCGCGTTTAATTTCGCGTGCTCACCTGAAACTTTCACGTGCGCATGTGAAACTTTCGCTTTTATGTGCGCACGCGATAGTTTCACGGTTGCGCGCAAAACTAAACTTTAAAAAAAATTCAGCACATGAAGTTTTCAATCACGTGCGCACGTGAAACTACCACGTTTAGTTTCACGTGAGCAGGCAATAGTTTCACGTGCACACGCGAAACTAAAGTTTATTAAATTTTTGCTCCATGTAAAAAAAAAGTCTGTCACGTGCGCACATGAAACTTTCGTGTACGTACATTAAACTACCGCTTTTAGTTTTGCGTGCTCACGTGAAACTTTCGTGTGCGCACATGAAACTATCGTGTGTGCACGTGAAACTTTCGCTTTCACGTGCGCACGCGATAGTTTCACGTGAAACTTAAAAAAAAATTCTGCACATGAAAATTTCGGTCACGTGCGAACGTGAAACTACCGCGTTTAATTTCGCGTGCTCACCTGAAACTTTCACGTGCGCATGTGAAACTTTCGCTTTTACGTGCGCACGCGATAGTTTTGCGCGCAACCGTGAAACTAAACTTTACAAAAATTCTGCACATGAAGTTTTCAATCACGTGCGCACGTGAAACTACCACGTTTAGTTTCGCGTGCTCACGTGAAATATTCGCATGCGCACATAAAACTTTCGCTTTCAAGTGCGCACGCGATAGTTTTACGTGAGCACGCGAACCTAAACTTAAAAAAAATATTCTGCACATGAAGGTTTCGCGTGAGCACATGAAATTTCACGTGAGCACATGAAAGTTTCACGTGACCACGTGAAACTAAACTTTAGATTTTTTTACTCCAACGTCACAAGTAATGTTTTTAGTAAGGCATGCTTGTTAAAACTGGTTATATTTCCTTATTAAACTAAGGCCTAGTCCTGGCTTAAACTAATCCCTGTCCAGGAAACCGCCCGTTAATGTATAATAATTTTTGTTATTTTCTAATTTTTCTATTATTTTTTTTATATATTGTAGAAAGTTAAGGACTATTTATGTAACAGCTCTTTAATATCAAAGCTGGAGGCCAAACATGACCTTCTTAAAGATGCTATTCAGCGAGGTGAGATAAGTATCATACCAAAAATTAAAATAATGCTTAGACTGAATTAATAATTTGATAATTTGTTATTTGCTTTTTTTATTTAGCTGAAAGTCTTGATGTTAATCAGTCCAGGTAAATACAAAAAGCTTTTCTTATATTGACTAAAGTTTATTTGGCCAAGTCAACAGGTTTTGTAATTATAATCACACTGTAGTGTGGTCGCATGGGCAGAAAAGCCTGTTTAGTGTGGTATTGATTATAATTTCATATTATTGTGATTTATTAGAATACAATCCAAAAGATCGGTGCGACAAAGAAAAAATCAACTCAGTACTCAGATCGGTCAGAAGCTCTTCAATGGGGATCTGCTATCATACATCCAAGTAAACTCTATGATTCAAGCAGTGTTCTGATTCATTAAATACCAAGTTAAGGTCAAGGTATCTGACTCACTTTGACTTTCTACTTTCTTCATATCAGGCATCAGGACAGCCAATTCCTGCAATCGTGGAGAATTGTGTTAGATTCATTAACATCAATGGTAAGTAAAAACTGAGTCATCTTTCCATTCTTTCTGTGGTAATCACTGATTTCCTAACCCGTCTGATCTTTCTCGTACGTTAAGGTTTACATCATGAGGGGTTATTTAGAGTTCCAGGCTCTCAGATGGTGGTGAATCAGCTGAAGGATGCATTTGAGATAGGTACTGCATTTGCTCGGTGAGCGTGACTGTGTTCTCCTCCTTAACTTCAGCATTAGTAATAGTCTGTGAATTTTTAATCATCTATAGGAGATGATCCTCTCGCTGAAGGGATGTGTGATATGGACTCTGTGGCGGGAGTGTTGAAACTTTATTTTAGAGGACTAGAGAAACCCCTCTTTCCTGAGGACAGCTACGCTCAGCTGATGGAATGTGGACGTAAGGGAATTTTGCAAGACTTGTGTGTTTGTTTCGTAAGCTTGGGTTAACATATTTCCTGTCAACATTTTTTTACTTTCATGTCATTTAAAACCTGTGACTCTGACATGTTTTCTTGTAAATTAGCACTTTTTTAATCAGGCTTTTAAAGGTGCAGTGTGTAATTTTTAGAAGGTTCTCTTGACAGAAATGCAAAATAATATACAAAACGAAACTATCAGGGGTGTATAAAGACCTTTCATAATGAACCGTTATGTGTTTATTGCCTTAGAATGAGATGTTTTATCTACATACACTGAGGGTCCCCTTACATGGAAGCCGCCATTTTGTGCAGCCATGTTTCTACAGAAGCCCTTAACGGACAATCTTTTGTGCTAAGTTGTCTCCGACGATGATATGTTTGACCGGTGGCGGCTACCGTAGCTTCTCTTATGTGTTTCAAAAGCAAGAGGTGAGCAGTGGACTCAGTCGTTGGTTGCAATTCGCAACCTCACCACTAGATGCCGCTAAAATTTACACACTGCACCTTTAATAGAATCAAATCGGTATTTCTAAATGGCCTGAGACAGGGACTCCTGGGACTAGGTCGTTTTGAAATGAAAGCATTTGATGGATGTATAATGCTTGCCAAGAGCATTCGGCTAATATCATTATCTCATTTTTGACTGAGGTGGCATTTAGTGGCTTTTGCATCTGAGCTCCTTATATTGTCTCAGCTGCCATAGCTGCCTTAAATTTTTATCAAATTAACCGTAAGTCATTTTTAAATTTTGTGTACAATTAACTTATTAACTTAAAGGAAAACCCCACTATTACGGCGGAAGAGCACTAAGTTTGCAGCACTTCGACCTCGGCGTACAGTAACATCATCACTCCTGACTATTCCCCCTCTCGCTCAAACTTCAGTCAATATTACAGCGCCCGAGGTCGAAGTTCTGCAAACTAAGTGCTCTTCCGCCATACAATATAGTTCTTATTTTTTATCCGCTTAAAAATCGCTACATTTTGTTTTGTGCCACCATACTTACTAGTGTGAAAGTCTTTAAATAGGAAAAACGTGGAAGTGTTTGGTGGCTTCTAAATTCATCCCTGTTTGGATCCTAAGGAATGAATGGGGCTAGGCTAAATGCTAACACATTCACGACGCACTGTACAAAGATAAATTGCACGCATTGAATAAAGATAAATATGTATAAATTTGTCTAAGTTGAGATAAGAACATAGTAAAATATAAAAAATGCTGGTGTTTTCCTTTAAGCAATTTCAACTTGTTTTTATGAGTTGCTGTAAATAATGTAAAAAGCAAGTTGAAATTGCTTAAAGGCGCTCTAAGCGAATCCGTGTAACGTTACTTTTTGTTGATGTTTGAACTGTTTTCAAAGAAACGGAGCGTAGCTAACTCCTCCCCCTCCCTTCCGTGCTTTCATGAACGCGCCCGACCCCCACCCCCAAATCCTTCTTGTCGTTTATTGGCTGGAACACTTTGTTATCGTTTCTGGTCGTAGGTTTGGCCACTTTGTTTGTATCGCAGTTTGTGGAGCCTGGGCTGTCTACAGAGATCGCGTTTTTTTACAGTTTGATTAGCGGACAGGCAGCAAGCAGATAGTGAGGAGATGTTTGCCTTATGTAACAAAAAATGTTCTATGGTCTAAAACGCATGAATTTGCTTAGAGCACCTTTAAATTTATCTATAAAGTGAAGTAAAAAAAATAAGTTTGATTAAACTTAAGAAAAGTTAAAGCAGCTGAGAGTTATTTACAATGTAAATAATTAAAAATATAATTTAAAGAAAATGTTTTTTAAAAAATGACATAAAATCAATATATTTATATGTTATTTTAAGTTTACAAAATAAGTTAAATAATTTTAACTTGTTTATATAAGTTATGTCAACTTATTATACTATAAGTTTATTATATTATAAGTTGTTTTCATGCTGCATTTTTTTTACAGTGCAGTGTTTTATTATTCAAAAGTTTGTATATCCATTTGCATACAATCAATATTTTTTTCATATTCAATCAGATATACCCAGAAAGAATGCAGATTTTAGATGCTTATATTTTAAATCAATATTTAGTCAGATTTTTAAAAATTCTTCCTTTTCCGTTTACATAATTGTTGTGCTTTTTGGTATTGTTTTGAGGTATAACTAAGTAAGATATATGAATATTTGGAGCGTGGGTAAATTACTGTAAGGTCTGATTTGTGGATAAAGGGTGGGATTAAAAAAGTTTTTTTTTCTTCTAACCCTTTTCGAATAGGCAAAGGACATTGACTATAGTTATAAAAAAATCTTGGGGGATAATTATTGTTAATTATTATTATTATTATTATTTTGCATTTTGTGTGATTTGTATACTTGATTTCATTTTCCTGTTTAATGGTTTTTTTTTGTTGCATAAATTCGAAATAAACTATTCTATTTTAAAAGATTTTCCTAGAAAGAATGTAGATTTGAAATGCATATATCTGTTGAATATGCATAATTTATCATTAAAAGTAAATTTAAAGGAACAGTATGCAGGATTGTGGCTAAAACTGGTACTGCAATCACACAGCTGGTGGCCATTACACAAAATGACAACATAAACATCAGTTGAGGGCTGCAACTTCACTTTTTAAATGACAATATTCTGTCCAGACCACTGTTGTCAGTGATATAAGTATTTGAAATGAAAATGATTTCTTAATGTCTAGTGACATATCAAGGCCATTTTATGATTAATTGATATAAATTTCTTACATACTGTTCCTTTAACAATCACACATAAAGCCTCACAAAAAAGAAAAAAAGAACTTAAAGCCATAAAACGTAATTTCAATTTGAATGTGGTCTTTATCTGCTACCCCCATTCAGAAATAGATGACGAGTCCAAAAAAGCATTGCAGCTGAAGAGCATCATCTCCACCTATCCACCACCGCTAACCATAGTCATGAGATATCTGTTTGCATTTCTTCACCAGTGAGTATCACAGCTCTGGATTTAGTCTTTTTCTGACTATAGAAAAGTCCTACATGTGCCTGCTTTGTGTGTACAGTGTATCCCAGTACAGCGACGAGAACATGATGCAGCCCTATAACCTGGCGGTTTGCTTTGGCCCCAGTCTTGTGAGGGGCCCAGACATCGGAGATGCGGCTGAACTCCAGCGTATCAACTTCCTGGTCAAGAGTATCATCATCCAACATGAGAGCATCTTCCCCAGCCAGAGTGAATTGCCTGGGCCAGTCTATGAGAAGTGCATGACATTAGAAGAAGAGGATTGGTGAGAATGATCAACACGCATACAGTACACATGCACACGTGTGCCGAGAACATTTAACTTGTTTGGGTTTATTCATGTCTTTAGTGAAGTTGTGGCAGAGGAAGGAGACGGAGAAGCTCAGGACCAGCCTCAAATTAAAGAAGCAAAAGATGGTACGTTTGATTGGCGAGATTTAGATTTATTGAAATCGGTCCGTTCGTAATGTATCATCATTGTTTTTGATATGCAGAAGTACTGGGAGTGGCCATGTATGACTACACAGGCCGTTCCTCGTCTGAGCTGTCTTTTAAACAAGGGGACCGCCTTATTCTGCATAGCCAGGCCTCTTCCGAGTGGTGGAGAGGGGAAGTGAATGGGACAAAGGGTCTAATTCCAAATAAGTATATTAGTGTGCCAAGGTAGGTTGTTCCCAACTATTGACCTCATGGATCGAAATTCATAGCCCATATCTATTTAGTTTATAAATGAATGACTGACAAATCTTACTTTAAGAGTCCTACCAATCGCCAGAGCAGAGTTTATTATATTATAAAATATACATCATTACATACAAATATAAATCATCAAACATAAAAAATTATGTTTTTCAGTATGGATTCAGTACAAGATCAGAAAGTAAAAGATGCTGTGAAATCCAGCACTGGTAGAGACCAGACAGAAGAACAACCTAAATCAGAGCAAACCATACGGTAATACACTTACAAATTGTTCGAATGGTCCTATCTAGTAAGAAATTGTCATTGTACCCTAATTGTTTCTTTACCCGGGTGATTCTCACGAAAACTTGGTTTTAAAAATGTCAACCATGAAAATGTAAAAATTGCTTAAATTTCCTTTTTTTTTCCCACCAGACATTGAAAAAACAAAGTCTGGAGTAAATGGGAACATTAATTTAAAAACTTTTACTTATCATTTAACACTTTTTGTAACATAATTTAAAAAATTTATCCTAAAAAATCTCATTACCGCAAAAGTCTGAAAACATCAACACTGACATATTTTCAAAATGACATGACAAACCCGAAAGAACATAATTTGGAGATTCTGCACATGCATTTAAAATCAAAGTATTATGCTTCTATTAATTAAATTAACATTTAATACGCATCTGTTGCGGTAATGATAATCAAAATGTCGTGTAAGCATTCTGACAAGACAATATTTCAAATTAACTGTAAAAAAATGATCTTACCTGGTAGCCATCTTGAAGTAACTGGTCCATGTGCTTGGTCACTCAAAATCAAACTTTATTAAAAATCTGTATGTGTGCTTAAACTGTTCTCAAAAAGTGTTGCGGGGGATGAGAACATCAGGCATGGACACATCATTTTCCAAATTTTTCTTCATTATTATTATACATGAATATTCAGTAAATATTTTTTCTGTCATCTAAAGTAGTCTAGCAAAACATCCATTTATTTTTTTCTTAATATTTTTAATGTTTAATATGTTTTAATATGTTAATTTGATTAAATTACAACATAACGCATGTTCAAACACAGCCGGACACATTGCGGTAATGAGAATTTCAGCGGAAAATGAGATAAAATTTCCAATTATAAATTCTTATGTTGAAATCACACATTGTGCAAGGTAGAACACAGTATTGTGTTAATTCTGATGCTTTTTAATGTTACTATATTACACATTTTAAAGCTAAAATCATTAGTGCCGTGGTGTTTTTGTGAGAATCACCCACCCATTGCATGTCTCCTTCTTTATAAAAGCAATGAGATCACCTTACACACATATATAACCACAGGAAATGAAAGCATGATATACTTAATAATAATAATAGGTGTGAACCTATATAAGACTCTTACTTCACTATAACGGTCAATCAGTAAGGAGATTTCCTAGAAACTAGTTCTGTATCTGTTCATATTCTAGGCCCAAAGTTTGTAATGACAAATCCGGGGTTGGTGTCAGCAATGTCGCTTCTGGAAAGATTTCATTACAGATACCCACAGGACAATATATGCGGCCCGGACATTCTCCAGGAGCTCTGCGGAAAACTTTAGAGTGTGTAATAAGAGTTTGTTTGTCATTTATGGATATTTTAACACGTAAAGAGAAATAAAATGTATTCTTGTTTATCATTTATAAGATTTAATAACGGCAGGTTGGTTGCTGTTTTGAAAGTGAACACTTCTTAAATGTCAAATAATGAAGGATTTATGTCTGTGTCACTCTGACAGCCCTCAAATGAGACGAAGCACAGCAGAGGGAGGAACCAAAGTGGAAACTACAATAGAAGTGGATAAGGTCTGTTTCTTATTAATGTTTTTTTTTTAAATATTTTTACTAGGGGTGCTCCGATAAATGCAGATTTACACTATACGTTGCCGATAACTATTCTGAATCGCATAGCTGATCTTATGAACAACTATTTCATGTACTATGGCTTTTGATCGATAAATCCTTATCGATCTAAAATAGAGGGTATGCATTGACGTTACTTTTCCACGTGACCACACCGGAACTCGCCCTGTTGAGTGGCAAACGTTCAACAAAATATAGCTGGTTTTCATAGCGCTCCGCCGAAAATGCCAGTAAAACTGACTATTATCAGCTTAAATAGAATTTAGTTGTGGACAATACTTAGTTTCATTAGTTACATTTTCCAAGCATCTGTGCTTTATTAGATTGTTTGTATTGGGAAAAACATTACTTCACTACATTCAAAAGCAAATAATCATATTCTTTAAAATTGCATATTAAAATGTATTTAATACCAAATTACATTACAATTGTGTACTTTTACTTGAGTAAAAGTATGTTAATGTACTTAAATATTAACTCTAAAACAAAAACTTGTATTTATGAAATGTAATAGAATAAAAATATGATAATATGTTTTGGAATGTATGTTTCCCAAAAAAAACACGAATAAAATACAAATACTTGACAAAATACTTTTAAGTAGAAAGTTGTTGAAATATAATTTGAAGTCATTGTTTTTGTTTTATTAATTATTATCATATGTATCTGTTCACCTAAATATGAAAGAAACAGCAAGGTAATGGAAGCTATTAGCTGGAATGCATGCCTTTGTTTTCATAGGGCATTTTGACCATTTGTTATCTACTCAAGAGGGGATGATCTTGGATGCGTTTACACAGACCCCTTCCTGCTGTAATGGTTAACTGATCAAAGGGGGATGATCAGGAATGCGTTTACAGCTGTCCTTTCTTGCCTGACTGTAACCTCTCTTTCATGTTTATATTGTAATCTAAAGGCATTGTTTCCATCTGAAGGGACTGCCCCCTTCGAATGGCTTTAAATGTAATGCATGTATACCCAAAGTCAGACTTGGTTACTGCAGCACCCCGAGCTCTATGCTCTGATTCCAAGAACGCTTTCTGCAATAAAGACTACTGCTCGAGGAAATCCAAGTCTCCTGGTCTTCGCTAAAAAAGTTTCCAACAGATGGTGCCGTGACCCGGATAGAGCTTCTCATTTCACCAAATATCTACAAACATCACTCCAGACTGATTTTTTCAGCTCAACTTTGATTTGGTGAGTGTCACTCTATCAAAAGAACCTCTACAGACCAGTACATGTGGTGAAGTGTTAACAAACAGCTGCAGGGTTCTGTTAACAAATGTTGGTTTACCCTCTGTTTAGGCAGAGAAGAATTTGTGTTATCCTCTGTTTATCAGAGAAGAAATTTAGGTTATCCTCTGTTTCAGGCAGAGAAGAAGTTTGGTTATCCTCTGTTCAGACAGAGAAGAATTTGGTTATCCTCTGCTTGGTCAGAGAAGAAGCATGGTGTATCTTTTGTGTATCAGAGAAAGCTACAGATGAATAAGAGCAAATAGGTTATCCTCTGTTTAAGAAAAGAATTTGGGGTATCCTCTAATTTGTGGGGGAGATTAACAACAGTGGTTGTCTGTAAAAAGAAATCCACTTAAAGGTAAAAATGGTTAAAAGGCATCCCAGACTGATTCCCACAACTGAGAAAGGTGGACTTGCAACCCCTTTATGGTCAGACAATGAGTTTAGCTCAGTCCTGAATAATCACATGGATTCTATTGTGACAGAATCCGTTAGACAGAATCTAACACAGAAATTTGGAATTGATCCAGATAGGACGTGGACTCTTGAAGAGTGTAAGAAAGTTTTGGGGGCCTGTGTTAGAAAGAACAACACAAAAGGCATTATCTACTGTTACAGAGAATACAGTTTGGCTTTAGCTGCAAAGCAAACTGAGTGTATTGCAAAACTAGAGAAGAAAATTCAAGATATGTGTTCTCATGCTATTTCTCCTAATGAGAAGATAGGCCATGACATGTCTTCACTAGAAGACAATCAGAAACAACACTCAGATGTCCATCCTGACTTACAGTCTGTTAGACAGAAACACAGTGTTTGTGTTAATCACAGAAATAATATAAGTGAGAAAGCATGTGATTCAGTTAAGGTGTGTGGAGCAAGGAAAAAGGCTCAAAGTGAAAATGTTGGAACTGCATTTCCTTCAATGTCAGTAGTTCAGCTACAAGATGTAGCTCCAGAAACAATAGATAGACTTGCTGAGAGTTTGCCATCAGCACATGCTAATTTTTCTGAGTTCAGAGGAGCATTGTCCAGAAAAATCCGTTTGTATGACTTGTCTTTAGCTAACATACTGCAGCTTATGTCACAAATTTTGTCTGAATCAGAATTCAGTACTTTTGAAACTGCTGTTAAAAGTTATGAGTTACAGGAGGCAAATAAAGATGGGTTAAGAGAAGGAGTGTTAGCCATACTGAGGGACATTGTTGGACCAAAGGTTGATTGGACTAAGATCACTAGTTGTGTGCAAAGAAAGAATGAAACTGTGAGTGAATACACAGAAAGGTTTTGTCAGTCAGCTGCAGCATACAGTGGGATAGCAAATAATCCAGAGGATGTATTAAATAATAAGGGACCACTAGTCCGCACATGGTTTGATGGCCTTTCATCTGAATACAGAAATGCTCTGCCCTTCCTAGACCTAACATGGTCTAATGCAACTCTGAGAGGCAATTTGGACAGATTAACCACTTGGGAACGAGATTCTAATGTTAAGACAAATGTCAAAATAGCAGCAGCATTGCTGAATAAGGCTAACAAAGAAAGTGGGCCAAATAAATGTCTTAGGAGGGAAATCAGATGTCACTACTGCGGGAAGCAAGGGCATTATTTAAAAGAGTGTAGGAGAGGCAAAAAGATACTTGGAGAAATTAACAGTGTTTCTCAGCTCTTACAGAGCCTGCTTACAATACTGAAGCAGCCCCTCCCGTCTACAGCTAATCTGTGGGGCAACTTGCTAAGGGTCTAATCATTAAGGCTGTGAGAGGTTATTATTGTATTAAATTTGACAAGGATGAAATCTGGATGATGTCTACTATGACTGATGTTTCTTTAGAGGATTTTGTTGTTGTTGTTTAATAATTTTTATTTTACAGTTTAAAAGGGGGATGAGTTTATTTAGAATTTAAGATTTTGATAGTTGATAGGGACAGACTAGGACACATGGACCAGTGAGGAGCCCAGGGCAGAACCGAATGCAATAAGCGTCGGGGGCCAAACCCTGTGGTGAAGATTCCCTCATAGGTTTTTCCCCTCATTAAGTTCATCCTCACCTCACCTGGTCCTTAGGTGTCAAACTAAACAGACTAGGGTAAAAAAAAACACTATACGATCAATGACATTTTAATTGAAGGTTATAAAAATCTATACAATCACAATGATGTTAATGCTATACGATCACAAGGAAGTTAAAACTATACGATCACAAGATGTTCAAATTTAAAATGTTTTGAATGGAATACTGCTCTTTTGTGTCTTTATGTTTGTGTTGCAGATACTGGACATGACAGTGACACCCTGGTGTGAATCACCCTGGAAAGCTATCAGTGTGGACAAAAGAGTCATTTCCGAAGAATTTGGAGAGTCAAAAATCAACATCTGAAACAACTGTTAGCAGCAAAACACAGCGCATCTACATTCAAGGACGGCAGAACTTTCAGTATACAGTTTTGGTTCCAAAAAAAAAAAAAAAAACAGAATCATGATATTCTGTGCCAATTCACACATGACAAATTTGACTGTAACTTCCAATGTTACAAGACTAGAAGATGGGACATTATGTTAACCAACATACGTCAAAGAATGGAAGTTTTAGAATTAAATTATGTGAGAGTTATTTGGAACTCTCAAAGGGGGAATTGTTGAAATATAATTTGAAGTCATTGTTTTTGTTTTATTAATTATTATCATATGTATCTGTTCACCTAAATATGAAAGAAACAGCAAGGTAATGGAAGCTATTAGCTGGAATGCATGCCTTTGTTTTCATAGGGCATTTTGACCATTTGTTATCTACTCAAGAGGGGATGATCTTGGATGCGTTTACACAGACCCCTTCCTGCTGTAATGGTTAACTGATCAAAGGGGGATGATCAGGAATGCGTTTACAGCTGTCCTTTCTTGCCTGACTGTAACCTCTCTTTCATGTTTATATTGTAAGCTAAAGGCATTGTTTCCATCTGAAGGGACTGCCCCCTTTGAATGGCTTTAAATGTAATGCATGTATACCCAAAGTCAGACTTGGTTACTGCAGCACCCCGAGCTCTATGCTCTGATTCCAAGAACGCTTTCTGCAATAAAGACTACTGCTCGAGGAAATCCAAGTCTCCTGGTCTTCGCTAAAAAAGTTTCCAACAAAGTAAAACCTCTGCTTGATAGTGACCCTAACAACTTATCAACCCACCTGTGGTCTGTGGACGTTGGCATGAACGATCAATTTACTTCTCCTTTCTGTGTTTTTTGGAAGTCTGTAAAACAATAGCTCCGAATTCTTGTTAATCTGTTAGTACAGTCTAACGCACACCAGCTTTTTCCCCATTTAGACGTGTTTTCGCTGATTTCACACTGTACGCAAATGCTGCCGCTCTGTCTTTTGCCACTCGGTTGGCGTAACCGCGTGTGTATGGTTCTTTGTCTGCAGTGCATATTGAGTTTCTGCACGAGAGCGCCCTCTGGCTTTTGGATGTAGCAGCATTGTAATTAATTGAGAAGCACATAGATATGTATACAGGCCCTGTCCCAAATGGCGCACTTCATGTGGACTTTCGGTCTCGTGGCCTTAAATTGCGCGTTCTCGCTTAGTCTACGAGTCCGTAGGGTGTCCCATCTGTCATTTTTACGCTTTGAAGTGTGCTCATCAGCGCCTCCTTTGCCCCCTTGATGCGGTCTTCAGCGAAGCCCGCACTGCAGCAGGCTTCGCGCACTTTGCCAACCCAGAAGTCCTTGCGAAAGGGCAATCAGACCAATCAGACGACGGAAGGGAGGAGTTCACACTGACGGGCAACTTCTCTACCTATTTCCGGTGTGATGCTCGAGTCTGTCCCAAAATACGACTCCGATGCACCCACGTGGACTCGCATCAAGGGTCCCTAAAGTCTGGACTACGTGATGTCATCAAAGTGTGGACTCTGAGGAGGACCACAAGTCCGGAGTGTGCCATTTGGGACAGGGCGATAAAGGCTAGATGGCTCGTCCGCGCTGCTGGCCAATTGAGTGCAACGTCCGCATTTTGGCGGCCATCTTACGACAGGGCGCTCGCTCACTCGTAGCATTGAGTTTTAATGATGCAGGTACTTTTAAATGACCATAACTTGCTTAATTTTTTACCGATTTTCAAACGGTTTGGTTTGTTATAAACGTCAAAGATGTACCTATGACACTGCATACCTATACTAAAAATAAAAAATAAATTCATGAAACATGTTAAAGCATCCAGAATTATAGCCACGTTAATAACGTTTGTAAAAACCCAAACCGTTTGAAAATCGGTAGAAAATTGAGCAAGTTATGGTCATTTAAAAGTACCTGCACCATTAAACTCAATGCTACGAGTGAGCGAGCGCCCTGTCGTAAGATGGCCGCCAGGTGATGCCGTTAGGGACTCCGCCTTGAGCCATCTAGCCTTTATATACATATCTATGGAGAAGCATAGCAAGCATCATAGGCCGATCGATCGGAGCATCCCTTATTTTTACAAAAGATATGTGACCCTGCGTATGTGTGAAATTCAAAAAAGTCTCATAATCAAAATTAGAGTTTGGTCCCAAATCTGTCACTTTACAAGTACAATGTTTACTCTAAATCTATGCAGATTTGAATTAGACAAATTGTCCACCTGATAAATTTGCAGACAGATTTTGTCAAAAAAATATTAATAGTAGTAATCTGCATAGTCATGTTAACCTCCAAAATAATAACCCACTGAAGTGTCTTGTAAGTTGACAACATTAGACCTACCTGACACAGTTTATTTTTAGGTGTTCATTTCAAACCTTTGTCATAATTTAAATACATTGTTGCTATTCAGTCATCTTCTGAAATAGCCCTGACAAAAGCCATCATATCTTCACCATCTTATCTTGCAGGGCGTGTGCATAATGATGAACTCAGTATTTCAAGAGCTCATTTCCCGACAATCATCATAGGACTCAAGCATTATGTTCGTCTGCAAAGATCAACTCATTCTTCAGGTGAACTGGTGAAAAGATGTGAAAAAACTTTCTACTATAAGTATGGACTCTTTGAAAATGTTTTTTTTTTCTGTTCATTAGTCAGATTGTGGTCATTGCCTGTTTATTTGTTTTTATGTATGTGATGTAAATATTTTACAAGTTTAATAAATTACAAATTAATGTTATTAAAGTGAGTTTTTTTGAAGGTAAAGCCAGACTGTAATGTTGCCCAATAAACACACGAGGGCAGTCAGACTCCTCATGGACGTCTTGAAATTCAGAACTTTGCAGAAATGCCTTGTAAATGTAATCATAATAATACATGTAAAAGAAAATTTGTATAAAAGTTTAAAAAGTACAGAATTCAAGCTAAAATACTGGACCAGACTGCAGTAGCTTTCAAAAGTTTTCTTGAGCTTTAGCTTTTCAAATTTTATAAACTTTGGTGAAAAAACAACCTATATAATATTAAACACTTGTTATCATTTAAAGTTAGCTAAAACTGCAGACAAGTGACTGAGAAAAATGTATGGCATTTGAAAACAAGTTTCTTGACGGTTCAGTAACCAGCAACTGCTTGGCCAGCAGTAAGGGTGGTCTAAGTCAAAATGAAACAAGAAGACAATTCTTGCAGAGGGATTTAATATAAAAATATTTTAGAGTAGTGAAACGTGTGAAAATAAACGGCAGCTTTCTAAGATCATCACTCTAAGTTTATTATTTTCTCTTCCCTCTCACTTTTAATGTTTATATAACCATCCCCAGCTTTTGTGGCTGTATGTATACCATTTAAGAATGGTACAAAGGTCCCAGTGACAGCTTTGGGACCTTGTTTTTTTTACCTTGTATGGAGTGTACGCAATATTCTTGCATTCAGGTTTTCATTCTTCTAATAGAGCTACACAAATTTTCAGTTATGCAACCTTAAATGTGTTGTTTTCACTTCATGCTGATCTGATTTATTTTCTGTATATGCTATATAATCTATTTTTAATGACTTTTTTATATGTTACCCCGTTACATGTCAATCTCCTTCTTTATGCAAGCAATGGCAACGAATTTGAGATTGACGTTAGACACACCCTTTGTTATCAAATTCCATTGTCAGCACAAAATGTTCTTCTAAAGCCTGATCACTTGCGCGGCAGTTCACACAAGTTTACTAAAGCACTTCATTCATTTCCTGTTCTCAGAGGAAACCAGGATCTAAGAGATAATCCACACTTTAAATAAATGCAGCATGGCGTTTAAACAACTTAATTTTGCAAGTCAATTCAACAGAGTTGTATAGTACTTAAGTATTTTTACTTTCTACATAAAAGTAAATTTTCAATTATTCGTATTTTATTAGTGTTTTTCTTTGGAAAACAAACATTCAAAAACATATTATCATAATTTTTACTCCACTAGATTTCATAATTTAAAGTTTTTGGTTTATATTTAATATTTAAGTACATTAAACATCTATTAGTTTTTTTGTACTTTTACTTAAGAAAGTAAAAGTACACAATTTTTATGTAATTAGGCATTAAATCAATTTTAATATGCAATATATAATGAATACACAGTATGATTCTATACTTTAGAATGTAGTGAGAATTTTTTAGTAAAAAAAAGTACATAATCTTAACACTCTTATAAAGCACAGATGCTTGGAAAATGTAACTAAAATACTTAAGTATTATACACCTCTGCAATTCAACCTTTTTAAAGTTTCGACTTGTGATAATTTGACACAACTTAGAAAAAGAAGTTGAAATTGTTTAAGTTAATTTGTTAATAATATATGTTGATATCACTGTAAAAAACTGCTGTAATTATGCAGCTGGTTGCTAGTAACTTACTGTAGAAGATAAAGACTGAGAATGTTTCATGTTCATTTAACTTTGAACAAACTGTTGCCAGTAAAATGTAAAATCTACAGTAAGTTACTGGCAGCTAGTAATACTGTAATTTCTGCGGAACTTTTTTACAGTGTATGTTTTACAGTGCAGGTTTTAAAGAAACGTTAAAATATCATATAATGATATCAGAGGTTGTGTTTCGTAACTGCATGTGGGAATAGATCCATCTGAGGGCATTTTTTGCCTGTGACCACATAATATTATGTCCTTTCATCAAGTAAACATTTTCTTTTCTTTTGTCCTTTTATAGCACGTTAATGTCTTCATAACAAAAATAGTTATATAGGGAAATATTTTAATCAGTTTAAATTATTTTAAACAAGTTTAAATATATCTCAAAATATTTTATTTACATTAAAATTACATTTATAATTCTCTCTCTCTCTCAAATTTACATATCACAAATTCACAGACCAGCATCAAGTACTGACACAACAATAAATACAAATGCAATATTTCAAACCCATCAATTCCATCAGCTGTATAGGGACCAAAAAATACTTGATAAAAACATTGAGAACTTATCAAACTTTTTTAAATTAATTAACATGACTCTTAAATTACACTGTAAAAAAATGCAGCATGAAGTTAAAACCTACTATTTTAAGTTTTGACTTAAGTTGGAATAACTCAAAAACAAATTGTTTTGAAATTGTTTAACTTAATTTGTTAAACACAAAAATATTTTTGATTTGATATCATGTTTTACAGTGTAGTTCATTGTCTCATCTTCCAAAATGTGTCTTTAGACAGCTATCTGAATGATCCTGAAGCCTATACAGTATAAATGCATTTGCTTTTACACTCCAGTTTCAATTCCAACATTGCCGCTCAATTTCCTCTTTTGCTTGCCATCTGCCTGAACAAGAAGATGCCAGATTTGTAACTGTTTGTAAGTCTAAATCATGAAATTCATTCAAACGTTAAAGATTTCATACGTTTTCTTGCTGTATATGTGGTAAACACTAACAACACGTGTTTTGTGTTTTCTAAAATATGTTGGTTTTTATAAAGTTTAAAATATAAAAGGAAAGGAATATATTCAGATAAACAACTGTATCTATATATTACTCTCATTATATCTATATAGTATAGGCTATACATACTGTAAGTGTTACACTATGCTATTCAAAGCAACAAACAGTTTACTGACTGGACATCAGTGGCATTCAAGGCACTTTGTGTAACCTGATATTATTTCAGTTCATTTCCTTTCTCTTTTCCATATTCTTTATGACTTCCCATTAAGCTGTCTTTATAAAACCTACAGTATGAATGTCGTTTTTAAGTGCTCTATAAATAATTCAATGGTTATTGTGCAATCTACTGTTGCTCTTTCGCAAATTGCTCGTGTTTTAGTGAAAACATAACTTAGTTATTTTCCCACAGCTTAGTTATTATTTAATATGTGTCACTGATATAAATATAAATCAGTCAAGGTTTACCACCACATGTTGAGTTTAAGGACCCACGTCTTGTTTTGTCCAATATGGAATGCATTATTTAAACTTTTAAGTCTTTATTTTTGGAAAATAAACCTCTTTATAATCTCTTGTTGCTGTATTTGGGTTTACTTCATATTTGTCATTATAGTTCTTGTTGCTATGTTTACGCCACATTTATTTTGGCCTGCGTTTTTATTTCTACCCCAGATAGGGTTTTCACCCATAAATCACACTGTCTCTGGGGTTAAAGCCTCGATACTTACCTCCTTCATAGTTTAGACTTTGTTTTTATCTCCCATGCACAATGATGGACAACTTGATCCTATCTGGCCATTAATCTGACGTGCGTACAGTATGTTCTGGATGATGCAGATCCCGCATGTCATTAAAAATCTGTGTAACGCGTCTAGCAGATGTTATATAATAATCTGCATGGGGCAGCTACAGTATCAATCTCCATCGGCCCTCAGGAGTCGGGGGGTTTGGTTATTTTGTATGGATCGGAACTGGTTGTCCTGATGATAGAGGTGTGGATGTCGCTGGAGTGGTCGTGGAGAGAGCCCCTGCGGGCCTTTGGCCGACAGCGCAGCAGTGTTAGGAGTTCCCGGGAAACGCTGCTGGAGAACGCCGTGTAGATCCATGGGTTAGTGCAGGAGTTGAGACTGGCAAGCAACATGAGGATGGTGAAAGCCACACCTGAGACCAGAAAAATAAAGCTATTTAAATTGTGACTACTACTTTGTTTGATTTGGAGTAAGTGAACATACAGTATATGTGTGTGTATATTAGCAGCTGTGAGGGACTTGTGGTGATGCGATAGCAACATCTGGTTAGTGATGGAGGAGCAGTTTGGGAATTGGGTAATTTATTGGTGTTAAGACCTGGGCTTTACTGTGCATGTTGTAGAGGAGAAAGAGAGCAAGGGCATCTGCAGGACATTTCCTGTAGGAAAAATACAAGAGAAATGTCATGGTTGTATGGTACATCATGCTTTAGTTTTAGTTTTACCTTGGTCAGGTGGGTCCGGGTCCCAGGCTGCCCAGAGCTGTACGATGAAGAAGGGGGACCAGCAAATGGTATAGACCAGAACAATAACCAGAGTCATCTTCACTGTTTTGGACATAGCTTTACACACACCTGAAAGAGGTGAAGGTGAGTGGCAAGGTGAAAAAGAGGGGTTTAAGGAAGGTTTGGTGTTGTTGTAAGAGTTCCTCTGAAGAGCAGAGTAACAGTTTTTGTGACCGTAGCTGTCCGTGCAAGACGTTTCACGGCAATCTGGCTCCGAATGTGAATCTTTAGGGCTGTAGGTGTTTGAAGGTAAGAAGTCACTGTTGTTGTTTGCTTTATAGAGATTATCTCTTGTGTCTTTCTGTCTGGTCTGGTTTTTGAGAATGGGGAAGTGAAAGAGCACCATGTTCTTCCTCATATCAGCAGATACCATGTGCTTTGATTTCAGGTAGATGTTGTCGTGGATCTCTTTGAATATTCGTACCTAGACGCACAAAAATCACATGTTTACAGGATTAGTCCATTTTCTTAAAAAAAATCCAGATAATTTACTCACCACCAGGTCATCCAAAATGTTGATGTCTTTCTTTGTTCAGTCGAGAAGAAACATTGCAGGATTTTTCTCATTTTAATGGACTTTAATGGACCCCAACACTTAACAGTTTTAATGCAGTTTAAAATTGCCATTTCAAAGGACTCTAAACAATCCCAAACGAGGCTTCAGGGTCTTATCTAGCGAAACGACTGTCATGTTTGGCAAGAAAAATAAAAAATATGCACCTTTAAACCACAACTTCTCCTCTTCCTCTCGCTGTGCGACTAATTGCGCAATGACGTGGAAAGGTCATGTTTTACATTTATGAAACGCACATTTGCGGACCATTTTAAACAATATACTGACACAAAGACATTATCATTCAACATACAACAACTTTGAGCGGTCCTCTTTCTCCACACTTGTAAACACTGGGGCGTAGTTTCGATACGTCATCCGTGACCTCTTGACATGATGACGTATTATATGAGGTCGCGCTGGCACGTCACATGACCAAAGGAAGACGAGAAGTTGTGATTCAAAAGTGCACATTCCTCCATTTTTCCTACCAAAAATGACAATCGCCACGCTAGACAAGACCCGCATGCCCCGCCTGGGATCGTTCAGAGTCCTTCAAAACTCCAATTTCAAACTGCACCAAAACTGCTAAGCGCTGGGGTCCATCAAAGCACATCAAAATGAGAAAAATCATGGAATGTTTTCCTCAAAAAACACAATCTCTTCTCGACTGAACAAAGAAAGACATCAACACCTTGGATGACATGGTGGTGAGTAAATTATATGGATTCTTTCAAAGAAAATTGACTAATCCTTTACATTAAAATATGATATGTATTATCGAAGCGACAAAAACACAAACACAAACAAATCTGCCTTCTTGGGAACCGCATTAGCTGTAGGAAAGAAACATCTGCACGTTAGAGAATTCTGCTCCTGAAATAGAACGACTCCGACCTAAACTCCTCATCCAGGTCAGAGATCATAATCTTAACAGGGATGCTAGAGAACTGAAGCATTATGATACATGACAGAGGATCCAACACACTTCAAAATACTGTCAGCCCACTGGAAACAGTGTTAATCCCAACAGTGTATTGTCAGCATAATATGTATTCATCACCTTGACAGTGTGCAAATCTCAAAAGAGGACAGGAAATTAATATTTCTGTTCTGTGACACGATCTAAACCTCCCAGTAGCCAAACTAGCGAGATTTAGAGTGTAGTCATGTAGACCAAACACAATGCAAGGAAAAATATATTAAGCTGGAACTTATCAAGATGGCTCTTGACACAAAGACATAAAGGAGACGGAAATCATTTGGGGAGTATTAAAATAAAAAAATGATGATGAAGTTGTCACATCAGTCATAACTCTGGTGGATATCCAAACAGCTGCTTGAAATAATGATGAGATTTCCGTAGTGGCACACGGGATGAACTAAGACTTATTTTTGAAACATTTTTGAAGAAGAGAACTTGGCCATTTGCCTTTACAACTACACTGTCAGAGAACAGAGGTCAAAATATGTACCTCAGCTGTCACTGGGGTGTTACCTTTAGAAAAGTACAGCTTTGAATCTAAAGAGTTCATATATGTACCTCAGATGTACATATTGCTACTATAGTACTAAAGCATATGTTACTATCTCAAAGTTACAAATTGCTACTAAAATGAATACATATCTGTGCCTAATGGGTTGGTACATATTATGAAAGGGTACTGCTCCAAATATGCTGGGGTACTTATTATGACAATTTTTTTCTATTAGTGTACCATATCCCTTTACATGTGGTACTGTATTATCACTCCTACCAAAAACGCACATCAACAGAGTTATGCTATCATTGGGTGATTCTCACGAAACCATTGAAACACCACGGCACTAATGATTTTAGCTTTAAAATGTGTAATATAGTAACATTAAAAAGCATCAGAATTAACACAATACTGTGTTCTACCTTGCACAATGTGTGATTTCAACATAAGAATTTATAATTGTAAATTTTATCTCATTTTCTGCTGAAATTCTCCTTACCGCAATGTGTCCGGCTGTGTTTGAACATGCGTTATGTTGTAATTTAATCAAATTAACACAAAAATATTAAGAAAAAAAATAAATGGATGTTTTGCTAGACTACTTAGATGACAGAAAAAATATTTACTGAATATTCATGTATAATAATAATGAAGAAAAATTAGGAAAATGATGTGTCCATGCCTGATGTTCTCATCCTCCGCAACACTTTTTGAGAACAGTTTAAGCACACATACAGAATTTTAATAAAGTTTGATTTTGAGTGACCAAGCACATGGACCAGTTACTTCAAGATGGCTACCAGGTAAGATCATTTTTTACAGTTCATTTGAAATATTGTCTTGTCAGAATGCTTACACGACATTTTGATTATCATTACTGCAACAGATGCTTATTAAATGTTAATTTAATTAATAGAAGCATAATACTTTGATTTTAAATGCATGTGCAGAATCTCCAAATTATGTTCTTTCAGGTTTGTCATGTCATTTTGAAAATATGTCAGTGTTGATGTTTTCTGACTGTTGCGGTAATGAGATTTTTTAGGACTAATTTTTTAAATTATGTTACAAAAAGTGTTAAATGATAAGTAAAAGTTTTTAAATTAATGTTCCCATTTTCTCCAGACTTTGGTTTTTAATGTCTGGTGGGAAAAAAAGGAAATTTAAGCAATTTTTACATTTTCATGCTTGACATTTTTAAAACCAAGTTTTCGTGAGAATCACCCCATTATAAAAAAAGTAAGTACTTAGTATTTTTGTCTTGTTTTTAGTAGAAATATCTAAACATTCTTAAACCAAGATTAATTTTCTAGATGAGCAAAATTAGTCTAGTTTTCAGTGGATTTGTGCATAAAAATCAAGCAAAAAATCTGTCAATGCGGTAAGCAAATTTTTGTTTAATTTTCTTGAATTAAGCGTTTAATAAAAAAGATTTTGTGCGTACCCCACTGGCAGATTGTTTTGCTTGTTTTATGCACAAATTCACTTAAATGTCATATTTTTGGTCTAAAACCATTTTATTTTGCTCATCAAGAAAATGCATCTTGATTTAATCATTTTTAGATATTTGTACTTAAAACAAAACAAAAATATAAGTAAGAAAGTCATTTTTTAAAGCAGTGTATAAGGCCTGAAGTTTGACATCTTTTAAGAACATTCCCAATAAATGCTGTAGTAATGCACAGAAAACACATGGCAGTAAAGACATAATATTAAATATTAATAATAAATATTTATTTTTCACTTTTTTAAGATACATACAGGAAATATGTACACAAAATTAAAAACAAAAAATTGTCAGAACTAAATGTCTTCTTCAGGTATCAGTCAGTGGCTGCGTCCGAAAACTCTAAATTGCTGCCTTCTGAGGCAGCTTTCCAAGGCAGGAATTCATCAAGGCATGTCCGAATTCAATGTTTGGTTTACTTCCTGTCTCCTGAGATACCTATGCGTAAGCGTACAATAAGAATGTGATTGGTCGAGCCCGGTCGAGTTCGAAAAAATAAAATGGCGGCTAAGGACGACTGGACCACCAATTTAGTGTAAATAAAGGTAGATATTCACTTTTTACACCTTTTTATTGCATTTCTAGCGAGAAATTAGTATTGTAGTTTTCAAATATGTGATTAGTTATCACAAAGGCGCTCTCTCTTTATATTTCAAACACGCTGCCTTTGAAGTGCGTCCGAAAGTCTTTCTCTGAGCTGCCTTCACGCCTCCGAAGTCATTTCCTCATGAGGCAGCAAGGCAACGAGTGAGTTTTCGGACGCAGCGAGTATTTAGTGTGACCTCTCTTGGCACGAAACACATCTTGAGCTTTTTTGAGGAGACTGAAGTCATGAAGTCATCGATTAGAATTAGAATTTAGGATTTAATTTTATTTAGGTTTAAGAGATCCTGCTATTGCTCAAGTGAAAGGGGAGTTTACACTAAATACTTGACACTTCAGCTTATACTTTTATACTGTTTTTAATACTACATACACATTTCCTGTATTTTCTGGTTGTATTCTTATAAGGAAACTGAGAAATAATTATATATGATCACTATACAATTGCAAAAACAACAAATCTAATGGTAGTATGGTGGACTAAGACTTTTCCACAGTACGCTGGCGCACGTATGACTAACGGACAGAACTGCTATTGATTCACTAATATCTGATTCAAATAAATGACATGAGAAGGAAAACAAGCTTGAAGCACCAGAGATGGAATGTAAAGAAACTACCAATACCTGGCATACGGTGATAATAGCGGTAGGAAGCACAAATACAGCTAAAGTCATCCAGGTGACGTAAGCCTTCAGACCCCAGGACTCAGCAAAGTGTCCCCAGCATTCAAACACTCCTGGAGTAATCTCTGACCTGGAGAAAATAAATACCTGTGGAGAAGATAACAAATGATGGGGAACAGCAAGTAAACACAATATATTTGCTACAGTATTCACTGTGATTAGAAGTCAATTATATTCCAGGTAGACCTCTTTGTCAATCCTTTAGCTCATGCCATATAATTTACTGTATATGTATCTATACGATTTTAGCATAAGCAAACATCTCTTGCTACTTTTTAAGTTATGAAGTAGGCTACTGTTTAGAAATGTTCACTTCCTTATTTTATTTTTCTACATTTTAAAATTATAGTGGAATAACACTACTATGGGAATTATGTTGTGACAAAAAAATCCTAATATAAAATATCTGCAACATGATCTCATGGAAAGTCGTGTTATAGTCATGCAAAATTTGATTCAGTTTTTTTGTGCCTTGAGCACGGATGTCTTTTTCGTGACACACAAATTTCTATAAATAGTTTCTTGTGTCCGTGGCACGACTTTCTTTTTCGTGTCATTTTATGTTTTGTTTTCTCTTTTTTTGCCCTTATTTTTAAATCATTGTCGCTTAGGGTTGGGATTAGATTTGGGTAAGGATGCACTTTTATGTATTGGTTTCTACGTGTTTTTCTTCCGCTTTTAAAACTATTCTCGCCTGGAGTTGGGCTTAGAGTTGGGGTTTGGGTTAGGATATCTAAAAATGTAACAGAAAGTGATTATAACCCCAACCCCAAGCTACAAGGGTAAGAAAATACATAAAATGAAACAAAAAAGAAACGGACAAATGTTTTAAATGATTATATTATATTATATTATATTATATTATATTATATTATATTATATTATATTATATTATTCATATATGGTGTTACAAAAAAGACATTTGTGCTCAAGACACGAAAAAAGCTGAATTTCGTGCCATGGACACGAAAAAAAAGTGCGTGACTACAACACAACTCTTGGGTTAAGTCACCGTTTGCCTAAACTTTCAGAAAATAATGGTCGAATAATGTTCCTTAGTTGTCACTTGGGTGGTACCGTTTCTAAAAAGTACACTTTTGCCCCTAAAGTGTTCATAAGAGGTACACATTCGTGCCAAATGTATACATATCTGTACCATAGACTGTAAAAAATATAGACGTAGTGTCCGTGACATCATCCATAGGTTTGTGAAGAGCTTTTTTAAGCCAATAATTGGCAGAGCATGCCGTCGCCATCTTGGCAGCACGTTACCATGAATCACTCGCGGATAACCGAAAATGGGTAAAAAAGCGGGATGGGGTGAATCTGAGGTGGCTGATTTCGAAACCCCGCCTGACTAGCTCAACGGTTGTGACAGCAGTGGCAATTCACCTGTCACTCAAGTGACCACACCCTTAACTATGCAGAACTTTAAGGCTTAATGTAATTTAAACGGACGAGTTACAAAAAAACTCACCCCCTCTCACAGTTGTCATGAAGGGCAAAATATAGACCAAAATCACTTTTTGTACCAGGCAAAAAGTGCTGTAAAGTTGGGCATTTTAACATGGGGGTCTATGGGAACTGTCTCCATTTTGGAGGCAGCCTCTAGCGGCCCGCCAGTAATACAGTTTACAGTTTAAGTCACTTCCATGTTGGCTTCATCAGAGAAATCGGAATGTTGCCCTCGATCTGTACCTAAATGCTACATATTAGGACCTTTTTTAAAGGGTACTGCCCCAGTGACAATTTGGGATCACTTTTTGAAAAATTTTTATGATAGTGTAGTATTTGTAAAAA
The DNA here is from genome assembly GCF_027580225.2 of Misgurnus anguillicaudatus. Taxonomy (NCBI): domain Eukaryota; kingdom Metazoa; phylum Chordata; class Actinopteri; order Cypriniformes; family Cobitidae; genus Misgurnus; species Misgurnus anguillicaudatus. Next base: position 18,663,405 of record NC_073349.2, read on the forward strand.
TTGTACTATAGGCATTTTATCAAGCAGCTTCTTGAGGTCTCACCCTGAGATGCTTTTTAAACAATATCGAAGAGTTCGCATCTATTCTTGGCTCTGTGCAAAGCTTGTAAACGTTTAAACAGTACTGTTACTGTGTACTATATATAGTAGCGATTAGATATATAATATAAACTAATACAGTACCTGTGGCACACTGAGAAGAAACGCAAGACCCCAGGCCACTATAATGGTTGTGTTCCAGCGTGAAACAGCCCCTCCTTTGTAAGCCTGTAGGGGGCAGCAGATGGCGTTATGGCGGTCCAATGTCATCGCAACAATCATGAAAGAGGATGCAAACATTCCCACAATCTGCAGATACTTCACAGAGCGACACAGCACATCAGGACCTTGAAACCTCTCTGTGATATCCCATAAAAGCTGAGGGAGCACCTGCAAATTAACATCATGCATGTGAATACATTTTTGGAAATATTAACATGAATCATTAACAGTTCTACATTAAACTCACCTGAAAAAATCCCACTACAAGGTCTGCAAGGCACAGATTGACCATGAATAGGTGCATGGGTGCATTGTGTTTGCGTCTCCTCAGCAAAACCCACAGTACAAAGCTGTTTCCTAGTGTTGTGAGAGCTAAAATCAGACCAAGAACTCCAATCTCAGCTCGAGCTAAATCCATGTTCCTCTCCCCGAGCAGAGCGGGTGACTGTGTGGCGTTGATGGAGCCGTTTTGAGATAGCAACCAGAAGTATGATCCATCTCTTATGGTGCTATTGAGCCCAGTATGCTCAGAAAAAGAAGAAGAGGTGAAGTTGGTCAATCCAGCAGTTGCATGGACTGATATATCCCAAACTTTCTCCCCCATGCCTGCAGAGAATAGCATAATTTGCATGAAAGTAAAAACTTTATTGCTTCGTGTAAACAAAATATTTGAAATGTTTTAAAATTAGATGTATTAATTCAAATTACAATCTTAACAATTGGTAACACTTTACAAAAAGGGTGTATTTATTGAAGGGATAGTTTACCCAACAATGAAAATAATTTCATGAATGATTCACCCTCATGTCCCTTCGAACTCGTAAGACCTCCGTTCATCTGAACACAGTTTAAGATGTTATAGATTTAGTCCGAGAGCTTGTTGGCTCTTCATGGAAAATCTATTTATGGTATATTGTCCATGTCCAGAAAGGCAACAAAAACACCATCAAAGCAGTCCATGTGACATCAGTAGGTCAGTTAAAATGTGTTGAAGCATCGAAAATACATTTTGGTCTAAAAAGAAAAAAAATTATGACTTTATTCACGTGACGCAGATGACGTATGACGCAGCTGACGTGTTATCTGGTGCGCCCCAGCTTATTTTTGTGTGCGCTGTAAGTTTGAAAAAAAAAACTTCACAAACATGTCTGAGGATAACACGTCATCCGCGTCACTGCAGTCACGTGACTTTAGTCTTGCGCTTCACAACCGACGCGGAAGTGAAGACGATGCTGAATAAAGTCATAATTTTTGGACCAAAATGTATTTTCGATGCTTCAACACATTCTAACTGACCCACTGATGTCACATGGACTACTTTGATGATGTTTTATTACCTTTCTGGACATGGACAGTATACCGTACATAGATTTCCAATGAAGGGTCAACAAGCTTTTGGACTAAATCTAAAACATCTTAAATTGTGTTTTGAAGATGAACGGAGGTCTTACGAGTTTGGAACAACACGAGGGCGCCATTAATGACATTATTTTCATTTTGGGGTGAACTATCCCTTTAACATTAGTTAAAGGGCACCTATCATGCAAAATCCACTTTTACAAGGTGTTTAGAAAAAAATGTGTGTTAGCAGTGTCAGTGTGTGGACACAACAAATCTACAATGAGAAAAATCCACCCACTTTTTTATCCAAATTAAAACAAAGCACATGATGTTTTGATTCTTTTGTTAATGTGATGTCACACTGATAAAGCCCCGCCCAGGGCCACTGACTGACAGTCCTGCATTTCCATAGTTTCTTCCCCCTTAGTTGTACACTGTCTGTCAATTGTGAGATACAATTGTCTCAGACTATATTCACTGTAACCACATCAATTTTAACTGAAAGCGCTGACTGTTTCTTTTGGTAAGGGAGTGAGGTGCAGTAACTCATTTGCATTTAAAGGTACACACACGAAAACAGCGTGTCTTTGTTCCCACCCAAATAGGGGCATTTTGAACATGTTATAATAAATTATCTGTTGTTTTTTAAGCTGAAATGTCACAGACACATTCTTGGCACACCTGAGACTTATATTACATCTTGTAAAAATGGGCACAATAGGTGCCCTTTAATACATTAGCTAGCATGAACTATACATTTGGCAGACATTTTTATCCAAAGTAACGTACAGTGCATTCAATGGGAACCGTACCCATGACCTTAACTAACGTTAACAAATCTTTTATAATTTTTTTCCCAAATAGACGTGACTCCCGAAAACCCATCCAGATCTGTTTATTATGTTCACTCCCTATTCATTTCTCTCTCAACGATTATGTTCTCTATCTGCTTTCATTCCATCGCCCAAATTTCTATTGCTTTCGAGCGTTCTTTTCATCTGCTCTCTGATCCTTATAAAATATGGTTTATTTTCTTGACCCTGCAAATAAATTATACAAACAAAAATATCAGTTGCACAAACGAGACTGGCAGTGTGAGAAAGAGGGGAAGCCTGAGACTTTGACTTACATAAATAAACAGAAAGAAGGAGGTGCATTGAGAATTGGACACTGATGGATGTACAGTACACTACAGCGAATTATTTAGTGCTGCCCTTCAGAGGCTAAAAGGATAAAATAATAATTAACACTGATCAAGTGTAAAAAGCTGGAACTCAATATCATACAGTATTTATAGATTGTTTCAGCAGCAGCAACATAAACAAACGACTTTGGTGGCCCAAACTTGTATAATCAAAATTGTATAATCAAATACAACAGTCATTTTACAGTAGTTTATTTCTGATAACAAGGGAAGTAAATTACCTTCGTTCATATATAATATCTAACACATATCAACTATTACACTGAGCTAACGTTACTGTGTAAAATTAATGTATACGCTACAGATCCTTGAATTCTTGCCATGCTGCCAAACCTCTCCGCACAGTTCATGCACGCTTATCGTCTTCCCTCGCCTTTAGCAAACCAAATCCAAATTGTTTTTTCGACTAGGTATTTGTTTCAGATATCAGGTTAGAAACTAGCCAGACTAATAAATAAATAGATAGTAAGTTCCTTTCGGTCTAACCATGACAATGCGGTGTCTGATGAAACCGTCTATATTCTCAATTGCAAAGTACAGAAGATGCTGGAAAACCAAAGTGAGGTTCCTGAATCATTAACAGCTACTAAAGAGGACAAAGCAGATGCACAAAAGTCACAAAACATACAACCAGTCATTGATCATTAAGGAGGCATGTGTGTGAATGCTGCAATTATTTTGTCTTGTAAATGAACAGTGTAAATTATTTTATTTTTTTTCTAAATAATATTTTTATGAGAAAACATAATCCATAGGGAGTGTGTACATATATGCACAAATTTGAATACAGTTTATAGCACTGGCATAAGATAAAAACATCATCTCAATTGGTAAAGCATTGCCTTTGCAGCATAAAGGATAAGGGTTTGTTTCCCAGGGAACAAAATGTATACCTTTAAATGCAATGTAGGTTGCTTCGGATAAAAGTGTCTGATAAATGCATAAAGTTATCTAACATTCTACTGTTGTTTTCCAGGAAATATAAACCTCTGATTGAGAAACAGCAAGTGTCTTTTAGGTGCAGTCATTAATAACACGTCTGTTCCTGTCGCACAGGTTTTTAAGGTCGTCCCCTGAAGCATCTGATGCATGAGCTGTTCAGTTTACCCTTGCTTTGTCATTTTCACTCGTCTTTGAAGCTGTACCCTGTGGGATCCGTTTGTACTGTATGATGTTGCATAAATGTTGACCTAGGCTAAATATAACTTATGATACAGAGAAAATGCTCAGGTTTGTAAAACGCTTACAGTACAAAATACTTTTGTGTTTTAAAGGTGACCAGTCTGTCTATTAAATGTGCTGGTTGTTTTTAATCCAGGGCTGGGTCACTATTGGACAGAACACATTGCTGGGTTAAAAATGACCCAAATAATGGGTTGTTTAAACTCAACTGCTGGGTTATTGTTAATCAACAATGTTGAAAACAACACAGCATTTTTTAGAGTGACAAACCAATATATTCTTGTTATTTATTTTATATTGTAGTAGGTATGTTGATTGATAATCCAGTTGTATACAATTTTACTATGAATTTGCACACATTCATGCACATGCATGTGCAGATATTCATGATCGCTGCATGCATAACTCTCATTGTAAAAGCAGTTTCTCCCTTTTTGTTTCCTTAAAATATGAATTAAATACAAATTATTTAAAATATGACTTTATGTCAGTAAGGTAAAATTAATTTTTTTACGAAATAAACTCTCTAGCCCATGAACACTACGTTCTGTCAGTGTGACCTGATGTTATGTCTTATAATTAATTGATTTATAATTAATAATTAATTTTTTATAATATTGTACTATTTGCTTAAATTTTTACTAACCACAAATTTGTCCTTTAACATTTACTAAAACACTGTAAATGATCTCTTGGCACATTCGAATATTTGCTTCCACATTTGAACTTTGAAATGGTGCCACTTTACAATAAGGTTGTATTGTTAACATTAGCTGTTAACAAATGCATTAACATAAACTAACAATAATACTTTAACATAATGTATTAATTTAAGTTTATGTTAATTTCAGCATTTGCAAATACAATTTAAAATCCAAAATAACTTAGAACGGATGTGTTAAAAACAGCACATTAGTGTTGATTCTGGGACAACACACTAAATGCGTTGTCCCAGAATCCACCCATCTCTGTGTAATTATTGAAACAACACATTTTGTGTTACTTTTGACACAACTTGTGTTTTATTTTAATACAAAATCAACACAAAATGACACATAATGTGTTAAAAGCTTAACACAAAAAGATGTGTAAAAAATAACACATCCTTTCTAAGAGTGTGTTAACATTAGTTAATGCATGCACTAACACAAACAATCGTATAGCAAATATTAACAAAGATTAATAAATACTAATAACCTATATTGCTTAGTTTCAGTTCATGTTAGCAAATGTATGTACTAATGTTAACAAATACAACCTTTTTGCACACTGTTACCTTAAGCATTAGTACAAAATGTTATTATTACAGTAAATAAAATGCTTAAACAGGAAAACATTTTTTGGGAATTATTTTTTACATAATTTCATTTTCTCTAAAAACCAGTATTATACTTATTTTGTTTAGTGAATGCTTTAAAATTTCTACAGGAAAACAAGATTGTTATTTTGCAGTGTGTTTTGTTAAAAAAATAAATAAACTTACTTGTTTTTGGAAATCAGCCGTAATAATCCATGTGTATTCTGAGCTGACAGTACTGATGAATAGCATTGAGTTATTTCAGCATCCTTTGCTTTCTCCCAAGTCCATATGCACAGAATTCAAAGTTGTACTTTTTAAAGTACCACTCCAGCAGATATAAGCAATGAAATCCAAGAAATGTCCATTCATGATAGACTAAGTCTAAACATTAATTTCCCACCAAAAGCACCAGTGTGCTATAGCTTGGCATTGAACTTGAACATTGCTTAAGCATATTTCTTACGTAACTTCTCTTTCTCCGTCTCAGTCTCGTCTAAGCACTTCTCCTGTTTCTCAGGTCTCTTGTGTTGTAAGATGGAGGAGGAGCCAGAGAATGATGCAGGGTGTTCAACTTGTATACATCCATCTCCACTGTGACACAAAGTATAGATAGTATATGAAAGCTCTTTGTCTTTCTGGTAGCAATGCTCTTGAGAGTATGAAATCAGTATAAATATTTGCTTTCACATTTATATTGGACTGGGTGTGTCTGGGTGTGACACTATTTTCGGCGGTTGTTTTAGGGATGACACCATGTGATTGACATTTATACAATCTGTTTCTATTTTTGTCACTTCTTGTAAAGTGCCATTCCTTTGCTTTTACTTGCAAATGATTTCCTTCACTGTGTTACGTTATAAATACATAAAGAGTCAGCCACACCTGTCACATTACTTAAACAACCCGATCTCTAATTATCCACACCGGCACACCATCATTACCACCAATTATATTAAGTTGTTTACCCGCTTGATATTTGTTGCTCTTTTGCGGTCCTGCTTCAATAAACTTCACTTAGTTATGCTTACCTTTGTGTGTTTTCTTCTGCGTCACAAAGAGATGGTTTGTTTATGTACTTATATTATTGTTTGCTTATCAAATATCTTTGAAACACAATTTTTAGCACAAATCAACCAGATGTGGAGTAGGATGCAATATAAATCATGCAAATACAAATCATCAGGACATTTATCATAAGAAACGCTTTCAGAACCTTACTGGAGAAGAATAAGGGTCAGATAGCTGCATGTTTTTAGCAAATACTATTGCAAATTGAGTTGCAATTCCAGACAATTCTTTGGCAGGGAGTAAAAAACAGTGGCAGCTGTTTTCCTCTGAGAAATTATTTGTTTGGCCACGCATGCATCTGTATGTCATTGTCATCAAAAAACTTGAAAAGTGCTGAAGGAACCAAAGCATGTCAATGCCTCGGGCGCAACATTTTAACAGGTTCCTAGAAATGGCTTTAACAGGTTCCCAGAAATGGGTTAAGGAAGAATCCAAATGAACTAAAGTTTAGTTGTTCAAATCGGAAGGTATAGACAAAAAAATAATTGTTGTAATACACTGAAAAAAATGATTCATTGAATTTAATCATTTTTTTAAGGTAAGTGGTTCCAATCAATTTATTTAAGCTACATTTAAACAAAAGTTTTATATTTTATTTTACTTTACTAATCTTTTTTGTTTAAATGTAGCTTAAATAAATTGATTGCAACCACTTACCTTAAAAAAATTGATTAAATTCAATGAATCATTTTCTGTTTAGTAAAATTATTATAATTCATTGCGCATATGTCGATTTTGCAACATGATCTCATGGAAACTCGTCTTAGTCACTCAAAATGTTATCAATTTATTTGTGTCCATGGCACGAAATTCAGCTTTTTTACGTGCCTTGAGCACAAATGTCTTTTTCGTAACACTCGCACAAATTTCTATAAATAGTTTCTCGTGTCCGTGTCACAACTTTTTTCTGTGTAATTTTATGTATTGTTTTCTCATTTTTTTATCCTATTTTTAACTCATTGTCGCTTGGGGATGGCGTTAGGATGTACTTTTATGTATTGGTTTCTACAGGTTTTTCTTCTGCTTTTAAAACTATCTCGCCTGGAGTTGTGGTTAGAGATTTGGGTTACGATGTCTAAAAATGTAACATAAACACTGTTAACCCAGAAATTGTCTTTACTTAAACAATCAAGTTAACATCACTTAATATTTTCTGTTTTGAAGCCAAAACTTAAAAAGTGTAGTTGATTTAACTTTTAAGCTTATAAAATCCATTAAACTAAAACATTCAAGTAAAATGAACTTAAAATTATTAGTTCATGTTGTGAGGAATACCCATAATGAATATTTTGATTTTGATTATTTTCTGCTTTTCACAGAATAAAAACTGATAAGAACTTTCTCTACTCAAACATTTGTTAATAAAGTGTTATATAGGTTCAAGCTCTTATATTATTGATGTTGTTTTGTTGTATTTATAATTTTGTGAAGTCACTGTTCACGTGATCAGTGTTTCCATACATTAACCCTGTTCAGAACATTTTATTGGATGTCTCTCCACAGTACTGACAATGTATGTCAAAAACACAGTTTTGTGTGTGTTTCTGTGGAGAATCACGTTTATTCAATGATTGACTTAAAGTCATAATTTTGTGTTATAATACCATTTATAACATCAAAAGTAATTTAAAGTGATAAAAACTAAAGTTATATGCAAATGGGTTTCCGGTTTCCTTACAAATTTCTAGTAATGTCAACTAATCCGGGTTAAGAGTGCAGGAATATTGGAAGAAATAAAAACATTAAGTACATTAAACTTAAAATTGTTATTTCAACAACTTTTTTAGGGCAACGAGTTTCCATAATTTTTTTAAGTTCAATCAACCTGTATGGGCTTACAGTGAAGGGGCGGTTTCCCGGACAGGGATTAGACTAGTTTTAGAATAAAATTAATTTGTTTTTATTCTTTTTATTAAGCATTTTACTTATTTCAAACAAAACATATTGAAACAAACAAACATATTGAAACAAACAAAACAAAAAAACAGCACAGGAAATAATTAACACATCTATAAACATGTGGACAATTTACATACATCATTTTGTCATACACTGAAAAAAAATTCTGTAGAATTTATAATGTTATTGCAGCTTGGTTGCCGGTAATTCCTGTAGATTTAAATTTATGTTTTTACTGGCAAGAGTTTGTTCAAATTTAAATCAATTTTAAATATTAACAAGTCTTTATCTTTACAGAATAAAACTATACAAAAACAGCCTCATGCAAAGCATTCTGGGAACCAGAAATCATCCTCAACCTTTTTCTGTTTTTTTGCTTCAGATTTTGTTTCCCAGAATGTTTAGCTTGATGCTGTTTTTTTAGTTTTACTCTGTAAAGACAAAGACTTGTAAATGTAAAATGTTCATTTTAATTTGAACAAAATGTTGCCAGTAAATAATAAATTTAAATCTACGGTAAATTACCGGCAACCCAGCTGCAATTTCTACGGATTTTTTTACATTTTATCCAGTTTTGGTTTATGACCGTTTAATCTTTAGACATTTTAAAATATTCTCCCTTTTTTTAAAGAATAAAATTAATTTAAGAGCTGTACAAATTGAAAACAACTTGCACTGACATATCTTTAAATACATCAGTTTCCTTTGTTTTGCCTCAAAATGCACACAAGTAATGTTTTTAGTAAGGCATGTTTGTTAAAACTGGTTATATTTCATAATTAAACTAAGGCCTAGTGCTGGCTTAAGCTAATCTCTGTCTGGGAAACCACCCCAAAGTGATTCTAACCCCAACCCCAAGCGACAATGGTAAGAAAATAGGAAAAAACAATGAGAATACATAAAATGAAACAAAAAAGAAAGTAGTGCAACGCACACGAAAAACTATTTAAATTCGAAAAGCATGCAATTTCATGCTCAAGGCATGAAATAAAGCTGAATTTCGTGCCATGGATACGAATAACTTGATCAAAGTTTGCGTGACTATAACACGACAATCCGTGAGATCAGTCTGTTGCAAGAAAACAGAGATGTGAAATATGTGAGGATATATGTGGAGTCTCTTGGAACTGCAAGGAGGCGACATACTGACAAGCAATAAGCTTAATATGGGGACTAGTGTGAGGAAAAGACATGGGATACTGATTCACTTAGGGGAATTTCTCCTGGGATTTTATTGTGGAGATAAAAGGTACACAGCATCAAACAACGTTAGACAAAATGGCAACAATTATCGACTGCTCTAAGCAACATTGCTTGTATTCAAGAAGACAACGTTCATAAACAACATGCCTGAAAACAAACTCACAATTCTCACAAGCATTTTTTTCTCATTCTGGATCATTTGGATTTGTTTCTTTTACACAAAAACTTTGGTTACAAAGTTATCCTGTTCTGTTTTTTCTATAACCATATCTTTGAATTTGAATTTTACAAAAACCTTCGTCTAATAGACAAACTTCACGGTTTGATGTGTTTATACTATACAAAATGAAAAGAAAACACATTTTTAGGAATCTGTCTCGGGGCTGGGAAAGTTAAAGAGAAAACAAACCAAGTGCAAGTAAACCAATCCAAAGTTAATGAAATAATGAAATTTTGTTATTATTTACTCACTGATGTTGTCCTAAACCTTCCTGTATTTTTTTCTGTGAAACACAAAATCAGACATTTCCAAGAATGGTTACACAGATTTGGCCATAAAAGTACTTTTCAACCATGTCTGTCAAGCTCTATATAAACACTATAAAAAGGTCCATATCTTGTTTGCTGTTTAAAGGGGACATTTCACAAGACTTTTAAAAGATGCCAAAGAAATCTTTGTTGTCCTCAGAGTACATATGTAAAGTTTTAGCTCAAAATACGTAAGGAATAATTGACGACGGGCCATTGAATTATAAGAAAATAATGCACACCAAGGTGGTAATGCGGCACGACGCGAAGCGGAGTGCCGTTACACCGCAGGTGTGCATTATTTTCAAATAATTCAGAGGGCCGGAGTCAATTATTCCGCTTATACCACGGTTACCACAAACATTGCTCTGGTGCCTATTTTTAACACATTTGAAAAGATAGGTGTGCGGTTTACAGAAAAATAATCAACACCCATAGAACATTTCTCAGCCAATCAGAATGCAGCATTCAACAGACCCGTGGTATAATGTATAAATAATTTATTATAGCAAGTTAAAATTGCCACATAGGTGTGAGCAAAAACATGCCGTTTTGGGTGTCTTTTAAAATGCAAATGAGCTGATCTCTGCACTAAATGGCAGTGCCGTGGTTGGATAGTGCAGATTAAGGGGCAGTATTATCCCCTTTTGACATCACAAGGGGAGCCAAATTACAATGACCTATTTTTTCACATGCTTGCAGAGAATGGTTTACCAAAACTAAGTTACTGGGTTGTTATTTTTCACATTTTATAGTTTGATAGAAGCACTGGGGCCCAATAATAGCACTTAAACATGGAAAGATTTTCATGATATGTCCCCTTTAAGTCTTTCCAAGCCTTCTAAAGTCATACGATAGTTTTGGGTGGAACAAACCTAAATTTCATCCATTATTTATTTTGTAAATAATTTTTCTGTTATCATCAAAAGCCAATGCCCTTAGCTGCTAAGTTGTTAGTTTCTTAATGCCACTGGAATGAATAAATATGAAAATTTACACTGCACATAAAGTAACGCTTAACACAGTGTAGGGTTGCTTGAATATCACTCCTGCTTGTGTTATGATTATGAAGTGTAAGTAGTAAATAATAAAACACATGCAATAGCCATGAATGAGACCTGACACTGAAAATGACTACAAGATATATTTTACATAAAAGGCCTTGTTTACTTACAGTAATTACCTTGAACTCATACCTGGAGTTCCTTTAGATGTAAGTATTAATATGAAGCATATGTTTCTGTATATTATATACAGTTTGTATACATATTATGTGTGTGTATAAGGTGGTGTTCTTATGAGTGTACTTAACACATGTACAGTACAGAGGCATTCATATATGTGAAACTGGGGCAAGTTGTCACAAGGGATAGCTATTAAAGGGATATTTCACCGAAAAAATTAAACTTCTGCCTTCAGACATGCCAGATGGATATGTTATGTTGGAAACTTTAATTTAAAGAAAACTGCATTACATCACAAACGCAAACACAAAGTATTCCATTTTACGCTAACCACTCGGGCAATTAGACGGGCAGCTGAGAAAATGAAATCATTGTGTAGCGCTGTATTAACTGTCTTTTCAAATTTATATTGGCTCTGCTTCTCACACTAATGATTTGAACAAACCTATTTTATGTGCATATGTGTTTATTTACTTTTTTTGGAGGACTGAAAGAGTGTTGATGTAATTCAGTAATTCTGGCAATGATGATTATTATTATATTCATTTGTGAGAGAAGCTGGAAAAAGGTGGTCTGAAAGGAAGCTATATGTTACAGATGAAGGTAGATGGTAAAAAGAGGTATAGAATGAATATTAGAAACCCTTGTTTAACACTGGCAGCATGAAGTTTAAGCAACTTGCTTATGTAAGTCAATTTAACCTACTATTTTCAGTTTAGTTGACATACCTTAAGAAAAACAAGTTAAAATTATTTGACTTGATTTGTTAAGATAAAGTAATAATAAAAATATATGTTAATTTGATATAATTTTTTACAGTGTGGACAAGACTGAATATGACATCTTGTTGGCAATATAGATGCGTTCAGAAGCTAAAATTACAAAGCAAGAGAAATTGCATGTGATTTGCGAATATTTTTTTACAATTCATTTGGTCTGAAAGGTGAAAGATTTTTTACTAACAGTTAAACTAACTGACTTCAAACAGCTATGAACACTCACCTAAAGGATTATTAGGAACACCTGTTCAATTTCTCATTAATGCCATTATCTAATCAACCAATCACATAACAGTTGCTTCAATGCATTTAGGCGTGTGGTCCTGGTCAAAACAATCTCCTGAACTCCAAACTGAATGTCAGAATGGGAAAGAAAGGTGATTTAAGCAATTTTGAGCATGGCACGGTTGTTGGTGCCAGATGGGCCGGTCTGAGTATTTCACATCTGCTCTGTTACTGGGATTTTCACCCACAACCATTTCTAGGATTTACAAAGAATGGTGTGAAAAGGGAAAAACATCCAGTATGTATAAGGGAAAAAAAAGGCTACAATTTGCACAAGCTCACCAAAATTGAACAGTTGAAGACTGGAAAAATGTTGCCTGGTCTGATAAGTCTTGATTTCTGTTGAAACATTTAGATGGTAGAGTCAGAATTTGGCGTAAACAGAATGAGAACATGGATCCATCATGCCTTGTTACTACTGTGCAGACTGGTGATGGTGGCTTGGCACACTTTAGGCCCCTTAGTGCCAATTAGGCATCTTTAAATGCCACAGCCTACCTGAGCATAGTTTCTGACCATGTCCATACCTTTATGACCACCATGTACTCATCCTCTGATGGCTACTTCCAGCAGGATAATGCACCATGTCACAAAGCTCAAATCATTTCAAATTGGTTTCTTGAACATGACAATGAGTTCACTGTACTAAAATGGCCCCCACAGTCACCAGATCTCAACCCAATAGAGCATCTTTGGGATGTGGTGGAACGGGAGCTTAGTGCCCTGGATGTGCATCACACAAATCTCCATCAACTGCAAGATGCTATCTTATCAATAGGGGCCAACATTTCTAAAGAATGCTTTAAGCACGTTGTTGAATCAATACCACGTAGAATTAAGGCATTTCTGAAGCTGAAAGGGGGTCAAACACCTCCTCTTGAAGTCACACTCTCAGGCTTTGGAGAAAGAGAGTAGAAAATTGTGTGTGTGTGTGTGCGCGTGCGTGCGTGTTTATAAAAAGTAAATCCTTGTTGTCAGTGTCTAGGTGGAGTCAGAAGAGTAAAGGAGCCCCAGGCAGAAACTCATTAGGCATATTGTGTCTTTCTTTACCTTGTACACAGATGCAAGTCACATTTGAGTAAATAAGGGTTCCCTTTTGCCATGTAGCCAGGTTCAGTGACAATAAGTTTGTTGTGTATCTTATTCAAAGTAGATTTGGGTTTGTTTGTGTTTATGCTCAACAATAAGAGATGTTGTGTAGACTAAATGGTTGCAGCAATTACCTTTTAATAAGAAAATCTATGAGGTGGTCTCGTTCTTGTTTTTAATGATGCCTTACATAAATGAAAAAAATTAAAGAAAAAACAGACACCTGTTTTCAGAAAAAGGTTCTCGGAAGAAGCAAAGAAGCCAGTGGCCCCTTGAAAACATTTGGATGTGAAATTTAATGAATGAAAAAATTCATTAAAAAAAAATTTCTCACTGAGAACTCACTGAGATTCAAAATTGTAGCATGAATTAAAGGGAAAAAAAGTCTTACTTTGCCATGATTGGCTGAACACACTTTTAATGGGATAATGGCCATCTTTGCAATGCATTTGCAGATTGACATGAATGTGTTAAATTTGTGAAACTGGAAGGGCTAATTACAAAGTAAACAACTCCCTTATTTGTTCATTATCGGTTTTGGTCATGTCCAAAAATAGATCTTTAAGTGAGCCAGCTTTTAATGTGCACTGAGCTCATTGGTAAAGGACTAATGGTCTGAAAAGAAGTTGACTTAAAACAGCTGGTCTAAAAAATGCTAGGCTATTTTCAACTCAATGTTGGGTGAAAAAGAGATGAACCTAACTTGCTGGGTTGTAATTTAATCTGATGGGTTGTTTTAACCAGTTGTTGGCTCTAATATAAAATTTTCCGTGTCAATTTGACCCAACACCTGAGTTTGTCCCTTTTTGACCCTACGTTGGGTTGAAAAAAAGCAAAACACTAACAAGCCCAGCAGCTGGGTTCAAATTAACCCAGAAATTGTTTCTGTTTGACCCTGTGATGGGTTAAAACAACCCAGCATTTTGGATTGAAACAACCTACCATGCAAAATTACAACCAAGCAGGCTGGGCAGAAGAGTTTTGTACATTTTTCTGACTGTGTACTGTTAACTGTACTGTGTTAACATTAAATGAAACACGAAGTTAATCCCTATCACAATACACAAGCACAAAGACCACACTTGTGCCGAGGATCATTTTACATTGCAAAAATCAGGCATCTAGAAGTGTCATCCCCCCATTTACTGTTATTTTTTTCTCAAGAAGCATTAGTAATATTAGCTGTTAGTCTTTGTAGCCTGTGTGCATATTAGGTGTAGTAACAGGCCATAAGTGTTTAGTGATACTGACTTCAAAGTGTATTAAATGTACTTAAATAATGAAGCAGTAAGGAGAGACAGACCCAACACATCTACTGTGTTTTTTCTAATGTTTTTGTATCACATTACTATCACAAGCAGTGTAGATGGTATAAAAAACATTTTTAGAACAAAAAACATTTTTGCTGTGATGTGGATTTAACAAAGCTGATTCATCAAATGCTTTTTAGAAATGGTCCCTCGAGGTAGGTTGAGAGAGAGAGAGAGAGAGAGAGAGAGAGAGAGAGAGAGAGAGAGAGAGAGAGAGAGACTGTATGGCTTGTAGGGTAAAGAATCAGTTCGCTCTTTGACGGCTAATGTGATGGATTCCCTTTATTAATGTATTGTGGTCTCTTAAATCTACTCCATATACATGTCAGGGTCACGCATTCACAAAATTGATGGAGTGATTTCAGCACTCAGGGGAAATTGGGAGAGTTGTAATATCTCAGCAAAAATAAATCATGAAAGATATGATAAGAGCTGAAGCTGATGTAAAACTATCTCAAAGAATTACAAAATGCCAGAATCTAAAGAGGGAAACAAAATGAGGCCAAGAACCAGGCCCATGTTTTAATTATTTAAATTATACATTAATACAGTCCTGCTTACTTTTGTGCTGTTTATAAAAGGTATTTGCATAATAAAAGTTTTTTTTAATAAAAAAAATACTAATACTTATTTTTGTTTTGGTACCTCAAAATTGTAAAATGGGCAATTGTCCGTACAACCTAGTCGTTTAAGACAACTGTTAAATAATTCAAATAATTTAACATTCTTTGGCATTATTTTATGTTCGGAACCTTAAACAAATTTCACATATCATAGTTGGGATTCTAGGATAATACGATAAAGCCGCTAAACGCCACCTCCATCAAAAATTAGATAATGATATTGACCGAATAGTCTTGGCATGTATTATATGTTAAATACGTTTGCTTCAAATGTGCTTAATCCCAGCCTCGTGCCATCCGCTAAACGCGATGTCGACGTTGTACACTTGTGCTCGAAAGATGAATTAGATAAATGACGATGTGCAAAATGACAATGGATCACTTTAAAATTTGTGTCCCGTGCGAGTCCTTCGACCTGAATACAACCTGTATGTGCAGTCACATGGACCACAGCGCCACCTAATGTGTGGTACAGTTTCTTCATTTTTCACTTTGACTTTTATCATTGGCAATGTTTCTAGTTGCATATTTAGTGATTTTCCCCAGGTGGTCTTTATGGCTAAATGAAAAGTTTGTAGATTTCTTTCTATGGCTAAAAATAGCTACTTTAATGTAATCATGTACACTTTCTGTGTTAGGTAAAACCAATGTAAAACAAGCAAAATGCACAGATCCCCGGCAAAAGCTTATACCAGCATCCAGTAGAAGTTTTAAAATGTAAATTCATTGTCAGGTGGTGCAACTAGAAAGTCAAAGGTTGCACTTGAATGCCCCTAAGAAATAAAAATGACAGTTGTACCCTTATGACATTTTTAAAGGTTGAATCAAAAATATTATGGAAAAAAAAACATTAAAATGTACTGAAATATTGTTCAATAAACAAAACGTTTTAAACACATTTTTCCTGACTCAAAATTATGCATTACATTCATTTAAAAAAAGTTTTGAGGAGCTTGTCTTTGATCCAAAAAACATAATTGTAAAATATAGCAACCTTTAACTGTAGCTAATAACTTCACAATATTGTTGGTATATAGTTAGTAAAATGAGGCATCAGGTATGGTGGTCCATTCCCTCTATCTAAAACTGTTTTTCTCATTGTCTAATACTGTGTGTCGGCACCAAATTACTTGTAAATCATGTTTACTTCAAATCTTAGATGGTTTTCATGCAATTAAGGTAAACATTTCCAAGATCCTTAAGATATCCCATAACTTTAGAAAATAAAGATGCACTAAACAGTTGTTTGAAGGTCATCTCACAATGATCCAATAAACTCCAACCAACAACTTTCTTATTTACAATGTTTACATTTGTGATGTTTGCTGGATCAGTGTGTATTAGCGTTTAAAGTGTAAAAACCACCAAACCTCTAACTTTTCCATACAGCTCTCTTGACATTAATTCGTCTCAGTATTCTGAGTCAGACACAGTACTGGCATGCATGTGCAGAACACAACCTTTGGGAAAACAGTGAAAAAAACATTTAAGAACCTTTTTGGATTTATCTATGTGGAAACTGATATGTGATATGTTTTTATCTAAGTTTTACAATTAAAACTATTAATTTAAACATTTCATATGGTCATATATTTATTAATGAGGAATTGCTTAGTTAAAACTACAGAAGCTATCAGACCTCTAAGAGGCCAAAGACTACACAAATCAAGACTCTTAGGATTTCATATTCAATAAGGGTTTTATATATTGTTTGCATGATGAAAAATAATAAAAGTTTTGCAGACAAATGAACAAAAATGTTCATGTGTTTGGAGAAACGAACACCCCAACTCAAGGTGCAACTTGGTCGGGACATCTTGCCGTTTCTCCAGATGAATGGTGAGCTGAAAGGTATCGACAAGTTCACAAAATCATAAAACAGAATTTCACTTTGTGTGTGAGTGCAAAATTCCAACACAACAGCCAATTCCCAATAATATGTCTAAACAAAAAAAGTATAGGCTAACTCTGAAAAATCCAAAACATTGAGCTCCAAAGTACACGCATGGATAACTCCCAACACCTCCAAAACAGTCGTCATCAATCTACCCGGATTTACAAGCCTACAGGAGAATTTACCACACAATTATAAAGTCTTTGAGATGTCTGCTATTTGATTTTAATCTACAAATAATATTTCACATACTTTTGTCAGATTTAAAAGCAATCAAAAGACTGAGGGAATTTACATCTGTTTAGTCTGTGATTTATTGGAATTCTTAATATTATGCAAAAGCTTTTTGATGTTTTCCTAATCATAACAGTGTGCTATCTCATCAGCAAAAGAAACATCCAACAACAAACATTCAAAAATGTATGATTTGTGAAGGAGAATTTTTATTCAATACTGTTACATGAAGACTTAATATTTAAGCAGACATTTGTTGCCCCCTAGTGGCTAAAGTTTTAATGATCAACATTCTATGTATCATGGTTTTAAGGGTGCTGTTTCTGTATAAAGTTCTCTATAAAGTGTAACCTGCATTGCCACAATATACATACATTCCTTATTTAACATCTGATTAAGCAACAGGATTATTTGAAGATTTAAATTATGGCATTTTAGTACTTGGGGAATTCAGGACTAAAACTGAAACACATTAAAATCATGACTGCATCTTGAAGTAAACATTACACGTTACAGTGCCTGCAAGAACCTTCATTTTATTAAAGTTGACAATAAGAAATCATCCATATTATTTATTATATATTATTTATTTATTTTCGAGCCATTAAGGATTTGCGTGAGATGGTCCAGATATCCTAACTTTACAGTCTCATCAGGGTAATCAACTAATCTGTATCAAACCTACATGAATAGAGCAAGTTCATGAAATATGATTAACTCAAAAGATGACAGTTTTGCAAATAAAAATGTATATAATGATGCTCAATTACAAATAATACAGTTTAGCACTGTATATCACAAGACACCAAGTACAACCAAATACAATACAATAAGATTAAACTAAGATAATGTATATAACAAGATTGAGCGCATTACTATGAACAGAGGACAATGCAACAACAATATGGCCGCTCCGGCAATGGAGTCCAGCCTTTCGGAGGCGTTTGCCAACCTTTGTGCATGCGCAGTTGCTGATATGACCTCCCAAAAATAGGTTTGTTGCACAATTTGAGCTTAAGAAACAAAAGTTAAGGTACAGTTGATGTCAGGATTAATTGTTGGTCAGAAATATGTTACTTAATTGTGATTTTAAAGTCTTGCATGGCTGAAATAACTGCCCATAAGAGTTGCAAACATGTTTGCCTACTGGCGCGACTTCCCTACAAAGCTACTTTGGTTTAAATAAGAATATAGTATTATGATTCCCCTGGAGGCCATACCGAATATTATGTCATTTAAAAAAATCTAATTTGTGAAGCAGTAACTTATATTCAAAATTAAAGTTAATCTATATTGTTCAAAGTCAGTAAGTAAACATGACATGAGAGATATGAAAACAAACTGAATATACTGAGTTTAAAGATAACTTTGGTAAGAACGGATAATACATGGAATGTAACCAAGCAGCGAAACCCAAAATAAGACCCTTATAATAAAATACTGCATTTAGCATAACACCAATATAAAACCAACATAACCATTAAAATATCCCTAAGTCTATGCAGTACCCATAAACAGATCACCGTTACCAAGAATGACCACACGCACAATGCTGAAGTATGCTGCATTTCTAAGGCTCTGGGCTAAAGTTAATGTGATGATCTCTTAAC
The DNA here is from genome assembly GCF_027580225.2 of Misgurnus anguillicaudatus. Lineage (NCBI taxonomy): Eukaryota > Metazoa > Chordata > Actinopteri > Cypriniformes > Cobitidae > Misgurnus > Misgurnus anguillicaudatus. Next base: position 18,682,399 of record NC_073349.2, read on the forward strand.
TCGTGATCCATGGTAAAGCCGCGTGGAATTAGGGTAAAACTCCTGGCTCGTGTGAAAGCAGCATTTAGTCATAAAATGAAGTGCAGGTGCCCAAGGAGTTGAACCATCTGTAGGAAGAATGAGGAAAACAGGTCACGCTGCCGAAGTCCTACAGAGCCACAGTAGCATCAAAAGCCACAGAAAGAAACATCTAGGTAGAATGAAAAGGTTATGAATAAAAACATTTATAACCCCCCATAATAAACAGACAAATGTGACCCTGGGCCATATGGCATATTTTTGTAATTTAGATTTATTCACTATATAATAAATAAGCTTTGTATGGTTTGATTGGATAGGACAATATTTGCCTGAGATACAAATATTTGAAAATCTGAGGGTGCAAAAAATCTAAAAAAAAAAAAAAAAAAAAAAAAAAATAGCCGTAAAGTGTAATTGGCAACACATAATATTAATGCAAATACATTTTAGATATTTCTTGGCCATTGCTACATATATACCCGTGTCACTTATGAGTCACAAATGTCTGTTTCATACTTCTACAACAAAGGCTGCAAAATAATAAACGGACATCAGACATTGCTTTATTCCTAGAACAATAGAGACAGCGCGCAGTTATGCAAATTTGAAAACCACGCCCACCGGGGGGAAACAATCCAACAGTCTCCATTGACCCCGTACTGCAAAGGCCGCCTCCCTGTCATCTCCGGCTCATAACAAAAAACAGAATAAAAGCTGCTGTGTGACAATATGTACAGCTAACAAGCCAAAAAAACACAAAAATACGTTTTTATAAGCTGTCGATCCGAAAAACCAAGCCTTTAAGGAGAAAAAAGTGGATCCCTGACTACGTTTCCCCCTAGTGGACGCAGTTCTACTAATAGGAGTACTATGAAAAGTTGCCTGTTTCCACTTTTGTGTCTTAAATTGTCGTTTTTTGGGGTCGACAGCTTACAAAAACGTATTTACATATAAAACTTAAAAACAGAATAATGCCTAAAAGCTGCTGTGTGACAAGGTGCACAGCCAACAAGCCAAAAAAATCCAGAATTAAAGGAATATTCCATTTTTTTCAAAGAAAAATCCAGATAATCCACTCACCACCATGTCATCCAAAATGTTGATGTCTTTCTTTGTTCAGTCGAGAAGAAATTGTGTTTTTTGAGGAAAACATTGCAGGATTTTTCTCATTCCAATGGACTTTAATGGACACCAACACTCAACTCAACACATAACAGTTTCAAAGGACTATAAACGATCCCAAACGAGGCACAAGGGTCTTGTCTGGCGAAGCGATTGTCATTTTTGACAAGAAAAATGGAAAATATGCTCTTTTGAACCACAACTTTTCGTCTAGGTCCGGTCCAGCGCGACCTAACGTAAATGCGTAGTGACGTAGGGAGGTCACGTGTTACATATATAAAACGCACATTTGCGGACCATTGTAAACAATAAACTGACACAAAGACATTCATTAGTATCAGTTGACATACAACAACTTCAGAACGGTCCTCTTTCAACACACTTGTAAACACTGGGGCGGAGTTTCTCGTTCGTCCTCTGTGACCTCTTGACGTCATGACGTATTGCGTGGGGTCACGCTGGCGCATCACGACCGGATCTAGACGAGAAGTTGTGGTTTAGAAGTGCATGTTTTTTGTTTTTCTTGTCAAAAATGACAATCGTTTCGCTAGACAAGTCCCCTCTACCTCGTTTGGGATCGTTTGTAGTCCTTTGAAACTCCGTTGAAAAAAACTGTTACGTGTTGAGCTAAGTATTAAATGTTGGGCTCTATTAAAGTCCATTAAAATGAGAAAAATCATGCAATGCTCTCCCCAAAAAACACAATCTCTTCTCGACCGAACAAAGAAAGACATCAACATCCTGGATGACATGGTGGTAAGTAAATTATCTGGATTTTTCTTTTAAGAAAATGGAACATTCCCCTAAGTTTTCACAAGCTGTCGACCCCAAAAAACGAGCGTTTAAAGACACAAAAGTGGAAACAGGCAATTTTCATAGTACTTTTATTAGTAGAACTGCACCCACTACAGGGAAACTTAGTCACCGATCCACTTTTTTCTCCTTTACGTCTCAACAGCTTATAAAAACGTATTTCTGTTTTTTTTTTTTTGCTTGTTAGCTGTACATACTGTCAAAAAGCAGCCTTTGACATCATTCCGTTATTTGCCAAAAGCCAGAAATGACAAGGAGGCGGCCCATCGCAACACAAATTCGATGGAGACGGTTGGATTGTTTTCCCCCCCGGTGGGCGTGGTTTTTAGGTTATGACGCGCTGCGCTCTGTTTCCATACACTAAGTGATCACAAAAGATCTCAAAGTTGAAATATAGCTAAGATAAAAAAGACAGGAACTTCAGTACCAAGCAGCGGTGGAGTGACACAGACTCGACTTAAATCTTAGTAGTGAGGGGACCGCTGCTCTGGATATTCTTCATGATAGACTGAACCACATCTAGGGTTGTGCCCTGCCCTCCAATATCAGGTGTGTGCAACTGCAACAGAGAGAAGTCACTTTAAAAAAGGCAACCAGATGTTGAGTGAAAGACATTCAAAAGTGCAACAAGCATGCTGGTGTAATCTCTGCAAATAATCTGTATATATCAACTACCAGTTGATTTTAGTACAGTATAATGGTCACCATAAGGAGGTGACCATACCTTACTGGATTCTTAAATATATTTATTAGCTACTGTGAAAGAAGCTGTTATCAGAGTCTTACTGCCAACTTCAAAGTTGATAGGCAGGTAATCACACCTGACATTGTCCCTATTAACTGAAGCTAGCTGTACAAGGTGTGTCAGGGATCACTCCCAAAACATATTGTGTACAGTTAAAATACAAAAAGCAGAAGAATGTGACCGACCCCAGTTTCATTCATGGTGGTAAGGATTGAACCTCGAATCATGTTGGCGAAGGCATGAAGTCTAAAGAAAAACAGAATGGTTGAAAAACTACATTGCTTTTAAATGGTGTTAATGCTGTAATCACACAAAAGGAACATTTTGGAAGATGACAGAAAGAAGCACAAAACCAAAAGCATCACAATTAGGCTATCATATAAAATAACTCTCATTCACTTACTCGAGATGATCTAACATGAGACAGCTGGCAAGCAGCATGGCGGTGGGATTGGCTATGTTCCTGTTGGCTATGCTCTTTCCTGTGTTCCTGGTGCCCTGTTATAACGTAGTTGATTTCTAGTCATTTAAATGTTAACTCAATTGCAGTACAACAAAAATATTTCCTTTCTTTCAAAAGGGTGTGGGAGTAATGGTTGTAGAATGAAGAGGAACAAATTGGTTTAAAATCAGACTCAAATAAGATTTTATCAAGTATTGTATTAAAGTGTTTCTTGACATTATGCTTTTAAATCGGAAATCCGATATATTAAATGTGGTGTTCTCAGTTTGTCACACCACAGAAAAATGTGTTATTAACCACCCAGCCAAATTTAAAGGTCCAATTTTCCTGTGTTTTTGAAGCTTTGATTGTGTTTACAGTGCACAATATAACATGTGTTCATGTTTCAAGTGTAAAAAACACGGTATTTTTCACTCAATTTACTATATCTATATTCACTGTCCTAAAACGGGATGATGTCTTCCTTGTTCTACGAAGTCCCTCCTTTAGAAATACGTAAAGAGTTCTGATTGTGTAGTTTGTTTAGTGTGTTGTAATTCGATAGCAGCTTAGCTTAGCAGAGCCGTGTGAGCTTAGCTGGCGACTGGCGTATTCCTGTGGGCGGAGTTTAGTCAAAAAACTGTTCTAGTGATGTCATTAAAGCAGGAAGTAGAGGGCTGTAGTCCAAACCGGCCGTTCACTGTAGGCTTTAAAAGGGGACTTCTGTTAAAGAAAATATATCGCCTGACAGTAATTTTGAGCTTTATCATTTTGCAGGTATTGTTTATGCTCTAACAGCAACATTACACACTAAGTAAAGTTTGAAAAATGGGATCAGGAAGAATGTGACCTTTAATGATGAAATAGTTAACAAAATCTTTTGTTTATGTCACAAACCAACCGTTTCAAACACAGCGTAGTCTCGCCCATAGTTTGCACCAGGCACCAGACCGGGTCCACCCACCAGCCCGGCACACACATTGCTAACCACATTGCCGTATAGGTTAGGCATCAACATGACATCAAACTGCTGAGGCTTGGCAACAAGCTGAAACAAACAATAAGTACAGTAATGGCTTTTGTGTCCAAATTTTGCTAGCATATGCAGCACACATCAAAACAATGCATTAATAGTGTGCAAGCCATTCCTATAATGTAAACTAATATGTGACCCTGGACCACAAAACCAGTGATAGGTCACACAGGTATATTTATAGCAATAGCCAACACTACATTGTATGGGTAAAAATATTGATTTTTGTGCCAAAAAGGGGACATATCATGAAAATCTGACTTTTTTCCATGTTTAAGTGCTATGATTAGGTCCCCAGTGCTTCTATCAACCTAGAAAATGTGTAAAAGAGCAACCCAACCTTACTTAGTTTTGGTAAACCATTCTCTGCAAGCATGTGAAAAAATAGGTCATTGAAATTTGGCTCCCGTTGTGATGTCAAAAGGGGATAAATAATACCACCCCTTAATCTGCACTATCCAACCACGGCACTGCCATTTAGCGCAGAGATCAGCTCATTTGCATTTTAAAGGCCACACCCAAAAATGGCACATTTTTCCTCACACCTTCAAAATTGCAATTTTAACATGCTATAATAAATTATCTATATGGTATTTTGCACTAAAACCTCACATATGTACTCTGGGGACACCAAATATGTATATAACATCTTTAAAAAACTTTATGAAATGTCCCCTTTAAGCAAAAAATCATGTTCTATGAAAATATTATGTATATTTCCTATTGTAAATATATTAAAGATTGATTCAACACATTAGCCATTTGCACAACTTTAAGCCAAATGTTGTCCTATACTTACAAACCGTACATTAATGGAAAGCTTATTTATTCAGCTTTTAGCTAATGTATAAATCTTTATTTTAAAAAAATCACCCTTATGACTGATTTTATGGTCCAGGGTCACATATGAGAACATCATGACTTATTGGATTATTAATGAGTGCTCTACCTGCATGGTGGTGTTATCAACAATCATAGTATCAAACTGAATGTCAGGGTATCCAGAGGCCACCTCCTTACAGCACTGCAAGAACAAACCATCACCCAGCTTCCTGTTAAGAGAAGGAAGTGAGACTATATTATTCATACCGCAACATAACTGTAAAGTTAAACTGCAGAAAACCAACTAACTAACATGATGTTAGCCTTGTGGACAGCCGTGACCTTGCGGCGACCTTTCTCACGGGCCATTTTGAAGGCATAGTCAGCGATACGGAGGGAATTGTTGCGGGTAATGATTTTTAGGGACTCCACAACTCCAGGTACACTCTAAAACACATGAGAAATAATGCTTCAGCAGTTTGTTGTGTCATTTTAACTGATATCGGTTTTATGCTTTCATGTCAAATAAAGCAAGTGTCAAGTGTGTGGAATAAAACTTCTGACCTCATGCTCCAGGCTGCTGTACTCGCCCTCCGTGTTCTCTCTGATGATGATGATGTCTATGTTTTGGTGGCGCGTCTGGACCCCAGGAAGCGACTGGCAGTGCATCACATTGGCATACAGATCCAGACTTGTGCTGAAAGAAAGTGAAAGCTGTGTTGAGAGCGAACTACCGCCATTTTTTCATCGATAAAACATGATTATTTGTTTTTCTGTGTAGCAGCATTACCGTAAAAGATTATTCCTTGACTTGTGATCAGGGGGCATGTTGTGAGGGGTCTCAATGTTACCTGCAAATTAAATTGTTAATGTTATTTTTTCGATCTACAATGCCACTAATAATAAACAGAAAATTATAAGATTGTTAATTGGTAGCTGGATGTCAACACAGACCCTTAAGAGCAACACCATTGCGTCGAATGGCTGTAATGGCATTGTGAATGTCATCCTCACTGGCTGATGCTGAATTTACATTCACCACCTCAAAGTCCACAGGAACACAGCTGAACCTAAAATTCAATAGAAAATACTTATTTAGGTCAGCCAATTTCCTTGCAATTCTGCCCCATAAACAAAAACTAGAGTAACTACAGCATCAAATAGTGATAGAGGAATTATTTATATTTATGGAAAGAACTGATATGACAAACCTGAAGAGTTCCCGCACATGGTTGAGCAGCTCTGGTCCAATCCCATCTCCAGGAATCAATGTTACAGTGTGCCGACCTCCATACTTGGCAGGAGGCGGCTGCATGCAAACATATGTAACATTTCATTGACTATAATACGTATGTGTGTTATTAGAAAATAGCCGTGCATGATTTAAATGTGTGCGATGACTTACTATAATTTGTCCCTTCAAGATAGAGGCAGAGGAATATAAAAAAGTTAAGAGAAAATTAGGAACAACAGAAAGTTTTAAGTATTTTAAATATATTTAACAGAAATGTAATTTCTTCCTTTTGTTTTTGAGTGACAGTGCAATAAATATCGTTATCCTAAGAAGTGAATGGCCTCCACTAGTCACTAGAAAAAACAAAAGCACTGACTGAGCTGTCAGCTAAAGACAGTAACCCACTGTGTATGTAGCTTTTCCTTTTTGATCGTTCAGTGCTGCTCCAAAGACCTGAAAAAGGTGAAAAAAGAAAAGTAAGTATTCAAGGAAGTTGTCTGCTTGCAGCATTTGGCGCACGCGATCAATAATGACAGGTAGGCAGGTCTATGTGTCTAAGTTAACTCATTAGGTTTTGAAACCCTTTCAGTAATCCAGTCAAACTTTAGGCTCCTGACAACGTACTTTACATTTTTTATATGCATACATTAATTTATTGGGCTACATTCATTTATGAAACACAGGATGTTATCGAGCTAATTTTGACCTTGCTTTACGGTGTCACGAGTCACGGCATGCTCATCTTCACGCATCAAATTATTTTATGTATTTCTGATCGTCTGTTTATATTTAATTAATGACTTGCCTTGACTGTATTTCCCAATCGCCCTCCAAATATGGGCTTTAAAGCTTTGGTAAGAGTAGCCATCGCGCCAGGGTGCATGTGCTTAATGTTTCGGGGTTAAACAAGAACCGGAGGCGAAAAGGTTCCGGATTGTTTTTAATAACAAATAAATGTGTAGTCTTTAAATACGAATAGAATACACATCTTCTTCAAGGACAGTTTCAGAATGGCTGTTTTTGATTTATGAGTAAGAGGTTTATAGTTTTTCATGGTTATGGTTGTTGTCTGTTATAGTATACGTTATATTGTAGGACAGAATGTGAAAGTCAAATTAAATAAACTAATTTGTTACTGTCATTCATATTTAATTGATGTACCATCGATAAATGTACGATCACACATTGATTTTGTTCAGCAATACGCACTGCCTCAAGCTAAAATTATTACGTCTATACTACTACACACCTAGTTTGTAAAATTCATTTAATTTGAATTTGAGAAAATAAACAGTAGGACAAGTCGATTTAAAAAAACACATTATTTGCATAATTTTGCCTGGGTTGCCATATCTGCACAATTAAAAAAAACCCGATGGCCAATTGAAACGACCCCAAACACCCAACACTTTTTTTTCCCCAAAAACCAACACAGCTATTAAACTATTGAATTATTAATATTTAATTGCATAAACATTGTGTCAAATCGAGTTAACCAACTTCTGAAACAGGTATCTCAGCCTAGGATCCACAGTCCCAGTCAATTTTTAGGTTTTCAGTGGAGTATTAATTTTGAGCAAAATTTCCCATGGAGCAACCACGATGCGAGAAGTAAATGAGATGGAGTGAGAATTGGAAAACGGTAAACACAGTGGAGCTGGAGCGGAGTGATTCCAAAATGCTTAAAGTGAAAAACGGAAGTTCTGGCTGCTCCATTCACATACTCTGGTTTGCACACATTCCAAACATAGTTTATTCGACAATTTTGGAGTGTGCATTGTATGACCTATGACGTACTAACTACAACCAAGAAAAAAAATTCCTATGGGGATGTTAATTAAACAAATAAAAATTAACCATAAAGAATCATTATCTTTGTAAATAAATCAGTAACATTTGAAAAGAGCCCTTCAGCTCACAGTTTTTCTTTTTGAACGTGGTGGCTCCTCAACTCCTGTGATAACTGTGCTCCTCCAGCACAGTTTTGTTGCCGTTAGAATATACATTTTGTAGAGTAGTAGATTATTCAATACAAGCAAAAATCCACATATATTATATATTCAAATGTCAAACAAACCTTTACCCTATGAGCATATCAGTTCCGCGTAGAAACCGCAGACTTGGCAACACTGTCTGATGCGAGCCAGAGAACCACGTGTTCACAATACGTTGCCCAAACCGGAAGAGTGTAAACCGGGCTAGTAACTGATGTACACATTTAACGTTAGCGTAGAGGACAACGGACCCTGAATTATCACTGCTGTAGTATTATGTGTAGAGTAACTGCTATTTTCTCGACTTAATTTCTAACGTCTCGGCGATTAACCGAGTTTTACTCGGTGTTTCAAGATGTACGTGCTGCGTTGGACGCGAGTAAATTAATCGTAGCAACTTCACATCCCAAGGGACGAGCTGTTTATCACCAGTACAAACCTGCTGAACGGGTTCAAGCCCACAATCAATTCAAAAGGTATTTAAACAAATGTACTACTTGAAAGACAAAATGCTAACGTTATGTTTTGCGAGTTAGCCGCATTTAGATAAATTGACATCATGATTTGATGCTTGTGTCTAGGCGTCAACTCCAGTGGGAGTTTGTCTTCACTTGACAGTAACAGATCTAATGTTATACATGATAAGACCTCCACAGTCTGGGTTTAACGCCTTTGGGAGTCCCTACCTTAATCCAGTTGTATTAAACATGCTAGTGTTTGAACTTCATGTACAGGCATAATTTAGATGTTATTTAAAAGTACAATTCTTTTCTGTTTAATTTGATCTGAAAGTTACATTTAAGTTAAAATATAAATGTAGAAAATGTGCTCTGCTTTTGTTAAAAAAAAGTGATAAATGTATTGGGTTTGTTAACCGCATCTTGTCACTTTCTACAAACAGAATATTAAACGGAGTCCAGCTGCTGACCAGAAATAGCTGCCATGAGGCTTGCAGGTTTTGCATTTTTATACTCGCCTATTCCCATTTATTTATACACTTAAGTCTGACAATGGCGTCTAAACGCTACTTTGCTTTTGTCTTTGTCAGTGGCCCTGCGTGCTGTTGCTTTGGTTTTACTGTTGGGCTTCACCTGGCTTCTAGCCAATTCTATGCTAGGAGGAGATAGTAACTCCTTAATACGTGGTCTCTTTAGCGGAAAGCATGCGGCAGGGCTTTTTAACATTAACAAAAGAGGAGAATAATAGCAATCATTTTGTAATTCCTGTTTCGATTGATAATGAATGACGTTTTATCTGTTATAGGAAAACAAGAAGAGCCTACTCCAGGTAAAAATGAATTTGGATTGAAATTCCACACTTACCCATTTCATCTAAACATTTTTTAATATTATTTGCATTATTTGATGCAATTACAATTTTCTTCTGCAGAACCAAGACCACATAAGTACAAGTGTGGTCTGTCAGCCCCATGTCCCCCCAAACATATGGCATTCAGGCTGACCTCTGGTGCTGCCAATGTCATCGGCCCAAAAATCTGTCTGGAGGACAAAGTGCAAGTTTCTTTACTTTTTAACTTATGCTTTTTCACTGTCTCTGTATTTAAAAAGCTTGCATGATTATCCCGGCATCTACGCTTTGCATGTAACTTGGGTTACTTATTATTTGCATGTATCGGCCTCAATGCCAGACTCATAATGTTTTGGGGAATGTGATGCAAAGCATTGGTCTCTTATTTTTTTTATTATAATTTATTACATTTACTTTTGGTTCTAACTATAAAATGCAAAACATCACCTTGTCAAAAATGAGATGCTGATATTGACCAAATATTCTCTGCAAGTTTTGCACATTCAATAAATACTTTGCATGGAAGATAAATGTAAAATAGATCACATTCAAACTTGTGTCCCTCTTGAGTACTTGGACCTAAATACAACCCAAATGTGGCAGCTACATGCATCACATTGCCCTAATGTATGGTTCAGTTTCTTCATTTTTCACGACTTTCATCATTTGTGATGCTTCTTGTTGCATCATTTTGCAACTGTTTACTGTAGGGATGGGTGATATTTGCATGCGATATCATGCGCATCTAGTCAGTAAAGCCGGTTCCTTATTTAGTGGTGGATCGCCATCGGCTGCTTTCAGATGGAGCGGCGTTTGCTGCACGGAGCCTTGGTTCACTGACAGGCTGGGCCATATCGCATACATTCGCAGGCGATACATCCGCGATAATTACTGTGAAATTGCCCTGATTGTCGGTGAACTACGGCTCTGTGTGGTGGGTGCCGCTCCATCTGAAGGCGGCTGATGGGGATTTACTTCTAATCACGAAACCGGCTTCACTGACGAGATGCGTGATGACAAACACATGCAAATTATCGCCCATCCCTAGTTTACTGTGTTTTGTCCAAAAAAGCTTGCATTCACTTAGAGGGTTTTGCAGCGGAGTACAGTCAAATTTATTAAATATCAATAAAATGACTAAAGTGCCATCTGTGTGAAAATAAGGCATTTTTTATTTTTTTTACTTATAAACTTTTCATTGCCATTAAAGTGAAATTACTTATCCTAAACATAAGAGCCTGATCAAAAATGCTAATTTACAAGATAACATGTCAGACGCACTTAGAGGGTTTTGTATCTAAATTCCTCATTTATTGTACAATGGATGCTATTAATAGGAATAGCTTAAAGGCGGAGTGCACAATCTCTGAAAGCTAATGTTGACTTTTGAAATCAACTAAACAAACACATAGAATCTGGACCCGCCCCACACATACGCAACCCAGGCAACGATGTCACTTAGTAGACATGCCCCTTACTGATGATTGGTTACAAGTGTGTTGTGGTACTCGGTTCGTCTCCCTTTTCCAAAGCTTATTAATTAGATTAGATTTGTAAATTAAATTTTTGTGATGCTTATTGACTTGATTCTTATCTGGTCTTACAGTCTTATCAGCAGTGCCAAAAACAATGTTGGCAGAGGACTCAATATTGTTTTAGTAAATGGTAAATATCTCAGCTTCTCTGTGTTCTTTTCAAGATGTTTTGATTTGCAAATGCCACATTTTAATTAATTTGCCATTTCTCAGGGGTTAATGGAGAAGTTTTGGACATGCGATCTTTTGATATGTGGGCAGGAGGTAAGCTTATATTTATAGTAGTATACAGTATTGTTTGATTAGGTTTTCTCAAGAAGTGGTCTATCATCCTTTTTTCCTTTACAGATGTTTCAGAACTGCTGAAGTTTATTCGTCCACTCCATGAGGGAACTCTAGTATTTGTTGCTTCCTTTGATGACCCAGCTAGCAAGTAAGAGCCTGTTGTTTTCAGCATTTCTTATTTACATCATGGCACATGACATAATATCTGCCACATGCTCCTATAGCTCAGTTGGTAGAGCATGGCAATAGCAATGCCATTATGATGTGCACACAGACTGATAAGGTATACAGAGTATACCTTTAAATGTAAAAGTTGTTTTGGACAAAAGCACCTGAAAAATGCTAAATTTAAATGGATAGTTCACCCAAAAATGAAAAGTCTGTCATAATTTACTCATCATCATGTTTTTCCAAACCTGTATGAATTTCTTTACTCTGTTGATTACAAACAAAGATATAAAAAAAAATGATGGTAACCTTAGAGTTGATGGTGCCCATTGGCTTCCATAGCCGGATAAACGAATACTATGGAAGTCAATGGGTAACATTAACTGTGTGCTCACCATCAAAATATCTTTGTGTTCAACAGAAAAATAAACTAACACAGGTTTAGAACAACATGAGGGTGAGTAAATGATGACAACATGTTCAATTTTGGGTGAACTATCCCTTTAATGCTCTAAAGCCAATACACCTTGCTGCCAACAGGCCAAACTTCATTTCTCATAAATTGCTTTCTTTATGGTTAAATATGTGGTGTTTATATATAAACACTGTTTGAAGCAGTGTAATGGTTATTATCAGCACTACGGGGCGGTTTCACGGACAGCGATTAGACTAGTCCTAGACTAAAATACATTTAAGAGCCATCCAAACTGAAAACATCTTGCACTGGCATATCTTAAAATACATGAGTGCCCTTTGTTTTGCCTCAAAATGCACACAAGTAATGTTTTTAAGGCATGTTTGTTAAAACTAATTATATTTCCTAATTAAACTAAGGCCTAGTCCTTGCTTAAGCTAATCTTTGTTTGGGAAACCAATATGTTTACTCTCAAAGTTTCTGACTTATTTTGATAAAAAATCGAGGTGAAATCGCTACAAACACTGATGTTCTATGTATGTATTAAACAAAGATTATACTATACTATAGAACTGTTATCTGTAGGGAGTAGCTTTTTGTTGACACAGCATTGTGGCTTGGCTTGCAATTACCCAAAAAGTCAATTTAAAAAAATTGGCCTTTGTTCTTTAGTTTAATTCATCATATTTACGCTGAATCAGAGTGATAAATTCTTATTCACAGGCTTAATGATGAAGCCCGACGTCTGTTTGAGGAGTTGGGGAGCACAGCAGCAAAGGAACTAAGTTTCAGGGACAGCTGGGTGTTTGTTGGAGCAAAAGGAATAGAAAATAAGAGCCCATTTGAACAGGTAGGACTTATGAAAATATGCATTATTTTTGTATTTGTGATACAATTTGTAATTCATCATTCAGCTTCCTCTGGTATTTTAATTAATCTCAAAGGCATTCAGTGGGATTAAGACAGGATTTTTAATAAGCCCCGTCATGTTCTTTTAAACCACCCTATTTATTAGGGTGTGTCCACATGCTTTTTAAGTAGAGGGCACTATTAAGTAGTGTTTTTGTCTTTGTGACTGCATGTAAAGAAAATAAGAATCTTATTTTGGGCTCCTAATACAACTGACATACAAAACATTTATAAAACTTAATAATACAATTATTATTGACAAACAATTATGTATCATACATTGATTAATATATATGGGTGACATGTGCTTTAGAAATGTGTAATTGTTACCTGTTGGGGGGTAATGCATAACAAGTAACGTGCATTATGTAATAATATTACTTTTCTGAAGTAACGAGTAAAGTAACGTATTACTTTTTAAATGTACACATTAATATTTGAGTTACTTTTTCAAAAAAGTAATGCAAGTTACTTTTTTAGTTTAATTAATTTGATTTAAAATAATTATGTACTGAATTAAACTAAACGTAGTCACATTATGCTCTCTATGCGTACACGCCTGTATGGGAACAGTTTTAGTCAGAAACTGAGATGGCAGGCCAGAGCTCGACATTTTTTGATGAAATATGCAATCTCTGAATGCAGAACTTTTCAGTTATAAAAACACCTGCAAGGCCAGAAAAAGATCAACCTCAGCCAAAAAAAGTTATGCAAAAGTAACTAAAAAGTAACGTAAGCATTACTTTCCATGAAACGCAATTAGTTACTTTTTTTGGAGTAACTTAAAGGACAAGTTCGGTATTTTACAATAAAGCCCTGTTTACAGATTGTTTATGATAAAATGGAACGGGTTTGACTGAAATTTGGACATATATGATGCTGGTCCGGGAATTTTTGGGTGTTTGTTGAATTACCCCCCACCTCTACAATGGGTGTATAGGTGCAATTGAACAATCCTTCCTAAAATGCATTAAACTTTAGTTTACAAAGACGTGAAACTCACCGAGTGGTCAGGGGTGTTCACTGATATGCTCACACAAAAATCGCTGCAAAAGATGCTTTCCAATAGGTGTTTTAGCATTCGTTGTAAACTTGTGGACCTATTTTTCCAAACGCCTCACACCCGTACATTCTTCCGCTGAGAGCTTAAATAATAGACACTTCAGCCCAGTGGGTGCCGATAATCCACCTTTGCCAATTGCAAGAATATAAACAACGTTCCCGGCGCGGAGTAATACCGTACCTCACAGCACATCTAATACAAGTCAATAAGGTTGGACAAAAAACTACGATAAAACCTGTTGGAATGCGTCTTTTGCAGCGATTTTTGTGTGAGCATATCAGTGAACATCCCTGACCACTCGGTGAGTTTCACGTCTTTGTAAACGAAAGTTTAATGCACTTTAGGAAGGATTGTTCCAGTGCACCTATGCAGCCATTTTAGAGGTGGGGGTTGATACGACAAACACCCGAAAATTCTCGGGCCTTTGATACTTGTCCTTTAATATTGCATTATAGCATTATAGTAGTGCATATAGAATTACTTTTAAAAGTAACTTTCCCCAACACTAGTTACCTGGATTACCTGGTTAATCACTATTTTAGTTTTTTAAGGTAGAATCCTTAAATGACCTAACCATGCATTCCATTAATGATATTAATGATAATGATTTACAGATAAATAGAACAGGGACTTTGCCTTTTGACTCTGCTGATCTTCTTTCTCTTCCTCTTTTTCTCAGCGAATGAAGAACAGTAAAAGCAGTAACAAATATGAAGGCTGGCCGGAGTCTCTAGAGATGGATGGATGCGTTCCTTTGCGTGCACCTTTGGAAACTTAAGTTCCTGCTGGGACTTTGAACTTTAGTACTTTAATAACAATGAACAAAATGAGCTTATTTTGAGGAAGTGAAAAGTTCTAAGTTACTCTGCTACCTAAATGCTTTACTGATTTAAAGGGTCAGTGCAGACTTTTTAATAACTTCTCTACAGATGATTTATGAAGCATTCTTTTATACAGGCGAAGGAAGAAATGGACACGAAAAACTCAAACTGGAATTTGCTCCGTTGAATTAGATGTACAAAGAAAGATTTTTAAATAAAAGAACAAATACTGGCACATTACACATAACAATATTTAAATAGTATGTTTAGAATTGTTCTATATATATATATTTATACATTAAAATGCATTTACATTCAGAGACGTAGTTATATAAATTGGAGAATGTGAGTCCAACAAGGATGGTTACCATTTTTTAAAAACCATGCTTGTGGTAAGTGTCATAAACTTAACATCATGTAATTTTTTTACATTTTCTTTGGAATTAAATTATGTTGGTGTGTTGGTTAGCGGATTAAATCACAGTTTTGCTTTTAGTATTTTTTGTAGTGTGTTTGATGGACTGGCCAACAGAGGATGCTCATTTAGGCGGATAAAGTTTAATAAATTAACATATTTATCCACTAGATTATATTCTTTGAAATTGTGCCCTTTTCATATCAACCACAGAAACATAGTGTGGTTACTTTGCATGCTATAATTGTTTCGAAAAGGTGATGGGGTATTGTTCTGTACATGTTTCGCCAACGCCAATATGCAAACAAGGACCATGGACAGCGGCACTACCTGTTTTTATACGCTAGGGCGCAGCAAAGAAGGAAAATTTGTAATGATCCACGAAATGGTGTTTATAAACTTCAATTTTACCATTTTCTGAAATTAAACTACGTTAATTTACAACATCTAGTCAATTATTCCTATATAAAGACATCAAAACAATTACATTGTTTCCTGGAATGACATGTCCAAAGTGATGAAGCAATTTGTAAAAACATTTTAATAAGCAAGCGATAGGCAGGACTATATGATGGCCTACAAAAAACGGGCAAAGATAATAAAACTAACCTTATGAATATGAAACCACAGCTAATTTTCACACGTACGACTACACGAGAAAACGTCCATTTAAAAAGAAAATTAATGGCCAGAATGTCAAAACTCAAATCTTATTGTTTGCCCCGAATCTGGTCAGCAGTCTTCACTATTTTTTCCATGAGAGCCACATTAATGCGGCTTTCACATAGGATGCGGTGTGCGCTGCGCTGCGCTATGAAACCCATTCATTTCAATGGCTTGCGCCGCGCGAGGGCGGTTTTTTGTTGTAAACATAGTTTAACTTTTGCGCTGCGCTCTGTGACGATTACCCGCGCGGCCAATAGAAACGGGGCATCCAAACAAGCAAAATGGACGAAAGCTTATACTCGGGATTCTAAGGGCTTTATTATACAAGTTTATGCTCCTACAGATACATCGGAAGGAAAGCCGTCTCATGGAAACACGTAGCAATTCAAGTTGGCATGTCAGGTGTGTTTTAAGTCAAGCAGCTTGTTGTAGGTATGCTTAAAGTTACGTGAAATGGAGACGAGCAACATCAGTCTCTGTATTCCTCGTCGACTATTTAACGCAAATATAAACACTGTAGTAATTTATTGAAAACCCCGCCTACTTTGGTCTGGCCATCAGAGCACAAATCGCTTGGCTGCGCCGAACCCAGCGGCGAGCGCAGCGCACACCGCATCCTATGTGAAAGCCGCATAATAGGACAAGATGATTTCCATTAAAAACAAAAAAACATTAACTTTACCATACAGTACGTTATATGCGTATGTAGAACCACTAGGGGCCTCTTGCTTTTAATTTCATGCGGCGCTGCGCAACCATATTGGCGTGTGACATCACTGTTTCGCGAGAGCAAGTCGAAAGCTTAAGAAGCAGTCTGATCTCACGGTGTTTAGATGTCATATGATAATCGCTCTGTGCAGGCCCTCGTGCAGTTGAACACGCTTATCGACATGCGGGTATGGTTTTCTAAAGCTAGCGTCCGGAGCAGAGAAGACAGAAAAAGCGCATGACTGCATGATCATCTCACCGTATTATTTACTGCAATGCGAGCCACAAATTAAAGCTTGTAGAGCCGCAGGAGGCTCTGGACCAGATGCTTGCCGAGACAACGCGCGACCCCGCGTGTACAGAATGAAGCGGTCGCGCGCATAGTTGGAGCACGCGGTACGAGCGCGCGTCTCTATCGCAAACCGAAAAAGGAGAAACGATTGTACTCGATTGAACTACCACGGACGCTGCAGCGACGGTTTTGTAAATTATGTAAAATAAATAAATAAATACGTGTCACACTCCACACCTCTGAATACGTCGTCGTACATTCGCCGGAAGAAAAGGTATGCCTAAAACCTCTCGGAATAGAAAAACGTTTTTTAACAGATGATGTGTCCAGAAGGAATTGCAGGATTTACATCCGTTCGTGTAAGAAAAGGAATACATTCCAGCAAAGTTACACGACAAGTGTCGTTTATTCCAATCGACATGATGACGAACTGTTGACTTGAGATAGATAAATTGACTGAAAAGCTTTCGGCCAGCGGCTTTAACGTTTACGTTAGTTGACATAACGACAAGAGGATGCAGCACACCGGTGAGTATCACTGACAGCTGAGGTAAATAATAATTAGCTTTAGTATTAACCGGGTTCATCTTAACGGATGTACATTGTAAGTTAAATTAAAAAGGCATGTTGTGTAACGTTACTGTAGCTGTGTTGTGTCTTTCAGACATCAATCCTAAATATAGCTTAGCCGCTAACACAACAAGGTGGTGCTGAAATTGAGATCGCAACGGGCTGGGCGTGCGAATTTATCGTTTTCGCGGTATTTCAGGGATTTCTCTTTTTACATACTACTACTGTACATGGCTGTTATTAAACGGGTGCTGATAACGTCGTTATCCGTTTTCTAATTGAACCACAGTAAAGGTACAATACGACTTAATGGAGTCGTTATGTCCCCATTATGCTATACGCACCCGGTAGATTTTCGTGACTGTAAATTTATCTACATCTTGTTAGCCTTCCGTTGACGTATTGAAAGTATTGCAAGTATGCACACGTTGAATATTTACTGGTGCCGTGTCCTGTTGCTAAGGCATTGAGCACTGTTGGTCACTCTTCTGGATATAATATGGTACCAGTATAACGTTAGTAGCCCTGTTGTCTTCTCGTTCAAACAATAGATTGAGATGTGGCAGCCTTACAAGCCAAACTAGTCAAAATAAGAATAACTTGAATCTTTGTGCCTGCATGTCAGATATGGAATAGGTAAAAACTTCAATTAAGATATCATTACTATATTGTAATGTAGACAACATAGAATAACATTTATAAACAACACTCACTGACACTCAATTTCACATGCTTGATCTAGATTGGATAAATTGCATTGTTGTCTTATTGGGATGACAACAAACTTTATGCCTCTTCAAATTGTCAGCTGGTCTGTCTACCTGTGTTTCAGATTTTAGTTTAGCGTCCTATTTGGAAATTACCAACCACTGTCTTTGTACTGTGTTGTTTAGTGGGATACGTCAATTTAGTCAAATTCGTTATTTTACAGTGGTTTGGTACAATATTTTTGTATTCTTCTTTAGTCAGGTTAAGCATGATTAAATTGGTTTGAAGCATAACACACAATCTCGTATTCGTAGAAATAGCTGTGCAGTAGTGTGTGGTTAAGAAATATGTCGGTGTGATTGGTCAAAAACCAATCAATTGTGACAGCAAATTACCCAGCCCACTTACATCACTGCCTGAAGCAAGTGCACAGAACCACTGAAATGATTGATGTTGAATGTTTTCATGCTGTTCACCTGTTCAGAATAAACTAAAAAAAGAACTTGTGACCACAGTCAGACCTCTGTTGCCCCATATAATTAATTTAGTTT
Organism: Misgurnus anguillicaudatus; assembly: GCF_027580225.2. NCBI lineage: Eukaryota > Metazoa > Chordata > Actinopteri > Cypriniformes > Cobitidae > Misgurnus > Misgurnus anguillicaudatus. The sequence goes on from NC_073349.2 coordinate 18,701,039, forward strand.
GTGGTGGGCTAAGTCAAAGCATCATCTGGGTTTACTAAACATATAGGGCAAACTTAGTTGCAAACTATGCTGTTAATTATGTAGATAGCTAGTAATTCTAGACAGACACCATGGGGTGGTTTCCCGGACAAGGATTAGCTTAAACCAAGACTAGGCCTTAGTTTAAATAGGAAATATAACTAGTTTTAACGCACATGCCATACTAAAAACATTACCTGTGTTGTATTTTAGGATATGTCAGTGCAAGGTGTTTTCAGTTTGGACAGCTCTTAGATTTATTTTAGTCTAGGATTAGTCCAATTCGGGAAACCGCACCCATATCTCTATGGGTCGAGTTTAAAATAAATATTTATTGTCTTGTTTGCTTATCAAGAATCGAAAAAAGCCACTAAATGCTACCTCAGTCAAAATTGTGATAATAATATTGATCAAATGCTCTTGGCGCGTATTATAGACGGTTTCATCAGACGCACGTGCGGTGACGTGATTACATGTCTGAGCTGAACTTTACTTCCAGTCTTTGTTTGTTTAATGGTCTGACTAGTTGCTAAACTGATCTCGGGAACAAATACCTTGTCGAAAATAACAAATGTTTTGGTTTCCTAAAGACCGGGGAAGACGGCGATCATGGATTACTGCTATTTGATAGCAGCCGAACTGTAGTTAAGATTGTATACATTATATAGTACACATTTTACACAGTTACGTTAGCTAAGGGTAGTTTTTGATATGCTTTAGCTATGTTTGAACTAAGGTTGAACTAAGATATCTACTTGTTGTTTATTTTGCTTGTTATCAGAAATAAACTACTCTAAAAGTACTTTGTTGTTATTGATTGTTTGATGAGTTCACCGGAAGTTACGTTTGTTCAACAAAAGCCGTTTGTTTATGTTGTTACTGCTGAAACCATCTATACGGTTAACGGTTATGAAATACTTTCACTTCAAATCTGCTACATTCTGGCCTCAGGCCATTCAGAAATACCGGCTTGTTTGCAGAATCAGATAAACGTCACAGTGATTTTTCAGCAAGTCCTCTAACGGTACATTCAAACAGAACATAAGCGTTAACGAATGATGGAAGGCTTGTCTGAAGCGTGGCCAACAGCCAATCACAGTGGCCGCAACACATGCTCCGGTTTTCCATAAACGTAATTGGCTGGCTCTGCCTAGGTTATTTGCATAAGGCGATCTGATTGGCTAACGCACGCGTTGCCGCTTGAAAAGTTGAGAAATGTTCAACTTCTGCCGCTAGCAACGGCACTGACATAGCGCAAACGGATCCACAATTCAGTTCGGCAACGCATGACGTCACCCAATAAAAGTGAGTGGGAAGCGTTAACGCTTACGCCCCGTGTGAATGTACCGTAAGTGCACTGAAGAAGAATTAGATGAACGATGGTGGGGGTAGGTCAAGATGCAGTCTTTTTTACTGGGTTTACAGAATATATTTGGATATTGACCAATTTTTTTGTTTAGAAAGTAAAGTGAGCTGTGATTGGAGACGTTTAGAAGTAGGTTTTTTGCCATGTACTTAGAGGGTTTTGCAGCGAAAGGCAGTCAAATTTGTTAATACCAATGAAATGACTAAAGTGACATTTGTGAAAATAATAAGGCATTTCAATCACTTACTATAGGGATGCACGATAGGATTTTTTTTTGCCGATACCGATTTAAACAGACAATTTCTGGCCGATGCCGATACCGATATTAAACACTTGTATACAATACTATACAGTTGGTCTATTAGCTAGTTTATTTCTGCATCAAATTATTTTTACTGAACATGGATTGGATCTAATTAACATTCAACTGACCAACATAATAAGTGAGGCACAAATTAAGCTAAAACAAATATAATAAGACAGCATGACAACCTTCAAAGGTGGTTTTTGCTATTCAGCATTTATTTTATTAACAACATTAACTCATTTTTTACATATAATGGATTTCTTTATGCAGTTAGTTAATAAACAATCGGTATCGGCCTTTCTCGTGCTATTGCCGATAATATCGGCGGCCGATACATCGGTGCATCACTAACTTACTACTAACATATATTCATCTGATATTTGTAGTTTTTTTATTTATTGCTTTGCACTATGTCATCATACTCATTCTCTTTACTATCCTTTTAGTTTCACTCAAGTGTTTTGATGTTTTTGTTGCCCTGGAATTTCAACTATTGTCACTCCTGTCACTCACAGTAGCACGTTTCATCACGGGAAAATCTCACCAACTCTTTATTCTGTATGTGTGCAACAGCCCCCATCTCACTCTCTTGTTTTTTTCTCACACGTTTTTCTCACCCATTTCACCACAACCCCCCTTTTTTCTCTGCCCCCCTGGATTTCTCTCTCCCTACCCACAATTCTTTCCTGTCCCTGCTTTTTATACACACTTTTCATCTAACTTCATAATAGCCAAACCCCCCAGCCTATCTGTCTGCCCCCTCCCAAAACACACACACACCCCCTACGTTTTCTGGCTACCTCTTTGTCTGCTCAGTACATCAGTAGAGCCCTCTCAGTTCCAGGGAATTAGTGTGTGTGGCTGTGAAGAGAGCAGTGAAAAACTGCAAGGGCTTAATTTTGTGTAGCGTCTGTTGTGTTTGGAGTTTTAGAGCTATTGAGGGAACAGCGATAGTGAAGTGAAAATACACTTTTAACAACACTGTGAATAGTTTAGCTGTACCATCATTAATAACAGAACTCAGTCATGATGTTACTTAGACCTAAAAAAAATCTTGTCCAATATGAGCTGGACTTTCTGAAAGAATATAAGAGAGAAAGTGTTGGTTCTGCGCATGTCAAAAAGGATTAAATCGGATCAAATTAGCGATACATCTGGGTGAGGCTGAACAGCATATGTTATGTTCAATACAACATGTTGAATACGCTGATACACCTAACTAAAACCACCTCAGTGAAGTGACTGGGCTTGCCTTATGAAGGGTTGCCCAAAGCATTGTACTGTATGCTGAACATATTAACACATTATTATACAGCTGAGTTAAGGTTGCTCTGTCTAAAGATGCAATGATGCTTTAAATCCATTATAAAAATACCTGCTTTGACAACAACACAGCCCCTAGTGTTGACTTACAATTTAATTGTTAGAAGAATATATAATAAAGAAATGCAATTGTTAATTTAATTTTTTAACATATGTCATTTTATGTTCTTTGATATTTAACCATTTGATTTTTGCATGCTGTCTGTGTAGGTGCACTCTTTCATAGTATATATATGATGCTTCGGATGATGCATTCATCTTCGTGAACCTTGCAAGCTAAGTTAAACAAATTGCATTTTATATGAATGAGCACTGCAGTATTTGTGCAACTTGGCCTGTTCTGAATTGATCATGTCAACAATAAATGAGTTTGAGTGACGTGTGTGCTGTATGACTTTGACGCTCTGTAATTACTCGCACTGTATGTTGTTTTCATTGGAACTCCTTGTCCTCGGGACAGAGGCAAATAAGTTCGTTTAAAGCATAACTTCCTCCTCCCATGGTTTGTTTTTCCATGTCATCTTTTTCCCAAACACTCAGCTCGCTATTATTTTACAGTGCATTATATTGCTGTAATTACTTTGGACCGATACAACTCTTGTTTTATGTCAGTCAAGAGAATCATAACCATTACACATGAGGAATAACATCTGAAAGTCTCGTACTTTTACCTGGCGTGTTTTTTTCAGGAAGATCGTTAAATGAAAGGAGGAAATGCTCGTTTTAGGCGTAGCATAGCTGATGGCATCCTTAAATACATTTTTAAAAATAGTCTAATGTGAAAGAGGCGCACATACTGCCTCCCATCCCTTTGTGTATTTAAAGTTTGCATTTGAGTGTGTGAGAAAAGAGGCAGACAAAATGTATTCAGACTGTCAACTTGCTTTTTAGTAATATATCGTCTGCGGACGGATGTTAGATAAACCTGAATTGCCAGCTAAACCCGAGTTGCAATAAGGAAATGTATAACCATAATCAAAACAAAAACATTTCAGGGATGTTACTTGTAAGTACAGGTTTGAATCCAAAAGCCTTTTGTAGACGTGCAACTACATATTTTTGTGCTTTTTTATAAATACTTAGATCATAAATTTATGTAGGCCTAATTCTTACCCAATAATAGGGCTGTTTCACTTTCACATTTGTTTTCTCAGTGCTTTTTATAAGTAAGAAACCCCCTAGCATGTTGTTATTGTTGGAATGCTAAGAAACTAACCCGACTGGTAAGGACAGATGGATATGATGAGAAGAATGAAGATGATGTTACCAGGAAAAGGATGAATGCGATAAGGGGCAGGGTTTAATGGGTCAAAGGAAGCATTGACAATTACGAAAGCTTGTGTCAGGTGTTGCTGTATTTAAATACCCAAGGCACACTTATTTAGAAAACTCAATAGTCCACGACATGTAATGTAAACATGAGAGACTTTAATGCTCTCTATCTAGGGGGCAATACTGCTGACTACAATTAATATTCCATTTTAGTGCAGATGTTCCCTTAGCGATAATCTATGTTGGACACTCGTACTGCATCCTCTGAATTATTTAATCCTAAGAGCCTTAATGCCTTTATTAATAATTAATCACAATTGAGTGTTGTGTACCTTTAGATTGAACAACTTTTTTAGATTTATAATGTACCATATTTGAGTTATTCCTAAATCAGGTTTTGATTTCTTTAGAATAAGGAAGGTACTTATCTTCTGTTTGAATGCTCGTGTTTAGAATGTAAATTTACTAATCACTTTAATGGATTCAACACATTTGTTCTAGTTGCCTTTAGCAGTTGGCTACTCGCTTTTAAATAGATTTGGATGACAGTTCAGGAGCTGGGACTGATTTTTTTAGGCCTAACCACCATGGCAGGAGATTTCCAAAAAGTTTGGTTTCAGTGACCTGAAATTGCGTGTGGACGAACGGCCAAACCGCATAAAAAGCTTCAATTTTGAAAATACCTGTGTTTGGGGCCTTACTGAAGATACTCTATTGTGTTGGACACAGAGACTTTTTATTTTTGGTGGTCAAATTTTAGTCACTGTTAAGCCTAGAACTGCACAATTAATCAAAAAATGAAAACAAATTACAATTATGGGCGAAACAATTGCAAAATCGCCAAAAGCGTTAATTACGCTGCATTACCGCACCTAGTTTGCCACTTGAACAGTTTCAATGCATTCGCACGTCTAGCGCAATGTAGACGTGTGGAAAAAGCAAGCATTTGATGCGCGTAAGAGGCGAAATTCGCTTCTTGTGGGAGGGGCAAGTGCTGTGCGGTTGTCTGTTTGCAAGATGGCTGATGTTGATTGTGCATTTATCGAGAAAGTTACCAGTTTGTATTTGGTCACCTTACTATAGGGGGAAAATAAACGGGGCGGGTTGATAAATGTCACGTGACTCAAAAGTGAAATGTGTATTTACAACTTACCAGGTTGCCCAATCTCCTCACTGACACTCTTCCAAGCGAGGTCCTTTTTATTCCTTTCTCTATAGAAAAAAGAACTTGTGTCATATAGCTCCGGGTGACTGCTCACCCACAATATCAAGCGCTCCATGTTAAATGAGTGACTCCGGGCAGGGCTGCCGCAACAGTATCAAGCAGGCTCCTGATTGGTTAACGCGGCTCGAAAATCCGCCAAAGTTCAAATTTTTCAACTCGGGTGTCAGCCGCAAATTCGCGTAAAACGCAAAAAGCATCATTCGTGCATACTGCGCCAGACGCTCAATTCGTGCAATTTGCACGAACTAGACGCGCAAATGATATGGAATCGCGTCTACCGCGTTGCGCTAAACACCTCATTCGCACCGCGAGACCTCCAGACATGCTTTAAAATTGAAATCACTCATGCTTGATGCCTCTACCGCGGCTGGTGTAAACGCAGCATTACAGTCTATTTGTGCTCGTGTGTGTTTCGACAGTATGTTTAGACACCAAGTACAGATCAGAGATTTTAAAATTGATAAGTTGACGTGTCCTTTAGCCATTCGTTTTGGATTTTTTTACTTACAACATAACTCCCATAATTATTTTTATTTACATGATATTGTTTAGTTTTGGATGTTTATAATTTATCATGCAGCTACTTCACAAAAAGTTGTAACACATTTCAAAACTTCAATGTAAAATCTATTAATTGGCAATAATAATCGCAATTACAATATCAAGGTAAATAATTGAGCGTGCAACCCTAGTTAAGCCTGTACTTTTCTTCAATGATTCATGCCCATACTTTATATTCCCGATAATTGAAGAAAGCTTTTAGTTTAGTAGGTTTATTTACAAATTATTAATTAGTTTTGGCAAAGTGAGCTTCAGACAACCAAAACAGGAGTAACGTATCATATTTTGACAGAACGTGTCACTGGGAAATTTCAATATTAGTTTAGTTCATATGTAAATGTGATGAGTATTTGATATGTTTTTATTTTGTTACATTGCATTTTTTTAACCTTATCTCAACGTTTTTTTTTTTCTTTTCTTTTTAGGATACACTTGAAAACATTCCTCCATTTATCTGTGATTCAGTCACTTCTGAACAGGCCTGGAGAAACTGTTGAAAATGAAGATAAGGAAAATACATAACTGAATTAAACTGTAAGGATATACCAAGAAGACAAACACTCTCTTATACTTCTGTGAACTTAAAGGAACATTGAAGATAAGAACAAAGACGAAATAATTTATCCTTTCGCTGACAACTGGCAACTCTGGAAGTGCAGCTGAGGATCATCACTGGAGGGTGAGAGGGTGATCACAGAGAGAGAGAAACGGAGACTGACAGAGAACCACAGCACAGGAGGGGGCGGAGGAGGAGGAGGGGGAAAGGTCAATCGCCATGGCGACAGACCCAGGAGAACCCACTGCCACAGAGGAGTCCTCTGGAGAGAAACCTGATGGAGATAGGGAGGAGGAGAATGACCAGGACAACAGCGCTGCCCGTGAGGGAGAGGGGATGCACGGTACTCCATCTGGCCTTGTTTCCACTGAGACGCAGAAAAGGAGATCATGGGGAGCAGATGGAGCTGAAGGAGGAGCGAAGGACAATAAAGAAATGAAGGTGCCAGTTAAACCTCTGACCTTCATGCCATCCTCCCCAGCACCCCTCGAGCCTTCCCGGAAACGGGAGAACAAGCGTTTTTTCCGGAAGAGTGTGGAGATATGTGAAGAGGATGACGAGGTGGAGGAAACCCCTGGTGCCCCCCACAGCGCTCCTCACCTCGAGTTTTGTGCCTCTGACTCCGTTTTCAGCAGCGGACCCCAGCAGCTACCCGTTAGTGCCTCTGCCGCCCTGGGTGAGGATGGCACACAGGACCCTGATAAGAGTGGACTTTCTGCACCCACTCTGAAGGGAAAAGAGAGGGATCGAGAACAGGAGGAAGAGGCAGGGATGAAAGCTGTAGCCACTTCACCGGGTGGTCGTTTTCTCAAATTTGACATAGAACTTGGAAGGGGAGCATTTAAAACCGTTTACAAAGGCTTGGATTCAGAAACCTGGGTGGAAGTTGCCTGGTGTGAGCTGCAGGTAAGTCATTTTACCCCACTTAACTTGTTTAAGGATATCCTCTTAATTTGTTCAACTCAAGATTTAGAATTTGTCTTAATTGTGTGGTAGTGATAAGCATTAGCTGTGTTTCTTGAAGATGGACTTCATGTTTTTCTACCCAAGTGCTTTATACCTTGCTGGTATGAATTAGGATGTTGTTACTCAGGCGTTTTCCAAGCTTGTTGGTGAAACCGTAGCCTCTCATGTTTCTCCTGAAACTGTTTCAGTTCACCGCAGCAAGAACAGTAGGAAAAAGAGTTTCAAAGTCAGAGCTCAATAGCTTTATAGATTACACACAGAGTAACCGTGGGAGAGGGGTCAGGCCTACTCACGGCGCAATGAACTGGACAAACAAAAAGGCTCAAAGAGGCTTACTTGTTTTGATGTGAAATTTTTTGCCTTCCACTATGCTGAACCTATTGTTGCCCACTGTGGATCGCAAAAATGCACTACTGAATGGAGGGTCTTTGCGGCAGGGACCCGTCTGTTTTACAATGCTATTGTTATAAGGGGGGTGTGCATAAGTAGACGCTTGTCATGGGGCTGCACTGACTGCTTATCACAACAGACTCTATGATGTGCTGTAGCGTATATATTTTCGTGCCATGTATCATTCTCCACAGAGCATGCAAAACACCCATCGGAGAAGAAACCCTATTGCATTAAATGGTGCTGGTTGTTATAATTAGCAAATACAAGGCTGTGTACGTTAATGCCAGCTTTGTAAGAGGTTTAGTGGATTATTGATTAAAAGGTTAAAGTGACAAGTAAATCATGAGTCGGATCAAAGTAAATTTATTTAAACAATGGACATTTACATGGTTCCACTTTATTTAAATTCCCTAAGGGATAAAGGCTGTCATTAATGTTCAACACAAATCTCTACTTGGCCTGCTTTGGAAGGTGCTTTTCTTATTATTTTCTTGAAAAAAAAATCAATTTCTTTTCAGTCTTTAATTTGTAACTATGCTAATGTTGAGTCACCAACATCATGAATTTTAATACACTAAAACCCCTATTTAGTCTACTTATTCAATGGGGTTACATTGTTCTGTTGCACTGTTTATACTGCTGTTGGGTTACAGGCCTACCTCCTTTCTGTTTTGTCTGTCATGAATAGACAGTCTATGTCCTTTATCAAAATGACAATTTTATTGTTAGACAGCTGCCGGAAAATGGCAACACAACACTTATGGCAATTCTGCTAATATGAGCACAAACAGTGAGCTAATAGGATGATTTCGTCATAATTCAGATTTACATGTTGTTAAAATAATAGAAAGATTTTCAATAGATAAAGAGGTTGTGGAGATTATGTTAATGATGTTGTTGTAGGATTCGTAGTAATAATTATGTCAATAGAGAGGCATTTATGGATTCATGGTACTCAGAAGGGATACGGGGAAAATGTAAAATAGCAAAGTAGCAAATGAATGGCCAATGTAATGTTTGTTCTCGGTTCTCCCATGTGGTTTGTTTGGTTGCTTTGTGTTGTAAGCTTGAAGTCATGTGTTTGGCTTGCAGCTAATAACACACATTCATGCTCACACACACACACAAACACACACACACACACACACACACACACGCACATACACGTAGTGTTTTAACACTGTTTGAGTGCTTTCATCATTTAAAAATTTTGTTGATGATTAATTGTTATAAAAATAATTGCAATCATATAAGGGCTGTCGTGATTAAGAAATGTTTATTGATGATTAAATGTTAAGGTCTTCCAATTAGGGATGCACCGATATGGAAATTTTGGCCGATACCGAGAACCAATAACTCTTTCAATTTGGGGGCCGATAACCGATATCTATAGGCCGATAAAGATTCATATTATTTTCACAATGAAAAACTCGCAGACCGCGGACATCTTGTCTTTGCGCTAGACTAGCATACTCTTCTTAAGCCCGCAACACGTGTCATCTTCGTGCTATGTCACAGAAAGCACCAATCAAAACTCCACATGGCCAGCAATGAGCAAGTGGTTCAACAAACCAAAATAATCCATAATTTATCGGCTTTCCTTTAACGGCCTAATTTTGCTATCAGACCGTTAAAGGAACACGCCCACATTTTGGGAATTTAGCTTATTCACCGTATCCCCCAGAGTTAGATAAGTCCATACATACCTCTCTCATCTCCGTGCGTGCTGTAACTCTGTCTGACGCAGCCCCCGCTAGCTTAGCTTAGCACAAAGACTGGAAATGCATGGCTCCAGCTAGTATACTGCTCCCAATAAGTGACAAAATAACGCGATCATTTTCCTATTTATGTGTTGTGATTTGTACAGTCAAACCGCGCACAAATAACAAGGTGATACGAGACACAGCGATCTTTTAACAGTATACATACTGAGAACTATATTCTCTGAAGACGAAGCACTGCCGCATGGGCGGAGTGATTTGCACAACTTTGACCGAACTCTCTGCTCCTCACCAGGGGCTTCTCGTGTGCTGCGAGCAGATCACTCCACCCATGCGGCAGCGCTTCGTCTCCAGAGAACACAGCTCTCAGCATGTATACTGTCAAAAGATCGCTGTGTCTCATATCACCTTGTTATTTGTACACGGTTTGACTATACAAATCACAACACATAAATAGGAAAATGATCGCGTTATTTTGTCACTTATTGGGAGCAGTATACTAGCTGGAGCCATGCATTTCCAGTCTTTGTGCTAAGCTAAGCTAGCGGGGGCTGCGTCAGACAGAGTTACAGCACGCACGGAGATGAGAGAGGTATGTATGGACTTATCTAACTCTGGGGGATACGGTGAATAAGCTAAATTCCCAAAATGTGGGCGTGTTCCTTTAACCGATAATATTAAAAATAAGCAGTTATCGGCCGATAACGATATGCCGGCCGATATATCGTGCATCCGTAGTTCCAATCATAGATATGTATGAAGGCTAGATGTGTTACAGCGGAGTCTCTAACGTCATCACCTGGTGGCCACCTTACCACAGGCAGCTCGCTCACTCGTCGCATTGAGTTTAATGGTGCAGGTACTTTTAAATGGCCATAACTTGCTAATTTTTTTACCAATTTCAAAACGGTTTGGTTTCTTACAAAGTTATTATACACAGTTCACACACGCATGATGTAAACAAAAACTTTTATTCTGCTATAGATTAATCGCGATTAATTGTTATGCATCCCTAATTAAAAACAAACACTTTTATTTGGCAAACGATTAATCGTTATGCAGCCCTACTAGAGATATAAGCTGTCTTGTGTAAAGTATGTAAATCTGTTTCTGACGTCTTTCATTCAGTATAAAAAATCAATCTTTTAACAGTACACACACTGAGAACCACACTCTCTGAAGACGAAGCACTGCCGCACGGGCGGAGTGATTTGCACAACTTTGACCGAACTCTCTGCTCCTCACCAGGGGCTTCTCGTGTGCTGCGAGCAGATCACTCCGCCCATGCGGCAGTGCTTCGTCTTCAGTTCTCGGTATGTATACTGTTGGGGGATCGCTGTGTCTCATATCGCCTTGTTGTTTGTGCACGGTTTGACTATACAAATCACAACACATAAATAGGAAAATGATCGCGTTATTTTGTCACTTATTGGGAGCAGTATACTAGCTGGAGCCATGCATTTCCAGTCTTTGTGCTAAGCTAAGCTAGCGGGGGCTGCGTCAGACAGAGTTACAGCACGCACGGAGATGAGAGAGGTATGTATGGACTTATCTAACTCTGGGGGATACGGTGAATAAGCTAAATTCCCAAAATGTGGGCGTGTTCCTTTAACCGATAATATTAAAAATAAGCAGTTATCGGCCGATAACGATATGCCGGCCGATATATCGTGCATCCGTAGTTCCAATCATAGATATGTATGAAGGCTAGATGTGTTACAGCGGAGTCTCTAACGTCATCACCTGGTGGCCACCTTACCACAGGCAGCTCGCTCACTCGTCGCATTGAGTTTAATGGTGCAGGTACTTTTAAATGGCCATAACTTGCTAATTTTTTTACCAATTTCAAAACGGTTTGGTTTCTTACAAACGTTATTAAAGTGGCTATAATTTTGGATGCTATAACATGTTTCATGAATTTTTTTTTTGTATAAGTATGCAGTGTCATAGGTACATCCTTGACGTTTATAACAAACCAAATCTTTTGAAAAATCAGTAGAAAATTAAGCAAGTTATGGTCATTTAAAAGTACCTGCACCATTTAAACTCAATGCTATGAGTGAGTGAGCTGCATGTGGTAAAGATGGCCGCCAAATGCAGACGTTCCACTTAATTGGCCAGCAGCGCGGGCGAGACATCTAGCCTTTATACATTACATATCTATGGTTACAATACCATTTTTCTCTACCATTTCTGATACCTGGGCTAAGGGTATTAACCGATACAGAGTTCTGACCCTGGTTTTGTATCTGTATATACAGCTGTATACTACTAGCACTGTATGAATTGATAGAATTATTTTACGCTGTGCATCAGATTTATCCCTTAATTGAAAATAGGGATGCATAACGATTAATCGCGATTAATCTATAGCAGAATAAAAGTTTTTGTTTACATCATATATGTGTGTGAGCTGTATATAATAGTTATATTTAAGAAATGTTTACATGTATATACATTTGTATTTAATTTTAAGAAAAAAATATATATTTATATATTAAGTATTTATATTTATATATAATATAAATTATACATATAAATACAAATGTATATACATGTAAACATTTCTTAAATATATACATGCATGTGTGTGCATGTATTTATACAAAGTTATTATACACAGTTCACACACGCATGATGTAAACAAAAACTTTTATTCTGCTATAGATTAATCGCGATTAATTGTTATGCATCCCTAATTAAAAACAAACACTTTTATTTGGCAAACGATTAATCGTTATGCAGCCCTACTAGAGATATAAGCTGTCTTGTGTAAAGTATGTAAATCTGTTTCTGACGTCTTTCATTCAGTATAAAAAATCAATATAATCTTCGTGGTTACACATTAATCGCGGCTCTCATGCGAAAAAAATATGTGCTTTGCTTAAATATGCTTGTCATTTCCAATCACTGTGTGAACAAATCCCATTCATGTGTAATGCAGTCAGATCAGATGTTATTGGTTATGACATTTGTTGCTTTCCTTAATAATACAATCAAAACATCCTGTTCCTTTCTCACTCATGAATCAGTGGATGAGTAAACTATAAAAACAGAACTGTGGCGTTCCTCACCGAGATGTGATTATATGAACATGAGACAGGTGAGGTGTGAAGATTCACTCTCACAGTTAGCACACATATCCTGTAAAATCTGCTCACACATGAAACGTCCTTCTCCCAAAACTGTTTTATTATGCAAAAATGTGTTTATGCAAATGTAAGAAACAAATGATGCATTAGTAAATACATTGTTTTATTAAACAAGTGCTTATTTTGCTGGGGCTACTCAGATTAGCACTGAATCTAAATCTTGTGTATTATTTCCTGGATATCCTTGTTATATGTGAAAATGTTGAATAACTTATTTGTGTCAGTTAAGTTGTGAGACCTGGATAGCGCTCACTTGCTTGCACACATCCATCCTACACAGAGGTTGCATTCGACTTTTTCATTGTCTGTCATTTTGACGGACAGGGTCGTAAAAATTCCGTCATAAAAAAATATTATCTGTCATTTCATATTTTAATGATACTAATAATTAATAGCTTTTGTTTTTGTTCACATTTTCATTTTAGTCATGAATTTACTAGAAGAGCATATAATTTGGGGGTGTAGCGATTAATTGCGTGTCCCAATAAAATGCCTGAAATTCAAAATCGCAAGGCTCCGATTCTGTGTTTCATGCACAGCTTGTGCATGTACTATGGCATTTGGTCAATAGGAAGTCCTTATCAATCTAAAATCATTATGAGTCAGAGTCGTTTAACGTGCATTTAAAAAAGCAACACTCGTTAAACACAATCATTCAAAATATTCTTTATTGTCATTAAAATACCTGAAACAATTTGAAGAACAGCGATATAAATATTCCTATAGACATTTCCTGGAATAGCGTTTGTAATGCTACTTCTTCTGTGGCACAATGGATGTTTCTGCACGAGAGCGCCCCCCCTGGCTTTGGGATGTGCCAGGATTTAATTGAAATTCTTTAAAATTCATTTATTTAGAAAACGCGCATTTGCATGATTAATCGTTACAGCCCTAATATAATTTTTTTTTAAAGAATTTTTTTTGAGTGCCGCAGGGATGACTTATTTCCAGGTTTGGCCTACAAAAATATTTTATCAGCATATGATTTTGAAGTATCACAAGATTTTCGAGACCAGTGTGCGCAGCGCTGTATTAAGTCAAATACGCATTTCCCACCAACCGAACAGGGCTGGAAATTTGATTTACAAGTTGTAAGTGCAATCTGTTAAATGATAAATGCCTTTAATATTTGATCACCAATAATCAGTCAAAGACTAAAAATATCGGTTAATGCAACCTGTTTATTTAATTCTCTATATTGAAGAAAATCTCCCATCTGTAATGTCCATATAAATGTAGTGAATATCAAAGAGTAAGCAAAAAGCATCTCAATTTATGGTACCAGGCACCAGTAAGTGAAACAGAAGGTTAGAAGTCATGTTGTTTTGTTATTTTGGTGGTAATATATTCTCTTTAAATGGACTAGAGATAAAAGCAGCATGGGCATAAACCTATAATGTGAATTTGGCAATATTTCCAAGTAAACAAGCCTGGCAGAGATTGCTTGAGAGATATTCTGCCTCTGCCTTAAGGTTCTTTATTAAAGATGGTTTTGTCTGACCAGCGTGTCCTTTAATGACACCTTGCTTTTTAAAAGCTTTAAAGTCTGTTATATCATCAATGCAAATGGCAGTGTGTGATGTCCTTTTTGTTTAGCATGTATATTTATTGTATACTGGTTGCATGTAGTGCTAGATGTCCAAATGTCTCTTCCCTATTCTATTATCTCCTAAAGGCCAAGCATATATTTCCTGACTCCCAACATCTAGAACAGAGTTGAATAGACTGCGCATGTCTCTGTCAGTGTAAAGTGCAAATCAGATTTATTGGGCGCTCTGCTTCCTGCAGCTTTGTAGTGGACTGTGTGAACTACAGTGTTTTGTGTTGCATGTGTATGGGGTGTAAAGTGTTGGGAGGGTGTTCTCTCTGTCCTTGTGATTGAGTGTACAGGGTGATCCAGGGAGTTAATTACAGTTGGTGCCCATCAGGCTTGAACAAAAAGCTTGCACAGACAGCACAACTGGTTGGATACAAACATACCAAAACAAACCAGTCTGCAGATCAGTCAGCCCCAGTTAGCTCCTACAACAGGCTGTTTAACTATATATTACTACAAAATCAATACAAAATTGGGGTAGGAGAGGGTTGCTGTTTTTAAAGGGGACATTTCACAAGACCTTTAAAGATTTCAAATAGGTCTTTTGTGTCCCCAGGGTACATATGTGAAGTTTTAGCTCAAAATACCAGATAATAGATAATTTATTATAGCATGTTAAAATTGACACTTTGTAAGTGTGAGCAAAAATGTCCTTTAAAATGCAAATGAGCTAAACTCTGCACTTCATGGCAGTGCCGTGGCTGGATAGTGCAGATTAAGGGGCAGTGTTATCCCCTTCTGACATCACAAGGGGAGTCAAATTTCAATGACCTACTTTTTCACATGCTTGCAGAGAATGATTATTGGGTTGTTATTTTTTAAATATGTAGGTGGATAGAAGTACTGGAGACCCAATTATTGCACTTAAACATGAAAAAGTCTGATTTTCATGATATGTCCCCTTTAAGATCAGCCTGGTTTTGGTGTGTATTAAAAAGCCTGTAACATAGCCAAACGTATCCAGTGTAACAGGTTGTTGTTTACAAACATGTTAATGAGGGACACAAAAGGTAGCCACAAAATATACAAGGTATATAAATTGCACAGACAATTCCTTTAATTCACATGATGTGAGTGCTTTTACCCCATCAGCTGTGACCGGGTTCGCACTGTGAGAGTTGCATTGAGAAATGCGAAGTGACATGATGTGTCACGTAAAATAGAAACTAAGGCAATGGCTTTCTGATGGTAGAGCTCTAAGCTCTCTGTTACACAGTCGGGGTGACTTTTTGACCCCTTTGTAGAGTAAAAGGACACAGCTACTATGTCCACACCATAAAGTAGGACCACATTTAGTGATTTTTAAACACTTTTCTATTGGATAGTATGGCCAGGTACGGTTCAGTACAGTTCACTTTTGGGGGGGGGGGGGTTCTACTGTGTACAGTACCTAGTACCCTATACTTTTTTTAGTACCACCTCGATTAAGGTTTCAAGTGCACTAAAGATATCACAAATATCACAAAAAACTGGCGCATCGTTCAAGGTCTGATAAACAAAGCAGAAGTATCATAGCAACCAAAGCACTTAGCTGAAAAACGCTGGCAAGCACAGTTGGCATCCGCCTGGCATTTTTAGCTGGGTTTAAACCGAGGGACAACCTTTCGATCTCTCTGATGAAGCCAATACAAAAGTGACTTAAACTGCAATTCATCGACTGGCAGCTAGAGGCTAGAGCTAAAAATTCTCATAGACCTCCATGTTAAAATGGCCAACTTTACAATAGAAAATAATATGTTTACAGCCTGGTACAAAAAGTGTTTTTTGTCTATATAGCTAATTTTGCCCTTCATGACAAATGTGTGGGATGTGAATTTGTTTTGTAACTCATCCGTTTAAATTATATTAAGCCTTAAAGTTCTGCATAATTAAGGGCGTGGCCACTTGAGTGACGGGTGAACTGCCACTGCTGTCAATAGAATCGAGCTAGACAGGTGTGGGCTTACCAACCAGCCACCTCAGCTTCACCCATGTCCCGCCACTTTACCCATTTTCTTTTATCTGCGAGTGACGTGCGGCCAAGATGGCGACTGCAGGCTACACCTACTTTAAGTTTCAAAAAAGCTCTTCACAAACCAATGGGTGATGTCATGGACACTACGTCCATATTTTTTTTAGAGTCAATGGTTTAAACGCTTTGGTGTACACGCTTCCTAAGTGATGTCGTCATCTGTGCTTTGTTGTACACATTCTCTTTTGGTGGTGATATATCCACATCAAGAATCAAGAAAACCATTCCAGTGATATGCTCCATTGCTCCTGTGTTTGTTTGTTAGTATCACGTTTTTACAATGTTGTCACTAGAGGAGGTGCAACTATAATGTTAAGTGTATAATCCCACCCAACTCTGAAGTGTCACTAAACTCCGACCCGAGCCAGGGTAAAGCTAGCTGAACCCAGCCGCGTGGTACCGTACCGAGCCATACTATTCATACCATTGGAAAATCCCCATTTGTGTGTTCACACTAGGCTTTGTCCAATAGGAATTTTGGCATGAAGAGTATTTTTACTTTAAATTGTATTGCAGATAGCTGACATTTTATGTATGAAGTAGATGTAAGCACAAGCAGATGTTGAGCAGAAAATTATGCAAAACCCATAAAAATTCTGATGAAATGATATTGACTAAAGTTTTAAAGTGAATTGTTAAACGTATTTGTTGGGTGCACTTTATTTCAGTTTTAGCTGAAAGACCAATTTTGTGTAGAGTAAGCAAACTATTAGTGCGTTTGTGATGATACCAGTTTGCACCCCAAGTATTGTTACAATCAATGTAGGCAGACATATTGCTTCTTACTTAAATCTTACAGTACCATCACTTATTGTGATGACAGTGTTGGTCAGAACTTTTCTAGAATACCGTAATCTAATCTAAGCAACTAATTGTCAAAATACTAGTTTGCTGTTACTAACAGCAACAAACCACACGTGCACACCTGTGCATTTGACACGAATATACAGATGCACAGAATGGCAGGCATTTGTCTTCGTAGTGCACTGAAACAGTTGATGTTGTATTGCTTTCACTGTGCTGGTGTATTACAGTATCTGTGTTAGTAATATGAGTAGCTAACCATCCCTCCCTTACCTCTCCATTGCAGTTAAACCCAGACATACATACAGGTTGCATAATTAAGTGATTGTATACATGATTACTTGTCTGTGGGGATTAGAGATCTTGGTTATAGGTTTAAAGGGAGGTAGAGTGGCCGAACTAAACTTAATTTATAAACTCAAGTGTACACAATTGTGTACTAATGCACAGCTCAAGTTTCATTAGCACACTCAGCAAGGCTAGAGCTCAGCAAACATTCATAGACCACCTAACTGATAACTAAACCTTCATGACAGGTCGTAAAGTGTTTTTTTTTTGTAGGTCAGGCTGCCATTGGCTTTTCTTTATTTATGACTGACCGTAACTTAACTGTAATCTGACAATTGAAGAAACAACAACAACAAAGTTTGTGTATGTGTTTTATATATCGGTGTGTGTGGCTATACACTCCCAATATTTGTATGGTTAAAGCTATGCCCATTAAACAACCTTACCAGTTCTTGAGTTTATGCTCATAGCGAATAAATGCTACAATTAATTTAATCAATTATATACAGGGCTTGACATTAACACCCGCCAAATGCGGGTAGATTTCGGCTGTGGCGGGTAAGACATCCAATCCCACTAGCCACTTTGGCAGGTTGAATATATAATTTTTTAATTGCAGTTTTCTTAAAAGTTATGCGAAATGATAAACAATGCGCAATGCGACACTGGGAAACTACAACTCCCATGCCATGAGCACCCAGCGCAACGCACAGAGACTGTTTGTTGAGACGCGCTCGCGATCCGCGGAGCGTTGCGGACCAAAGCGCCACCTGAGAGAGCGCGCAAGAGCTGTTGGATTTGCGAATGCACAAGAGGACGCAGTATGAGCGCATACACACTTCGGGAAAGATGAAACGATTGCATTGAAGTGATTGAAGAGATATAAATTGCGTGCACACTCTCAGGGCAAGAGCGGAGAGAAATTCAGCGCATACCTGAATGCACACGAAATCAAAGGAAACCCGCCAGCTGAGAGGTTGGCACATCATTTTAATGTAGGCTACTTTGGGCTACAATAATGCCCTCTCGACATTTGTCATTAAAAGTCTTAAATCACTTTTAACAGAAACCATGATCAAACTTATAAAATACAATCTGCATAAACAAGTTGACAGTAAATTCGTATAGATGTCTTGACAGTATTAACTGCTGTTGTTAATAAATATTTAACGTGTTTGTCTAGGGTTTTTGTGTTTATCTTTTCAGTTAATCTATTTATGCCTTACTAGCATGTTTTTCATGCACCTTAATATATGATATGATCTGTACCAGCTAATACATGTTGTCTTAATTTGGGTGGTCAGACCGCATTTGAAATTCAATCTGCATCTAATTTAGCTAAACCAAGTAAATTTGCTCGAATTAAAGTCATTTTAGCAGGGCTCGACATTAAGGCTTGTCCGCTTGTCCGGGACAAGTGGATTTTTTGTAGGACAAGTGTAAGAGAAAATTAGTTGTCCGACTGGACAAGTTAAATTTCAATCAATGTTACTTCACGTTATGTGCTGTTAACGACAGAGCAGAACGCGCAGCGCAAACACCGAGCGGAATATTGAACAGAGAGCGCAGCGCGCCGACACACACGCTTACATGTTACTGTTATTGTTACTAAACAAGCTGTGCGCGCATTAAACCTGATCGCCGAACACGGAGGGGCGGGAGTAGAGTGGAGTGGAGAGTGATGTTTCTTCCAGCTCCGGCGTGAATAAATGACTTCACTGCGTGTCAAAAAAGCCGATTTAAGTCCGTATTTTTTCTCTTCTAACGTTCGGTAAAACACATAATGGGCTTAAAATCTTGTTTAAGAATCTGTTTTATAATGAGAATCTCTCTTTCAGCGCGCATGTTTGTGTGTGCTGCGCGACAGCTGATTTGAATCTGACAGAGTTCGCACCTTGTTCATTAAAAATCCCACACGAACATTACAGCGTAAATGCTAGGTTTAAGATTGATTTTATATATATAACAGATAATCTAGATACATTTATTCTAATACGGTTTTTAAAACATGGTAATGTTTTAATGTTTTGCTTTAGTGTTTTAATGTCAGACAATCATTGAAAAATCATCTATTATTTTGCTTTAATTGCTGGTCCGGGTTTGGTTAAAGGCTACAGTTTGTCCGGTTAGAACAAGTATGTCTCACTCAAAGTATTCAAATCGTTGACTTTATTAAATGTGCATAGATGTGTGGTTTGCACGCACAGTCCACAAAACCTCCTTTGATTTTAATCAATCCTGCTTATTTAAACTATAACTATTTACAATATTCAGCCGATCTCCTTTCCCGTTATCATTCACCTGCTCTATTCTCCGACACTGCGCAGACTCTCTAGCCGAAAGTTTTGGAACAGTCCATTTCGCACTTAATAACAGGGGTGACCGGATTAGTCCATTTATTAAAGGTGACACTTTTCTACAATCATTGAAATGTGGGAAAACTGAAGAGAAAGGCAGCAGATATAGCATCATTCTTCAGAAAGAGTAGCAAGAAGCAGTCAAATGAATCTTAGTAAAATACATTCCAGTGGCCTAAATTCACATGATTTTCTGGTCTCTATGGTATTTTCAGCAATGGGAGACATAAATCCTGGTTTCAAAGTAAATTTCAAAAGTTTTATTTGATTAAATAGTTAAAAAAAACATGAGGTTGAATTATGACTATAAATTGTATGTTAATCTCAATTCATTTTAATTAAAATTAAAGTATTGTAGAAGTTGTATGTTATACATTATTCTGATTAACACACCTATAATACTTAAAAGTATTTTAAGGTTGGATGACAGAGATTTTATGTGCCATCAGAGTAACTGCTGGCCCCTACCTGGCCACCCCTATGAAAAATCCCTGGCTCCGCCACTGATTAGCAAAACACAAAAAATACATTATATTATAAATCTTTACCCGGACAAGTGACTTTTGTGCATGGACAAGTGCAACGCAAATTTACTTGTCCGAAGGACAAGTTGCTCAAAAAGTTAATGTCAAGCCCTGTTTTAGGATGCCAAAGTCAAGTTTAATCATATAAAATTGATTTTACCAGCAACAAAATTGTGGCCAGTGAAAATGCTGAGTGGCTAGTAACTCTGGAAAACAACTAGCCACTTTGGCTGGTGAGCAAAAAAGTTAATGTCAAGCCCTGATTATATATCTCCAGAGGTTGTGAAATCTCTTTTCAATGGACACTGAATTTTAGTGAGTCTAGGACTTTCAGATAATAATGTAGGGGTTTTTTAGTTCGGTGGTCAAAGGTCAGGGCACGTGACCCAGAGGATTAATGAGTCAGAATTGTTGTTGCTCCTATGGTTTTTATGACATCACTAATGATTATCTAAATTCTCAGCTTTTGCTGACCCAGGTAGCTGGACATAGCACAATAACAGGACAAGAAACTTCCATGAAAAGGGTCAAAGGGCTTGTGCAACACAGAGATAGGAAATGCTGTATAAGACACTAGCTCAGCAATGAGTTCATCAGCAGGACTATATGTGGACACACAGATACACACAGCTCAGCATAAATTTTAAATGCATCGTAAAGCAGGAAGCATTTGTCAACACAGAAAAACCCTTGGTTTAGTGCTGGAAATGATCAAAGTTCAAGGAACAGAGGTCTTACATTCAGTGACTAAGGCTGTGTCCCAAATCGTGCACTTCATGTGACTTTCGGCCGCCACGTGCACACTTCTGTTAAAGGGCCATTAACATTATAACTATAATGTTAACTATAACGATAATTATATTAGCACGATATACCGGGCGGTATTGATAACTTTATGCTAATTCGCATGTGAGGTGCAGCTGATGCAAATCATTTACCTTTAAAGGGGACATAACATAAAAATTTTACTTTTTCCATGTTAAAGTGCTATAATTGGGTCCCCAGTGCTTTTATCAACCTAGAAAATGTAAATATGATCAACACGGTAACTTAGTTTTGGCAAACTATTCTCCACAAGAATGTGAAAAAATAGGTCATTGAAATTTGGCTCCCTGTGTGATGTCAGAAGGGGATAATACCGCCCCTTAATCTGCACTATCCAACCATGCCACTGCCATTTAGTGTAGAGATCAGCTCAGTTGCATTTAAGGACACACACATTTTTGCACTTGCTATAATAAATGATCTATATGATATTTTAAGCTCAAAAATCACATATGTACTCTGGGGACACCAAAGATTTATTTGACATCTCAAAAAAGTCTTTTGAAATGTCCGCTTTAATGGCATTAACTGATATTGCATATTTGCTTTAATAAAAACGCTTGTAATTGTTCACATGTGAATATGCTATTCTTGTTGCATTTACACAGCGGGTAACTAGCAGATATTCTCAACATGCTGCATTTGCGTAACTCTAAACTCTAAATCTAGTAGTTTGCGTAATCTAATATCTTAGCTTTTGGCGTTGTTCAATGTAGTAGAATAAAAAGCATTACGTTGTCAATTTCACAGCAGTGCTGGTTACCTGATGTAATTTTATGTTGTAGATCTCAGTAATGAGTTTCTCCACAGTGTCATCTGTCATTTCAAATGCCCGTGAAGTTCAAATAAATTTGTTTGGCTATCAATGGGTTATC
Organism: Misgurnus anguillicaudatus; assembly: GCF_027580225.2. Classification (NCBI taxonomy): domain Eukaryota; kingdom Metazoa; phylum Chordata; class Actinopteri; order Cypriniformes; family Cobitidae; genus Misgurnus; species Misgurnus anguillicaudatus. Next base: position 18,723,180 of record NC_073349.2, read on the forward strand.
GTTCATCAGTTGGAAAAAAAAAACGCTCAGAAAGTGATCCCAACAATATTGTTCATTGTATCTTTATTGTTATATACTGAAAAACGTTTTGGTGTAGTAAAATATATTAGATTAACCCTCATAATTTCTACATGGTAATATTAACATTTATTGAGAGAACTAGATGATGATGATGATAAATACACAGAAGCCGTTTCTCAATGTCAAGGAAGGATCCTCGGAAGCTAGAATTTCGAGGATGCTACGTCATCGACGTCCGTCGAAGGACTGTTCCAATGTCGAGGATCCTCGAAATTTCAGCCAAGGACTGAGTCCTTCGTTCGAGAAATATCCCATATACAGGAAAGGATGCAAATTTGTATCCTTCGCGCTCTTCACGCGCTGAAATCACCCACAATCCTATGCGCGCAGCACCGAAAGCACACCTTTCAATCACGCAATGACGTAATGACGTGCACTTGTTAGCCTGTTCCATTTAACGTGTTCTCCGAATGCTTAAAAGGAGCCTCGCCTCGCCTCTCAAGGAAGTGACTTGTTAGGACAAGTACTGCCAAGGAAGTATCCTTGACATTGAGAAACGGCTAATTAATTCATGTACAAAATGAACTGTGTGGGAATAGTAAGTCGTATTATATATTTTCTTGTATTATTTAACTGTTTTATAGTCACTGCACATACTCCTAAAATAATTTACTTAATTTACTTAAAATAAGTAAATTTTAATCAAAAACTTTAGCTCGTTCAAGTCAAAAATCTGAGTTAATTTAACTTGAGCATATAAAATCCATTAAACTAAAAAATTCAAGTAAAATGAATTTAATTTTATGTTGTAAAGAATATCCACAATCCTTTGCACCTGAATATTTAGATTTTTTAAAGCTTTTTCACAGAATAAGTACTTTTACTACTAGAATATTTGTTAATAAAATGTCATAAAGGTTTAAGCTCTTATATTATTGATGTTTTGTTGTAAATTATCATTTTGTGAAGTCACCCATCAGTGTTTCATTTTATTTAACATTTTATTGTATTTCTCTCCACAGTGCTGACAATGCATGTCAAAAAGTTTTGCATGTCAAAAACGCAGTTTTCTGTGCATTTCTGTGGAAAATCAAGTTTATTCAATGACTGAATTTTTATTTATTTTTTTCAAAAATTTGGTGTTTCATGCATTATAAAGTAGATTTTATTAGATTTTAGTAGGTAAGTTGTACTTAAAAGCAGTACATAGAAGTACATAGAAGTTTGTGCAAATAGTTTTTTTGTGTGTAGTTATGGTGTGAACTCCTATTCTCTTTAATATGAAATGATTTTTAAAACTATATTTTTATAGTTATCGTTATAATGTGACTGTAAGATGTCCCATTTGTCTTTTTAGGTTTGAAAAGGGTGCTCATGGGCACCCCTTTTTCGGTCAATATGCACCCTTGAACCTTATTACACCTCAGTGGCCTCTTAGAGATTGGTCCTCCTTTCGAAAAAATGAAGAAGGAGGAGTTATATCGCGGAAGGAGCGAGTACGAGTCCTATACACTATACAACACTATTTAACTTATGATTCACTACATGTTCGGGTCATTTATATAATATGCACGTGCCTAGTTCCAACATAAGACAGAAGTCTTACTTACCGCATGCAACTCATGACCCGCTTGGGAAAATCCAGCGCATCAAACACACACGCAAAACTCCGCTGCTACCCCGGATAAACAAACTATTTCCATTGTTTCCATAAGGCTAGCTTTCTTCTCCTTACATCCAAAAACACACTTTTTCTTTCGTGCCATTGTTGAGTTTTGAAATTAACCAAATCATTGTCGCGTGATATGATGTTTGCAAGTTCTAGCGTTTCTCGCTGATAGACGGGTGGGCGGGGAAGTGCCCATATAAAGAAGTGATACGTATAGAAACCCATCAAACATCAGCTGGACCTGTAATCGAAAAAAACTTTCCGAAACTTGTATGAACCCTGGCGAAGTGCATTCGGCACAGAAATACTTTGTAGCACATCCAACTGCTTTTTTGACACTTTACCTACGTTTAGCATGAGGAAACAACTCTATAACTGTGTTAAGTCAGAATGCTTGAAATACCATTGAACCACCCCTTTAAAATCTGCTTAAGTCTATGCATTTAATATGGAGCTATATTATGCATCATTTGAACATTAATGCACACTGAAGTTGGGAAAGACTTCTCTGACTAGTAAGTCTCAGACTACTAAAATTGCAAGAACTGCTTAGTAAGCTGTAACAGGCAATTTAGGAAGAGAAAACAAGAAACCTCAACTACCACAGAAGGTCTTCTAAAAGTAATGTCACGATCATTGATGGATTCGAAAAGTGTGGAGAGTGGATGGACATGATTTATAGATGGATGTTTAACAAGAAACAAACCTCATTACATGGCAAATCAGATTGTGCAACCTAAAACAGCCTCCAGAAATTAACCATGTTTGTTGATGCATATACCACAGGCCGTTGTAAAGTTGTTTATAGAAGTGAAAGCTAAATTGTGTCTATAAATCTTGCGTAGTGATTTTACCAAGCTGTGAGAGCTGTAGTTTATTTAATTCAGCTGTTTTATTGTTGTGGCTTGAAGAAAATGGAAACTGAAGCAATGAGGTTATCTTTGATCTAAACCTCTTTATTTTATCCATATACTGTAGGTCCAACAAATGAACATACTACTGCAGCCTACAAAGGATAGAAATATCAATATGTGTATTTGTTTTGTGCTACTGTACATGTGCTAAGAGAGCTAATCATTTTTCAACTGTGAAATAATATAGATGTTCTGTCTTAATCTCACAGATTAAGGATTACAAGGCTTTTTAGGCTCTAGTGTCAGTTTTGATTCATTTGAGAGCAGTGCCAAATCACATCTTGTCCTTTTCATTGAAAATGAAAAGCTTTAAAATTCAGTTTTTGCATTAAATTGGATTTTTTGCATTAATGCCTTAAAGTAGACAAAACAGTGACTCAATAAATTTATTTTATATTAATAGCATGTTGTAAATTCAATAAGATAATCTTATCTATTTTCTCCTAAATTAAAACTGCCATTTTCCACAAAGTGTGCGAGCAAAGAGATTTTTTCGGTATCTGCAACAATGTAGCAATCTGGTCGTGGTCGCCCTGTGGCTGAAATGTGATTTTTAGGATAATGCTGGGTGTTGCCTCTGTTGTTTCTTTTTTGTCATCGCCATCTGGTGGTCAGCAATAGGTATAGAAAGCACTATGGTCTCTTCATTTTTGTGCACCCATGCCAAACAGGCTGCTGTGAGCAGCTTTCGGTATATACAGTACCCACAAATATCTCTCCCTCCACCCCACCTGAAACAGCGCTGCATTGAAACAACCAAAGATGGCAGATATGCTGATGGTTAACATATTGTAGCGTATTAGGGAGGGTACATGCTTGCAGCAAAAACTGAATGGATACAAAGGTTTAAACATTCCTCTCTCACAGCACATTTTTTTAAAGGGGAACACATTTTCTCTTCGCTGCTAGTGGCTGGAAAGGGCTATGAGCTATGCTGAGATTTATAATTAATGAGGCAATAAAATATAATTTATGAGTACTTTGCTGTTATAATTTAAATCACATTTATATGAAATCACAGAATAGATGATATGGCCATTAACATGATTAATAAGCACCCTCCGAGAGTGGATGTGGAAATAATGATATCTTTGAGTCAATGAGATGATTTAAAACAAGACCCAATCAGTTTCTTTTTTGTAATCATAATTATTTTAACCATGATTACATCATTAGCCGTAGCAGAGCAAAAAATGCTTTCATACTAAATCTGTGTATTTATTGTCATCTGCAAATTATTGCATGCCAAGCATTTTATTGTAATTACATGTAACTGGGTTTGTAGTTCATCTATTGGTGTCATCTTTTGGTATCATTCTGTTTGATATAACATTAAGTGTTTTATTGTATGTGTGTTCATGTATTAGGATCGAAAGCTGAACAAGGCGGAGCAGCAACGGTTTAAAGAAGAGGCTGAAATGCTAAAAGGCCTACAGCACCCCAACATCGTGCGTTTCTATGACTCATGGGAGTCCGGTCTTAGAGGAAAGAAGTGCATCGTTCTTGTGACAGAGCTCATGACCTCAGGAACGCTCAAGACGTGAGTGTTTAACTGAATAAAATGGTTTATAGAAGATATAGTAATCTAATTATAAGATAAGGAGCATCAAAGTTTAATTTCAACCATTAATTTCACTATGACTCCAATCTTTGACATGACCTTATTTAGGCAATATTAAAGATATCAAGGTTATATTTTCACAGAATGTCCTCTAAATTATCTAAGATGACTTCATGTCATCAGTAATCACAAAAAATGACTTTAGCTAGGTTTTCACAGGCAGGGTCACATATACTCAAATTGCTTTTCATAGTGTTGATTAGTAGTTTAACATTAACTCACTCAATACTAAAACTGATGCATGTTTTCTTCTGTTTTAGCTACCTTAAGCGTTTTAAAGTAATGAAGCCCAAGGTTTTGCGTAGCTGGTGCAGGCAAATTCTAAAGGGTCTACAGTTCCTACACACACGTACGCCACCCATTGTGCATCGCGACCTCAAGTGTGACAACATCTTCATCACTGGCCCCACTGGGTCGGTAAAGATTGGTGACCTGGGCCTCGCCACCCTCATGCGGACGTCCTTCGCCAAGAGTGTCATAGGTCTGTGCTGTTGATTCAGTTGTTGATAGTTTGTTTGCTCTAGAGATTTCTCTATCATGTTTGACTGACATTTTATGACCTTTCAGTTAGACAGTTGTCCAGAAAAGAGGGCAGATCTGTCACACAAGTGACCGTGATTATAGTGTCTATCAAGAGTCCTTGAATCCACACAAGGCTCTGTTCTTTACTCGTTTATCTTATATGTTGTTCTCACTCATATTGCCTTTGCAGCAGTGGATGTCAGTAAAGAGCTCTGCTTGCAGTTCCACATTATCGACGCAGTACTGTATTTTAAAGCATAAAAACATCAATGTCTATTGATTTCCCTTGTTTGAATATTTGCTGAAAAGACAGTACAGTGATGGATATTAACATGAGGGCAAACTAAAAAAGCACATAATTTTTACATGGTGGAGGGGGGTTGCTAAAATTTTACCACCAGAACTCAAGGGCGATGCATTGATCAATTTTTCAATCTATTTCCAGATTTAAACAAGAAAGCATGTTTGGTTGTGTTTATAAGGGCTGTCCCTTTTAATTCATGATTACTTGCATACTATCAGTGGCTATTGTCCAGTTTAAAGCCAAACGCCAAAAAAAAACAAACATCTATTTGTGTTTATCATTGCAACAGTAGATAATAATGATTACAGTTGCGACAGAGAGCAAGCTGTCATCCAATGTTGTATTGATTCCTCAGGGACTCCAGAGTTTATGGCCCCTGAAATGTATGATGAACACTATGATGAGTCCGTCGATGTCTATGCCTTTGGCATGTGCATGCTGGAGATGGCTACATCGGAGTACCCATACTCTGAATGCCAAAATGCTGCACAGATCTACCGCAAAGTCACCAGTGTAAGCCTTTATATATATGTAATGTTTTTTTTTTAAACATTTGTTAATCTACATCAAGTTGATTTGCAATCCCATGTAAAGTATTGCTAATGCACCACATTTTCTCTTAATGCAGGGTATCAAGCCTGCCAGTTTTAATAAAGTAAATGACCCGGAGGTAAAAGAGATCATTGAGGGGTGCATTCGCCAAAACAGATTAGAGCGGTAAGCATGTGGCCAGCTGAAGTTCTTCTGTAAGTCAGTCCTTCCAGAAAATGCGATTATACGATCGCATGATTCAACGCATAATCAGCCAAAGTCCGCATTTTTTTCCTGCCGCACTTTCACAGGATAAATTGAAGATTTCCATGCGCAAAATATGCGAGGCTTGCATGATTTCATAATCCCCGCATTTTCGTAGCAACGTTATGAAGTGACGTGATTATGTGACATGAACGTCATTGAAAAGCTGCAAACAGTTTTTGCAAGTTCCCACAATTTCATCGCCTAAAATTGGATAAATATCCCGCATTTTTTAAGAAAACGTGCCGCAAGATCAAGGATTTTTGCCCGCAACAATCACAAAAAACTGTTTTCTGGAAGGACTGGTAAGTAAAGAGAGATTAAAAGTCGGTCTAACTTTCCTCATCTCACCTTCAGGCTCTCCGTTAAGGACCTTCTAAATCATGCCTTCTTTGCCGAAGACACCGGTGTACGTGTGGAGCTTGCAGAAGAAGATACGGGATTCAAAGAGTGCCTGGCCTTACGGATCTGGGTTGAGGATCCAAAAAAACTTAAGGGGAAGCACAAAGACAATGAGGCCATTGAGTTCAGCTATGACCTGGAGAATGACAGTGCTGAAGAGGTTGCGCTAGAGATGGTGGGGACATTGATCAATCTTTCTTTTTTACATGCTACAGGCTACATTCTCTATTTGCCCTTTTTAATCTATCACCCCCCTCTTGTTCTATAGGTGAAGTCTGGCTTTTTCCATGAAAGTGATGCTAAGGTGGTTGGGAAGTCCATCAGAGACAGGGTGACATTAATTAAGAAGTCCCGTGAAAGGCGCCAACACCAGCTCCTGCAGCAGCAAAGTCTGGATGAGCGTCGTGACTCCTCAGCCCTCACCTCTTCTTTTTCATCTGTCCATCCCTCTTGCCCCTCTTCACTGTGCCCGGGAGCTTTTGCAGCTGCTGGTGGTCAAGCGGAGGCAGAGGAGCTGCCCGAAATGGACCAACATGTCCAGCAGCAAAGCACTGCACTGGGTCTTAAAGGTGCATAGTAAATTTAGACTTGAGATGTAGTCAATAGCTCTGTTCCAAAACCTATTGAGCTGCCCGATGCCAGCATCATCCCTAAATCTTACAAGCATTAAATTTTGAATTTAGCAGCAGCTCACATGATTACAAGCATAAGGTCTTAAAATGCTTGTTTGCTAAGTTTGGTACAGAGCAAATGGCTGGAGATATTGACTTTTAAAAGAATGGTAGTATCTAATTGGTCCCCTCTGTTTTATATAAATGAAATCTATTTTGATCAAACAGGCACGTCTAGCTGAACTGACATCTATCTGGATTTTCTCTTTTTCATAATCAGAGGGTGAGAGCCTTTCTGCTGTCAGTGGAGATCCTTTCTCAAGCAGACAGAGTCAAGCCTTTTCGCTCCCCGACTCGGGGAACGTATGTGCTCATGCTCAAACCAGCTACCCCACAGGCACCTCTGTAAGTACACCTCCTTCGATAACAATATCATATGTTGCGTGTTCATTCACATATATGTGTTTTTGTCTAGAAACCACTTCTTTGTCTATCCACCACCACTTTTGTGCAATTCAACAAAAAAATCTGTGTTAATGTACACTATGGGGGGATAATAATTGTTTTCTTTATTTAGGGAGTGAAAGGTGCAGGGGTTGTGTCTCACTCCCAGCTGCTCCCTGTTGGTCAGAGCGGAGGGGTTGCAAATGTGCTTGTTGGCCAGAATTGTGGGATGTCTGGAATTTCGATTGGCCAAAGTGGTGGTGGGGCTTCTAACGTTCCTGTGGCACAGACTTTCATTCATCCAGTCACTATGGCATCACAGGTCCCTTTAAGTGTGCCTCAACAATATTCTCAGGTGATTGTCTCCCTTGTGTCCAGCTTGGATTTTCATGTTCTCCAAACTATCACAACTCACTGGACACATTGCAAACATATCAATTAGGGGGTCCTTACAGTTATAGTTAATGCTATTGTTTAAACAGTCCATCTTGCGTCTTAAAATTTGGTTATTTTTTTGGAATATGTTGAGTCACGTATAGGGTATTTGATTTCTCATTTGTAATGCATTTAATGGAATGTGAGTGCAGTGGTTTATGTCAGCTTTTATACACTATAGTTTTGGCACTGAAATGCTGAATCAGATTTTCTCCTAGAATAGCTCTCTGCAGTTTTTAACTTTCATGTAGGTCATGTGCTGTGTTACATGATGTTCGCTTATCTACATTTTTAACCCTTAATTAGTGTTCAAAAAGGATAACGTTTTTGGTGTTTGGGGGAGTAAAGGGTAGACAGAACAATACAACTTTTTTATATAAATCACATGACCAATAAACAATTGAAAGAACAGGCAAAGTGCAAAACACTGATAATGGTACTTTGAGTCCATGCACATCTGGCAGATGTTGACAGTATGAGCAATGCAGATGTTCTTCTTGCAGTTTGTGCAAGTTCGTTCCACTTTTTATTTAGACTCCTGGACCAGACCTTGGTTTATATGTAGAAATTTTCAGAGTACTAATGGATTTACTTTAATTTTTTTTTAACAAACACAATAAAAAAAAACTTTTTTCCCATTTATTTTCAACGTGGGGTCATTTTGACCCCAAACACCTTAAACAGGAAATTTTTTTACACACATTTAGAACAACCAAATCAAGCCCGGTTTTTTGTGCATGTTAAGATAGATTATTTAGGAAAAGTCACCGCGTTTCACGCCCCTGAGATAAAGGTAACACTTTTAAAAAATGAAGGAAAAGTCCAGTAGGGTCCCCTGGGATCCCAAACACTGATTAAAGGTAATGTTGGGTACAGAAAAAGCCTGTTTTTACGTCTTTTTGTAATTATCTGAACCATATAAGCTGGCAATTGGAAGGTGCTATTGGGTTTTGTTTCAAATTCACCAATTTAAAGCAAGTCATGTACAAATGTTTCCAAATCTTCCAATCTTTTTTAAGTAACCCACATGGCTGACCTTCCTCACATTGTGAATTGGTGAAGAGGCACAATACATTTGGTTTAAATAAGCAATTGTGATAAAAGGTTTTAAAATAGTAGTCTATTTCATTTGTCCTTGGAATTTTCTCATCTACCATAGAATCAAAAGACATTTATTAAAGTAAACATCTAGCAATAACCTAGCAGCCACATAATCTTATCTTTGCTCTTATTTCTTTCTAAAATGTCCTGTTTCCATTGGGTGATTAATGAACTGTACTAATACTTACTCTCACTCTCTCTCTCTCTCTCTCTCTCTCTCTCTCTCTCTCTCTCTCTCTCTCTCCCTCTCCCTCTCTCTTTCCCCATCCTTCCCCCCTTATCCTACTCCATGTTGTGTTTTACCCAACCCTTCCAAATTATTTCCAAATGTGTTTTTACCACCAGACCCTTCCACCAGACGTCACACCCTCACAGATTTTACACCCTCGGTCTGGTGATGCCCCCACTTCTCACGGTTCCCTTTTGCAGTCACAGTCATACATCCCCTCAGTTACTCCCCAAGCCCCGATGACTGTCCCCATCCCTGCTGGCGAGTCTATAGCACCAGGAGGCAACATTGTGCCCCTTATGCAGACCCAACCTAGTATTGTTCCTGTACCCACTGACATTTTGCCCCAGCAAACTTTTGTTCAGCCACAACAACAGCCAATGTCAGATTTGCCAGGAACGTTACAACTAAACATCCAGCAACCAACACCACAACAGCAAGCAAATATAGTGCAGCACCACCAGGCAGACCAGGTTCAGCCCACGACTGTTTTGTTACAGCCACAGCATGTAGAACAGCCACAAGTGATTTTACAAGAACAGCAGTCACAGTCCAGTGCATGTCAGCAGTCATATATTCAATTGTCACAGCAGCAACAGCCAACATTGTCCAATCCGCCGCAAAGTGAGTTGCAACAGCAGGTGTACATACAACATCCAGCAGGGCAACCCCAGCAAGAAGTTGTAGTACGTCAGCATCAGTCATTACAGCAAGTTGCAGTACCACAGCAAGTATATTTGCAACAAATGGTTGAATCACAAGAGCAGAACTTGGCGAAGACCATGGTACAGCAGCCACCAGTACTTCAAACAATTCAGCAGCCACTACAGTTGGCAGATGAGCAGCAAAAACTTCTGATTAGGCAACAAATGGAGCAGCAACAAATGGCTGTCTTGCAAGCCAGTCAAGCAGAGCAACAACGTCAACAGCAAGTTTATATTCAACCTCCTCAGCAGCAAGTTGAGCAGCATCAATTTCTCCAGCAGCAGCAAACGCAAAGCATGGCAGTGATGCACCAGGCAGAGCAACAGCAGCAAGGGATACAACAACAGAAAATAGATCATCAGCAACAAACTATTTTGCAACAACAGGTGGAACAACCAAGGCAGCAGGTTTTGTTTCAGCAGCAGCAGCTGGAGCAACAGCAAGCTGTATTACAGCAGCAGCAACAACATGAACAACAACAAAAGGCTCATTTACAGCAACAACAGTTAGAACAGCAAGCCTTACTACAACAACAACAACTGCAACAAGCTTTTTTACATCAACAGCAGTTAGAGCAGCAGCAGGAGTTGTTTAAACAGCAGCAACAGCAGCAAATGCTTTTACAGCAGCAGCAGCAGCAAGCAGTTGTTCAACAACAAAAACAGTTGGAGCAAAATGTACTTTTACAGCTGCAGCCACAGCAACACATTGAACAGCAACAGGCTTTATTAAACCAGCAGCAGATTTTACAGCAACAGCCTCAATTACTGCAGGCAACAGAACAACAACTCCAGCAGCAAATATTTCAACAGGCTGATTATCAACAACAGAATATAGAGTCACAAATGAAGCAGCAACTATTGGTGCAACAGCACAACATTGAATTACAGCGACAGCAGGCCTTACAAGCTGAGAAACAAGTTTTATTGCAGCAGCAGCAACAACATTTGGAACAGCATATAATTCTGGCAGATCATAGTGTGCAACAGCAAACAACTATAGCGAAAGCACAGCCTCCAGAAACTATGCAACAAATTAGTCAAATACAACACTCTCAGCCTATAATATCCCCACAGCCTTCTCTGGTAGAGACCATGATTCAAGCTGTACCACAAATCGCACAAGTACCAAGTCAAGTTCCAGCTCAAATTCTCGTGCAACAACAGATACCACCTCAAGCGTCTGTGCAAATGGAGGGCCAACCTTCAGCAATTTGTGCTCAGATTCCTCTGCAGACCCAAAGTCATTCTGTGCCGCAGTCAGTAGGAGGACATTTTCAAGCAAACCAGTTGCAAGTTCAACAACCAATCCAACAGATGACATCTCCAACACGGACTCCACAACCTATTCAATCTACTGTCCCATCTCAAACACAGATGGCCTCGCAAGGGCAAATCCTTTCATCGCAAACTCAAATGGTCCAAACTCAGGCTGCAGCTTCTCACCAGTGTCAAGTTCCAGTAGTTCCTCCAGTGCAGTCCCAAGTATCGGCTCCCTCTACTCTTCTCCCCATACAAAATGCTCAAGTACCTGCTACTCCGCAAACCATCCAATCAGTTCAGCTAGACCTTATACAAACCATGAAACAACAACAGCTTCCTTTACCGCAATATCAGCAAACAGTGCTGTCTCCAACCACTGTAGACACAATGGCCACTTCTTCAACACAGTGCTATTTTCAATCGCAAATGCAAGCTCAGGCTCAGCCAATCGTACCAGCTCTGCAACAACCAGTTAGTGTGGCATCTATGCAGACAGTCTTGCAGCCAACAGTGCAACCCTCTCAACAGTATGGGCAGCAACCTCAAATACAACCTGTGCAACAGCTTTTGCCAGCAAGTGCTGTACTACCCCAAGATCCCAATCAGCATCCTCAAACTGTTCTCCAGCATATACTTCCTATAAATGTTACACCTAGTCAGGTACCCCAATCCCAAGCCGGGACAGTACCTTATTACAGTCAAGTGGTATCAGGTCCACCCTCCCAAAACCAAACACCTGTTCAAACTTACACACAGGCTAGCATGCAACCACAGTCACATCCTGTCCAGACACAGGTTCTCTCCAACACAGAGAATTTTGAGCAACAACCCCATTCGCGAGCGGTTTTTAAACCTTCACAGATCTCCCAAAGTCCATTTCATACTTCCCTACAACCCTCTACTACTCTCCCAACTGTCCCAGTTTCAGAAATTCCTGTCCCTGCAGAGGCACAGCTAACACAGGCAAGACCAGTTGACTTGATCCCTGCTTCCCCTCCTACTTCCAATGCTTCACAGTCCCATTACTCTAATGGCTCTGTGTTGCCCACCACCTCCCTGGCAGACAGTGATGCTGCATTGCTGGGCATTGCTCAGGTACAAAAGCACATTAATCTGTTAAATGTCATATTTTTCTACAATCGCAGTAAGGCGTAAAAACAATTAATTTTATACATTTTGAGGAAAGTAGAAGGAATATAAATATCCCCTGACATATTAACTTCTGAGATGTAGGACATACTAAACTTCAGTCCTTACTTCTTAACACCTGTGAAACCAAGGTGTAGCTCATGTTTTTTTAAGAAAATTTGTTTTTAATTTTTGTTTGTTTTTAGACGATATTCTGTAATATTTTAAATTTTAGTTTTTGTATTGCTGTATTATTCCTTATTTGTTTGCGGTCATAACTGATGGTTTGCTTTTTTGTTTGTTTGTTTTTCTGTTGGTATTTGGTGGATCTTGTGTGTGTGTTTGTTTGTTTGTCTTGTTCTCTGGCTAAACAGGAGAGCACAAATCAATCTGGCAACAGAACCATCACTTCATCTGGGTAGGTTTGAAGTGGATATATAACATTTTTGTACCAAATTATTTTGGCTACTCGTAGTCAGACTATATCAAGTCCATACTGCAGTTAACCTAGAGGGTGAAATGACGGCTATTGCTTGCTGGGTATGCACAAGCAAAACTTTGATTTTTAATATTTTAATAATCCAGCTCTGCTCCTGCCAATGGAGATGATGTGGTGTTGGCTAGTGGGAAATCAGAAAAGGTAAAATCTCAGAGGAGATTGTCATGTCAGAAGACTGAAAAAAGTCATTTTCAACTCAGCATGTTGCAGGTAATATTTCTCAGCATATTGAAAATACATTTATCACTGTTAATTAATTAATATATGCAATTAAGCAATTGATTCACTCTTTAGGTTTCGAACACGGGAGACAACATGGTGGAGTGTCAGCTGGAGACCCATAGCAACAAGATGGTCACGTTCAAGTTTGACATTGAGGGAGATGCTCCTGAGGACATTGCAGATTATATGGTTAATAATATATTTAGTTTTTTTAGCATTTGCTGTTAGAGAAGCTAGAAATAAAGTAACATTGCGCTGTGTGATTGTGGATTTTAATGCATGTCTTGATCAGTAAATGCAATGTCTTTGTTTGTGTAGGTGGAGGAGGATTTTGTTCTTGAGGCTGAGAAAGAGAGATTTGTTGAGGATCTGAGAGCTATAGTGGAGAAGGCACAAGAAATTCTAAGTACTCAATCACAGGTCTGTCATTTTCCACTTTACAAACTCGCTGATAAATGACCAAAGCTCAGAAACCAACAAAGCATGTCTTAAAAAAAGGGATTACTCCACTTTCATAAAAAAGAAATCACGATAATTTAATCACCCCCCTGTCATCCAAAATGTTGATGTCTTTCTTTGTTCAGTCGAGAAGAAATACATTTTTTTGAGGAAAGCATTCAATTATTTTTCTCAATTTAATAGACTTTATTGGACCTCAACAGTTTACAGTTTCAATGCAGAAAATTGCAGTTTTAATGCAGCTTCAAATGGCTCTGAACAGTCCCAAACGAGGCATATGGGTCTTTTCTAGCAAACAGTTGTCATTTTCGGCAAAAAACAGACAAATGCATTTTTGAACCGCATCTTCTGGTCTTGCATTGGCCGTGTGACGCGCCGGCGTGACCTTACGTATTGTGTAAGCACAACAACGTTGGAACGGTCCTCTTTCATCACAGTTAAAAACAAGGTTGTTTAATCTATTAAAAATTCAAAGTTCAAAGATCATAGGTCAGCCCCTTGAGAAGCTATATGAGTCAGCATATTATAATAATCTGATGAGACTGGCTAATAATATAGTTTCCAATTCTAACATGTCCTGCATAATGAATTTGAATTACTACCATCAAACCGGAGATATAGAGTCCCAAGATTTTATAAAGTTAAGCTGAAAAATTATTTTGTGCATCATGCAATCCTAGAATTGAATAAGAAGCTTAAAGGATAACACCACTTTTTCAATATTTTACTTTGTTTTTACCTCATCTTAGATGAATTAATACATACCTATCTTTTTTCAATGCGTGCACTTTTAATCTTTGTATAGCACTTATTGAATGTGTTAGCATTTAACCCAGCCCCATTCATTCCTATGGCTCCAAAGAAAATTTTATTTTGTGCCACCATACTTACTCGTGTAACTACTCATGTAACAGTCTTTAAATAGGGAAAACATGGAAGTGTTTGGTGGCTTTTAAATTCATCCCTGTTTGGATCTTAAAGGAGTAGTCCACCTTAAAGATGGGGTCCATTGACTTTTCATAGTAGGAAAAATACTATGATAAGTCAATGGGCCCCATCTTTAAAGTGGACTATTCCTTTAAGGAATGAATGGGGCTAGGCTAAATGCTAACAGTTTCACGACACGCTGTACAAAGTTTAATGTACGGTTTGAAAAAAGATAGGTATGGTAAGTGGTAAGAACATAGTAAAATAGTGAAAAACAGGGGTGTTTCCTTTAACCAAAAATCAAGAATACTGTGTGATGTAATTGTAGAAAGGTCAGAGGGTGTAATGTATAATGTGTCTTGTTCTTGTTTGGAAGAATCTTAATTGCTGTAAACGTGGACACTGTGATGCAAGAAAAATTTCAGATTCATCTGAAAATAAAGTGCTAATCATATCACATTACTTGTAAATACTGGAGCGGTAGTGTCACATACATAATGCGTGACCTTTCGACGTGCTTACGCAATTCATAAGGCCGCGCTGGCGCGTCACACAGCTAGTGCAAGATGAGAAGTTGTAAAAGTTTAAAAGTGCTTATTTTGTATTTTTCTTGTCAAAAATGACAACCGTTTCACAAGATAAGACACTTATGCCTCGTTTGGGATCATTTGGAGTCCTGCGTTGAGGCTGCGATTTTAAACTGCGTTGGGACTGTGAACTGTTGGGGTCCAATACAGTTTATTAAAGTTGGAAAGATCCTGGAATGTTTTCCTCAAGGAACGTAATTTCTTCTCGACTGAACAGATGAGGACTTAAACAACTTGGATAACATGGGGGTGAGTAAATTATCGAGATTTCATTATTATAAAAGTGGAGTAATTCTTTAAAACACAAGTGTTGTTTTTTAAGATTATTCATTGGTTGTTTTTAATTGAATTCCTTTTTTAGACTGGGTCAGTTGAGCAGCTTCAGGTGAGCACTCCATCCAGTACAACAGGTAGGTGTCCTACTATCTGGTTTACTTACAAATAAAACTGAAGTATTAAGTTTATGTTAATGTTTGAAATTAATTAAAGTTATACTTAAGTATATTGTATCTTTTAATCTTTCTTAAAAATAAATATATTATCAGCCAAGTCTTTACTATTAACTGTAAAATATATTTTCTGTGTTATTCTTAATCTACCATAGTGGATTCGGCCCCTCAGTCTTCTCCAGTGGGTCGGTGGCGATTCTTTATAAACCAAACAATTCGCCATCGTGACTCACACCCCAGCCAGGGAGCGTCCAGTCCCCCACCTGCAGGGGAGAGCAGAGTTCCCAAATCCAAAGAAACTGAGAAAGGTATTTTTAAAAGAAAGCTGAATCTGGAATACTTCTTATCTTGATTCAGTTTGTTTTCAGTTCTAATATTGAGTGCTTTCATTTAAATAAGCAGTGCCAAAAACAAGTAAGACTTAAATTAATATTTTTATTGCCACTTAAAAATATCCATTTTGTCGTTTTGCATTATCAGATCATGAGAGCCCTCAGCGCTCCGAGTCTTTTGCCGGAATAGCCTCTTCCCCAACTTCCTCTATATCTCCATCTCCTCCCGTATCTACTGCATCTGCTCCAGCATCAATGTTGGCTTCAGCCATTGCCACCCAAAAAGACACAGCACCCCCAACCTTGCCGATAGTAGAGCAAGTCTCCTCCGCTAACTTGACTGCAGGCTCAGTCCCTGCCACATCCTCTGGCCTTTCTGCCTCTTCATTTCCTTCAGTGGTGGCCCCCACATGCCCCAGTTTGACTTCAGACCAAGGAGATATGGCAGCAAAAGGGCAGAGCATATCTGAGGCTGAACAAGCTCTCTCTAATGTGCCTGTTTATGGGACTCCTCCAGCATCATTGGTGAACCACACTGATCCATTGCAGCCATTGATAGCTCAAACCCAAATAGCAACCTCACAAAAGCCTGAGACACTTAAACAAACCATGGCACCTCACCAACTCAAAGACACCCAGGCAATACAAACAGCAATGGGCACCACTGAACAGATGCAGACTCAGCCACAGCAGAATATGCCTCAGCTAATAGTGCAGTCAAAAACACTTTCAATGCCAGTGGAGACGCTAATGCAGCCTTTGCAAGGAGGTCCTCCAACACAGTCTGTGCTGCAACAGGTCCCACAACAACAAGTACCAGCTGAATCTCAACAACCGTCAGTGCAACAGACCAGTACTGAGCAGATCCAACAGCACACAGTAATACCACAAAAGGCAGTCTCTTCAGAACAATATGTGTCTCAAGAAACAATGCTGACCATGCACCCACAGCATGGTTTCCAGAATCAAGATCCCCAGCAGCTTCAGCCTGTGATCCCACAGCAACTCCCCACCGAGCAAACACATGTCACGCATATACCACATGATATAATACATTCTCAATCTATGGTGCAAACAGTAGTGCCTCCAGCTGTGCAGAACCAAACATCTTTGCAGCACTCAGAATTGGAGCTGTCCATGGGGGAAGCCGTTGTTGAGGACACCATCAGTCACCCTGCCCAACCCCAACCCTCAACAGACGCCTCTCTTCCACCGCTCCCTCTTTCTGAGACAGCTCTGCCCGGGCTTACCCACACATTTACCCCATCTCCAGCACAGCCCTCATCAGTGGCCGAGTCAGACAGTGAAGGCCCCCCTAAAATTGAGTTTGTGGACAACCGTATAAAGACTTTGGATGAGAAGCTAAGGACTTTGCTGTATCAGGAGCACAGTGGCAGTGGAGCAACACTGGGAGCTGGCTCCACCGCCGGCACCGCCCCTGCTCCTAACGCCACCTCTTCATCTGCTGCCCCCTCCACTGTAGTGGGAGGTGACGAATCACTCCCCCCTAATGCATTCTCCCCTCCTCTTGACGCCTCCTCTGACACCTCTCCACACTCCACCTCCTCCACTACCCCTCGCTCTTCCTCCACGTCTCCAGATGGAGAAAAAGAGAGAGCAGGTGAGGAGGAGATGCTCCCATCTGCTCCAACCTCTTCTGCTGCTGTGCAACATCAACCTGCCTCATCCTTCTCCTCTACATCTCCTCCCTGCTCTCTCGTCTCACCCCTACAGGAGCCTGGATCACCACCGCCCAGTGAACCCTCAGTAAGCGTAAGTGGGGTTTGCATGTTACACACATAATTGGTGTTAAGGCTGGATGTTATTTTGTACATTTAATCAGTTACATTTTACAACATTTGTAGTTTAATATTTGTGCATTTGCTTTGAAATGTCTAGATTTGTATATATATATCACTATCACTTAATCCTTAAAGGGATAGTTCACCCAAAAATGAAAATAATGTCATTAATGACTCACCCTTATGTCTTTCTCGTAAGACCTTCGTTCATCTTCGGAACACAGTTTAAGATGTTTTATATTTAGTCTGAGAGCTTGTTGACCCTCCATTGAAAATCTATGTACGGTATACTGTCCATGTCCAGAAAGGTTATATAAAAACATCATCAAAGTAGTCCATGTAACATCAGCGTGTCAGTTAGAATGTATTGAAGCATCGAAAATACATTTTGGTCCAAAAAACAAAATAAGATTTTTTTCAGCGTTTTCTTCTCTAAGTCATGTGATTGCAGTGATGCGGATGACGTACGACGCGGCTGACGTGTTATCTGGTGCCCCCCAGCTGTTTTTTTTTGTTTTGTTTTTAGTGCGCCCGAGCTTCTTTACAGTCTGAGGGAGATGCACGCTGTAAGTTCGAAAAAAACTTTGCAAACATGTCACGTGACTTTAGTCTCGCACATGCGCTTTATGGGGCCAGTCACACCAAAAGCGCTTTAAACGCTTGCAAACGCAAGGCGCGACGCACTGCCTTTTTTAAAAAAGAGCAGTGCGACGCGGCTTTTCATATTGCTAAGCAACCACCGAGTCAGCTGTCTTGTCAATCAAATATTGAAGCGTGAGCGCTCTTTTGCTGTTAACTGTCATATTAGCAGAAACTTTAAAAAGAGGGCGCTTGCTCTGACCTTGTTTGAGGGTGAGAGGTGCACAAACACGCAGGAGTCAGGAGAGAGTGAGTCCGGTTCTTCAAAGCAACTGTAAACTTCCCTCACCACAACGTAAGGCCCGCCTCTCCCCTCATTCGATTGGACAATGGAAAGACACGAATGATGTCGGGCGCTTCTCCGCTCTCAGCGCTCCTTCAAAAACGCGCCCTGCCCATAGAATATCATTCAAAAAAGGCGCCTGCAACTGCCATAAACGCTTTTGGTGTGACTGGCCCCTAAAACAGACGTGGAAGAGAAGACAATGCTGGATAAAGTCGTAATTTTTGTTCTTTTTGGACCAAAATGTATTTTCGATGCTTCAATACCCTTCTAACTGACCCACTGATGTCACATGGACTACTTTGATGATGTTTTTATTACCTTTCTGGACATGGACAGTATAACGTTACTAGAATTTCAATGGAGTGTCAGAAAGCTCTCGGACTAAATATAAAACATCTTAAACTGTGTTCTAAAGATGAACGGAGCTATTACAAGTTTTGGAAGGACATGAGGGTGAGTCATTGATGACATTATTTACATTTTTGGGTGAACTATCCCTTTAACGTTTCTGCAGTTGGTTGCCTAAATGCTCACTGAATTTTTGGAAACGTCTAACACCAACTTTTGTATGCTTATCCCAGTTCAGCTTCCTACAGCTACTATATTTGTTATATTTGTTACCCCTGTCTTATTCATATGTTGTGTTCAGGCTGCCTCTTCGCTCTCTAAAAGTTGCACCCATGGAGATCTTCTGGTTCCTTCTTCCTCCGAGCAGCCTGCCCCCTTGTGGCCTGGACAGGAACACAATGACGGAGGTGGATATTTTGGCCTAAACCTGACATGTCCTAGTATCAGAAATCCTGTTAGCAAGAAATCCTGGACTCACAAATTCAAAAGCTGGGCGTGCAAACTGCGCCACTCCGCCAGCTTGTTCAAGAAGCCCAGAGTCCAGCAAGGTAGTGACCACAGGGAAGAGCGCGAGAGAGAGCGAGTGAGGGGTGTGGGTTGTTAGGCACTGACTTTAAATATAGTCATGTAGATCAAATAATGTAGCTGACTCTTACCTTGCTAGTTAAGGATTTCTCCATTTCTAAAACTACTGAATGAATAGGAGTATTAGAATTAATTCTATTAATCCTAATAGTTCCTCCATGTTGATGTGGTTGTTGATGTTCGTAGTCTGTACTGATTATCATTACATCAACTAGCATTTTGCTTTGTTTAATTTTTTGTTTGTACAAAAAAGCTCGGCTGTTTATTAACGTTTATGTTGTAGCCTTCTTTTCGTTTTGTCTGCATGGGTTACCCAGGGGTAAGAACAGAGGAGTGTAGAAAGGGAAGACTCTCTAGGATGATGGATGACCATTGTACGCCACACCTGGATCTGAACCTCAAGGCTTACAGTATGCAGTGCCCCCACCCCTCACCTTCCTGCACCCAGACTCGCATAGCCAGGCCACCTGCGAATGCAGAATAGGGCTTGCTCATAAATTTCACAGACCAGAGACGCACTAGAGTTTGCACCTGTTCGCTTTCTGTTTGTTTAGTAAATACAGAGGTATGAAACTAGATGCGTACATCATACCTGCATTTTTAGTTCATTATAATTAGAATGTAGCAGGTGCAAACTTGTTTTTAAGAGAGAAATTCGTCTGGTTTTTACTGTGAAAAAAGTCTTAGCAAGTAAGTTATTCCCATATCAAGCAAAACTGTCAGCATTTTCTAAATATAAGCCATCTATTTCTCTTCTGACCATATATTTATGTCTTTTAGAATTCTGATATTCTGTTCTTTCCTACCTGGGTAGACTTTGGATATGTTCTGTTTTTGTATTTTCTGCACGTCTAAGGCTATGTTTGAAATAGTATACTAGCTTACTGCATAATGCATACTGTGCTGTATATGCTATAGACGGTTTCATAAACAAACGGCCCAAACTTAACTTCTGGTAGACTTCCACAAAGAATTAATAACTGCTAGATAATACCCTCCACCTTTGGCTTAACTTACTACTTTACTGTATACGTTACATTATTACTATGCTCGTTTTTCTATGCTTTTCATCTATTAATGTAAAGCTGCCTTGAAACAATTAACTATTGTGAAAAGCGCTATATAAATAAAATTGAATTGAATTGAAAAAAAAAAATAGAGTAAATTACTTTTGTCAATAAGCAAAATAAATAACCCTAAGTACCTAAATACCCTTAGTTCAAATTATAGCTAAAGCGTCCCTTATAGCTAAAGTCCCAATGAAATTTTTTTTTTTAAATGTGTTTTTTATGTGTTTATGTGCACTCCTAAACTTTGATGACGTCAGCTAGACTATAGATATGTATAAAGGCTAGATGTCTCGCCCGCGCTGCTGGCCAATTGAGTGGAATGTCCACATTTGGCGGCCATCTTGCCACGGGCAGCTCGCTCGCTCGTGGCATTGAGTTTTAATGGTGCAGGTGCTTTTAGATGGCCATAACTTGCTTAGTTTTTTACTGATTTTCGGATGGTTTGGTTTGTTATAAACGTCAAATATGTACCTATGACACTGCATACTTATACTAAAAAAACATCCTGCATCCTGAATTATAGCCATGTTAATAACGTTTGTAAGAAACCAAACCGTTTGGGGATTGGTGGAAGGTTGAGCAGGTACTGGTAGTTTGGAAGTACCTGCACCATTGAGCACGGTGCTGCGGGTGGGCGGGCTCCCCGTGGTAAGATGGCCATCAGGTGATGATGTTAGAGACTCCGCCGTAACATATCTAGCCTTTAAACATATCTATGAGCTAGACTGGGCGGGAGCATTCGTTAACTCCGCCCCCTTGAACTTTCCGACTGCTGCTAGTTCCATTTTTTAAATGAAACGCCTACTTTTTATACCCAATCAAAGCACAGTTGAAACTACAAGCCACGCCCACTATTTTCCTTGCGTGATATTTCCGTTTCACTCGGAAATATGTCACAACACGGAAGTCAATTGCGACTTTCGGTTCACAGGGACTTTAATGTGTAAAATAAATGTATACAATGTTAGCGATCCTTAAATTCTTGCCTGGCTACTCTAGACTGTAAAAAATATGGACGTAGTATCCGTGACGTCACCCATTGGTTTGTGAAGATCGTTTTTGAAGCTTAAAGTAGGCGTTGCCTGCCGTCGCCATCTTGGCCGTGCGTCACCTCGAATCACTCGCGGATAACCGAAAATGGGTAAAGAGGCGGGACATGGGTGAAGCTGAAGTGGCTGATTGCTCAAACCACGCCCACTAGCTCCGTTCACTCAAGTGGCCACGACTTTAATTATGCTTAAGTTTTAGGCTTATTTTTGTACCAGGCTGTAAACATTATTTTCTACTGTAATGTTGGGCATTTTAATATGGAGGTCTATGGGAATTTACTCCCTTTAGAGCCTGCCTCTAGCGGCCAGTCGATGAATTGCAGTTTAATGCTACGTACACACCAAACGCGGGGCATCGCGTTACTCTCTCTAAATTACTTGCGGGATTTAATTTCGTGTCATGCAAATTTTTCATTTTTAACTTGGGCGTAGACGCGCTTGAGGCGAATAGCGCTTGTTTTCACGGCAAATGCGCCGCCCATATTGCGTCATTCACATCTCCCCACGCGAGGACGCGCCTGATTGCGTGTCCTTGCGCGCGTTTTTTGCATTGACTTTGTAAGTAATCTACTCGCGCAAATCGTTGAACTCGCATCTGGTGTGAACCCACAGTAAGTCACTTCCGTATTGGCCTCATCAGAGAAATCGGAAGGTTGCCCCTCGCTGGCTACCTAACCTCTTCACTCAGTGATCCATGCTTGCCGTTTCCTCTCGTCTTTATGAAACATACTTTTTGACAAAAGTATTTGTTCCAGAGATCAGTTTAGCCACTAGCCAGACCAATAAACAAACATAGACCGGAAGTTAACTTGGTGTAATCATGATAACGTGCATACGTCCAATGAAACCGTCTATATATATTAAAAATTGAACCTTGTATGACCTAACTACAATTCTATGTTAAACAAATGGAATCATGGGATCTCTATTATGGTTGTGTGCTATTTCCAACATAGCCTAAACATATTATAGCATATATCCTAATACTTTTAATATTTTAAAAATGTATTTTCTTTTTTTGTATAGATTAATATATATGCCTGACAGACTGACATGACAGCATGCATATGTGTGTATAAATGGTTGTGTGTCGCAAAAAGCATCAAGACCTCAACATTAACTAAAATTAATCAGTATGCACACTTCAAACATACAGTAGACATAGATTATTCACAGACATCACACATGCCGACTGGTATCACTGTCGGTCAGCTGGAAGTACAGTAATCTCCAGACAGTGATATTAGAGACTGGCAGATGAATGCAATTGTGTGAATGTGGAAGGATGGATGGATGGGGGCAAATTTCTCCTTGTGTTTATTGCTTTTAATGTTTTTTAAATGCGCAATTGTTCCATGAACTTGATTTTTTGTTAAAACTGCTCCCCACCACCCCTCCCCACACTCATTCTCCATCCCACTCAGCATGGCGCTTGAGATCAAAACATAATCATATCTGTATTCAAGTCCGTGTATGCCAGCTATGGTGTAATTTACCATGCTGACTTTACTCTCATCATCCCCTATGAACATGCATGGATGCTGATTAGTCAAAGATCTTGTATCAAAAATGTCCCGTGGTTATTAATGCAATCTTTTTGTGTCTGTGGTGTCGTTTGGGTGTTTGTCTTTATGTGCTGGTGTACTGTTTTTTATTGTTTGTTAATATTGTATCTGTGCTTTGTTTGATTTTATGTTTGTCGTTGTTTCTTCGTCTCTGTCTCTCTCGTTTTGGATTCTCAGAGGATGCTAACTCTAGTTGTCAGGGGATGAAGGAAGAAACAAAGGCATCTACAGATGTCCAGCCCGTCTCACGCACAGGACGTTTCCAGGTGCCTTTTCTCAGTTATATGTAATATGTGAAGTATATAAAATGGTATTCTGAATGAACAATTGTCTGATGCTTTTTCACTTAGGTAATTCCAGTGTCTCAGCCCACGGAGCCACTACACCAAGATGTACCAACCCAAGGAGTCACTCAAAGAAAGGTTGGACGCTTCTCAATCACCCAGGCTGAACAGAGAGAGGAACATTTGACAGACAGCTCCCCCGTGTCACCTGACCTGGAGCGAGAGAGGAGGAAACTGAAAGTGAGGGACGGTGATAAAGATGAGAGGAGAACCACAACATCCAGCCACCCATCCAGGAGTCACACTCACTCGCGCTTGGGCAGCAGTGATGATGAGAGCGAGGTGGAGGATGAAGATTTGAGGAAAGAGCTTCATAAACTGAGAGAGAAGTGAGTGAAGGAGTGGATGCTGGAGTTTAACAGTACTACTTTTTATTAGTTTTTATGTTGGTGCAAATCAATTTCTTTATGGAGCAAAAATCTCTCAGACGGGTTCCTGGTGCCAAGAAGATCAATCTTTATTGTTCGAACAATAAAGCTGAGATGCCTAAAAATCATCTAACATCTTAATATCTGACTTCCTACTTTATACACCATGATTTAATCGTCAGGTGACTTACACTTCCTATTCCTTGGTGACTCTCATAGGGCCTGCAACCATTAATTATAAATGTCCCATTCTTTGCATTAACTATGGTGGGAGCACAACTGGACTACTGTATTTTACGGACTATAAGTTGCATCAATCAAAAATGCATAGGACTACACGTCGCATTTAATTTAGAAAATAATTTCACAAAATTCATGCTGAAGACATTTAATCTGGAAAGGCAAGTTATTCAACTAAACAAAAGCACACAGAACAGCAGGCTGAATAGATGTCTGTACATTAATGTAATACAAACAGTTATTTACATGATACACAATAGCATACTGAACATACCTGGAAGGCTGAATAGGCTAAATGAACAGAACAAGCCAGCGCACATCAAGTTTGCAGGCTTGTCATCCCACATCAATGAATCCATTGAATTATATAAATACAGGAGCAGCATATAGCAGACTCTCGCAGCTTCATATATGTCCAAATTAATTCATACTGACTTAAGGGGATCGCACACCGGCCGTGCAGCGCCATGCTATTCTAAAAAAAATCGAACACGTTGTTTTCAATGAGTATACACACACTGGCGCCGCCAGGTGGCGCCTGTCCGCGCCCCAGCTTTGACTCAGGAAGTTGCTCAAATCCCTGTCGCGTTATAGTTTAACATTAAATAACATTATATTTGTCCCAAATCATTAACGATTAACATTGGCTGCTAACATATATTTTGCATTTTAAAGTAGACGCTATCTGACGAAGCTCCGGTTTATGATACCTCCGAGTTGTCCTAGAGCGACGCGGCGCTGAGCTGCGCGGCCGGTGTGCGACCCCCTTTACAGGTCGCGCCTGACTGGAAGCCGCAGGACCAGGCAAATTATGACAAAAAGTCTGACTTACTCACCACCATGTCTTCCAAAATGTTGATGTCTTTCTTTGGTCGGTTGGGAGGAGATTATGCTTTTTGAGGAAACCATTCCAGGATTTTTCAAATTTTTAATGGACTTTAATGGACACCAACACATAACAGTTTTAATGCAGTTAAAATTGCCGTTTCAACAGAGTTTCAAAGGACTCTAAATGATCCCAAACGAGGCATAAGGGTCTTATCTAGCGAAACGATTGTCATTTTTGACAAGAAAAATAAAAAATATGCACTTTTGAACCACAACTTTACGTTTATCTCTGGTCCTGTGATGCACCAGCGCGACCTCACGTAATTGCGTAATGACGTGGAAAGGTCACGTGTTACATATAAGAAACCATTTTACTCATTGCGACCATTTTAAACAATAAACTGACACAAAGACATTAATTAGTATCATTCGACATACAACAATGTCAGAACGGTCCTCTTTCTCCACACTTGTAAACACCGGGGCATAGTTTCGCATACCTCATCTGTGACCTCTTGACGTGATGGCGTATTGCGTGAGGTCGTGCTGGCCCGTCACATGACCGGAGATGGACGGGGGGTTGTGGTTTAAAAGATCATATTTTTTATTTTTCTTGTCAAAAATGACAATCGTTTCGCTAGATGGACCCTTGTGCCTCGTTTGTGATCATTTAGAGTCCTTTGAAACTGCAATTTTAAACTGCATTAAAACTGTTAAGTGTTGGGGTCCATTAAAGTCCATTAAAATGAGAAAAATCCTGGAATGTTTTCCTCAAAAAACATAATTTCTTCTCGACTGAACAAAGAAAGACAAACATTTTGGATGACATGGTGGTGAGTAAATTATCAGGAGAAGAAAATTGACTAATCCTTTAAGTAGTACAAAATAAGCATGTAATATGAAAATTTCATTTCAATTTCATAAATATTGTGTCTTTTCAGAATTTTAATTATTGTGATTATTAATTCGTAAATCCATGAATATTCAGTGTATATTTAAAAGTGAGCCATACATATATAAAAAAATACTGTATTTACCATAATCTTTTCAGGGTTTAATAAGGATAAAGGTATAGATTGTTATTGTAGGTCATTTTTAGTTTTAAACTCTTTTTTTATAGACACATCAAAGAGGTGGTGTCCTTGCAAGCACAGCAGAACAAAGAACTGCAGGAATTGTACAGACAGCTTCGCTCCCTTAAAGACCACCGACAACCCCTAACCCTCCCACGGACCTCCCCTCTCCCCCATACACCCCTCGCCATATCTCCACGCAGACCCCGTCCCGCCAAATCCAAGCTCCGGCCCCGACCACACTCTCACATGGACAACAACGGAGTCACACATCGAGGTACCACTCTCTGACAGACTAAATTCAGTCTCATTTGAAAAACTTATAGTAGTTAACCCTAAAAAACCCACATGGTGTATTTTCTGTAAATAATGCCTGGTAAGTAGCTAGCACATGTTTTCATTGTAATTTTTGTCTATCTGTTTTCTTTTCAATCGCGGACACTAAAGGAAGTCTTCAGCAATCTAGCAGTTATTCAGGTGGAGAACAAAGCAGACTTCACTCGTACTGCAACCCAGAAGCGACAGCTTCACTGACCGCTAACAGAGGTAAGCAGACTGCCAATCAAAATCTATCTTAGGAATGGCATGCTGGTTCAACACTTTTGTCATTTTGTTTTCAGACCAAAATCCTACAGTCCAGGGTTCTGCCACTAGAACAAGCACATTTACAGATGATCTACACAAACTTGTAGATGAGTGGTCAAAAGAAACAGTTTTCCCTGTTCAGCCCAAGCCTTCGCTAAATCAAATCAAACAGATCCAGCAAGTGCAGGAGTTAGGCGGATGGGGCCAACCTGCTGAGGTAATACATTCATTCCACAAAGATGCAATAGGCTTTATGCCCAGCTGCATTACTTCCTGAACTTCAGCCAGCTCCTTGTTTCCTGTCTGCCATATTTGGACAAACTGATTAATCCAGGTGTGTCTGATTATTGTTGTTGTGACTACTGAGGTCAGGCACACCTGGATTAATCAGTTTGTCCAATAATGGCAGACAGGAAACAAGAAGCTGGCTGAAGTTCAGGAAGTAGTGCAGCTGGGCATAAAGCCTATTGGTGAAACATGCAAATGCAGATTTGCCTGAGTTGAATTATTTTATGTGATTTGCAGTGGGCTCCCAAAGTCTGAGGCTACTAATAAAAATTTGCATTTTTTTGCTATCAAAAATAGAAATCCAAAAGCTTCCAGGTTTAAATACAGATGTTTATTACCACCTTTTTGGCCTTATTTAAATGTTTTCTGTCTTGCAGACATCTGCATCTGATTGGTTTTCTGCAGCGCCTTTGAACCTTCCGAGTGCTCCTGTCACCTTGTCTACAATAGCCTCTACTCCCTACATTGGAGGACAAACACAGCTGCCACCGATGCAATTTCCCATCACTTCTTTACCCCAGCAGAATGCACATCTGCAGTCGGCCCTGCACCATCATCCCGTGCAGTACGGCCAGCCTCACTTGCACCTACAGCAGGTCCAGCTGCAGCCCTCCGCGTTGCCTCCACATAGCATCTCCCCCTCTATCATGACCACAGCGGGGCCTCTGCTGCCCCCTGCCACCAGCATCACAGCTGCCTCGACCTCCACCGCTGTCAATCAAGACACAGTCGCCACGGCAACCATCTGCTCATGCTCCTCGTCCACATGCACCTCCATTTCTTGCTGCACCTCTTCTTTGCCTTCCAGTGCCAAACTTCAGCCTAAACCCACCACCTCTACCCTTCCCTTAGGACAGCAGTGAGTTCGGGGCAAACATGCGACGATGGAGAGACTGGCATGAGAGAACTGAATGATTCATTAAAAGTTGGAGGACTTTACATTTGAGCTCATTGTTGTAGGTGTACAATATATGTGTGTTGTACAGGAAGAAATTAAGTAGCAAGCGTTGAGTGTTCATGTGTGCGTGTGTGTGAGTATGGGGGTGTATAATTGATGTAGTGTGTGTATTTGTGTGCGCGTGTTTGTGTTGGATTATTCAATCAAAAGATATTCTGTGTGTGTTTCCGCACTGTCAAGTTTCACAATCCAACTTAAAACAGTTGGATCTGAACTCTCCCTACTGTATGTAGAGAAACCTTTCTGACATGAAGTATCAGATCATGTTTGTTTTTATTTATCGATGCTTCAAATGAAAGGACTGTTTGAAATTTAAAAGTGCAATTAGTAACTGATATTTAAATCTTTCATCTTTTCTGTGTTGTTGGTGACGTGGATCTGTATAGCTTAAAAGAATATTTTTTATATATATATATATATACGCACAGAAGCAACAGCAAGACATTAACAGCGAAGCGCCATTTCGTGTCAATAGAGCACAACTAATTTAGCAGGCAGTCAGATCAAATGCATTTGCAGCAACAGCAGCATGTTACAATGCTAAGCATGGTAACCATAATTGCGACCATCATCATAGCTATGGGAGCGGTTAAAACACTGTTGGGCAGTGTTGTGCACGGACAAGGCATGCTCATGTATTATATTTTACGATGGTAAATAGCAGTAATGTTTTTAGATTAGCAAAGAATTTTATAGAATAACACAAGTAGTGATTCATTCATTTTAAAATTCTCTCTTCGGTTCTTTATTTGATTTCAAATGAAATTAGCTAATTGCAGTATTTTTCTTTCTTTTAACACAAGTTCATACTTTTAAGGTTTACAATATTAACACCATTCTCACGGTGAAGAGTGTAAGACTAGACAGTTGTTTTAAAAGCTTAATGAAGTGAACGCAGCTTGTATTTGTATTTTGCACAGCCCTGTGCATCTGTGCACGCCAAACTGTGATCTGTGAACTTTCTGTGAATACAATGCATCAGCAAAACACCGTCAAGAAGAGGTGTTCCTTATCAAATTCAAGATTTCGCTAGATTACGTTGGTGAGAAAAAAAATGATATATATATACAGTACATAACTGCCAAGCAAATTTATAATTGGAAAAACTAGGCTGCATTTCTGATGTTTCTAAAGTGTTTCCTACATATTAAGCTCATGTATGTGATTACACAATGCCCAGCTTTTAAAAATCAGCAGTGATGTTATTTCATTTAAACCATTCTGAAGCCCAACAGAGGTATGGATAAGATATACTATACAAAGCAGAGCTGCAGACAAGTTTGGACTTCATGGGTAACATTCAAAAACATGTAGAGATGGTGACTGTGCTTTTTAAAGCTTATGAACGTGAATGAGGCAACCTGCTGTATAGTTTGAATACAAAATCCTTCGCAGATTGTCATGAAGGATTGTACTGTGTACAGGGCACATGGTATAGAGAATGCATTGAGAAGGAGGCATTTGCTTTGTTTATTATTGTGCTAATGCTTGTGGATATTATTAAAGAAGTCAACAGGGACCCTGTCTTTAGAGGGTTGTGGTCATTCAGTTTCCAGTATTGTATGTCATGTTTTAGAAAGACAAAACCTTACAGTAACCCTTGGTACAGCAGTGGTGGGTAACAAGGCTGTTGTGTCTAAAAGAAAAAAACGGAAACATCCATTTGATCTGTGAAATGTTACCAAAGTAACATGAAGTGTTACCAAAATGTAATTTAAAACGAAAGCATTATTTTTGTATTTTGCAAGGGGTTGTAAAAATGTAAAATTGTGTGTTGTTCGGTGTGTTGAGAAAGCTTTTGGTTTTCTGATCATCGTTTTTTTTTAGTTCCCCTGTCCTCCAACTTTACACCAAACCTTCAACCTGAAAGTACCACAAGATGCTAAATTCAGATTTTTTTAATTCAGTGCAACAACTGTACGCCAAATCAGTCTGAAGTCTTATTGGTGAAGTAAAACCAGAGAGACCAAGGATCTCTGTGACCGCACCAATAATGAAATGTTATTTAAATGGAAAAGAATCTGTAGTGGACTAAACTTGTTGCTGGTGATTTAACTACTGTAAATTGTAACTAATTCAACTGTTGATTCTATTTATGTTTTGTAACTAATCAAAAATAAACATCAAATGTTCATTATCAATGTGTATATTTTCTTTTTAATGGCAAAATTTTTAGTCATTTATTCAGATATTAATACTACTAATAATATTAGTTCAGTAAAAGTGCACCTCTTCTGCTAGATTTTAATTATTTCAATAATGTTTTTTATTTATTCTTTCATTAAGTTTGGGTGTACAACAAAATTGAATAAAATTTTAACAGACTCTTAAAGGAGTAGTTCACATAAAAATTAACATTTTGTCATCATTTCCTCACTCTCATGTTGTTACCAACCTGTATGAATTTCTTTGTTCTGATGAACACACAGGAAGATATTTTGAGGAACGTTTGAAACCAAACCGTTCATGAGCCCCATTGACTTCCATATGAAAGTATAATAGGGGTGTGCGGGGCAAAAACGAATGCGGGGTGTAACACGGACTGTTTACATTGTGTTGAGCGATTCGTTTTTTTCGTATAGATTTCACGCTGCCAAAAGACGATCTCCCGCATATTATTTGAAATGTTTAATGTTTTTTCAGAGAGTTATTGATGAACGAGTGTTTTGGTGGCATGCAAGTACATTTTTTGGGTTTTTTTTCGCTTTCTAAGTTGGGTGTAAGATACCAAATCCAATGCTACGTCATATTAATCTTTGTTTTGTTGAATAAAACATTTCATCTTTTTTAAATATGTCTGAAGCTCTTAGAAACTTTTTTGGTGGGCTTGAAAATATTTTGACCCAGCGGGGTTAATTGTAACTCTGTGTTACAACGAACCCCTCAGCACTTACGATATATGAAAACCACTAACGTTAGCGTAATTCTTGCTGTTGTTTTAAATAGGCTACACACAAATGATTGCTGGCTGCCAACGAAATAAATGTGCCTGTCTTATCAAAAACCGTCTGTCAAATTGATTTTTCTTCATATCTTTAATATTGATTGAATAAGGTCACGTCAAAGATTGAAATCATAATGCAATGAATGGCTAAAATCAGACTTTGATTTTTTTTATCTTCAAATTTGGTTTTGAAACTGTAGTATGGTATAGTATTACAGACTGGGTCACATATAAAAAAAATGTTTTGTCATAATTGTGTTGCTTTTTCTCACATATTTAGACATTTGTATCCATTTATAGTTGAAATATTGTTAGAAAAGGGCTGGATGAATGTATACAGTGTGGATACCTGTCTATTATAAACACATATATAAACAATATCCACTGTAGACAAAATAGTATTGAAATATTTGCCTGCAAACGTAATTTTTTAGCAAGTGTTACAACTAACCCCCTGCCTGTTACAATTAACCCCACCTATGGGGTAAGTTGTAACTTTTGCACTTTTGTCACGTTTGGTGTAATTGTCCAAGAATGTTACTAGAAACAAACTTCAAATGTTCATTTATAGCAGAGATGTGTGTGTTGCTTGTGTAAAAATATAATTAATCAAACTCAAATATTTTTTAATGATTGAGCCAAAAACCAAAAAGCGCTAGGTTGTGCCCTGCTCTCCCCTACTATGGAAGTGAATGGGGCTCATGATCGGTTTGGTTTCAAACGTTCCTCAAAATATCTTCCTTTGTGGTCATCAGAACAAAGGCATTTATACAGGTTTGTAACAACATGAGAGGAAATTTTGACAGAATTTTCATTTTTGGGTGAACTACCCCTTTAAGATTTTTATTACACCTGTACCTGTAATATTCCGTCATACCAGTAGAGGTCTCACAGTAGTCCTACATTATAATTAGCTTTTTAATCGTCTACTTGCCACATGAGTAAATAATTGGACAAAGTATTGATTATAAATACTTTATTACCTCATCTGTAACAGCTTCAAACCTGGCATGAGATAGAGACAGTCGAGTAATAGGTTTAAGATAAGTACAGTAGTACCCAAATGAGTTCTAGCTGTTGTTGTTATTGAGGATAACAGACCTCGGATTGTGGAGACTGACCAATCAGATTCAAGTATTCCAGAGCGCCGAATTTAACCATTAATGCACAAATTATTTTAGTGAGGATAAAAGTTGATGTATTTAATAGTAAACAAATTATAAAATGTGACTCTTTTTCAAAGACGATCTGAACGCAATAAGCGAAATGTAGAAGTATAATAAGCAAGTAGCGTGCCTTAAATTCATTCGCGTGTTCTTTAACTTGTTTGCGAGTGTTTACCACTGTACAGTGGACAGTCTGTGATCAGACATGTATTTCTTATACGGGTTCACAAGTCACCAAACCCCTTGACAATGTGCCTATTGTAATAGCTCGGTTTATATGCATCAATGGGGTGATTAAGCGGTTGACATGGCAAGAGTACAATAATTCTCTTCACTGTGAACAAGAACCCCATGCAAGACCCCCTGCAAATAAAATGACGACCCTTTCATAAAACTCGATTATTTCTGAGGGAGCTGCAAGGCGTTTTCTATGTGATACCTGAAGAGTTATTACCTCTTAACCCGTTAATAATTAGCATTTGTGGTAAAATGGGTCATTGGGTTTATTGGGACGTGTAAATATAAGTGAGTCAGACTGCCGCTGCGCTGGGTGGAGAAGAGCGCGTGCACGCAGTGATTGGCAATCGGGCTAGTTCAAATCTGAACATTACAAGTGAACACTCAGGGAGTGGTGATGCGCGTACGTCATATTTTTAACGTCTTTTCCTTATTAACCTTCTAATCTCTCTTAAACCTCGTAAACATTTTATTATCAGTTCACCAGAAGTGAGAAAATCCGATGGGAAAGGCGCGGAACTTTGTGATCATACCCAAACTGTGGATTAGTAATTGACGGGATTATTCCTCAGGGAGAGGATCCGAAAGAAGTAAAGGAATTTGATGGATAATTTTCGTTTAAGCACCAACGTATAGTATAATCTATACACTGTCCATTTTCCATCAAGAAGAGTTTTGTCACGGCTTTTTACGGCTCGCGGCATGCTGAAGTGCGCTCGTGTCATCTCCAGGTGATCGTTTACGCACGAGGCAAGATGAGACAGCAGGTGCTCGCGCTCAGCGCGCTGATGTTTCTGTGTGTACCACAGCCAGCCACTTTACAAACACAAGAAGGTATACAAAAATTTGTTTATGTGAAATGACATATATTATATTTATATTGTTTCTCATTTAACGGTGAGATAAATGACGGGTTTGCCAGTGTTGTGGCTTACAATGCAAAACATGAGGTTGCCTCGTGTTTCAATTCCTGTAAATCATGTTTAAAAATTAAATGTTCATTAGGTTTTCTAGTTATAGGTCTGCCTCTCAGTGCCCTCAGGGTTTGGTCCTATTCCTGTTTAGGTTTAATGGGTTACGCTACCTTTAAACTAATTAGCATATGCTACCTGATATTACATACACATGCGTAGCTGACATATATAACATAGATGAATACTTAAATACTAAGGTTCTTATAGTTTTCCACGTGTTAGAATAAACACTAATTATTAATAACAAGAAAAT
Organism: Misgurnus anguillicaudatus; assembly: GCF_027580225.2. Classification (NCBI taxonomy): domain Eukaryota; kingdom Metazoa; phylum Chordata; class Actinopteri; order Cypriniformes; family Cobitidae; genus Misgurnus; species Misgurnus anguillicaudatus. The sequence continues at coordinate 18,756,420 of NC_073349.2, forward strand.
AACTTTGTGAATTATGATGTGACCAAAACCATCTACATAAATCTAAACTATGACGTATTTTAACATCTTTAAAGTAGACACCCTTTGCTTAGACTTTACTAAAATGTACTGGTTGAGATCTCATCCTGAAATGCCTTTTAAATAATTTTGAAGTATTTCCCATTTATTCTAAGCTTTTATTGGCTTTTTTAAAAAACTTTTTTATATATACAGATTTGCTTTGTAAGGCACAAAAAGTAATAAAAAAATCCTAAGAAACATTTATAGTGACCCTAAACTAGTGACACAATTTATAACTTATATGCCGAGTTGCTGACAGATTTTTTATTTTTTTATTTCCATCATTTTAGTCACATTTAGCTTTAAGGTCACCTTGAATCCTGGAATAGCTGTTTAAAATGTTTTGGATAATTTCACTACTTGACGTCATCTGTCAACTGCCTTCTTTTTAGACATAGGCATTAACTAGCACTGATCCTAGATCAGACCTTTATTTAACCTATATATATTAAAATCTCATCACGCAACAGGTAAGACAGATTTACCTGTCTTATGTTATGTTATGTTTAGGCTAATTGTTTCATTTATATTGGCCTCAGCTTCAATCTGTGCTGCCATGTTAAGTTGATTTATTGACATTGTTTAAACGATTAAACCACCTTCTCCATAAACAGCTTTCTACACAAATATCTCTATCCCACAAATATTCCTTACAAATCCACAGTACATACGCTGTAAACAATATGGGGGAAATGAACATAGGGTCAGCCTTAATCATGGTAACGTCACCTGTGTATCTGTATCTTAGCTATAAAAGAAGGTGAGACTTTATTGCCATATCATAAAGCACTCTTAAATGACTCCTTTCCTGTCATAACTCCAAAGTTCACCTGTTTTGAGTACACATGGTTTGATAGGATGAAGTGTAAGTTAATATGTTAAACAACTAATGACAAGACAGAGAAACATTTAAATGGCTGACATCAGGCATGACCTCTAACATGAATGTAATACAACTGTTATTAAAGAGGCAGTGTATGGAATGCACCACTTCATTGAACAAATATCCAAAAAGGTCGAAACTATGTGTACCTTCCACTGACAGCTAACAGTAATGCTTGGGGTTTAGATCAGTCTGTACTTGCAGAGGTTCACGTGTATAGGCGTGGATGTATGTTTGGGAAGTTGGCTCTTATTCCTGACACCTAAACTTGATTCATTTTTTTTATATCTACCAATGCTGCCATTTAAGTGCATTTCCTCATGGATTCTTCACTTCTTTGCTTACCTTCTTTACTGTCTATCAAAGCTGTTAATACCATTTGAACTATACTCATTGTGTGCTGCTAGATTCTTTCTATTGTACGTTCCTTCTTGCTCTCTGCGGTGCTGTTGACTCAAGATTACTTGTGGACCGAAATCCATAAATTATTGGTGTCCGGGCATCATGTGTGTGTTTGCATGAATTCATCCGTGCAATCTAGACAATAACCTGTGCAACTGCAAATATGAACAAGTCATGTGGGTGTGTACACCTGTACATGTGCATGTCTGCCTAGCCTTTTGTATCTGGGTGTTTCTCAAATTTCATTCAGCAGTCTATCACTGAAATTCCATTCATTAATGTGGTAAGGCTCTAGAACAGATAACATTCATACTTAACTTATAAAGCACCTCAGCCAATAAAGTAAGGCCGGTATGTAACCTATATATCAGAAACTAGAAACGAAATGGCCATATTTAGATATAACACCATTTAAAATTAATTTTGCATGCACTCTTTGACATGCATATTAAGTATTACCGCATTTCAGATTGCATGCAGTAGATGTAAAGTCTTTACACAGCGCTGTGGTTATAAACACACCCGCAGATGTATTCCATAATAGCATATAGAAAATACCAGGAGAAAGTGGTCACTTATAGAATACACCCCTATATGCCTTCCTGCCCCCCTCCTCAATTCCCCCCTTACAATTTATGGAGTAGTGCGCTCACACTCATCCTATTGTCTGGTTGTATGATCTCAGCTCTGGACACACACAAACAGAGTCACTGTCAATCACAGCTACACATTAACAGAGCCACACATTTATAGCTAAGTGACAATACTGTGCTTTGTTCATTAATAATGCCCCTCCAGATCGCATGGCCAGATAGAGCCTTAGGCTCCAGACATGCAGCTGAACATTAGACACTGCCAGTCTCTGAAATATACCATTTAACCCCTATGAAAAAATGCCCGCATTAATAAAAGCGCATGCCTTACAATCATGCTTCTCACATATAAACATTCATCCACCTAGAAAAGCAATCCTTTGAACGAAAGAAAAGTCCAAAAATGGTTCCAAGATGTCACTTTCCTTTAAAAAAGGTCCTACGTATATGGATGATTCTCACAAATCCAGACTTAAAAGGTCTCCAGCATCAGATTTTTTTTAAACAGCCCTTGAAGCCATTTTTTTTTGCACATATAAGATTAAGGTCTGAACTTTACTATAACCATTATTTTTAGAGGATTTAAAAAACATTTCCTATAGAATTATTTACATTTTTTAGATTATCATTATCAAAAATTATCATAACTTCAACATGATATTACATTAAATATATGCATTTACAAAGTCGGTAATGAAAACTAAAAAGTTTCAACTAAAATTTCAACTTTTATCTGTAGAAAAAAAAAACTGCTTACCTGGTAACCATCTTGAGTGTCACAGTGAATTATGTCCTTTCCAACATTTTTTTTTTTGAAAATGTTAGTTCATTGACGGCTTAAACAATGATTGAAAATTGTTGCGGAGGATGAGAAAATTTGTCTTGGACACATTTATATTCCTTATTATTGTCTCTAAATTTACCAATGATCACCAAATACCACGTTTCTTTAATGTAAATGTTTAAAGTATAACATGCACTGAAGCTTTCTATTTTTTAGATTTTTTAATTATAAATATTTTCACGTCAAAGAACCCAAATCCAGTCATGGACACGTTGCGGTAATGAAAATGTTCCCCTTAAATGTGGAAAAAAACTTAATTGGTTTGTATAATGTCAATTGAAATCATGTGCAAAATAGTACGTGAAGAGATGTTTGTAATTTGTATTTTGATAGTCTTACTTTGCATTTACTTTTTTTATCAAAATGTTTCATGACACCTTATAAGTCTAATTTCGCGAAATGAGAATCACTCATATGTATATGTACCTTTGGTAGCAATATAACATGAACTCTTTAGGTGCAAATGTGTACTTTTTGAACAGTGTATGCAAAGTTATGTATTATAGTTTGTATGTATTAAACACATAGCCATAGTTAGTCTCTTACATGCAGATGATGCAGATAACATGCAGAACGATCACTGCCAGCCTTTCAGATGCACTGTGGTATAAGCAGGAGTTATAGCTTACAGTAGGAGTGAAGGAAATCTCTGTGTATTTTATGGGTGATGGCGAGGGAGGGACGGTATGGGAGCAGGATAAATAAAGAAAAACAATGAGAGAGAGAGAGTCTTGTTTGTGTCTTGTTGTCTTGTCATTTCAGCATCGAGTTTAACGGACATAATGATGATTTGCACCTCGGGCCAGTGACCCTGAATTCCATCTCTATTTAAAGCTCTCGTGCTCTTTCCTTTGTAACTTTGGTTTTACTACAGTTTTCTTGTACGACATGCTTGCCTGTAGCATCTCGGTGACCTCTGACCCTGCCTTCATTATGTTAATGACCTTGTGTTATGGCCACTGCATGAAGTCTTTATGTGAGGCGATGAGTGGAGGCCTTGTGTGAAAATGGCCACTTCAAAAGAGCATATTTGTGTATAAAGCTTCTGTGTAAAATTCCTTTGAAATTGAAAAGGAAAATACACATCCTTATTTCGCATAATGCATAAAGATTAAAGGGAATATTTTGGGTTATGTACAATTGTATATGGCTGTCAAGGCTTTGAACCGGTTCACGGAACGAAAACCCAGAAACTTTTGATGTTTTGCAAGGAACAGAAACGAAAACCAAAAACTTTCAGAAATAAAATTAAAATTAAAATAATGATAACCGGTTAATATTGTTATTTGATTTCGTTCTTCGACAAGATTTCTGTGCAATACTTCTGGTTGTTGTTGACTCATCGGAGAAATGAGAAGCTTGCCACCAGCAAGTAGCCTACCTCAGCCAAAGTCTCTAATGCTCAATCATAAGAAAATATTTTAGGCTACCAAGTATCTCAAGATGTTTGTTTTTTATTAATTAGTGGTTTAAAGGATCGCAGTTGATCCGTGCAGATCACGACCCACGGTTCGGGTCGCATGTGATTCGCAGATTAATACGCAAATTTAAATAGGGTGAAAGTTGATAATTTTCATGTGTTTCAAAGGCTTGGAAATGTTAACACTTAAGTGATTTGAAACAATTTAACCACAAAAAGGTGCTAAAGTGAGCAATTTTCTGTACGCACAGACGCACAGGCGGTTGAATGTGTCCGGTCCAACTCCAATCAAACGTGATTATCCCTATGCTCTTCAAATATCAGAACTTTTTATTGTATAAACTTGAGAGAGAGTTGTGCTACTGGGTCTCATATTGTAGTCCATTAAATACTTTGGCGAATAAAGCACTGAAAAACAATGTAATTTTCATTTTATGTGGAGCGTCTGTTTATGCTGCATCTTCTTCCCGAAGCGCCACTTGGCATTCGTCCTCCATCTGTGTGTGTGCACGTGTTTAAGTGCACTCAACAAATGTAGGCATGTCAGAATTACAGTTATGCCGCTTACATAATGTAGCCTTTTTTAATGTTTGATGACAAGATAGAGACTTAAGGAAAATTATGTAGACTAATAATTTAAGTTTAATGTCCTAATGATCAGCCTACTTATTTGTATGTCCCACAGCTGACATGGAAGTCATTAACCGGTTCGGGAACTTTATTATTATTTTTTTGTTCTTACCAGTTCAGGAACGTCAATTTGTAACCAGTTCGGGAACGAATTTTTAACGTCAAACGTTAAAATACTGTTTCTGTTCGGAACGAACCAATTGTGGAAAAAATGGCTGTGCACAGTGTTTGAAACTAAGTAACTTAAAATGTGTGTAATAATATTAAGTAGAATTTAAAGTAAATAGATTTCTATAATCATTGTTTTCTCTTCCCACTAGTTTGCACAGGCACCAAAAATGCACTGAGCTCCACAGGCACCCCTGCACAACACTACAACAACCTGAAGGAGCGCTACACCGGATGTGAGATTGTCATGGGCAACCTTGAGTTAACACAGATGGAGAATAACCTTGATTTATCCTTTCTTAGTGTAAGAAAATCTTTATGCATATACAATAGTATTGTGCAAAAGATTTAGGCCACCATCAGCTTTGTTGTTTTAGCAAAGTTTTAATTTTTTTCCTTGCTTAAAAGGGACATTCCACTTTTTTTGAAAATATTCTTATTTTCCAGCTCCCATATAGTTAAACATTTGATTTTTACCGTGTTGGAATGCATTCAGCTGATCTCTAGGTCTGGCGCTACCACTTTTAGCATAGCTTAGCATAATCCATTGAATCTGATTAGAATATTAGCATTGCGCCAAAAATAACCAAAGAGTTTATATATTTTTCCTATTTAAAACTTGATTCTTCTGTAGTTACATCGTGTACTAAGAATGACTGAAAATTGAAAGTTGTGATTTCTAGGCAGATATGACTAGAAACTATACTCATTCTGGCGTAATAATCAAGGACTTTGCTGCTGTAACATGACAGCAGCAGGCGTAGTAATATTACGCACTGCCCGAAAATAGTCCCCTGCCATTGAAAGTTACTCAGGGGACTATTTTCGGCTGCTGCGTAATATTATTGCGCCTCCTGCAGCCATGTTACATCAGCAAAATCATTGATTATTGCGCTATAATTTGAGTATAGTTCTAACTAGAAAATCTCAACTTAAAATTTTCTGTCAGCCTTACGGTGTAACTACAGAAGAGTCAAGTTTTAAATAAGCAAAATATTGAAACTCTTTGGTCATTTTTTAGCGCGATGCTAATGGTCTAATCAAATTCAATGGATTATGCTAAGCTATGTTAAAAGTGCTAGCGCCAGACACGGAGATAAGCTGAATGGATTCCAAAACGATCCAAAAAAAAAATCAAATGTTTAACTCTAGGAGAGCTGGAAAATGAGCATATTTCCAAAAAAAGTGGAATTTTAAGATACAAACTTACATGAAATATGTTCACAAAATGAAAAAGAAAAAAATATATTTGGGCAAATGTCAGGCACTAAGCACATCTTGAACTCTTTTGAGGAGACTGAAGTTCTGATTAGTTTTTAGATTAGATAAGAGATCCTGCAGGTTCCTGCTAAGTGTAAGGGGAGGTCATACAAAACACTTCAGCTTCTAATTTTATTCTATTTTGATAATACTGCATACAAATTTCCTGTATTTTCTAGTCGTATGTATAAAGAGACTGCAAAATAATTATATACGGTATGATCACTATACCATTGCAAAAACAACAACTCTAAAGGTGGCATGTTGACAGGACTTTGCACAGTACTGTAGCATGATGAGATATGATGCACCTTTAAAAATGAATCCTAATTATACTTTGCTTTATCTCTTTCAGAATATCAGAGAGGTCACAGGCTACATCCTCATTGCTATGAACCAGTTCAGCAGGCTGCCTCTGAACCGGCTCCGAGTGATTCGCGGGAGCAGTCTGTATGAAAAGGAATGGGCACTTTCTGTAATACATAACTTTGAGGGCAACTATGGCCTGGAAAGTCTGGGTCTCACTAACCTTACAGGTAAGACAAGAATAAAAGTAACGGGAATTAATAAAAAAGCAAAAGCACAACAACTGGCACTTCTGTGCTCAACCGGTTGTGCAGTGCATTAGCAAACTTCATGTGCGTGAACACATATACTGATAAAATGTGTAATAACTGTAAGTTGCTTTAAATAAAAGTGTCTTGCATAAATGTACATGTCAAAATGATTAACAAATATGTTAATCCTATTGAACAGATGAAAAGGCACACTGTTGAAGGAAGTTCCTTCAAGTCTTATCTTATTAAACTGTTCTCATAAAACAAATAGATATGAAAGATCAGTACATCCGCTGTCACACAGCATATTTGACTTTCAGTGATTGCAAAAATGTGTAGGAGGTTTTAGGAATCTGACAAATTTACATAGCGGAGCACTGACACTCCCATGCCAGGCAAAACGCAAAAGAAGCAAAGCCTAGCAGAAGTGTCTGTGGGTTTTGTAGATCACATCAATCATGCTACATATTTAATACGGTTAGGCTTGTTCAGACTTATCTGGGACACCGGCAAAGGTATACTTGAGAAGACACATAAGTCCACACTATTGTTATAAGAACACGTCCCTCCCAGATTTTCCAAGAATCACTTGTAACCAACATTTGCTTCTTTCTTGATGGGAACTGAGACTCCATGTTCAGTACGCTTTTGTCAGTTTTGTTAACATTTTGGCAAAGGTTCTTACTGTTGAACCTTTTGCACTTTACGGGTGGTGACATATATTAGACAGTATCTTGCTATTTTTCCTACAATACATTACTTTCCCCACTTTGTATAGAAAAACGACACACACTTTTATTTGTTGAAAATCTAGAGATCTTGGAAGGCGGAGTGCAGATCATCTGGAACAAAAACCTGAGTTATGCTCCCTCTGTCAACTGGACAGACATTGTCAGAGACAATACTGCTAAGATCGAGATCCAAAACAATGGAAATAAAGGACTTTGTGTTTAAGATGGCTTTGTTATTAACATTAATGCAATTCTACAATGGCATTTATGCAATAAATCATTCATGCAAAAATATTAATTGTGCAATTAATGTAATAATTACAAATATTTGATATCTTTGTGTGTTTTACAGGACTTTGTGATTTTACATGTAAATACTGCTGGGGTCCAAATAAAGATCAGTGCCAGAAATGTAAGTAAATGTCTTGCATGTGTTTTTATAAAAATTTTTACAGTCATGCACAACAAGTCATCCAACATATGAGGAGCTCAGATGCAAAACCCTCTAAGTGCGTCTGACATTTTTCTTGTAAATGAGCATTTTTTTATCAGGTTCTTATGTTTAGGTTCAGTCATTTCACTTTAATGGCAATGAAAAAGTTATAAGTCAGTAACTGAAATGTCTTATCTTCACAAATGTCATTTCATTGCTAGATTCACTCTTCACTGTCCTTTCTGAATAAAGATAAAAGGCTCAAAATTCAATATCCTCATATATTCAGTAAACCTCCTTTAACCAGGAAAAAAACTCTTGCACATTTGACATGCGCGCTTCGTCGTTCATCCAATTCTTCTTTCGTGCATTTAGAGGACTTTGCTGAAAAAATGCTGTGGGGTTTAACAGATTTTGCCAACAAAACAGCATTTCTGAATAAACTCCACTTTTTTTGAAAATATGCTCATTTTCCAGCTCCCCTAGAGTTAAACATTTGATTCTTACCGTTTTGGAATCCATTCAGATGATCTCTGGGTCTGGTGCTAGCACTTTTAGCATAGCTTAGCACAATCCATTGAATCTGATTAGACCATTAGCATCGCGCAAAAAAATAACCAAAGAGTTTCTATATTTTTCCCACTTAAAACTTGACTCTTCCGTAGTTACATCGTTTACTAAGACCGATGGAAAAGTTGCGATATTCTAGACAGATATGGCTAGGAACTATATTCTCATTCTGGCGTAATAATCAAGGACTGTGCTGATGTAACATGGCTGCAGCAGGCGTAGTGATATTCAGATTCAATGGATTGTGCTAAGCTATGCTAAAAGTGCTAGCGCCAGACCCAGAGACCGGCTGAATGGATTCCAAAACGGTTTAACTCTAGGGGAGCTGGAAAATTAGCATATTTTCAAAAAAGTGGAATGTCCCTTTAAGCGGATTTGAAAGTATTTAAGGAACATGCTGTATAACACATGCCGAGAGCATTCAATCAATATCACTATCTCATTTTGACACAAGTGGCATTTAGTGGCTTTTGCATCTGAGCTTTTCATATAAACAAAATGAGCCTTTTTAAAATGTGTGCATATGTTTTAGTGACAAAAACAGTGTGTGCACCTCAGTGCCACGGCCACTGTTTTGGGACCAACCCCAATGAGTGCTGTCATAGAGAGTGTGCTGGAGGCTGCACCGGGCCGAGGGACACTGACTGCTTTGTGAGTGCTGGCACTGTTGCCACAATGTCCTTACGGTTCATGATCCATCACATTTATTATCAGAAAACAAACTCAAAACGTTTCTAATACCATCTTTTTTGATACAGGCCTGTCGGCATGTCAATCACTCAGGTGCCTGCGTCTCTCACTGCCCATGGCCTTTGGTGTATAACCGACAGACCTTTCAGCTGGAGCCCAACTCTGAAGCCATGTACCAGTTTGGTTCAATCTGCGTACCCAAATGTCCCGGTAAGATATGGTCCTTTAGCTAAGCATCATCATTTTTTTGGAGTAGCGGTAGAGGCTTGGTGATATACATGTGGGAAGTAAGACGAAGGTGGCTGGTTCTAGTGATTCTAGTGATGTACTGTTATTGAACTGTGAATGAGTTCAATGATGCATTTGTATGATATGCCTCATTGAGAATGAATTGAGTATTGCAGTGACGTATCCATGGAGGACCATTAACAACAATGTAAACAAAGTTTAACCGTTGCCACGCCACATTTTGCTCACCCTGTTATACCTTTTAAAAGAAATATGTGGCATATGTGGTTAAAAATTAACACTCACTATGAGTGTAAACAAGTTGGGTGTTTTTGTGAAAAGGACTTACTCATTCATAAGTAATCTTTTTCTTTCAGCACACTTTGTTGTGGATGGCAGCGCATGTGTGAGCAGTTGCCCTCCTGGTAAAACAGAAAAAGACAAAAATGGCATTAAACAGTGTGAAGCATGCATTGGTCTATGCCCCAAAGGTAAAGTGTGTGATTTGTATTGTGTCAATTGTGTTTTTTGGACTTCAGCATCTGAATGCAGTGCACTCTTATCTTTATAACAAAATGAATTATTTCATACCAGACGGTGCAATTGTCTCCAAATGTTTTACTGGGCACAGAGTGTTCCAGATAAAATCAATGGCTCTGTATTCTCTCTCAATTTCTCTGTCTCTCTCTCTTTCTCTCAATATAGTATGTGAGGGCACTGGAGCCAGTAATAGGCAGACTGTGGACTCCAAGAACATCGACAGCTTTATCAACTGTACCAAGATCCAAGGCAGTTTACACTTTTTGATATTAGGCATCAAAGGGTAAGACATAAAGTTTAAAGGCTTTTATCTTTCTGATAACATACGAAAAAATGAAGAAGGAGGAGTTATACCACGGGAGGAGCGAGTACGAGTCATGCAACACTTTATACAACACTGTTTAACTTATGATTCATTACATGTTCGTGTCATTTATATAATATGTACGCGACTATTTCCAACATAAGACAGAAGTCTCACTTATCGCATGCAACTCATGACCCAGTTGGGACTTTTCAATGAAATCCAGCGTTAAACAAACACACACGCAAAACTCCACTGCTACCCCATATATCCATTGTTTCCATTATGCTGGCTTTCTTCTCCTTATATCCAAAAACACACTTCTTCTTTCGTGCCATTGTTGAATTTTGAAATTAAACAAAGCTGTCGCGTGATGTGATGTTTGTAAGTTCTAGCGTCTCTCGCTGATTGATGTGTGGGCGGGGTTTTCCGGGGGAAGTGCCTATAAAACTAAGTGATACGTATAGAAACCCCTGAAACGTCAGCTGGGCCGTAATCGAAAAAACTTTCCAAAACTTGTACGAACCCTGGCGAAGTGCATTCAGCACAGAAATACTTTGTAACACGCCCAACTGCTTTTTTGACACTTTGCCTACGTTTAGCATGAGGAAACAACTCTATAACTGTGTTAATAAGTCAAAATGCATGAAATACTATTGAACCACCCCTTTAAAATAGTTTGGACAGCTCTTACATTTATTTTAGTCTAGGACTTGTCTAATAATCCCTGTCCGGGAAACCGCACGTAGGTGTGCACAATATTTCAGAAACATGTGATAACTTCCTAAATTATACAATATGCGATACAATAATGATTTGTGTTTGTAAAAATCGATTTTAATAATAGTAAAATGCTTTTTAAAACTGAAAAATATACATGTACGTATATGCATTTGGCAGACGCTTTAATCCAAAGCGATTTACAGTGGATTACAAAGTATACATATTTATCAGTTTGTTTAATTTGAGTTCGAACCCATGACCTTTCGCACTCCTAATGCAATGCTCTACCACTGAGCTCTACAGGGTAGGGTTGCACCAGTCGTTCGTAAGTTTTTACTTAAACTGGGACGTAAAGTCCAAACTAGAGGCTAAGTAACTACTAGCTAGTTTATAACTAACTCTTTACTTTATTCGGTTGCACCATTTGTTCTTAAGGCAGAACATAGCTAGTAGGTCGTAAGCTCTCCGTAAAGTAATGCGTTGTCGCATAGAATGACGTCTATTTTTCTTAACCCAATCACAAGCCTTAATGGGTAAACAGGAAATAGTCTGAACAGTACGTAATTTTAAACTCATTCTTAACTTACCTAAACTGAAAGTTAAAAAAGACGTTAAAGCAAACGTTATCGAACTCACAACATTACACTTTAATTGAAAATCTCTATCCCACACATGGAGGAGAAAATAAACAGGAAGAAATTATTTTAATTGATGGATACACAGAAAATTAATCAGTTCTTGAAAACTCGTTGACGAACTTGCGGCTCTTCATAATTTATACGAGCTCATCGATGTAATATAATCTGGCTGACATCTTATTCCAATCGTTATTCATGGACAGAGGCTTCTGTAAATATTTAATTACAACGTATTGTTACATTTAAACTAAGTTTAATGGTGCAATGCAAAAACATTTGGTAGTGCGGAAGTTGTAACTTAGTGCCCATTTACGTCGTGACTAAGCTACGCAGTAACGTACGCACAGGTGGTGCAACCGGCCCCTGGAGTATAGAGGGTATGCATTGACGTCACTTTCCCATGTGACCACGCCGGAATCGCCCGGTTGAGTGGCAAACGTTCAACAAAATGCCTGTTTTTCATAGCGGCTGCTGCGAAAATGCCAGTAAAACTGACTATTATCAGCTTAAATTGAATTTAGTTGGCCTTGATAGCAGAGGTGGACAATACTTAGTTACATTAGTTACATTTTCCAAGCATCTGTGCTATATTAGGATGTTTGTATCTGGAAAAATTTTACTTTACTACATTCTAAAGCATAGAATCATACTGTGTATTGTTAAAACTTGTTTTATACCAAATTACATTAAAATTGTGTACTTTTACTTTGGTAAAAGTACGTTAATGTACTTAAATATTAAAAGTTTAAAACAAAAACTTGTATTTATGAAATGTAATAGAGTAAATATTATGATGATAATATGCTTTGGAATGTATGTTTTCCAAAGAAAAACACGTTTTCGCTGATTTCACACAGTACACAAATTGTGCCGCTCTGTCTTTTGCCACTCAGTGGGCGTAACCGCAGGCACTTTCGCCGAAGGTGACGTCACGTGCATACCCTCTATAAGCAAAGCATCATCTGCATGGACCTAAAACTTTGACTATACATAACTTTCATTCAGTTATTGCGAACCATTGTAGTGTGTGTATTGCGATACGCACGTATTGTTGTTTCCTGGTAATTTCGGTGTATCTTGCAGCCCTACCTAAAACATTGTTCTCTGTATTCCCGACCTTTACCTTGTGATGTCATCTAAGGCTTTAATTAGGCCTTAACATGTGATTTATCTGTCTTCAATAACATTTCTCATTATTTATTGATAAATAAACAGAGAGCAGATTGGTCCCTGCATTTCTGCAATGATATATGACAGCCAACCCATTACAGTGATTGTTTATGCTAATTTAAGCACTGCTTTATTCTGCAGAGACAGCTATCATAACATAACAGCTCTGGAGCCCGAACAACTCAAAGTGTTTAGCACTGTCCAAGAAATTACTGGTATGATACTTTATTGGCTTAGATGGCTCTATATATTTTATGCCATTCAGTATTTTTTGTGATTAAACTTGTGTGTATGTGCTGTAGGTATCTTAAATATTCAGTCTTGGCCCGATGAGCTCAATGATCTGTCCGTTTTCTCCAGTCTCACTACCATTCAGGGGAGATCTTTGCACAAGTAAGACTAATATTGTAATACTGAGGTGTGTGTGTATGCGTGTATCCCAATTGTGTTATTAAATCTTATATGTTTGTCTTTGTTTATCGCCCATTCCTGCAGTTTAACAATCCGTGCATGCGTCTCACCATTGTTTTTTGTGTTCCCTGTGTTTTTGTATGTTACCCTCCTTCCCATCCCCACCTTCTCCACATGTGCTTATATCTGTCTCCCAGCACTAAAAGGTATGTACTCCCCGTAACCTGCAAACCGTTTCATTACTAACCATCTGAAAGCCATCTCTGTAATAGCAACATGTCACATTCACAGACATTGTTTTTTCTACTGTTGTGGGTGCCAAGTAATTGTTAAATTGTGAAATGTTTCTGTAGGAAAATTAGGGCATGTATGAGCAGATATAGTGACAGTTGATGAGGTCATTATGAGTTTATCTGCTTTGGTTTGCTATTGGCTGGTGAGGTGGTGAAAGACAAATCCTCGAGGGAAATCACTTTAGCTGTGTCTCTTTATTTCTGTACCATACTTTATTTTCCCTTTATGCCGTGACGTCCACTTTGCGATTCATTCTACTCTGTTAGACCCTTCTCATTGTTGGTGATGAAGATTCACTCCCTTACTTCTCTGGGATTACGTTCCCTTCGTGAGATCAGCGACGGCAGTGTTTACATCAGTAACAACGTAAACTTATGTTATCACCACACTGTCGACTGGAGCCAGATTTTCACCGGTAGCCGCCAGCGGCGCAGGCTTTACAACAACGACATCAAACAAAACAAACTCCCGGAACAGTGTGGTAAATTTCGTTTTATTCATGTGTTTGCTTTTATTTTTTCATACGTTGTTCACATGTACACAAACAAATGCTTGCTTGCATGTCTTTATGTGTAAACAGAGGCAGAGGGCCACATGTGTGACCCGTTATGTTCGGATTCAGGATGTTGGGGTCCTGGGCCTGAGCAATGTTTGTCATGCAGGAACCACAGTCGAGATGGCACCTGTGTAGCCCATTGCAACCTTTACAGTGGGTCAGTCTGGGTGCTGTTTTTTACAACATTACTTACTTTCACAGATGTCGTATTGCAGGGTTACTTACTGTATTGTGTTTGGATTTAATATGTCCACAGTGAGCCACGGGAGTTTGCAGCAGCTAATGGAGAGTGTCTTGCTTGTCATCCCGAGTGTCTGCCTCAAAATAAGAATCAAACATGTCAAGGAAAAGTATGCAATAATTTTTTTTCTGATTGACTGTTTTGTACATAAATAATCCTACATAATGTAATGAACATTCGGCGAAAATATAACTTTGATATCTTTAAAGGTGCCGTAGAATGTAAAACTGTATTTACCTATGCATAGATGAATAGCAAGAGTACTGTACATGGTAATGACATATCGTGAGCGTCAAGCGTGTTTGTCTTATGTAAACTTTGTGCATGCAAAAGAGTGCTGGAAAACAGGCCAATCTCAACATAACATTTCAGAACATTTGGGTATACAAGTTGAGTCATGGTGAATGGAGTGAAATGACACAGGGAATAAGTATTGAACACGTGAGGAAAACAAGGTGCAAAATGGCATAGAAAACCAGGAGATCACCTGGTGAGTATTGAGAGAGAAACCCTGCCCCCTATCAGTACTAATTGATATCAGCTAATTGATGGCCTATAAAGGCTTCTTATACCCAGGAGGCACACAGGAAAGACTTCATGATGGGTAAAAGCAAAAAATTCTTAAAAGATCTTCATAATCTTATTGTTGAAAAGCATTTTGCTGGTAATGGTCATAGGCGCATTTCCAGAATGCGGAATGTTCCTGTGAGCACTGTGGGGGCAATTATCTGGAAATGGAAAGAGCATCACTTCACCATAAACCGGCCACGAACAGGTGCTCCACGTAAGATCTCTGTCCTAGGAGTCCAAAGAATAATCAGGAGAGTTCTCCAAGAGCCAAGAACCACTCGGGCAGGAAGACCTTGCATGAGCAGGTAACGCTGTTTTAAGGAAAACTATAAGCAATGCACTGAACCGCCATGGAATCCATGCACGCTTACCACACAAGACTCCATTGCTGAACAAAAAGCAAGTTGAGGCTGTTGAGTTTGCGAAAGAGCATTTGGAGAAGCCTGTGGATTATTGGGAGACCATAGTATGGTCAGATGAAAGCAAAATTGATCTTTTTGGCAGTCATTCTACACAGCATGTTTGGAGAAGAAATGGCACTGCCCACCACACCAAGAACACCATACCAACAGTTAAATATGTGTGTGGAAGCATCATGGGTTGGGGCTGCTTTTCAGCCAGGGGTACTGGAAGACTTCATATTATTAAAGGCAGGATGAATGGAGAAATGTACCGGGACATTCTGGATAAAAATCTGCTGTCATCTACCAGAAAGCTAAAAATTAAAAAAGGGGGTGGACATTTCAGCAAGACAATGATCCCAAACACAAGGCCAAGGAAACAACGAAGTGGTTTCAAAGAAAGAAAATCATGTTGCTTGAATGGCCCAGTGAGAGAACTGAAGTTCAAAGTGCATAAAAGACGCCCAAGGAACCTTCAAGATTTAAAGACCATTTGTGTGGAATAATGGGCCAGAATTACTCCTGAGCAAGCAGACGACTGGTCTTTCCATACAAGAGACGTCTAGAAGCTGTAATCACCAACAAAGGCTTTTCTACAAAGAATTAAATAAAGTGTGTTCAATACTTATTCCCTGTGTCATTTCACTTTATTAATTATGACTCAACTTGTATACTTAAATTTTCTGATTTCTTTGTATGAATTCAATATTTGGCTTGATGGCTCAGAAATCCCCTTACTGATAAAAATGCTGATGTGTCAAATACTTATTTTCCCAGCTGTTGCTACTGAAATTAGCGGCTCTGAGAAACAGCCAATCAGAGCAGAGCTGAACATTATTATTCATGATCATTTCACATAAGGTATTCATAGACCATTTAATTCTAAGGGCAAATCCTAGGGTTGTAAACGGAAAAGTAAAAATGTCTTTAGATAATTTTTGCCCTTAATAAAGCCATATACCTTCTATGTATGTAGATATCAGAGAACAATTTAACATATTATTTTAATGCATTCTTTGGCACCTTTAATATTAAGTTAACTGTTTGGCCATGTCAAAGGTGGATGAAAAAATTAATGATTGAAATCACACTTAGATGATCCTAATTTCATAGTCATAGTTATATTACGAGTCATAAGCCTGGATTTCACAGGTAGGGTTACAAATTTTCACTTTATTTGGTTTTGCTTTCTGTCTCAAAATGCTAAAAGGCATCTTTGGCATCTGTCAACCATTTTAGATATGTAACTATGTTGAAACTTTTAAAACACTTGTGCTTTGTATCAGTGCGTCCTCATTCCAGTGAGCATAGCTCATAGTCGTCCCACAGTCACCTCAAAAAAAATGTTCTTGCTTAGATTTGCACATTTACCATTGTGTGACTAAACTTTAAGGTATCCAAGTCTTTGTTTTTACCAGTACTGTTTGGCACATCTGCCTCTTACGTCTTCCTAACTGTATAGTGCTTAAGGGTGTTATTACAATGACGTAAACATTAACAAGAATATTTTATAATAAAACATCCAACCCACACACATACTCTGGGTAATGTCTGTGGTTGGTGATTACGGTAACCTGCCAGACAGGCTTTGCAGGCTCTTTGCTTTAGATGTTTGTTGTGCAATACATCACTAATAACTCTTATTTAATAAAGGATATTCACCTGTACTGTTTGTCTTCGTGCAGGTGCTTACTGATTCAGGAAACTGGATTATTTTTTCCGTTTATATGTAACTTATACGTTTTCTTTTCTTTGAAACAGGGTGCTGATCAGTGCGTAGCGTGTTTACACCTGAAAGATGGTCCGCACTGTGTCTCCAGCTGTCCCAGTGGAGTGAATGGGGAAAAAGGGCAAACCATATTTAAATACCCTAATGCCGCAGGTCAATGTGAACTCTGTCATCTTAACTGTACTGGAGGGTAAGCTCAAACAAACACTGATGTGCCCTTTAAGTTGTCAGTCAATTTGTTGTTATGTAATATAGACATGATACACTATTACAGAAACAGGATAAGAAAACAAAGAGTGGGGTTTTATCCGTTAGAAATTGAATAAATGGTGTTTTGTAACAGAATGAGACAGACATGTTTGTTAAAATAATGCATAAATAGCTACAGTCTCTTCCAATAGTACAATCCTTAAGATCACTTTTGGGGAAGAGCAATTTTTTTTTTTTTTTTTTTTTGGAGTAACATGCATCAGTTAAATATTACAGTTACAGTTAGGCCAGCAATGTACAGTACATTTGTGATAAAAGTGAATTTCAGTGACAATTGGTAATAAGTTCCTAGACTGAGAAATCTGTTTTGTCCATTTTACTATGACATAACTGTTATATTTGTACCCTCACCAGATGCACAGGCCCAACACTTCAGGATTGTGTTGATCCAGACAGACAAGTGAACAAGTTAGTATCACCCTCTACTGGTGTTAATGTGAATCTGCAGAGTTTTTTAATCATCAGACAAATACATCAAATGTGTTTTACTTCACCAAGTGCCCTTCTCTCAGTTTTAATGTTGCAGGAATAGTTGTTGGTGTATTTGCTGGTATTTTTGTGCTCCTGGTGTTGTTTGTGCTTGGGATGTTGTATCACAGAGGCCTGGCAATCCGCCGAAAAAGAGCCCTCAGAAGGTACCTGGAGAGTGGTGAGGTGGGTCCCTTTCAGTAAATTGATGTCAGGCTTATCAAAGTAATAATACAATTACAGACATTTTTAAAAATTAATATGTTATGTGATTTATATTATGCTAGAATATAAAATCCTGAAAGTGACCCCCAAAAAGTTACCCCCTCTTAAAAATGTATTGTAATAATACAACTATATGCATTTCATAAAAAATGCTAAAACCATTCTCCAAACTTCCCAGCATTTATGTTAAAGGACACCCATTATAGCCTTTTTACAAGATGTAATATAAGTCTCAGGTGTACCCAGAATGTGCCTCAAAATACCCCACAAATAATTTATTATAGCATGTCCAAAATGCCCCTATTTGGATGGGAGCAAAAATTCACTGTTTTAATGTCCGTGCCTTTAAATGCAAATGAGCTACAGCACCTCACAAACAGACAGTGAGCGCTTTCAGTTAAAATAGATCTGATAAATACAATCTGAGACAATAGTATCTCACTATTGAGATATTGTGAACAGCGTACAACTCGCAACAGCGTACAACTATGGTATTGCAGGACTGTACGTGGGCGGGGCTTTATCAGTGTGACCTCACATTGATAAGATTATCAAAACGGCATATCTAAGTAATGAGACTGCTTTGGTTTAATGAGGATTAACCAACAAGGTGGATTTTTTTCATCGTAGGGGGGTTGTGTTCACACACTGCCAACACACATTAATGTCCAAACAGTTAAAGTGGATTTAGCATAATAGGTGCCCTTTAAAGTGACCTCACACTTTTTTCCACTTTTTTTGAAAATATGCTAATTTTACATCTCCCCTAGAGTTAAACATTTACCATTTTGGAATCCATTCAGCGGATATCCGGGTCTGGTGCTAGCATTTTTAGCATAGCTTAGCATAATTAATTGAATCTGATTAGACCATTAGCATCGAGCAAAAAAATCAAAGAGTTTTGATATTTTTCCTATATAAAACTTGACTTTTCTGTAGTTACATCATGTACTAAGACTGACAGAAAATTTAAAAAGTTGTGATTTTCTAGGCCAATATGGCTAGGAACTATATTCTCATTCTGGCATAATAATCGAGGAGTTTGCTGATGTAACATGGCCACTGTACCTTGTGCCTTAGCTGATTCACATTTTTTTCTATCTTCACCCAGGTCATTGAACCGTTGGATCCAGGAGAGAAAGGGACAAGGGTTCACGCTCGCATTCTTAAAGCACAGGAGCTGCGAAAGGGCAAACTTCTGGGCTATGGGGTCTTTGGCACTGTCAATAAGGTCTGAACACCGCTCACATTTAAGTGTTTCTTCGGACAATTAAATTTATATTATTCCTGTGATTAAATGTGTTATTTTCTTCTCAGGGTTTTTGGATACCTGAAGGAGACTCTGTAAAAATCCCAGTGGCAATAAAGACCATCCAAGACCGTAGTGGCCGGCAGACCTTCGCAGAGATTACAGATGTGAGACACTAGCTTGCATTTAGCCCTAGATATGTACACTAGATGTCACCTTGGGGTTCTAAGCATACGTCAAAACCGCCACCATCTTGGAACAGGGGTCTTGTCATAGGAAGTAGCTACTATCTCCGCCTGTACTTTGAATTCATGGACGATGCCGGACTTTGCTGCTGCATATGGATGTTAGGCCTATTAGCACTATGCATTATAGTTCGAAAAAGTAGATTTTCATTGTATCAAAAATTTTATTTTTTTCTGGACTCAATGCTAAATACATGTCTGACTGTTGAAATAAACAAAAAAAAAACTAGAAAATTGCATTAATGACGATTTATTACACGCTTATTTATGGCGCTGTTGCAGGGCTCCCCTTTTTCAAGATGGCAGCTCTATTTTGATGCATTCGTTCCAATGAACTGCCATAGCCAAGCCAACATCTAGTGAACATATCCATGGCATTTAGCATACAATTAAACATGCACAAATTTAGCACAGTCTTTCTGCTTTATTTAAAAGTTTATCATCAGATTCCTTCTTTTCTCCTCTCCAAAGCATATGCTTGCAATCGGAAGCCTAGATCATCCCTATATAGTGCGTCTCCTTGGGATTTGTCCGGGGACAAGTCTCCAGCTGGTATCTCAGCTCAGCCCTCAAGGATCCTTGCAGCAACATCTTCGACAACACAAAGACAGCCTGGACCCTCAGCGTCTGCTCAACTGGTGTGTGCAAATCGCCAAGGTGAGATCACTGGAGATGAAACATGGAGTATACCGAAAATTTCGCTTTGCAATACATAACATCTGTGGGTATCTTTAGGGCATGTATTATCTTGAGGAGCACTGCATAGTCCACAGGAACCTTGCTGCACGGAACGTGTTACTTAAAAGTGACTACATAGTCCAGGTCTCAGACTTTGGGGTTGCAGATCTGCTTTATCCAGATGATAAAAAATATGTGTACAGTGAACATAAGGTAATTTACATATTCTTACACCTCTTAGTGAAAGGTAGTGATCATTACTTGAGAAATAAGTGTGTTACAATTGCTAATGTTTACTTTCGTTGATCTATTATTATTATTATTTCAGACGCCAATTAAATGGATGGCATTGGAGAGCATCCTTTTCAGGAGATACACTCACCAGAGTGATGTGTGGAGCTATGGTAAGACTATATATATCTCTATCTTTCTGATTTTGAATATTGAATTTTCATTTATCATAATGAATTTCCATGTGTATATTTTAGGGGTGACCGTATGGGAGATGATGTCATATGGAGCTGAACCATATGCAGCCATGCATCCTCATGATGTGCCAGGTCTACTGGAAAAAGGAGAGCGATTGGCTCAACCACAGATCTCCACCATAGATGTCTACATGGTCATGGTTAAATGTAGGACGAATACTGGACAATTTTGATGAACGTAATACACAAACTGTTAGGACACAATTTTAATCTCCTTTGTCTCCAGGCTGGATGATCGATGAGAACGTAAGACCTACATTTAAAGAGCTGGCTAATGAATTTACACGCATGGCTAGGGATCCACCTCGGTACCTTGTGGTAAAAGTAAGTCTACTATGTACTTTGTAAGGAGTCACTCAATGTTTCAGCAGTGTTTCTTTCAATGACTTTGTTATGTTATGTAGCCTTCTCAGAATGGTAATGGAGCAGTTGAAAGCCACCAACGTGATGGCTCTCATTTAGAAACACGCTTGCAGCATGATGACGATGATGATGAAGTACTTGAGGACGGGTTCGCCACACCTCCTCTCCACCTGTCGCCGGCTAGGAGTCATTCTCGTCTCCGTATGGCCTCTTACAAGGTGAGATATAATCACTAAATATGTGTGTCATGTACATGTTTGTTATTCTCATTTGACAATTATAATAACAATAGCAACACAAATATTGATTCATAAATGTGTGCCAGGTGCTCTTTACATAAGGATAAATCATTTTGAAATACTGCCATTTACTCTGAGCCATTTACTTTTTGACTGTAATATCACCTAAAATTTGTCTCTATTTCTTTAGGGAACATCAGACCATATAACACCAGTGGGTTACCTACCCATGACCCCTGGTCCTGGGGGTGACACTAGACAGGTCAGCATTCATATCCCAATGCTACCTTCCGAAAACAGACATCAATGTGCTTTGGTTATAGCATACTTTTAATATGCATTAGATCACATTCAAGGACACCTATTATGCAAAAAGTAAAGTTTCAACATAACGTGTTTGGCAGTGTGTGAACACAACCACCATACGATGAAAAAAAAACACCTGCTCCTTGTTTCTTAATCCCCATTAAACCAAAGCAGTCTCAATAGACATGCCACTTTGATTCTCTTATCAATGTGAGGTCACATTGATAAAGCCCCACCCACTTAAAGTCCAGCGAGTTGTACTCTGTCCACTAGATACTATGGTCTCAGACTGTATTACTAATCAGACCTATTTTAACTGAAAGCACCCACTGTCTGTTTTTAAAGGTGCAGTGTGTAAATTTTAGCGGCATCTAGTGGTGAGGTTGCAAATTGCAACCAACAGCTCAGTCCATTGCTCATCCCTTGCTTTTGAAACGCATAGAGATGCTAAAGTAGCCACCACTGATAAAACACTGTCATCGTCGGAGACAACTTTGTAAAAAAAGTTTGTCCATTAAGGGCTTCTGTAGAAACATGGTGGCACAAAATGGCGACTTCCACGTAAGGGGACCCTCTGTGTATGTAGATAAAAGCGTCTCATTCCAAGGTAATAAAAACATAACGGTTCATTATAAAAGGTCTTTATACACCCCTGATAATATAGTTTTGTATATAATTTAGCATTTCTGTCAAGAGATCCTTCTAAAAATTACACACTGCACCTTTAAGGAAGTGAGGAGCTGTAGCTCATTTGCATTTAAAGGTACAGACAATAAAACAGCACGTTTTTCCCCCTAGTCAAATAGGGGCATTTTGGACATGCTATAATAAATTATCTATCAGGTATTTTGAGCTGAAACTTCACAGAAACATTCTGGGCACACCTGAGCAGTGTTGGGGGTAACGCATTACAAGTAACGTGCATTACGTAATAATATTACTTTTCTGAAGTAACGAGTAAAGTAACGCATTACTTTTTAAATGTACACATTAATATTTGAGTTACTTTTTTAAAAAAGTAATGCAAGTTACTTTTTAAGTTTAATTAAAAATTATGTACTGAATTAAACTAAACATAGTCACATTATGCACTCTATGCGTACATGTCTGTATGGGAACAGTTTGAGACAGAAACTGAGATGGCAGGCCAGAGCTTGACATTTTTGTGACGAAATATGCAATTTCTGAATGCAGAACTTTTCAGTCATAAAAACACCTGCAAGGTCTGAAAGAGATCAAGCCTCAGCCAAGAAAAAGTAACTAAAAAGTAACGCAATTAGTTACTTTTTTTGGGAGTAACTTAACATTGTAATGCATTACTTTTAAAAGTAACTTTCCCCAACACTGCACCTGAGACTCACATTACATCTTGTAAAAAGGCCATAATAGGTGCCCTTTAAGGAACATAATGTAAATTGACATGTTTGTGCACACATAGAAATCCCAAAGGAGGAGAATTGGATCAGCAAGGACAGAGTCAGAGTGCTCGGAGGGCAGGGGAACCATCACAGACATCGAAATGGCCGAATTCACCTCTCAAACCGGCAGCCTACGCCGAGGTCGCAGCCGTATGGACAGCGCGTACATGTCAACCAGTGTGTCTCTGGCTTCAGATCCATTCTCTCCAGGTCTGGAGGGTGTAGACCATAATGGATACGTGCTTCCCACGGACACCCATATCCGAGACAGAGGTAACTAGACATGGTTTGCAAGCGCAATATTTATTCCCTACTTATTTGCTCTTTGTTCCTTTTTTATTGGTAATGTCCTATATAGAGGGTGCCATTCTTATGCCATATCTTTTTTCTGCCAGGTTCCAGAAGTGCTGTTCATCCTGCTAGAATGTCAAGAGGCTCCAAGACTGCTCTCACTATACCAAAAACAGACACCACACAAGAGTACGAGCTAATGAATAAACAGCCCCATCGACTCTCTCCTTCACCCACAGACACCACAGACAGTTCACCTTTATTGAACAAACAAACGACCCCTGCCGAACCTGAAAATACATGCAGTGACAGTATTTTACCACAGACAAGAGATTCTGACCCAACGCAAACCGAGCCGTCCGATGATGGAGACAGCTTGCCGTCTGCATCTTGCGGGGACAGTCCGTGTAGTGAAGGAACCCAGTCCGATAGGCTTCCTTCCCAGAGCAGTGATCTAGACGAAGACCTTCCAGAAGACAGGCAGCCGCAAGAAACAGTAGTAGAGTATGAATATATGGACATACGAACTGAAACAGTGCCACAACATCAGGCAGCAAACTCGAAAGAGAAAACCAGTAATTCAGATGCAATGGTGAGTGGTGCCAGAGAAGCAGTTTACCAAAATATAAGTGAACTCCCTAGGTGGAGTGGGAGACAGAGGGACAGTAAGGATTCTGACAGCACTACAGGGCCTGGCGAGTATGTGGACATGGATGCTTCTGGAAGACCTTGCTCTGATGGAGATCAACCAGAGTATCAGAACATACTGGTAACAGGAAGGCCAGTAATGGGTGAAGATTCTCAAAAGACCAGCCTCAGGTCCTGCGTGAACGCGTATAATGGAATAGATGAGCAAGGAACTTCTTTTGACAACCCGGACTATTGGCACAGCAGACTATTTCACAAGCAGGATGCTGTATGTACGTAGTCACCGGTGTAAGACTTTAACTAACAAATGTAAACAAGATGATGGAAGAACATGGAAACAATAAGGACTGGCATAACCAGCATGTTTCTCAGAACATATGTATATGCTCTTATGTGTTGATTTATTGCCAATGAAGTAAAATGCTATACTTCATTACGGTATGTGACCCTGCCTGTGAAAACCCAGCTAAAGTCATTTTTTGTGATTTACTGTTTTCTACATAAAATCATCCTATATAATGTTAAGTACATTCTGTGAAAATATAACCTTCATTTCTTTAATATTGACTGAGTAAGGACCTGTCAAAGATTGAAATCAATGTGAAATCAATGCGTAAAATCAAAATTTCATGCTTCTAATCTAATAATTAGATTATGAGACTTTATTTAAAGGGTTTTCACATATGATCTGTCCTGTTGAAGATTTGCCTACCTCCACTTGTTTGTCTTTGATGTCCAACTACTATGGTTTTATATACAGTGTATGTTTTTGTAAATAGTTATTTGTTTACTGTTTTATAAAAAAAATTGTTAAACAAAATTTTGTATTTTGATTTGCTCAATCAATAAAGTAATCTGTATTAAGTTTAGTCTTTTTCATAATTAATTGTTATTTTTCTGAAATATGTTGCTTGCTGTCAACAATGTTAGGTCTCAGACTCTTATTTTGTGAAGCTGGCAATGCCTAGAACAGTGGTTCTCAAACTGGGGGCCCTGAGATGGTGGCAGGGGGGCCCCGGTTTAATAACATGGATGCTTCTGGAAGGCCTTGCTCTGATGGAGATGAAATATGTTGCTTGCTGTCAACAATGTTAGGTCTCAGACTCTTATTTTGTGAATCTGGCAATGCCTAGAACAGTGGTTCTCAAAGTGGGGGCCCTGAGATGGTGACAGGAGGGGCCCGGTTTAATAACATGGATGCTTCTGGAAGGCCTTGCTCTGATGGAGATGAAATATGTTGCTTGCTGTCAAGAATGTTAGGCCTCAGACTCTTATTTTGTAAAGGTGGCAATGCCTAAAACAGTGGTTCTCAAACTGGGGGCCCTGAGATGGTGACAGGAGGGGCCCCGGTTTAATAACATGGATGCTTCTGGAAGGCCTTGCTCTGATGGAGATGAAATATGTTGCTTGCTAGCAACAATGTTAGGTCTCAGACTCTTATTTTGTGAAGCTGGCAATGCCTAGAACAGTGGTTCTCAAACTGGGGGCCCTGAGATGGTGGCAGGGGGCCCCCGGTTTAATAACATGGATGCTTCTGGAAAGCCTTGCTCTGATGGAGATGAAATATGTTGCTTGCTGTCAACAATGTTAGGTCTCAGACTCTTATTTTGTGAAGGTGGCAATTCCTAAAACATTGGTTCTCAAAGTGGGGGCCCTGAGATGGTGGCAGGGGGCCCCGTTTTAATAACATGGATGCTTCTGGAAGGTGGCAGGGGGCCCAGTTTAATAACATTTTATAAAATGTATTAATTTATCCTAAATTCTGTGTAATTAAATGTCAGAAAAATAACGCTACTAACCAAACAGTACTACATTGAATAATTTAATATGTTTTTTTCATTCAAATTTTAAGTTTTGGAATGTTTTATGCCATACATTTTCTTTGGGGGGCTCAAAGCGATGCACTGTATAGCCTACAAGGGGTGCCTCACGTCGAAAAAGTTTGAGAACCACTGTCATAGAAGAACTCATTTAATTAAATATAGTGATTTTGTGCATTTCTTTGCATTAGGTTTTCTTTACAAACCTATTATTGCCAAACCATTGTAATAATCATTGGTTTAGTCACATTTAACTATATTAAACAATGAGTATCTCTTACAAATTTTCCATTGAAACTGAAAATTATAAAACAAGCAGGTGAAAATTATTAACAAGCATTTCTTAAATTTGATGAAAATGTACATTGGTGCTTGGACGGCTGATTATTAACAGAGATTATTAGAATGTAATTATTATTGTAAACAAAAAGCTAACTGACAACCAGTAAATTACGCCAAAGAGCAAAATGTTTGCGTAAATAAATTCTACGCGAATTACAAATTATTTTCTATCGTTCTTTAGAGTCAAAAGACATTTTTTAGGTGGTTAGGCTCCATTAATTTCTAAATGCACGCCTGTATTTTACCTGTGACTTTTATTTTGAAGTGCAATGCCGTATTCCGCCATCTTGAACGTTTGTACGGCTGCTCGCGGGTGCTAGTGACGCAGGATGTGAAGCGTGCTTCTGCTCCATCATCCCACGAGCGAAGCGAGGGAAAAAGTTACGAGCTCCCCTTGAACCTTATCGTTGACAAACATGTCGGGAGACGACGAACAGCAAGAGCAGACCATTGCTGATGACTTGGTGGTCACCAAGTATAAGATGGGGGCTGACATAGCAAACCGTAAGCGTGACCCTGCAGCTTTATGTTTGATTTAGGGTTGAAGTTGAGCGAGCGACGGTACCGCTCGCTGCTCGGCCATGTGTCTGTCTGGTGTCATGAGCTGTAGTGAGAAACAAAACAGTGCAATTTTTCCAGCTTTTTCTGTAGTTGATTTAAATTGACATTGCAATAGGAACCGATATTTTGTAATCGCAAATGCATTGTTGTGTATTTTTTCGCTTAGCGGATTAGCAAGCTAGCGGTAGTTTACGGTTCTAAACGTGCTCAAGTTTTGAAGTTAGTGATATATCGTAGATATATCAGCACCACTTCATACTGTTTGAATGTAATTAAAACTTATTTTAAAAACGAAGAGGGTGAAAATGTGTAATGTTTGTGTGCAAATTTAAGTAAGTTTAACAGTAATGCTGAGTAAGCTGTTGCGACTGTCAGTCTGCGGCCAGTCAATTTCTTTGTCACCATTCCTAATGGTAGAAATGCGTAATGGTTTAATGTTTATTGATCTCTTTCAGACTAGACAATGTTGGAGTGTTCTGCTTTAAAAAGAATTCTAATATGTGTTGGTTGAAAAAAATGCTATTGTTTTTATTCATATTAAATTTATTTCCCCCACAGAGGCTATAAAGGTTGTCATTGAAGCAGCCAAGCCTGGCGTGTCTGTGGTCAGCCTGTGTGAGAAAGGAGACGCTTTCATCTCTGCTGAAACAGGCAAGGTGTTTAAAAAGGAAAAGGAGATAAAGAAAGGTGAGCATGCGTCTAAAAACTACAAAATATACTTTAAAAACCTCAAACCTGAAGTTTTTAAACATAGTGATTTTGCGCAATAGGAATTGCCTTTCCCACCTGCGTCTCTGTGAACAACTGTGTGTGTCACTTCTCGCCGCTGAAGAGCGATCCCGACTACACGCTTAAAGACGGTGACTTGGTTAAAATGTGAGTTATCCTGTTCAGTTGCTGTGCTGTTGTATATATTGTTGTCAAGTCTTCTTTCTAATCATTATCTTGTATGTTTGCACAGTGACCTTGGAGTGCATGTGGACGGCTTCATCTCCAACGTTGCCCACAGCTTTGTGGTTGGTGCCACCAAGGTATGGTTCTCTTTCAACTTGGTCATTCTGTTGGATGTTTTTGAAGTTCACTAAGCTTTGCTTACTTTCTAGGATGCTCCTGTGACAGGACGGAAAGCAGATGTGATCAAAGCGGCCCACTTGTGTGCAGAAGCTGCTCTTCGGCTGGTTAAGCCTGGTAATCAGGTTAGTTAGAATGAGGCCTATCCTATTAATAACCTTTATCTTCATAAATAATGGTAATAGTTTATTATTTGCTAGTTAAATATAATTAATTATTAACCCCTTAAGGGGTGTGCACACCAATGTTTTTACGCCCACGGCCGGTGTATGTTTTCAATTGTTTCCGCACTCAACGCTGAGCGCCGAGAGTTGAAAAATATTCAACTTTGTGTGAAAAGCTCAACTCGTCAATGTCAGTTTTCACACAGCCGTCCAATCACAGTGGAGTAGGGGCGGAACAAATATCACAACAACCAGCCAGTGCATCGTACAACGACTGATAAACAAAGCAGAAGTATCACAGCAACCAAAACGCTCGGCTGAAGAAAGCTGGCACTCAGATTAAAAACAGTTGGCATTTGGCGTCCTCCAGGCATTTTCAGACACGTTTAATATCTTTGGTTTGCACGTTACCTAAATGTCACCTCCTTTTTAAAATGGGAGGATAAAAAGTTGATGTTCTCTTGGATACCACTTTTTAAAGAAGACACTTCAGTGTGTGTAGTTGTTAATATTAAATTTAAAAATAGTAATTGAGTTTAAGCTTATTTTAATAAATAAAAATAATGCAATAAAGTTTACATTTGATATACTCAAAAACTATACAATTTAAAATGTTTTATGCCCAACATGTAAAAAAAAAATAAAGCCACAAGTCTTAACTAGTTTTGATTAAAATTTAAAGTTAAGTATTTTTATCACAAAAAATAAAGTTTTTTGTCACACTTTTAGTGTTTTAACAAACCAAGGCCACTAGGTGTCATTAGATGGTTGCATACTAATGTCACAAATAAATAAATTACTGTCACTGCATTATTATTACTGCAATAAGGACATATGAAAACTATATTCTTAGAGCTTCCCAATGATATGTAGGTTGTCAGGATTTTTGAAGATTGATAATAAGATTTTTATGTTATAAAATTGTAATAACATTTAAGAAGCTAATTTTTTCTCAAAATGGTGATGAAATATGAAAACTACACACTTATGGTGCATTCACACCAGCTACAGTAGAGGCGGCAAAAACGTGCTATTCACACGTAGTTGGACGCTTGAACATTTGAGTTTACGCGCTTCATTCGCGCGTGAAATTCTAGTCATTTGAGACATTCATGCGGAAATTCGCGTCATGGGAGGGGCTTCTGCGACTCTGCTGAGACCCCGCTTGCTTCCTGTTATAACGTCACTACTACAGCAAGGTCATGATTCCGTCAAATGTTTGATTTTTTTTGACGCATTTTCTGCGGCAAAGCTAAATTCACGTGGCGATCCGTGCCATTCCCCCCGAGCCTACGGTTTAATAGTTAAGTAAACAATTTGGGCCTATCTGTGGGCCTGTGACAGTTAAGAGTTAATAAAGATTAATTAGTTAAATGTGACCCACCCAGCTAAAGTCATTTTTTGTGTGTAATTTACTGTTTTCTATATAAAATCATTCTACAGAAAATAACATTTTGTGGAAATATAACCTTGATATCATTAAAGATGGGGTGCATGATCTCTAAAAGCAAATGTTGACATTTGAAATCACCTAAACAAACACGCCCCTACACCAAAAGAATCTGGACCTCCTTCTGATAGACCCGCCCCACACATACACACAACCCAGGCAACTGATTTGCTACAAGTGTGTTTTGGTACACGGCCAGACTCCCTTTTCCAAAGTGTTTCTCAAAAATTGTGCACCCCGCCTTTAAAATTGACCAAGTAAGACCATGGCAAAGATTAAAACTGAAGTGAAATTAAACTTTAAAGCTTCAAATCTCATAGTTAGATTGAGATTTTAGCCTATTTTTGTTGCAGCTGTTGCATTCTAGAATATTTTTGAAGTACTTTTATATCAAAGTTTTCATGTAATCATTTTTTTTTTATTTGGTTTAATAAAATTATTATAAAGGTCATAATAGTTTTGCCATCATTATCTGAGTATCTTTGTCTTTTTCTCAGAACAGTCAGGTTACTGAGGCCTGGAACAAGATTGCCCAGTCTTTTAAATGCACAGCCATTGAGGGTAAGCATACTAAAACGATCTTCTAGTTGAACTCGTCGTTAAAACACCATTTCACTGTTATTAAAGTATGTCTGTCTGCACAGGCATGCTGTCTCATCAATTAAAGCAGCATGTGATTGACGGAGAGAAGACCATTATTCAGAACCCCTCTGATCAGCAAAAGAAGGACAATGAAACGCCCAATCTTAGTCCATGAAAGTGTTCTTCACTTCTAAATGTCCTTGTCGCTTTCAGGAAGGATCACGAGAAGGCAGAGTTTGAAGTGCATGAGGTGTATGCTGTGGATGTGCTCATCAGCACTGGAGAGGGAAAGGTGAAAATGTGTTTAAATTTTTTTATAATAATAGTATAAGTGTGTAAGTAATGCTCTTAATACTGATCACTTCCCTGTTTCTGCAGGCTAAAGACTCTGGCCAGAGAACCACCGTTTATAAGCGAGACCCCAATAAGCAGTATGGCTTAAAGATGAAGACATCCAGGATGTTCTTTAGTGAGGTGGAGCGACGATTTGATACCATGCCATTTACTCTGAGGTACTTAATTTTTTGAGTTAAAGGGATAGTTCACCCAAAAATGAAAATGATGTCATTGATGACTCACCCTCATGCCGTTCCAAACTCGCAAGACCTCCGCTCATCCTCCGAACACAGTTTAAGATGTTTTAGATTTAGCCCGAGAGCTTGCTGACCCTTCATTGAAAATCTATGTATGGTATACTGTCCATGTTCAGAAAGGTAATAAAAACATCATCAAAGTAGTCCATGTGACATCAGTGGGTCAGTTAAATCTGTTGAAGCATCGAAAATATATTTTGGTCCAAAAATAACAAAAATTACGACTTTATTTTGCATAGTCTTCTCTTCCGATTTTGTTGTGGGCCGCGTGCATGAGACTGAAGTTAAGTGACTGCAGTGACGCGGCTGACGTGTTATCTGGTGCGCCTCAGCTTTTTTGCGTCACTGCAGTCACGTGACTTCGGTCTCGTGCACGCGGTTCGCAGCAGAATCGGAAAAGAAGACAATGCTAAATAAAGTCGTAATTTTTGTTTTTGTTTTGGACAGAAGTGTATTTTCGATGCTTCAGCACATTCTTGCTGACCCACTGATGTCGCATGGACTACTTTGATGATGTTTTTATTACCTTTCTGCACATGGACAGCGTACCGTTACTGGATTTTCAATGAAGGGTCAGCAAGCTCTCGGACTAAATATATAGCATCTTGGTCTCTGTTCCGAGGATGGACGGAGGTATTGCGAGTTTGGAACGACATGAGGGTGAGTCATTAAATTACATTATT
The DNA here is from genome assembly GCF_027580225.2 of Misgurnus anguillicaudatus. Taxonomy (NCBI): domain Eukaryota; kingdom Metazoa; phylum Chordata; class Actinopteri; order Cypriniformes; family Cobitidae; genus Misgurnus; species Misgurnus anguillicaudatus. Next base: position 18,787,620 of record NC_073349.2, read on the forward strand.
TTCATTATTTTTGGATGAACTATCACTTTAAGTGGTTTTCTTCCCACTGATGGATTATGTTTAGCCACATAGTTTAGACTCTTACTATAAAAAACACATAAAATATTAAGCTAAACATTTTATTATTTATATATATTTATATATATATATGTCAGTTCATGGATGCTTTTATCCAATGTAACTTGGGTATATGCTTTAAAGCACAACCCCTCAGAATTAAAACCATGGTCATGGCTCTCCAGACCATTGCTTTACCAGTTGAGCTACTAAAACTATTCAACACTGTCCTTCATCACATTTCACTTTGTCTTTCTCTCCTTACCCTGGTGCCCGACTTATCTTGTCTTTGTGTACTCTGAGGGCATTTGAGGATGAGAGTAAAGCTCGTCTAGGTGTAGTCGAGTGTGCCAAGCACGAGCTGCTTCAGCCTTTCACTGTCCTGCATGAGAAGGAAGGTGAGACATAAATGTCATGGTAATAAAATGTTATAATTCATATGTAAAATGCTCAGCCAAGCATATAAACTAGTTGGACATATACAAGCATTCATATAAGTGAAAAAATATTTCTTATCAAAGATCAAAGAAGTAAGTCATTTTATAAGTTTGGTGCCATCAGCAGCATCTTGTAAAATCTTTAACATTGGTAACCCTGATGATGTCTGTTTACTCAAATTTGTCTCCTCTGTTTTATTTCAAGGTGAATGTGTAGCACAGTTTAAATTCACAGTGTTGCTCATGGCCAACGGCCCTCTGCGTATCACCAGTGGATTTTTCGAACCAGAACTTTACAAGTCTGAGCATGAAGTACAAGATCCAGAGCTCAAGGTAAGGGACAGGAGTTATTCATGCAACTGTGAAAAGGTTACACACTTGAATTCTCCATTGCAATGTAATATGTAGTTTGTTGGTAAATAAATACGGTCTCCTTTGTTTTCCACAGGCCTTGTTGCAAAGCTCAGCCAGCCGCAAGGCACAGAAGAAGAAGAAAAAGAAGGTCTGTTCAACTTAAAGGAATGGTCTACTCATTTTCAATATTGAAGTATGTTGTTACCTTAACTGAGAATTGTTGATACATCCCTCTATCGTCTGTGTGCGTGCGCGTAGGCGCTGGAGCGCGCTGCGGCGCTGCGATGGCATTTGGCTTGGCCCCATTCATTCAATTGTACCATTTAGAGATAAAGTTAGAAGTGACCAAACACATCAACGTTTATTCTTTTTAAGACGAGTAGTTATACGAGCAAGTTTGGTGGTACAGAATAGGACATGGCGCTTTTCTGGGCGGATTTGGAAGAGTGACTATGTTTTGTGGCGTGATAGCACTTTTGGGAGTACTTCGACTCGGCGCAGTAACACCCTCCCTCTCCCATTATGAGAGTGAGAAGGGGAGCGGACTTTTCAGGCGAGTCGAAGTACTCCCAAAAGTGCTATTACGCCATAAAATGTGGTTCCTCTTTTGAATCCGCTTAGAGAGGCGCTGTGTTTTGTTTTGTACCACCAGGCTTGCTCGTGTGGCTACTCGTCTTGAATGGGAGGAATGTTGATGTGTTTGGTCACTTCTGGCTTTGTCTCTGAATGGTACCATTGAATGAATGGGGCTAAGCTAAATGCTATCGAAGCGTCGCAGCGCGCTCCAGCGCTTGCGTGCACACGCACAGATGATGGAGGGATGATTCGGCGGTTCTTGGTTGGGGTAATGACATATTTTGATATTGAAAATGAGTAGACTATTCCTTTAAATGCAATGAAAGCCTTCGAGAACACAAATATTGCTTTCTGAAAAACCAAGTGGTCAAACTTTTGGTTAAGGTGGCATACCAATAGCCAACTCAAAACAACTAGATTTTGTTAGGGATTTCACATCTACTAATAGTTTTTGGAAAAGACTCGCCTTTATTTATTTATAATCTGACTCTAAAGGACTTTTGACTTTTCACTCTAAAACCATGTGATATGATGAAGGTTCCTGAAGAAAAGGAGTGCCATGTAAACACAAACCATTCTTTTAGGCTAAATTAGAATGCATTGTGAGAACTTTGTGCAAGCTTTAATAAGAAACGGACTTCCACTCAATAATAAGAGCGTTCCATCTTTACTTTTCATTTTTTATTACTCGTTTAAATGTAAAAGAACCATGAAGTATGCATTGTAGTACAATCACTTTGGATAACCGCTCGCTTTTGTAATATGTGGCCTTATATTTTTCAAGGAAAGCCTTTAGATCAGATTTAAGTAGGACAATGGTTCTCAGTATGTAAGAGTAAGAAGCTTATTGGTCAATGTCAGAGCCATGAAAGTCCACTCTTGGCAAAGTTCAAATGCAAGTCACACCCTAGTGTCTGCCTGCAATAATTTTAAACACTAAAGGTTGTTTGAAGGTCGGTAGGAGGATCACCTTGAAAGGATTGGAGTCACTGCATCTGTTAACGTATTCGAGACGTAAAGCCACTTAAACTGACTTCCTATGATTCTTGAATAAATATGCAAATCAAGCTTATAAGTCATCTAAGAGTGGCATGTCTTCATTGAAAGAAATGTTTTGGTTTTATTTTTAGATCGTGTATTTCATTTAATTGCATCATGATTTGTAAAGCCACATTTACGAATCCATAAATTTAATACATTTATTTGTCCCCAGGCATCAAAGACCGCAGAGAATGCTAGTGGACAACCGATGGAGGCCGAGAGCCAAGCTGCTGCATAGACTCCCACTGCCAACCAAACTGACTGACCGAGCCTCTGCACAGCCCAAATAACAGAACCATTAAAGTTAATTATAACCTGCCCCACTGAGAGGCCTTCTGGCCAAGCCTTCTATTTGAATACCTCCTCATTAGTTATACAAGACTGCTGCAGGGTTTGTACAGTTTACTTAAGTTCCCAAACTCCTGTTTGGTTGTCTATGAACCACGCTTCTCTCTGGAGCAGCTGCTACTCATAGAAAAGGGAGGATACAGATGAGCAGGTAGATACTGACCAACTGTGTTTACAGGAGGCAACACTGGGGATCTTTTGATCCTGTCAAGAGTTTCACTGACCTTGTACAAGCCATCTCATATACATATGTAATTATGGCACTTATTTGGCAGCATTGCAACAAAGCACTGTTCATGTCATTGCGGAAGGTTGCCTTTTTGTAATGGGGTTTTGTCTGTTGGGAACTATTATAGTAGTTTGTATCAATGACTTGTAATGAGTCTCTGGAGCAGTTACTGCCTAAGTACAACTCGATTATAACACAATCACTGCATTGGAAGTACTGTTAATCAATTTGGTAAGCTTTCATTTCTGTCCAATGACATTCGGCATTCATTTTGTAATATTTCCCAATTACAAAAGCTCTTTCACATTGCTGTAGAAGTTCCTTCAGCTTTCTGGTTTGATTCCTGAAACTATTGTTTGATTAAACTGACTGACCAAATTCTCCTGCCATTTTGTAAGCATACATCTAATAAATTGAATTAGGCAAGTTATGTTTCAAAGTCTGATTTATTCTGGTTTTAGCATAGACAGCTGTACCCATGCTAACCAAAAGCTGTCAGGTAATACACATGTATGGAGGAGACATTACTTAAGCTGTTGTGTAACAGTGTTGGGGGTAACAAGTTACAAGTCAGTGGTTCTCAAACTGCCTGGGGGCCCAATTTTATGACATTTTCTCAAAGACATACATTTATCATAAATTGTATGTAATTAAACCTAAAAAAAAAAAAACAAGGCTACTAACCAACAGCACTGCTTTGTATACTTATATATGTTTGTCTAATTAAAATGTTAAGTTTGAAAAAAATGCATACATTTTATTTGAGGGCCGTACACACTGAAAATGTTTGAGAACCACTTTCCTAAGTAATTTAATTAATTTTCCTTTGATAAAGTATGGGATTACTCTTATTTTTCCATTAATTTAATAACAGTTACTTTTGATGTAACTAAATATTGTGTATAGACTGTAGAACAATTATGTATACTGTAGGACAATAGTGGATTTATGGAAACGCACTAAGTTTCCAATCCTCACAATTAACCGGTTGTTTATTAGCATTAATATTACTAAAATAATGTCTGTTTCCTTAAATGGCACGTATTATTCTGCAAAACCTTGTTCTACATCCCTCCCCATTTCTACCAATACTTAGTAAGTTGTTAATTTTAAGTATTCATAAACAGTAGTTGGAGTATATTGAGGCAAAATTGGTTAATAGTAAGAATTGGACCCTAAAGTGGCACTAGAATAATTTATGTACTTTAGTATGATTTATTCGAGCCATTTCAAGTTTATCCTTGCATCATTTATTAAATAGGTTAAATTTAATTAATAAATTATGAAATAGATTTAGAAAGTAATTAGTAATAAGTAATTAAATACTTTTTGGAGAGCGTAATTTGTACAGTAATCTATCATGATTTAAGATGTAATAAGTAACTTGTACTTAATGGGATAGTTCACCCAAAAACGCAAATTCTGTCATCATTCACTAACTCTCATGTTGTTACAAACCTGTATAAATTTCTTTGTTCTGATGAACACAAAGGAAAATATTTTGGGAAATTGTATTTAAGGAAAGCCCCTTCAGATGCATCGTCTTTTTTTCAAGGGGATCCTACAACTAAATAACACATTTCACTCAATGTTTGTAACCAAACCTTTCGTGTACCCCATTTATTTCCATATTATTCTTTTTTTCTACTATGGAAGTAAATGGTGTCCACAAATGGTTTGGTTACAAATAAATTGATGCAGGTTTGTAACAACATGAGAGTGAAAGATGACAGAATTTTCTTTTTTGTGTGTCTCTTTAATTACTTGATTTAGTAACAAAAAGTTTATCCAAAGGTGACATATAAAAATCATAAAAAAGCAAATAACAGCCCCAAATAGATGTTTATACAATTTATATAATTTAAATGTCACGTGTTTGTTATATTGTTGGGTTAAGCTAGCAAAACGTTTCAGAAATGTTCCTGAATATTTCTTACATTCCCAAGTGATAGTCTTTAATTTCACTATGCTTTATAAAACACCCATTTGATTTTGTACTAAAATATACCCATCGACACATCAAATAAAACCATAGTAACTACATAAAAAACTACACATAAATTCTCAGTACCAATTACGTTCAGTTTTTAATTCTATTCATTTTTAATCAAGACCATAATACAATTCACATGAGGTTCACACGAGGTTTACTGACAGTGGACCAATTCCAAACGGCGTTTTTGCGACCTTGATAGGCACATCGGGAAGGGGACTATGCATAAGCAGTCGCTCCGGATAAAGACGTTGTTTTAATTTCTCCATTTGCCAAGTGTATTATTAACAGCCACACTATGAGACATATACAATTGCGCACCTCCTTCCACAGAGTTTACATATCAAAACTTTGATCTTCAAGGGGAATAGTGCATAGGGATGATCTATTCAGATTGGCATGCGCCCTAACCGACAGGTGCAGCCTGCAGCAGTGCGGCACACGTTTTTCTTTCACTGTCGCTGAAAAGTGACGTAATCCAGGCGTATAAAAGAGACCGCCTCCCCTCATGACGATCTCTTGAGTCGTTGCTATCGCTTGACGAGGTGAGGAAATGCTTGCTGTTCTTAGCCGTGTAGTACAATCCATAGCAATCCAACATATTTAAGCACAATCCATCGATATCTCTAACATCCTTTCTTTCTTTACAGAACCATCTTCTCATCATGAGAGCGAAGGTAAGTAAAACTATTGTTTGTGGCGTCATTTTTAAGTTTCTTTATCAGGCTAGCATTGCTAACAGTCTGGTGGCTAGTCAACAATTCTAATGTTTGTAACTTTAATTGAACTTATGCATGTTTGGCGATTGTTACGTTTGTATTTTAAGTTTAACGTTAACCATTATTGATTGAAATTGATCCTTTTTTTTAGTCAAATTCGCTTTTGTTGTAATCGGGCCTGCATGCGGGACTTTGTTGTGACCATGACGAGTATGTTGTTAACCACTACACGTTTATGATTTGTATGCAAGTTGGATTACACGTTTAACGTTTTATCAAATCGTTAAAGTGTATTAGCATCAAAGTTAATTTTATTTCAATTTTATCTCGCCTAAACGGCATGCTGTGTTGCGAGAGAGCATGGCGGGGAGGGTTGGTTAGATTTGCGCATGTGCAGATCTGCATGTTCTTCCAAACAGATTTTTATATCGTGCAAGAGTGTAATCTAATCATTATCTAATAAAATGACTGCTCTCTCTTTACAGTGGCGAAAGAAGCGTATGCGCAGGTAAGCTTGTCCTGATGTGCTTTATGCGTCACGTTTTCTAAAATGGCAGTATGTAGTATTTACCCAAGTGCTTTTTTTTTAGGCTGAAGCGTAAAAGGAGAAAGATGAGGCAGAGGTCTAAGTAAACTGGGACCCCCTGTCGCTGAAGCTGAGATTGATCTTCAACTCCAGTCTCCTTGGCAAGAGTCTGCTGGAAGCCCAATTCAAGATCCATTCATCCACCACCTGAGAGCCCAGCCATCTTCTCAGCGGAGGCTTTGGTTTTCCATCACTTGGTTCTGCAGAAGCACCCTGGTCTTCATGATCCTGTGAACTGTTTTTGGACATTCCCAGACTTATCAGCGCAGCTTGTATTTTGTTAATCTCGTCAATAAATTTTTGGTTTAACAAACGCTGTCTTGTTATCCTTAAGACGTTTGCATGCTCAAGCATGTACTGTGGTTTTATTTGTAAGAAGTCACTTATTCAGTTTGTGAGGGAGTGAATTAAAAAGGTGGATTACTAAAAGCTGACAGTCAGGGTTAATTTGCACTTTTCTTTAGTAATAACATTAATGGACACCATGTTACGGTGTTTGCAGAGGGGTTTTCAAACAATAAATGGTGTAAGAAAAAGACAAATGTGGAGACCTTAAATGATGTGTAAGAGTAACTTACCCAGACCGACTTTTTCCAGCCATTTGTTGCCTGGCAATGTAGTGTTGACTCAGCTGGTTGCTACATGGTGACGTCAAAACTGCACATTTAGTTCACATCTGCATACTGTAATGAAGTTTAAGGTTTTTAATGTTCTTTTGCATTACACTAAAGGTCAGATGCAGAAACTAAATGTAGATCCAAATAAAACTGAGTCAGTAATAAAGCAGGTGAGAATTTAGTTGCAATGTACACCTAATACACGAGTTGTGTGTAAATATAGGATTGAGCATGCCCTGGGCTAACTAGACCCATTAAAGGTGCAGTGTGTAAATTTAAGTGGCATCTAGTGCTGAGGTTGTGAATTGCGACCAATGGCTCATTTAACTGCTCACCCATCGCATTTAAAACGCATTGAGTAGCCACCACCGGACAAACACGTCATCTTCGGAGATAGCTTTGTAAAAAAGTTTGTCCATTTAGAGCTGCTGTAGAAACATGGCAGCTCTAAATGGCGACTTCCATGTAAGGGGACCCTCTGTATGTAGATAAAAACATCTCATTCTAAGGTAATAAAAACAACGGTTCATTATGAAAGGCCTTTATACACCCCTGATAATATAATTTTGTATATTTTGCATTTCTGTCGAGATCCTTCTAAAAATTACACACTGCACCTTTAAGTTGTGGTAATTTTAACCCAGCAAAAGGCTTTTTTAACCAAAGAGTGGTTTAACTTTAAGAAGGGTTCATTTGCTTTAAAAGTGGGATTTTTTTATTATCCTAATTTACTTATTCTTTAATTTAATGTAGATGTCAAATATCCCCTTTATTGCTTTTTCATCTGACTGTTGTGTAATGCGGTTTGTTTTATTTTTTATTTTTTAATGTAATAGGTTTTATAAACATTTTCAATGCGCAAAGCATTTGTATCACTGAATTTGTTTCTCCCAACCGCCAGAGGTCTAATACCCAACGAGCAATTAGATTAGTTCAAGTGATAAAAATGGTGGAATTTACTGATTATTTTTGTAACAACTACACATTTCTAGTTAAGCTTTGAGATATTTCAATTGCCTTGTCAAGTCAAGAAGGTTGACATATTCACAGTTTCAAGTGCTTTTGGTTTTTTACGCAGCGCACTTGACAGTAAACAGAACACCACATCACAAAATTATAACGTTTGTGGTGTGGTTTTAACAAGAATCTGGGAGGGTTGAAGGTTTTAAAACCCGCCCCTCCCTACACGCCCATTTTTTTAAGCAAACTAGAAATCCACAACTTCGACTGCAACATAGCGCGCGTCAGCATTGAATGAACGAATTATGTAGCGCTTTCTATTAACAAATGTATAATACTTAACCGTTTATAAGCAGTAGTGAGTGTGATTGTGGTACGTAGTGCATCCAAACGTCTATTCGATGGCGAAAAAGCCGATGCCATCTGAAGATGCCACTTCGGAGGTTGCGGACTCGGCCCTGCCGGAGGACGCGCAGTCTCCGGATTCTCCGGGAAGACATGCCGTGTCCGTTCTATTGTCTTTTGGGAAATGCGTCGGTGCCTTACTGCCGGTCTACTTGGCTGGATATTTCGGATTTAGCATCAGTTTAGTTTTCCTCGGTCTTGTAGTTTATACGGGATGGAGACACAGCCGCGATGGGAAGAAAGCGCGACTTCAAAGCGCGATGTATGTTTTGGAGAACGAGCAGGACGTCACAGCCACAAGGGTGTTTAAAACTAAACGCGAGTTACCTTCATGGGTAAGATTTTATATATACCACAACAGAGATCACTGTCGTTTTCAACAGTTTGTATTTGCAACATATCTTTTGCATATGTAGGGAAAGACGCGATTGTTATTTTTTTTTGTGCTTTAGTACCTCCTCACTTTTGTAAAATACACGGTAGAGATGTCAGTCAGCATCTGCTTGAAGCAACATGTGATGCTTTTGTGGTTCCGCAGTTGTCATATTTTGACAGATTTCGTGTTTAAGTAACTTAGTTATTTCTTTCAGTAAAACCTGTTAACTGTATTAATAACAATGTCTTTTATCTTTGAGTAGTTTCCTGCATTAATGACCGGCACCTCATTCAGCTTTTACTGCAGCAGGCTACACCCTCATCATATGTGTTTCACTACTGTGTTTGATTTCATTAATATCCCAATAGTTTACCTTGTTTTGTGGAGCTACAATTATTTAAAGAAGATTTTATGTTAAGGAATGCATTGTTTTATTGATCTATAACTGCAATGCATTTATTCATAGATGCATTTATTCAAAGCATCTTACAAATTTGTTAACATTCAATATTTTGTCTATAGACCCCAGCAATAAGCATAGTGAACACAGTTTTATGATTACATATGAAAATAGTAATGTTAAAATGTCATTAAATTGCACGTTTACCACATTGTTTTACTTTTAGAGGAAGGGTTGTCGGCTACTTTCCACTCCATCTGTCAGTCACATTCTCATTGTTTTTTCATAGGCATAATATAGACTTTTTGCCAAAATTGTTGTTCTTTAATCCTTTCTTCCGCCATCCTTAATAAACAACATTACATTCCGAAGCCTGCCCAGCCTTTCCTATACTTGGATATCTAGTCCCAGAGGACTGAGTGCGTAATGCCAAAACGGACCATTTATAGCAAGAATTTGGTTGGAGGGAATGGAAAACATTTTGAAAGATTATTTGGCAAAGTATGACCTGTGCTCAAAGAACCACTTTACTATTTCAGCCCAGTAACTTATATGACATATGTTTTTGTATACACCTACCCACATCCTGCTACAAATTGGGACCTTAAACTTTAATAAACTTTAGTTGACTGCCCATGACTAATGATCCGATGATCTGTGTTCACTTTATTCATACATAACTTTTTAATGCTTAAAGGAATAGTTCACCCCCCAAATGTCATTTTGACCCAATTTAATCACTACAGTGCTGTTCAGTGTTATTTCTGCTCCTCTGTGATACACAAAAGTACATTTTTGGCAGAATGTCCAAATGTACAGAGCCCCTAAGGGGCCATGGAGCAAAAATTAAATAAAGTTTAGTTTTGCGTGCGCACGTGAATGTATTTAATGTATTTAAGAAACATTTACATGTGTATATATAGACGGGTTGCACGGCGACGTCATTAACTGGTTGCGCACTCAACTGAGAGGCAGAAAGGAGAGACGTGCATTGTGTTGTATGCTAGTAGCGGTGTCTGTAAGTCAAAATGCCAAGGAGTTGTTGCGGGGAAAATAGTACCAACAGAGTCAGTGCTGGGTGCCTGATGTTAACATACCAGTAAATGCGACTATTACGATACTAGCCTAACATTATAATTCATACATGTATGACAGTAACACTGCAAAAATAAAGACAGAAAAACAGATCCAACTAAAATCAAGTTTTATTTATATACAAACAATAAAGAACGCTTCAATAATTAAGGTTGTTGCAGTAGCGGATCAGATCAGCAAGCGGGCTTTCTGCCTCCTGGATGCGCGCGCACCCTGTAATGTTTGTAAACTTGCAACCCGTCTATATTTAGATGTATGTGTGTATTTATATATACATCATAATTGCACACACAATACACAGACAAATATATTATGCAAACTTTTTTGTATGCGATTAAGTAAATAATAATAGTTGGATATATGTTTGATATATATATAGACAGAGTAGGAGTATCTTCTTTGTTTTTTTATATAAGAGGGCCTGGTTATAGAGGTTAGTGCTTTTTTTGTTTTGTTTTCTCAACTGAAACTAGACTTGACCTTTCACCAAAATTTCTTTTACCATGGGATGTTTGTTAATAAACAGGACTTTAGTCACGCTTGCTTATGATGAATCTTTCTATCCATTCCTGTGATCTCCCACGGCATACATTTTGCTAAATAATTACAAAAAGTTTAACAAAACTGATCAGAGCCAAGAATATTCCAGTGTATGGATAGCTGAGCTCTCCTGTAGAAATTTCTTCCTGACCTTCACCTTATTTACTAAGTGTACAAAATTAGAGATCTCCAGTGTGCAGTATGTAGCACTGATCTGTTGTGTGTCTTGACATCAAAAGTTAAACTCTTCTCTTATTCATCCACAGGTGAACTTCCCAGACGTAGAAAAGGTTGAGTGGATAAACAAGATATTGGACTCTGTGTTTAAATACACAAATGCACACGTGACTGCTGCGTCTGTTTTCATTGTTTCTGGTCTGTGTCCCTGAGGGCGCAGTGTTTGTGCTCAATCCAGTCCCTGAAGATAAATAGTCAAACAGCTTGGCATCGTTTTTTTTACTTTTTTCTGGCTGTTGCTATAATGGATCCTATTTGACATAAAGTACCCACAGGCTATATTAATCATTGTGATACCTTGTAAATCATGTAGCATACACTAAACGTTTATATCCTAGAGCGGTGGTTCCCAACCTTTCTACCTTCTACGACAATATAATCTTTTACATCTATCTTTCCTTTTGACTTTGTCGTTACGTTGATCTTGGTATTGTAAGCATGTGATTTTTTTTTACTTTAAAATAAGTTTTATATACAACAATTAGTAGCACATCTGTATTTGACCTCAAAGCATACTGGATCCCATGGCCCCCTTTGAACTTGGCACCTGGTTGGGAACCACTGTCCTTAGAGGAATGCAATAGACTTCCACACAAACAATAGACTGTGAGAGTTTATCAGCAGACTAGACTTGGCTTGCGAAGGTCTTCAGGCTCCAAACTCGGCGTCACATGGTGTTTTTGCACAGTCACTCTCTACTTTTAATGCTAGATTCTTCATTGCTTTTCCAATGCACTAACTTTTTAAATTCAGCAGACTGTAAAAGACGTTAGAAGGCCAAAGATGTGGTATTTGTGTAAAGCTGGTGTTTAAATCAGTAACACCATCCTTAGGGCTCAGTCACACCAAAAGCGCTTTAAACGCTTGCAAACGCAAGGCGCGACGCACTGCCTTTTTTAAAAAAGAGCAGTGCAGCGCGGCTTTTCATATTGCTAAGCAACCACCGAGTCAGCTGTCTGTCAATCAAATATTGAAGCGTGAGCGCTCTTTTGCTGTTAACTGTCATATTAGCAGAAACTTTAAAAATAGGGCGCTTGCTCTGACCTTGTTTGAGGATAAGTGGAGCACAAACACGCAGGAGAGAGTGAGCGAGTGGAGTCCGGTTCTTCAAAGCAACTGTAAACTTCCCTCACCACAACGTAAGGCCCGCCTCTCCCCTCATTCGATTGGACAATGGAAGACGCGAATGACGTCAGGCGCTCCTCCGCTCTCAGCGCTCCTTCAAAAACGCGTGCGCGGCAGGCGGCAGAAAACCGCAAGGCGCTCGGCGCGCATAAACAGCGCGCAAACGCGCCCTGCCCATAGAATATCATTCAAAAAAGGCGCCTGCAACTGCCATAAACGCTTTTGGTGTGACTGCGCCCTTAGAAGTCTCACTCAAGAGTTGATGACATTGCCAAACACTTTCTAAGTGTGACAGTGAAGCTACTTTGACAACTGCACAAGGTTTTGAATTGCATGTTTTTGGTTGTAGTCCCATATTTATGAAAGAATACTCCATATTCCAAAGGTGAAGTCAATATAAAAATGACTTTTTGTGTTCATCTGACTATAATTTGCGTAAAAAAACTTTAATTCTTTTATAAACCATTTAGGTTTCTAGTGCACTTGTATGCTAAGTGTGCTTGTTGTTTCCTCTGTGGTTTGACTGTCAAATGAATCTTTTGCCTGCCTTCATTTTGACAAATGTGCTGCTCTTTTAAGTCCTTAGCTGATTACGGCAGGGTTGAAATTTGTACAAATTTCACACAGTGCATGCTTGAAAGCAAGAATTTCCTTATAACATGATTTTTGATTGTATTCTGGCTAACAAGATATTGCAGCAGGCCTGGCCGTTTATTGGACAGTTTTTGGAGAAGCTGCTGGTGGAGACCATTGCACCTTCAATACGATCTGCCAGCGCTCATCTACAAACCCTCGCTTTTACCAAAGTTGACTTGGGAGACAGGGTACATTTCAGTTCTCTACACTTTATAAATGCTAAGTTGTTTCAGCTCATGGTTGGGTAAAATTGGGACAAACTTAACTGTTGGTAACCTAAATTTACCTTAATTTCCTTATTTGACCCAACCATGCATTTGTAACTAAGTAGTAACTAGATGTTACTTTTCTACTATGCTGAATAAATGTTTTACACATTATTTTATTCTTTAACAGCCCCTAAGAATAGTTGGGGTAAAGGCCTACACTGAGCATGATAAGCGTCAAGTGATACTTGATTTTTATATCAGGTAATGTCAATGTTTTTAAGTCATATTTAAAACTTTTAAAGGACACTCCACATTTTTAAAAAATATGCTCATTTTTCAGCTTCCATAGAGTTAAACATTTGATTTTTACCGTTTTGGAATCCATTCAGCTGATCTCCGGGTCTGGCGCTAGCAGTTTTAGCATAGCTTAGCATAATCCATTGAATCTGATTAGACCATTAGCATCGCGCTCAAAATTACCAAAGAGTTTCGATATTTTTAAAACTTGACTCTTTCGTAGTTACATCGTGTACTAAGACTGACGGAAAATTAAAAGTTGTGATTTTCTAGGCCAATATGGCTAGGAACTATACTCTCATTCTGGCGTAATAATCAATGACTTTGCTGTTGTACCATGGCTGCAGGAGGAGCAATGATATTACGCAGCAGCCGAAAATAGTGCCTTACTGTTGAAAGTTACCAAAGGGACTACTTTCAGGCGCTAATGGTCTAATCAGATTCAATGGATTATGCTAAGCTATGCTAAAAGTGGTACAGTCAGACTCGGAGATCAGCTGAATGGATTCCAAAACGGTAAAAATCTAATGTTTAACTACAGGGGAGCTGAAAATGAGCATATTTTCAAAAAAAGTGGAGTGTCCCTTTAAGGCCTGGTTTCACAGACAAGGCTTAGCTAAAGCCAGGAATAGGCCTTAGTTAAATTAAGATGTTTAAAGGAACAGTATGTAAGAAATGTATATCAATTAATCATAAAATGGCCCTGATATGTCACTAGACATTAAGAAATCATTTTCATTTCAAATACTTATATCACTCACAACAGTGGTCCAGCCAGGATATTGTCATTTAAAAAGTGGAGTTGCAGCCCTCAACTGATGTTTATGTTGTCATTTTGTGTGTTGGCCACCAGTTGTGTGATTGCAGTACCAGTTTTAGCCACAAGTTTTGTGATTGCAATACCAGTTTTGGCCACAATCCTACACACTGTTCCTTTAAGCATTTTTATAAACATGCTTTAGGAAAATACTATATTTTTGTGTATCTTGATCAATGGCACTGGCATATTTTAAGATCTGTCAGTGCAAGTTATTTTAGGTTGAGTTGGCTCAAACATGTGTTTTAGTCTAGGACTAGCCTTGGCTTAGCTCTGTGAAACCGGGGTTAAGACCATAGCTTCAAAATATGTCATCCTTCTTGGCTCTGTTTTCTCTAGCTATGCTGGAGATGTGGAGATTAATGTTGAGGTGAAGAGGTACTTCTGTAAAGCTGGGGTAAAGGGTATTCAGGTAAGATGGTTTAGCTGGTAGACCATGATCATGGATTCAATTCTCAATGCTTTAATGTTTGCATAGATTACAATGTGTTTTTTTTAAAGGAAAACACCAGAGTTTTTCAATATTTTACTACGTTCTTAACTTAGACTAATTAATACATACCTTGCTTTTTTTAATGCGTGCACTTAATCTTTGTAAAGCACATTGTGAATGTGTTAGCATTTAGCCTAGCCCCATTCAATCCTTAGGATCCAAACAGGAATGAATTTAGCAGCCACCAAACACTTCCATGTTTTTCCTATTTAAAGACTGTTACATGAGTAGTTACACGAGTAAGTATGGTGGCACAAAATAAAATGTGGCGATTTTGTTTAGAGGATAAAAAATGAGAACTATATTTTATGGCGGAAAAGCACTTAGTTTGCAGGACTTCGACCTTGGCGCGCAGTAACATCATCATTCCTGACTACTCCCCCTCTCGCTCAAACTTACGGCAATATTACTGCGCCAGAGGTCGAAGTGCTGGAAACGTAAGTGCTCTTCCTCCATACAATTTAGTTATCATTTTTATCTGCTTAAAAAATCACCACGTCTTTTTTTGTCCCACCATACTCGTGTAACTACTCAGTCTTTAAAAGGGAAAACATGGCTTCTAAATTCATCCCTGTTTGGATCCTAAGAAATGACTAGGGCTAGGCTAAATGGTAACACATTCACAACGCGCTGTACAAAGATTAATTGCATGCATTGACAAAAGATAGGTATGTATTCATTTGTCTAAGCTGAGGTAAGAACATAGTCAAATATTGAAAAACGGTGATGTTTTCCTTTAAACCTGGTGGTTCTCAAACTGGGGGTCGCGAGAGTTATGACATTTTATAAAAAATACATTTACAGTCATGGCCAAAAGTGATGGCACCCTTAATTAAAAGCTTTCATTGAAGTAAAACATTGAAAGTGTGTGGGGGGATTACATTATGAAATAAATGTTTTTATCTAATACACATTGGACACAAGAATTTTTTATCAGTAAAATATCTCTGAAGTATATTAAAATTGATATAAACATTTTCTTAGCAAACCATGGTGACTAAAAACATGATGTTGTCCAGTCATGGCTTCCTGTTTCACAAGAGAATAAATATTAAAGGAATAGTTCACCCAAAAATGAAACTTCTGTCATCATTTACTCACTCTCATGTTGTTACAAAGCTGTATAAATTTCATTGTTCTGATGAACACAAAGAAAGATATTTTGAGGAATGTTTGTAACCAAACCGTTTGTGGACACCATTTACTTCCATAGTATTCTTTTTTTCCTACTATGGAAGTTAATGGGGTCCACAAAAGGTTTTCTTACAAACATTTCTCAAAATATCTTCCTTTGTGTTCATCAGAACAACAAAATTTATACAGGTTTGTAACAACATGAGAGTGAGTAAATGATGACAGAATGTTCATTTTTGGGTGAACTATGCCTTTAAGTAACACAAACCCCAAGTCCCCTTAATCAGTCATCACAGTAGATAAAACCAAAGATTATAGTTCTGATGTGCAGCAAAATATTGTTGAGCTACGCAAAATAGAAAGTGATTTTAAGGAAATAGGTAAACCATAAAAACATCTTTTTCCGCAATCAGGGAAATAATCAACATGTTTTAATCAACTGCAGATGTTGCAAATCTGCCTGAAAAAGGATGTGAGTCTATATCATCTTAATGCTCAACAAGGAGAAAAATTAAAGCGGACAAAGACTCTCCAAGGATCACAGATGGAGAACTTCAGAAATCAGTTGAATCTTGGGGTCAGAAAAAATTAATAAATAAGGGAAAACTGTTGTTTGGGACACAGTTTAAAAAATCCTCTGTTCTCATACAAAAACAAACTCCAGTATATTCATTTGCCAAACTGGAACTCTGAACAGGACTGGGTTCTGTGGCCATATGAAACATAAAAGATTTTTTGGCAGCAGGAACACAAGATATTGGTGCACAAAGTGCTCTGTCTACAGTTAAACAAACCACTGGACCTTAATTGTTTTGAATCTAATTTGTAACAGAGGTCCTGGAAATCTTATTAGGTTGCATTGGATTATATCAATGTAATTTTCTCCCCACTTGCAATGAAACATCATATTTTTGTAGTTATTTTTTTAATTAAAGCCTGAAGAAAAAAACATTGTAGATAATTTTTTTTTATAACTTTCTTTGCTTATGTTTACCAAGGGTGCCAACACTTTTGGCCATGACTTTATTTATCATAAATTCAGTGTAATTAAACCTCAGAAAAATAAGGCTACTAACCAACAACACTACATTGTATAAATACCAATACTACCAATACTAAGTTTGAGTGTTTTATGTCGTGAATTTTTTTTGTGGGGCCTTTAAGGGATGCTCTCTATACAAGTTGGTTCCGCACACAGAAAGGTTTGAGAACTACTGCTTTAAACCAAATGCCTCAGGTAGATGTTAATGGGACACAACCCATAAATGAATCACTGAAACCAGTCTATCTTTCTTTCCAGCTCCATGGAATGTTGAGGGTGATCCTTGAACCCCTCATTGGAGATATTCCTCTTGTTGGCGCTGTCACCATGTTCTTCATTCGCAGACCTGTTAGTAAACATTTTGCATGTTGCAATGCATTTTATCAGGAACTGCAAATTTGACAAATATGATCTTAGATCTTGAATCATGTTGCAAGCATACCACATCAGATATGTCAAATCATTCCTCTTCTTACCACATTCCCTTTTCAGAAACTTGACATCAACTGGACCGGCCTAACTAATTTGTTAGACATACCCGGTTTGAAGTAAGTAGATTTGTCTAATTTTATTTTATTTGCTCTTATGATCCTCCTTATCTACCAGAATTACCATACAGTTCAATCCTCATTTGCATCATTCATTGATAATCATCAGTGAAGTGCTGACCTGATTATTCAAATTTTGCTGAGTTTCCCTTTGGTTTTAAAACATGCACACCATCAGATTCATATCTATCATATCATAACCCATTGCACTCACATTAAGCCATCATGCTGTCAAGTAGTTTAGATGTATTTTGTTTGTATGTGCTTTTCTGTTGTCCCGTTTTCTCTGTACGAACCACAACCCCCTGCATTCATTTTCAGTGCAATGTCGGACACTATGATAATGGATGCAATCGCCTCTTTCCTGGTTCTCCCCAATCGTCTCACTGTACCTTTGGTGGGCAACCTGCACGTAGCACAACTTCGTTCCCCTCTGCCACGGGTAACACTTCACTGTGCTATAATGATGTATTTAACTATGTAAAGTACATCAAGTATATTTTATACTCCATAGTTTCATTATGCATGCATTTCCAGTGTAGTCATTTACAGGCATATTGTTAAACCTTCCTAATAAACAGCACATATATATAATCTTTTATTATACGTTGCACAGGGTATAGTGCGTATCCACCTGATGGAGGCCGAAAACCTAGCTGCCAAGGATAACTACATGAAAGGTGTGATATCTGGGAAGTCTGATCCGTATGCACTGCTACGGGTGGGCACACAGACCTTCACTTCTCACCACGTGGACAACAACCTTAATCCTCAGTGGAGAGAGATGTATGAGGTGAGAGAGAGATCATGTGATCAGTGTGGGTTTTGTGTTTGTTCTAGTAGCTGAATAAAGTGTCACATTTCTGAAGAAAGGGAAGCTGTGGGTTTTAGAAGTACTCACAGCATGTGGGTGTTTACTTTGCTCAATTTTTTGTAACTATTAGCACCCGCAGCAAATAAACAAAGTGTGATAAAGCAGGATGTGACTATCATGTGCTGAGATCAGATGAGCACTGAAAAACATCTTTTTAGTTTAAGATTATGATAAAACTGTTTTGCAAGTCCTGGAGCTTTAAATCTATTGCAACATTACTGCTGTATGTCAACACACTGAAATTGCTCAGTGCCATTTATCACATATTTTGTTTGTGTGGGTTTATTAGGTAATTGTTCATGAAGTACCTGGTCAGGAGTTGGAGCTGGAGGTGTTCGATAAAGACCCTGACCAAGATGACTTTCTTGGAAGGTATTATTATATTGATAAATAATGTGAACTAAATGTTGCACAGCATTGACATTTTTACATGCATAATATCGGCCTATAATCGGTATCGGCAGATAAAAGCATTAAATTCCACTATCGAACATCGTCCGATTGTTTATAAACACCCAATGATCAGGGCAGATTATATCCTGGCAATCAAAATGGGCGGAAAGCGCATCAGAACTTTTAAGATTTCATGACATTTTGAAACACAGAGTAAAAAGCCAAACGATCGGCATGTATCACTTATGGTGAGTTTGTTTATTTCAAGTAATCGAATATCATAATCAGCACAGTAATGTTATATTGGTGCATCCCTAAAAATGAAAGTGAGTAAGAGCGGAGTTTATGGGTCTTTATTGTGCTTAAAATTTTTTAAAGGGCACCTATTATGCCAATTTCTACAAGATGTAATATACGTCTCAGGTGTGCCTAAAATGTGTCTATGAAGTTTCAGCTCAAAATACCCCACAGATAATTTATTATAGCCCCGTTCAAAATTTGGGTGGGAGCAAATAAGTCATTTTTTCATGTGTGTACCTTTAAATGCAAAAGCCCCACGGTTTGGGTCAGGTCAGCTTACTTTTGGGTGCAGTACGTAGTACCAATACCTTTTTAGTACCACCTCGGTTGGGGTTCCAAGCGACCCGAGCTGATACCAAACATGACACAAAAAGACTGTAGATCACTGATTGGTCTGAGAGAATCGTCACTACCAGCGTCATCACTTTAATGTAAAAGATTAGCTTTAGCTTACTGCTAGCTTGCGCTGTCTCGAGCAAACATGTTGTCATCTGTGCTTCGCTATAAGGTCCCAAACTCCCTTTTAGCGATGAAAACATCCACAGGTTAAGAATCAGGAACAAAATAACAGTTATTTTTCCAGACTTGCAGTTTTTGGCGGCACATTCGTGGTGCACGCGTCCGCATATAAGCTTATATGCAACTTAAATGAGGCTCAGCGGAGAGCCTCGACTGATGCCACGGGTGTTTGTACAGAAACTGTCATGTGAGACAGAGGTAGTGATAAACGTGATGTGCAAACATCAATTTTTTTGTGGCGGACTGAGAAATAAATGAATGTATGAGAATGTACAACGACGCTCTCACTTGTATGATGTTACAGCAGTAGGCAGCGCAAATATAATGACACACCTATAATCACTCCCACTCCAAAGTGTTACTAAACTCGATGGAAAAGCTAACCAAGCCGAGCTGACCCAAACCGTGAGGTACTATGCAATGGAAAAGCGGCATAGCCACATTAGTGCTACAAACTGCTAACACATTTAGAAAAGCTTTTGGGTAAAACTAACCAGTCAGTCTGAGGCTGTGGCTTTACCAGTGTGATGTCACATTAACAAGAGAATCAAAACAGCATGTCTAATGAAACATGCTTTGGTTTATTAGAGATTAAAAAATAACGAGAGGGTGGATTTTTTAACACACCTTTATGCCCAAAAGTGGATTTTTTGCATAATAGGTGCCCTTTAATGTCTGTTTTTCTGGATGTGTTTTAGGATGAAGCTGGATTTAGGTATTGTAAAGAAAGCAGTAGTTCTGGATGAGGTACTTACCTTTACATGCTTTTATATTATGATTTTTTTAATGTTATTGATCCCTCCTCTTCTGTAAAATGTATCTAAAGTGTTGACCGTTTAATTTCAATGAACCTTTCCGATATTTTCCAGTCAATATAGTTAAGACTAATGCAATACCTTTCACTGTGGTTTAAGTGGTTCCCTTTGAAGGACGTTTCATCAGGTCAGGTTCACCTCAGACTGGAATGGCTCTCTTTAATGGCATCTGCAGATCGCCTGACTGAGGTCTCACCTGTCAGACTATAAAGACTTGTGCTTTTAATAATATCCTGCATCAATGTACAGACCTAACTTTGTTTTTACATATAGACGCTGCAGAGGAATCAAAACATCACTATAGCCAGTAAGACAACAGATCCTCCATCTGCTGCCATTTTGACTGTTTATCTGGACCGGGCCCAAGACCTGCCAGTGAGTTTGTGTCCTAAATCAGACTTGATTTTCATATTAAGGCTGTTATTTTATTGCTTCTAATTTGAACTTTTTTATATACAGTTCAAGAAAGGCAATAAAGACCCCAGTCCCATGGTGCAAGTTTCTATGCAGGATACAACCAAAGAAAGCAAGGTAAGATATCATTGCAAGTGTAGGACATTCATACTCCTTAAATCGCTTTATTTCATGTCCTCGCATGTTTTTACCAGACGGCGTATGGAACCAATAATCCAGTATGGGAGGAAGCTTTCACGTTTTTTATAAAGGATCCACGCAAACACGATATTGACATCCAGGTATAGTCACATTTATATTATTGCTACAAATTGAACCATCATTTTATAGCATTTATTATTGTACATACTAAGTATAAAACAAGTATTTTCTCTGGGGTTACCCCCTTAAAAAAATAACCCATGGTTTTATTATAGTAAAAGTGAAAAATATGATATTATATTTGTAAAACCTTGGTTTAAAGGTGCAGTGTGTAATTTTTAGAAGGATCTTTTGACAGAAATGCAAAATAATATACAAATATATAAAATAATATACACCTTTCATAATGAACCGTTATGTGTTTATTACATTAAAATGAGACTTCTTTATCTACATACCCCGAGGGTCCCCTTACATGGAAGTTGCCATTTTGGGCTGCCATGTTTCTACAGAAGCCCTCAATGGACAAACTTTTTTTACTAAGTTGTTTCCAACGATGATATGTTTGTCCGGCGGCGGCTACTGTAGCTTCTCTATGCGTTTCAAAAGCGACGGGTGAGCGGTGGACTGAGCCATTGGTTGCAATTCACA
This sequence comes from Misgurnus anguillicaudatus, assembly GCF_027580225.2. Classification (NCBI taxonomy): domain Eukaryota; kingdom Metazoa; phylum Chordata; class Actinopteri; order Cypriniformes; family Cobitidae; genus Misgurnus; species Misgurnus anguillicaudatus. The sequence goes on from NC_073349.2 coordinate 18,808,998, forward strand.
ACCTCACCACTAGATGCCGCTAAAATTTACACGCTGCACCTTTAACTACAAAACATGGTTAGACTATTTGTGGTTTAACTATAGTAATTAATTACTAGGTTAATTTTCGCAAGGGAGTGTTAAATTTGCTTCCATGCGTTTAAGGTGAAAGATGATGACAGAGCTGTGTCACTGGGAAGTCTGTCTATCCCTCTTTCCCGTTTGCTCTCCAGCACTGAGCTCAGCATGGATCAGTGGTTTCAGCTGGAGAACTCCGGACCGGCCAGCCGTATCTACATTACAGCTTTGCTGAGGGTGATTTTGTTATATTAAAACTCCAAAGTAAAGCATCATCAAATATTAAGATATTTGCAGACAACTTTTAAAAGAATTTAGGAGTTTGTGGTATTTTTTAGGTGTTGTGGTTGAATGAAGACGCTATCCCCACCACACCTGTGTCTCCATTACCAGGAGAAGGGGATATTGATTCAGAGGTGTCTCCTGGCAACAAAGTGATCCCCACCGCGAAACGTCCAGAGCAAACCAGTCCAGACAGCAGCTTTGCATCCGAGGTAAACTTGTAAATAGGTATCTTAATATCCTTAAAGGGATAGTTCACTTCAAAATGAAAACTCTGTCATCATTCACTCATCATCACGTTGTTCCAAACCCGCATGAACCTCCTTTTCTGATAAACACAAAAGAAGACACTCCGAGAAATGATGGTACACACAGCAGATAATGATCCATAGACTTCCATAGTAGGAATAAAAACATGATGGAATTTAATGGGTATCGTCAACTGTGTGCTTTCCATCATTTATCAAAATATTTTCTTCATCATTTATCACAATACTACCAAAATATTTTTTCCTACTATGGTAGTCAATAGTCACTTACTGCTGTGTGCTTACCATCATTTTTCAAAATATCTTCTTTTGTGTTCATCAGAAAAAAGAAATTGTCAGTATTTTCATTTTAAGGTGAACCATCCCTTTAGGTCTTCAATAATTTAGATGATACAATAATTATAATGAATATATGTGTGCAGGGCGTTCTGCGGCTCCTTCTGGTAGAAGCTCAAAATCTCATCGCAAAGGATAATTTAATGGGTGGCATGATGAAGGGAAAGAGTGACCCGTATGTGAAGATTCGGGTGGGAGGAATGGCCTTCAAGAGTCATGTCATCAAGGGAAACCTGAACCCTGTCTGGAACGAACTTTATGAGGTGAACATACAGATTTAAAACCAAGCTGGTCTATAACATCTGAAGATATTAAATACAGAAGAAAAGTATTATATATATAAATATACTGCAGCACAGGGATATTTATAGGTTGCTTGTGCTGTAGGTGATCCTAACACAGCTCCCGGGCCAGGAGGTGGAGTTTGACCTGTATGATAAAGACATCGATGAAGACGATTTCCTGGGCAGAGTCAGGCAGACAATATACTTAAATGCTGGACAATTTTGTATTGTACCTGATGTTTTTTGCTATTGTGTGTGGAGTGCCTTATCATTTGAGTGATTTATTATCTTGTTGTAGAGTCAAAGTGAGCCTTAGTGACCTCATCAACGCACAGCTTACTGATCAGGTGGGTCACTTTACTCTTCATAGTCATTATTTTGTTTTTATAATCTGATATTCTAATGTTTTTCGGTTTATACTTTTGATTTCTGGCGCAGTGGTATAATCTGAATGATGTGAAGTCCGGACGACTTCATTTGGTGATGGAATGGGTGCCGAAGGTGTCAGATCCTACTAGACTTGAAAAGGTCGGTTAGCGATTTATATCTAGCATTATTTTATATTATTATTATATATGAATTTATTTCATTTTTATGTTATGACAAAACTGATTTGACTTTGTGTGCTTTCTATCCAGATTCTGCACTATAACTCGCTGAAGTCTTACCAGAATAAAACTGTACCGTCTGTCGGACTGCTGTTTGTGTACACTGAGAGAGCACATGGTCTACCTGTGAGTTTATTTAATTTTCATACAGTATTTGAACAAACTGGTGTTAAAAAGTATTTCTCACGAAAGTCTCTCCGAATGGGGTAAATAATATTTAATTATTTTAATATAAATATTTATTGTTGTCCACAGTTAAAGAAGAGTGGAAGTGAGCCGAAAGCGGGAGCAGAGCTATCAATCAAAAACGTATCCTACCGCACCAAAGTAAGATGTTAAACCATTATATATATATATATATATATATTAATATATACCATTATATATTGCGCTGAAGTGACTCAGTGCCGGAGACTCACATATTATTTATATCTTTCTCAAGATTGCAAATCGCTCAACTTCTCCACAATGGGATGAGGCTTTTCATTTCCTGATTCAAAATCCAAGAGAAGACATTCTTGTAGTCAAAGTAAGAAACTATATTTAATATCAAGTCATTCACAACGTTTTGCACAACTAATACACTGTTGTACCACTGAGAAATACAGGGTTCCCACGGTTCCTTGAAATCTGGGAAGTTTTTGAAAATATACATACATAGATACAGGTCATTAAAAGTGCTTGAATCTATTTTATGCAAGAAGTTTTCTGGAAAAAAATCCATATAATTCCCTGTGTAGTGTAGGAAAATATCATAAAAATTCTATACTTTTAAGCACATGTGCTAAACTGTTCTCTTTAAATGCTTATATCTTCTGTATGCGAATGTTGATTCATACCAAAATGCTTTTTTGCATAGTCGTGTTTGACACATGAAAACGGCTCGGGGTTACGTATGTAACTGTTGTTCCCTGAGAAGGGAACGAGACGCTGCGTCTCCTTGCCATACTTCCTGCGTCCCTGTAACGCCGTCTTTGGAAATATTTCAGATAGGTATATACTTCCTGGCATATGCGTCACCCTGTCTTTGTTGTTAAGCCTCACCATTGGTTGAATTTGATATACACATTCAGACGCACTTACCCCTAAAGGCGTCCCCAAAGTGTCACCCCAGTAGCGCAGCGTGAGTTCCCTTGAATGGGAAATGTAACAATGCATCTTAAAAGGTAACAAAATGTAACCTTGCTTTCACTTAAAATGTGTCCCCACATTAAGTCCTTGAATTTGAGGGTATTGGACCTGGAAAGTCCTTGAAAGGTCCTTGATTGTGAAGTTAACTATGGTGTGGGAACCCTGTTATATTATTTAACAATCTCTAAAAATTAAAAACATTCTCTGCTCTATTGTGTTTCCTTGTGTTGTGTATTAATTGTACATGTTGTGTGTGTAGCTCTCTCACAGCTGGGGTCAGCCTCTGGGGTCTCTTGTGCTTCCAGTCAGAGAGGTTATGGATGAGAAGGATATGGTACTGGACCGCTGGTTTAGTCTGGATGGAGCCATGCCTGAAAGTCAGGTTCTGCTGAGAGCTCAACTCAAGGTTAGACACACATTGATCACATGTTCACCACACAGAACACAAAAGCACACTTGCATGAAATCAATTAACATATCTTAAAGCCCCCTATCCGAGAAAATGCACTTTTAAATGTGTTTCTATCAGACAACGAGTCACCAGTGTGAGTCCAGTCTGTATTTTTCTTTGTGTAATCTCCCTTAAACCGCAACAGTCACAAAAAACAGGCTGTTGGGGACCCCTTATCAATGTGATGTCACTTTGATTACGCCCCACCCATGACCGCTCACAGAGTTATCTGCATTATGAGTGCATAGTTCAACCTTCTGCCATAGACGTGTTTTGATGTAGTCCAAAGCACATGTGTAACCGCTCTACTTAAAGGCGGAGTCCATGATGTTTGAAAGCCAATGTTGATATTTGAAATCACCTAAACAAACACGCCCCTACCCCAATAGAATCTGGACCTTCTGTTGATAGACCCGCCCCACACATACGCAAACCGGCATTTGATTTGATTTTATTGGCTATAAGTGTGTTTTGGTAGTCGGCCCGTCTCCTTTTCCAACGCGTTTTTCAAACATCGTGGACTCCGCCTTTAAATGCTTTCTTTGCATTTAAAGAGACACACAAAAACAGTGCATTTTTTATTTCAGCCACAAACGGCCATGTTCAAATCGTTTACAGACACATTCTGGGGATACCAGAGACTATTTTTATATTGCTGAATACAACTTGGTTAGGGGCCCTTTAATGAGTCTGATATGCTGGTGTCAATGGAGACATATATGCATATGTGAAATATAAGCACTTTTTACATATTTAAATAAAACATGTATCAATCTCATTTAATTCTTCAGCTCTTAGACAGCAAGTTGGCCCTGTGTAGTGATGTCACAGCCAATGCAGAGGAAGTAAGTCACATGATTCCAAGTGGAGAGGCGGCTGCTGCAGCCAATAGTGAGCTCAGACACAGAACTGTGCCTGCCCAGGGGTGAGATACAGAAAGACTCATATCTCCCATGCATCATGTTTATGTTTACTTACATAAAGTAGCCGATGTAGACATATTTGTTGATATGTTGTGTGCTTGGTTGTACTGTAAGTGCAGAAGTGAGGATGCTGGTGCGAGTGGGAAAGCCCAGGTGAAGCTCTCCATTTCCTATTCATCTGGGGAAAACAGACTGGTTATTAACGTCCATGCCTGCAAGTGGGTATCATACGAGTTTACACCTGACAAATAGAAAAATTTTGGTAACACTACTTGAAGGGGTGTTTATAAGACTGATGTGACACCTTCGTGGTCATGACGTGACACGTGTCATGAACATGAAGGAGATTTTATCATCATAAGTGTCATTTGTTCAATTATGTCATTTTTGATGCAGGGATGACATCGTTTGAGATGTCTTTGTTATGACAGCTTGACATAAACCAATACATCATAATTTGTCATAATAATCTGTTATAAACATGACATAGCAGAATAATTATTAAACTTAAGACACTACCTTGCTTTATGGGTTAACATTACATTAAACTGTCATTTAAATGTCAATAAGTGTTAATACTATGTCAAATAATAACCTTAACAAAATGCAACAGACATGTCAAAAGATTATATTTAACTTTATGTTTGTGCACAATACATAAAAAACTGACAACCAACAAAACTTGTTCTTCCTCACACAGAGGATTCTGAAATTTTCTGACAGAGAAGAAAAAACTAACAAATCATTTAATTAATTAATTTATTGTATTTAACTCTTTTTCCAGCGAACCCTCTTTTTCAACCCATTATTGTACTGTTTTCATTTAATTTTAGGTAAAATTTGTCTCCAAATGCAAAAATAATTAATCAATTTTTAATTATTTTAATATTATTATTATTATTATTATTATTATTATTATTATTATTATTATTATTATTATTGAATGATTGATTTTATTTTCTAAACACATGTAGGAAAAACCATGATAAACTGAAGAATATTCATGACACTGTTATAAAACTATATGACAGAGCATTAACACTTTATGACAAATTCAATTAGTATCACTGGTGAAAAGTGGTCAGTTATGTTGTCTTGGTAATGTCAAGTTGTAATGACAAGTTAATATGTATTGGTTAATGTCAAGTTGTCATAACAAAGACATCTCAAACAATGTCATCTTTGCATTAAAAATGACATAATTGAATGAATGACACTTAATGACAGTTGTCATAAATGTGCATAAAATCTCATTCATGTTCATGGCACATATCATGTCAGTCTTATGAACACCCCTTCAAGTAAAGTGTTACCATAATTTTATTCTTACATGTTTGCTTTTGTGTGATGGTGCATCCATTCCACTAGGTGGCAGTATAAAGTCTAAGTCATGTCAAAGCAACACCAAACAACAGAATTAACCCAATGTGCTGTACAGCATAAAATAATAGTAAGAAAGGGAAGAGTAAACTCACTTTATAAATAAACTGCTGGTAACCAATGCAAGAAATATTTACATGATATATATGTGGTTCCTTATTTTTGGTGCCTGGTAATTTTAAACACGTTAAGGCCACTGTTATATCAGTTTTAGGAAGACAAATGTGAAATACATACAGCATTACAGCATTGATTTTATAGCTGAAATAGAGCCTGTTTGCTTGCTTTATGATATCCACAATTATTATTATTGGGTAATATTTTTGTTTTCTTGTTCAGGAACTTGCCGTCTTTCTCCAAAGATCCTCCAGATGCTTACATCTCATTGATTCTTCTTCCGGATAAGAACCGGATTACCAAAAAGAAGACCAGTGTTAAAAAGAGGAACCTTAACCCTGAATTCAATGAGAGGTTCATGAGAACACCCTTTATTAAATTTCCTCCTAAAGACACTGAGATCCAAACGTTAACCGTCCATGTTTCACTCTTCCCTACAGATTTGATTTTGAGATGTCACTTGAAGAGGCTAAGCAGAGGCGCATTGAACTGTTTGTCAAAAACAGCATTTCCTTTATGAGTCGGGATAAAGAGCTTATTGGCAAGGTATGTGTCATGCAGAATAAATATATATGTTTATATATATATATATATATATGGGTAAAGTTACTCAGGGTTTTATTTTGTTTTAGGTTCAGGTGCAACTGAGTCAGCTAGATCTGAAAGCAGGATTAACACAGTGGTATGTGCTATATTTTAGTTGATGACTATTGTAGATTACTTGAGAAGAAATGTTTGCTTATGTTTATTTGTATGATTTCAGGTATGACTTGTCGAAGGAGATCCACTGAATGGCACCTTGTTGACCTAATCCTGAAGTCATAGAAGGTCATTTGCTTTATTCAGATGTTTACTTAATACCCTGATGTTTGCAGGGTCACAGTGTTTCAACAGTAAAGTGTCTGATGTGTCAGGACCGTAACTGTGTTGTGCGCCAAAAAAGATTCCCGTTATACAAAGGGATAAGAGAGCACCTTGAAACAACATGAGAACATGTTGATTTTTTGTTGTCGTTTCATTTAAGTTAATTTTATGTATTTTATATGTAGTTTATGCTTTTTATCTCCTGCAGCGTCAGGTTGTTACAAATGTCACTTTGTGTGTCATTGAAAATATGCCAATGAGAAGTTGTAGCTTTACTTTTTAGGCTTTTTTAGTGTTTATTGTGTTTTGTTCCAACATTTCAATGAGAGATTATTTAACTGTTACGTCACATATAGGTCAACGGGATTTACATAAAGAAACTTAAGTATTTTGTGCTTTTTTTATTTAGCAGAAGGAAGTCATTGAAGAAATGATTCATTTTTATTATTTCCCTTTTTAGAATCTATAACAAGAACTGTTTCATGATCTCATGTTTTTATTCAAAATATTTTTATCACTATGTGAAGTTTTTCCTTTTCCAAAGATTGAAGTGTCTAATGTAATGTGTATATGTGTCAACCGAAAACCAGCATGAATATTCAAGTTGTACGTCTCTGATCGAGGGACATCTACTCGAAAATGTTACAAAAATACTTGAGTTGTGTTCTTCTAGAAAAGAAAAGAGTTTCTTTCATGATGCAAATGACAATGTATTGCTTCTGCACTCAATTACTCAGAGCTTGTTGTAATAAATACGCCAATTGCACTTTAAATATTGTATATAGTTTGTTTTAGTGATTTTAGTGGTCTGGTTTGAACTAAATTTTAGTATTCAGTCCATATAGTATACAGTATTTAATATGAATATTGTATTCACTGACTATACACTGTAAAAAGTGAAACGTTGGATCAACTAAAAAATTACTTCAGTGTAAACGTAAAAAAATTAAGTTTGGAAATTTAAATTTTAAATCTTTAGGCATTACTAAGTAAAGTATTTGTTTAAGTTGGTCCAACTTTCCACTTTTTACAGTGTACTTTAATTGAAAAAAAATATTTTGTAAACTTAAATTTCAATTTTTTAGGCATTACCAATAGATGTATTTTTTTTTTAGGTTGATCCAACTTTTCCTTTAACAGTGTAGTATAATGTAGTATATTATAGTTATTATATTGTGTACTATAAGATTATGTGGTGTTAATTATAGTAAATTGATCAGTTGTTGTACAGTACTCTCTGAAAGGTACAAAAGCTGTCATGGGGCAGTTCCCCTTAAAAAAATGTATGTACAGACATGTATATATTTGGTACTAATACAAGTTGAGGTGCACGCTTTAGGTACAAATGTGTACTTTTTGAAAGGGTACTTCCCAGTGACAGCATTTGTACCTATTGTTCTGAGAGCGTACTTTACTTTAAAATTTGAAAGGTTTAAAAAACGAGTATTTGGGAATTTTGACAACAGTTTACAATAGTAAATGCTATCACACTACCGTATTGTATGTGGGCTGTAGTTAATACTGTAGCATGCTTTAATATTCACTGTAGTAATATTACACTATAGTAGCAAGGAATTTAACTAAAGTTTACTATAGTAAATAAAAAATGCAGTATTTTTCATGTTCAGATAAGATCTAGAAGTATAAACAGCTGTGATGTTCATTGTCTGGATTTGAAGGAGTTCTGCCTACTCATGAATGAAGTCATTAAAATACCACAGATTGTAAACTTGTTATTACTGAGATTAACAATAAGTAATTCCAGCGTTTCTCCAGCAGGTGGTGACAAATTAATAGTCGTTCATCTTTACACTAGTCAGTCTAGTGAAGAATGGGTGGGCTCGATTTCTTGTAGGTAGTTTTCGTTGTGAACACACTCAGTTAACAGATGAGTACTATCTGGATAGGACAAAATAACTTACCGGAGAGGATAAACAATCGGGAACTCAAAGAAACTCTTCAACCTTAAAAAATATCTGAAACTCAACAGAACGTAACACTTGAGAGGAGGACTGACTGCTTGAGATGGATTGTTCAGAAATCTGCAATACAATGCTTTTGAAAACAAATTGATACTTTGTTGCTTTTGTATTTAACTGAATGATTTATATCTTACGTTATCTCATGATTTCATGAGATAAACTGATTTCGAATCGGATGTAAAGCGGACCGCTTTAGATTTTTCTTTTAACTTTTTACCAATAAACAATACTGGAATGTAATCGCACGTATTGGATATATTGGATTTATAAAGGCGCATTCATTACACAGAGCATCTGGACATCATCAATCAATTCAAATATGGGGAATATTGAAAGTGTGGACGGGCAGTCCGAGTTAAAGCATCATATGATGCCTTTGAAAGTTCCGATGCCCGACCCAACAGAGCTTGAAGAAAGATTTGCCATAGTTTTGGTGAGTATACCATAATTATACGTATAAGAGAACAGTAGTCACGAATTGCTTTAAGTATACTTATTTTAATTGGCTTATGTTATACTTGCATACTGTAGTAGCCCATGTTGCAGTACTTTAATGTATATTCTGTAATGTTAACAGAACTGATAAATTGTAGTATGTAGTTTACTTTAATATTTACTATGGTGAGGCTCAAAAATGATCTAGGTATAGCACTGCAATTTACTATAGTAAATGCTGAAGTATACTACAATATTTTCATGTCTGCTGTTAATGTCTTTTTTTAAGAAACTGCTTGACACCCACACTTTAACATATAATGGCATGGTAGAGGTGAGCTGACAGCCCGACAGATGTTGACGCCTGTCTGATATTTTCCGTATGGCAGAAGCTCGTGGTGTCAATACCATCCATCGGCTTGACTTTATGACTCTTTCAAATGTTAAACTGGCTCAGTCCTCCCACCCCCATTTTGTTGCTCGCACGCTTCTGCTCCTCAGTCCTTTTGTTTCACAAACTTCACGAGCGCTGACAAATGATGTAATATTTCACGTAAGGGTGAAGGCGTCAAAATACGTCGCATCTCAAATGTTTTCTCTGGTAAATTGGGGATTATTTTGTGAGGGGTAGGGAAGTTCATCTTTTCATACAGAGAGCAACATTTTCTGAATTCCCCCAAAACTCCTACGAGACGAGCGTGCGAGAGATGGTGAAGATCCGCCCCCTCCTTTCTCCATCACATTCTCCAGCGCCTTCAGTTAGTTTTAGAAGTTGTTTTATGTAGTTATAGTTTGTTGCAACAAGTAGGCGTTTGAGTTGAATTATAGTTATATACACTCATCTGTCGATGTGTGACGCAATAAGGCATTCGGGCATGTTTACTGTTGTAACTAAACTTTAAATCGCCAGCAGAGAATCTGAAGTCTAACAGAGGTCTTTTATTTTGGTCTTTAATGTTAATCTGTTTATTTGTGTTTGTATAATATATTTATATATTATTATATAATATTAATATAGATTAATAGATTATTAATATGAATAAATTAACTAAAATAAAATCCATGTTATTATTTATTCACCATCATTTAATTCAAAAACCTGTGACTCTTTTATTTTGTAATTTTGAGAAATGTCTTACTGTTTTGTCCATACAATGGAAGTCAATGGGGGCCAGTGTTGTTTGGTTGCCAGTGTTTTTTAAAATATCTGCATGTGAAAAACTCATACAGGTTTGAAATGACATTAAGGCATGTAAATGATTAAGGAATTTTCATTTTTGGGTGAACTATCCCTTTAAATGCATTAGCAGTGGATGTGATGACCTTGTGTTTGTTTTGTTTTGCTCTTGTAGCTCACTTTGTAGCACATTGCACAAAGGTCATAGGTTCGATGCTAGGGAACACACTAAACTGATAAGAAAAAGTACTTTGGATAAAAGCATCATATGCATTAAATTTAAATGTGCAATTTAAATGTACTAAAATTTACTGATCATTCTTTGCTTTATTTGCAACTGATAGTAGTTCTTCTTTAGCAACAAAGTGACCTCATTTCTTCCATACAGGATAGTGGATGGAAAGACTGACCATCACAGGGTGGGACCAAGGTCAGTTTTTGGGCCTGGACGACAGATTTTGTCTCACTGTTCTAAATTTGTGGAGAAAATAACATGGGAGTAAAATTTGTGCCATTGAGCCTAGACAGTTTCTCAGTTTTAGATAAAGGGACATGAAAGTGTCTTGTAGACATCTCTTCACTCAGGGGTTTAGATTTACACCATGATGCTGATTATTTTTCATGAAAGACAGGGTTTCATCCTTCAAAGAGGAACAGATACAGTAGTTAACCATGGGTTTCCCCAGCAGTCATGTACATTTCTGAATGACTGGTATACTGTGTTTGTAGTGGAGGACCTTTATTTTGGAAGAGCTATATTTGGCCACCTGTTTTTTTTTATCAGAAGCGATATATTGATAGCCTTGTCTATGAGTATTTCTGTTTTTTAAATATTTTAATTTTGCTTCCCTGCTTCTAATTTAAATCACCACCGATCCATTAAAGCTCATGATATGGGATTAAAGGAATAGTTCACCCAAAAATGAAAATTATGTCTTCATTTACTCACCCTCACATTGTTTTAAACCTGTATGCGTTTCTTTATTCTGTTTAATATAAAATAATATATATTGATAAATGATGGTAAGATGACAGTACCCATTGACTTCCATAGTATTTGTTTTTCCTATACTATGGAAGTCAATGGGTAGGTACTGTCAACTGTGCAATTTCCATCATTTATCATCTTCCATTGTATTCAGAGTAAAGAAACTCATACAGATTTAAAACAACACAAGGGTGAGTAAATGATGACAGAATGTTAATTTTTGGGTGAACCTTTAAGTGCAAATTTAGAATTCATTGTGTCTCAAACTGTGATGTAATCATCTCTGCATCACTTCCGCTCCTGAGTTCCTGTGCTTGTGGTTGTGTCTGCTCGTACCGTCTCCCCTCCCACAGATGCTTGCTCTCAGACGGATAATGGTAGCGTATAATGATGTCATAGGTTAGGGTTATGCCAGCGCAGTATAATATCCATGCAGTGATGACTTTAACAGGAGCTTAGCACAAGAGGGTCTGGATTGTGTGTGGAGATGGATCACCAGATGAGACCCCTGGGTTACATCAGGCGACTTTTAATAAATCGACTGGTTCAGGTCTATCTGAGCACATGTGCTGTATATATCGTTTCCCTCTTTTGCCTTTGTCTGGCTGATTCAATCCGTGCTTCATCTCAGCTCTCTGCGGCTGGAAACACAGCTGCCTGACATTTTTCCCTCGTTTGCAAAAGGAAATTGCATTGTGGAGCCGACTGTGGCCAGTTTCTCCAGCGATGCATATGGGGTTTAGTAATTGGCTATTGGCTTTCTTAATGTTCCCATTTAGCGTTTATAACATGCAGCTGTTATCTTATGCATCTATTTTTATCTTTTTATTACCTTTGTTTAACTTAATGTAATCAGGTTGGTTCAGGTTGATGGACAAATACTGTACTGCACTCTTTTCTAAAAAGGGTTCCTCACTGTGATGCATAGAACAGTGGTTCTCCAAATGGGGGCCACAAGATTGTGCCAGAGGGGCCCCAGTTTTATGACATTTTATAAAATAGATAAATTTATCATAAATTCTGTGTAATTAAGCCTTAGAAAAAAAGGCAACTAACCAACATGTTTTGTCATTAATTTTCTTTGGGGGGCACAAGGGGGGCCACAGTAGGCGGGCTGCACGCTGGAAAAGATTGAGAACCACTTCATAGAAGAACCATTATTTAGTCAAAGGTTTAGGACCTATTTTAGGTTTAACAACTGTTATAAAGGAGCGCAAAAGGATCTTCACAGTAATGCAATCCAAGAAGCATTTATGGTTCTTCAAAGTTTCTCAGTTAAAGGTTTTTTAAAGAACCACTTCTTCGGATGTTAAAGGTTCGAACCATTTAGTCGAAAAAATTTTTTTTATGGCAACATGAAGCACCTTAAAGGGATAGTTCACCCAAAAATGAGAATTCTGTCATCATTTACTCACTCACGTTGTTACAAATCTTTTTGTTTATATTTTTAAGTTTAACCCTTATGGTTTGTTGAGGCCAGTTTTAGCCTTTTTTTGTGAGTCTTAATTTGGTCACAACTTTGTCTGTGTTTCAGCAAATGAAATGATTTTTGGACGACAAATCTTGTATTGACAAATATTTTGAGAAAATGCTTTGAAATTAAAAAAAACCTCAACAACATATCATGTGCAAATTTACTACCCTTTCGGGTTGTTCGTGCAAAAAAGACACTAAATTAAATGGCTGTAAAAATGTATATATATATATATATTTATTTTTGCATAAATCTGTTAATCAACTTCAGTACTGATCAAAACTACCAATTGTTAACAAAATTTCCAGGATTTTAACTCTTTAATTTTCAGATTTTCAATGTAAAAAGTGATTGTGGATTGGATTTTTTCCCTTTTTACAGTCTTGGGCATGTCAAAGATTAGTAAAAACATTGGCTTTCATGCATTTTTATTTTTTGTGCAGCATCAGATTTTTTTCTCTCTAATTAGTGGTTTGTCTTTTTTTGCCCTATTGACTTTTATTATAACAACATTTTTTGATTGCAAAGCCATGACACCTTATTATCATGCATTCTTGATTGTTGGCGGGTTTCAACCTCCTATATTAGGTTACAACAATTCATCACTTATTGTCATGATAGTTAAAATGACTTGTTGATTAAACTTAAAAATGTACAAAGATTGTTTTTATTGTATATAAATGTCTTTGTTCTGAAGGAAGATATTTTGAGGATGTTTGAAATCAAATACGATTATGAGCCCCATTCACTTCCATAGTATTTTTTCCTACTATGAATGGGGCTCATGGTCGGTTTAGTGTTAAACATCCCTCAAAACATCTTCCTTTGTGATCATAAAAACTAAAAATCTGATGCTTCATAAAAACTAAAAATGGATTAAAGTCAATGTTTTTACTAATCTTTGACATGCCCAAGACTGTGAAAAAGGGAAAAAAATCCAACCCACAATCACTTTTTATATTAAAAATTTGTCATTTTGTGTGTTTTTTTCCTCAAATCAGTGACATCACTTATGAACTTGGCAATTAAAGAGTGAGCTAAAATCCTGGAATTTTTGTTAACATTTGGTAGTTTTGATCAGTACTTAGGTTGATTAACAGATTTATGCAAAAAAAAAAGAAAATTAATAAATTTTTTAGCCGTTTAATTTAGTGGCTTTTTTGTACACAAACAACCTGAAAGGATAGTAAATTAAGACTACAAAAATGCCAAAAGGGGCCTCAATAACCCATAAGGGTTAAACCTTAAAATATAAATACAAAAAAGGTTTGTAACAACATGAGTGAGTAAATGATGACAGAATTTTCATTTTTGGGTGAACTATCCCTTTAAGGTGCTTCATGCTGCCATAAAAGAACAATTTTCGACTAAATAGTTCGAACCTTTAACATTCAAAGAAGTGGTTGTTTTAAAAACCTTTAACTGAAAAACTTTGAGAAACCAAAAATGCTTCTTGGATTGCATTACAAAGAAATTCATACAGGTTTGCAACAACATGAGAGTAAAAATATTTTTGGGTGAACTATCCCTTTAATTTTTGTGAGTGTAGTGCACAAATTCGCAACATTATGACTAAATATACTAAATTATCTCTTTTTACATTCAGGGACGTTCTTCTTTGATAGGAGGTGTTAAACAATGTAGGCTGAACACTGAATCCATATGGAAGATCTATGGTAATGGAATCTCTCATGCGTCACTTTGTGTCTGAAACTAAAGTTGGGGTCTGGCTTCCAGGCTAAACTTCTCCATATGGGTCTCTGTTTTTGTTAAAGAGACAGGAGGCATAATTTCTTTCGAGGTGCAGCGACGGAGCAGGAGTAAATGCGTGTGCGCGATATCCACTTACAAAGTGCCCCCGCTCGACAGCACAGCGTCGGATTCCTGCGGTCTGCTCTCGGTTAAAGCCACGGGAGAACTTTAGAGAGGAAAAATTCCCTTTGAACTGGCTGCCTGCCACTGTGCACCGTTGTAATGACTTTACCAACACTTCTAACAGAATGGGCCATTTCAAAGGCCACGTGCGTGATTACTAAAGATTTGATTTTGTGGCTATAGAATTCATGCTGGTACTACTTTTTGTGATATTGTATTTGTGAGTTCTGGGAGCATTCAAGCCTTGCCATACGGGGACAGGTGGCACCACGACCCATCAGTCCGACCCTGTCCGTCAACTGAGTGTTTGATATGTGTCACTTAAGTGGAACTAATGGAGTCAAGCCATGAGCTCTGTTTATGGGACATTAAACCTAAATAATTTTCATTAGATTAGCCCGTGGCTCTCTCTATGTCTGCTTTAGGATCAGGCAGAGCTGTTCAATGGAGCCTGCAGGTGGGGAGGAATCAGCTGTTGTTTGTTTGTTGTGCTGTAGGGGTGAACATCTGTCTTTTTAATGGCTTTATCACAATACTGACTCAGTCAATTCTCTGTGGGCACCGTTGTTCACAGACTTATGCATGCATTGTTTAAGTGTGACGGGTTATTGTGTTAAGACTTTAAAGTAAGTTCTCCCAGTGAGCTAGATCATCATCGGTACAGTTTTAAAGATCATTACAGTTTTTAATAATTTATATGTATAATTTTGTGATATATCTTGCATCCAATGTGAAATTTGAAAGTTGCATGGTTTACATTTGGATGTAGATGCCTGCGCTGTCGTGCAGCTGTATTAAGGGTCCATACAGAGCAGTGTGTGGTTTCCTCTCCAGCACAATAGAAGCTCTGTCAGTGTGTGTTGTTTTAGAACGAGGGCCTCTCCCCACCGAGTCCTTTGTGCCTCTTTAACTCTGGAGCTCACAGGAACTGCTGCAAAGCTGCTGAGAGTTTTCTTCAACTTCCACATAAATGCCGAAATGTGCAAATAAATGTTTTGTTGAGTTGGGATTGCTCCATTCACAATCATAAAGGATCCTAGAACATTTTCTTTTCTTAGAAAAATGTCTATTTTTGACATTTTGTGTATTTTAAGGTTGGCAAGGACTGAGTGGGTGGTGACTCGCTATGTACTGGAAGTTATTATTATTTCAAGGAGAATTTACTCGCTGTACCACCGTGAAACAGGCATGGATATTTTCTGCTTTACTTCAGCCCATATGCATGCAAAGTAAAGTGGAGCAACATGTAGGTGCTTTAAAATGTATTAAATACAAATTCTGCAGTTTGTTAACCTTCAAAACACAAAAATAGTGATTTATGTATCACTTATTTATAGGTCTGTACTTAAAGGAAAACACCACCGTTTTTTAATATTTTACTATGTTCTTGCCTCGACTTGGACGGATTGATACATACCTATCTTTTGTCGGTGCGTGCACTTGATCTTTGTGCAGCGCGTTGTGAATGTGTTGGCATTTGGCCTGGCCCCATTCATTCCTTAGGATCCAAACAGTGATGAATTTAGAAGCCACCAAACACTTCCATGTCTTCCCTATTTAAAGACTGTTACATGAGTAAGTATGGTGGCACAAAATAAAACTTTTGTTTGGAACCATAGGAATGAACGGGGCTAAATGCTAACACATTCGAGAAGGGCTGTACAAAAAGATTAAAAGTGCACGCATTGAAAAAAAAAATGTATGTATTAATTCATCTAAGTTGATGTAAGAACGTAGTAAAATGTTGAAAAACGGTGGTGTTATCCTTTAACACTGATATGTGCGTATAGGACTATCTGCAATTTTGTTAATGACCAAGAAACGCTTTCTACTGTGCTTGCATTCCTCTGTGTATATCCGCTATAACCCTGCACTCCACCCGTCTCCTGTGTAGCCACCCGGAGAAACAAACAGGACATCCTCTTTTCAAGTGTCATCCAGAGCCTCAGATTCAGTGTGAATAATACTTGCCAAAGTTTATATTTGTCTCAGCACAAACTCAGTTTTAACCTCACGAGTCCCGATCTGAGCCAGTCACATGGTTAGATGTGATGCATTTGATCATGACACAGAGAGCAACTTATTCATGTGCAGAGATCTTGTAATTGTAAGAAAAGTGAAATGTCACAAACTTTAACCCTAATCATGGTCTTGAGTATCCACAAAAAATACCCACGAAAATACCTCCATGTTGTCACAACACTAACGGTAATTTCTTGACTATTGATTTTAAGACCTGTTGATCTATCACACCTCTAATTCTCATGATTGCGAATGATTGCATTTGTCAGTCTACTAGCAGAGTCATACACTGTTGTTTACACATTTTAAATGTGTTTTCTTTATGGCCCGCCTTACGACTTTGTGGTGAGCTTGCTGAGCTCTCAAACCCGCAGGGAATCTCATGCCGGAGAAGTTCGTGGTGCACGAGCCTGCAGGAGGCACATTGCAGCTGTAGACCGGCGAGGTGTTAATGGTCACAACAACATGATGTTATGAGACTTTACAAGCTCTGTGTTTCCAAATTAACCCCTATGTGCTGTTGAGGAATTTAAGTGGAAAATATCATTGCCGTGTTTTCAATTCATAAGAACCGATGTAGGGGCGTTTCTCAGTTTTAACTCATTCGCCGCCAGCTTTTTTTTTGAAAAGTTGCCCGCCAGCATTTTTTGTGATATTCAAAAAAGTTTCCAAAAAAAAAACTTCCAGGACAATTTTCTTCTAAAAATATACAAATATATCAAATGAAAGAACAGGCCCTCTGCTTTCAAACAAACAAACAAACAAACAAAAATAATTTTTTCTCTGCTTATAAACTTCAAAAATATTTTTTTTAGCAAAAATGCTAAAATAATTGTATTTTTGTAAAGGAATTTTGTTAGAGCTCAGATTCAGAATGATTATCAAAACATAAACACAGTGTAAAATTAATAAATCATTTTTTGCTTCCGTTTTTTTTTTTTATAAATAAGTGAAGTCATCTAGTGAATAATCACGGAATTACAGATATCCCTAAAACCTCATCAGTGACACCATTTTTTAAGCAAATGTTTTCTCTTAAATGACGAGATATCTCGTCAATGGCGGGACAAGAGTTAAAAACATCAGGGGCTGGGATATGGAAGAGTCATTTTTTGCAATATTGTTTATTGGTAAGAACAAAGTAGGCCTAACACAGATTAATCATATGTAACTTTATTTATTTACATCTTTTTATTCAGTTTTACTTCATGTTTCATACTTCTCTATCATGTCTTGGTAGGAAAAAATCATATTTTCTCTTGTACGCAATCACTTACTCCATGTGCAGCTCTTAAGTCTCAGTTAACCATTAAAAATGCTTGTATTACTTGGATGGAGGGAGAAACCAACCATTAATGACAGCAACAGCTATGAATTAATACCAAACAATCAGTATTTACTTAATTCGTATCATATTTCCTGACTTAATTACTGACTAATAACCTTGCCATTAAAGGGGACATATCATGAAAATCAGACTTTTTTCATGTTTTAGTGCTATAATTGGGTCCCCAGTGCTTCTATCAACCTAGAAAATATGAAAAAGATTAACCCAGTAACTTAGTTTTGGTAAACCATTCTCTACAAGCGTGTGAAAAAATAGGTCATTGAAATTTGGCTCCCCTTGTGATGTCAGAAGGGGATAATATTGCCCCTTAATCTGCACTATCCAACCACGCCACTGCCATTTAGTGCAGAGATCATTTGCATTTTAAAGGACACATTCAAAAACGGCACATTGTTGCTCACACCAACAAAGTGGCACATTTAACATGCTATAATAAATTATCTATATGGTATTTTGAGCTAAAACTTCACATATGTACTCTAAGGACACCAAATATTTATTTGACATCTTAAAAAAGTCTTGTGAAATGTCCCCTTTAAATTGAAATGTCGGAACCTAAACATAATAGCCTAATAAAAAAAGTGCAATTTACAATAAAACATGTCAGAAGCACTTATGAGGTAATTAACCTTTTATTACTTCATTAATGAATGCTTTGGAATCTCTTTTTGAGGTGGATGAGGTATTTGTGTTTCATTGATTTGCTTTGTTGTGATTGCCTGGTTCAGGTTACCGGTTAGGATTAGGGGATTGGGTGTCAGTGTAGTGAATGGAGAACAGTTTTTTCTCACACTCGGTTTTGCTTTGCTCAGTGGCTGGAGATCTGAGAACAGTCCAGCCTCTTCATGATCTCCTCTTTCAGTTTGTTACGAAGCGTAAACTGTTGCTTTCAAACGAAAGCATTGGAAGTCCCAGGCCACATGATTTCTCTGACAACGAGGTTCCTCGTTCTTATATTGAGTACTGCTTTGAGGAAAAATAAGAGGAACATTTGCATTTTATTGATGATTTTGTGTTGATATGGTTTCGTAACACCGAAACCCATTGCTGACTCATTGTAATCTAGTTTTCACGTGAGAGGTGATGTCATTCATCATGATCATGTTGCTGAATAAGATTATGAAAAGTTAGACCTAATTCCAAATTTTTGTTAGGTTTGACAACTAGAAAAGAGATTAGACTAGTTTGGGTTTTGGCATAGAAATAAAATATTGATGAGTACAAATACAAAATATAGCAACTGAAGGGGGGTCGAACTGAAGGGATAGTTCACTGAAACAGATCATGGGCACTCTTCCACCATAGTGTTATTTTTTCCTACTATGGAAGTCAATGGTGCCCCTGATCTGCTTTGTTACAAACATTCTTTATAATATCTTCCTTTGTGTTCAGCAGAAGCAATGTATACAGGTTTGTAATGACTTAAATAAATGATAACACAATTTTAGTTTTTGGGTGAACTATCCCTTTAGTTCTTTATGGAAAACCGATACAAAGTATTTTTTGTTTTGTCTGCAATATTTCAATTTCTTGTATTTAAAGCAGTTACACAGATTTTTCAATAAGAACCATATGGTTGGAAAGTTTTAATATTTAACTTTTTTAAATTTACAGTACAGAAAGATTTGCCCAAATGTCCAAAAATATTTGGAAAAGTAAGAGGAAAGTGTTGAAGCGCTATTAACATTTATGCATTTGGCAGATGCTTTTTTCAAACATACATTTCATTGCGTGTTCCCTGAAAATCACAACTTTTTGCGCAGTTGACATAAAACCCTTCCAATTGAGTTACAGGAACCCGCTTTTTTACTGTAGGCTTTGGCAGACTGTAATGCTAATATGTGTTCAGTAAGAGCTATTGTTTCCAACCCATTTTAACTCAGCATCCACTAAAATCCAGGGTCTGTGCATTCCTCAAATCCTGTGTTGACGTTCGGTGCCTGGGGACTTATTAACAACCTCAGTAGCTGTACAGAGGAGACAGTCAGATGGGGAGACGGTGGGTGTCTGGTGGTCTGCTCCGGTCTTGTCAAGTACTCTGACACATGCTAGATCCATTGAAAGGACATGAGATCCCATGTACCCCCAACCCCCAACCAACCCTGTTATACAGTGCTGTTAGAAGTTAGCGACAGCTTAAATACTGGTTACTAAGTAGCCAAAGCGTCGTTCAGCTCAGTCAGCAAGCACTCTTATTGACTTTTAGGGTTTAGGTTATATTACAGTTATAGTCTGGTGAGTAGTGGTGTGGACTTTGGAGGAGTTTATGTTGGATGTGTCCCAGGGCCTCGGGCATGGGAACAGACACCCAGAGCTGAGCATGGGTGAAAAAACGGATTTGCATTGTTTGTGTTTATAAACGCAACTTTGGATATCTGCTCACATGAACTCCCACTGGCCTCGCGAACAGAGGGCTGGCCAAATAAGGTTGTAAAAGTGCGTAGACCTCTTTTAAACATACCATTGCTGTACCCTTGGTGAAGACTAATATTTGACTCGTCAATATGAGAATACAATTAATGCTATTTTGCTTTGCTCATCCATCAGTACTGTCGACATGCAGGCAAAACTTAACTATCTTAACACATATTCTTGATTATTTTCTTAAAGTTCCCATGAAATCAAAACTGACAATTTTTATTTTTAATGGAATATTACGGTGTTCATTATAAACAATTTGTCTGTGTGGGTCATCAAACTTTTAATAAAAATCTCAAAATGTGCTCCCGCTGTTTGTTGCAATCCTTCTCTGATGATGTCAGCTTGACCACTTGGGCGGAGCATCCATTAACTCCGCCCCCTCCAACTGTCAGTCTGCTGCCAGTTCCATTTTTTTTAATGAAACGCCTACTTTTCTATATCCAAGAAGTTTACAGTAAAAGCACAAGCCACACCCACTATTTTCCTCATGTGATATTCTGTTTTACTCAGAAAGACATCAAAATACAGAAGTAAAATTGATGATGAATTTCTGTTTATGTGGACTTTAAATACATTAAGACGAAAAATTCTTGCAGCATGTCTTAAATTGTGGTATAATCAACACAATCTCACGTAACTATTTTAAGAGGTAGTTAGAATTTGTACAATCTCATTCGTATATTTTTGTACATTTTTGCTTTCGCCTCAGTGATGTTGGGTTTGGAGCATCATTATTGCGTTTTTCTAATAATCCTACTATTAACTCTTTCCCCACCATTGACGAGTTATTTTGTCAATTAAGAGAAAACGTTTCCCTGCTAATGACGCTTCCATGACGAGTTTTTACGGTAATCTTATTCACTAGATTACGTTCTTACCCAATTTATAAAAAAATAAATTCATCAACAGTTTAAACTCAGTGTGTGTTTTGATCTTCATTCTGATTCTGATCTCTATCAAAATTAATTTACAAAAATGCAATTATTTCAGCTTTTTGCCCAAAATTTGGTATTTTCAAAGAAATCAATATTTGAGAGGTTAAGAGAGCCAATGAAGATACGATGAAAAGTTTTTTTCCCGTTTTGTTTGTTTGAAAGCAGGGGGTCTGTTCTTTCATTTGTTATATTTGTATGTTTATATATTCATTAAAAAAATTCCTGGAAGGCATAATTTTTGTGTTTTTCTAATAATCCTACTATTAACTCTTTCCCAGCCATTGACGAGTTATTTCGTCAATTAAGAGAAAACATTTCCCTGCCAGTGTCGCTTCCCTGATGACTTTTTACAGTAATCTGTAATTCCGCTATTATCCACTAGATTACGTTCTTACCCAATTTATAAAAAAACAAATTCATCAACAGTTTATACTCAGTGTATGTTTTGATTTTTGGTCTGATTCTGATCTCTAACAAAATTCATTTATAAAAATGATAAAATTTGCTTTTTGCTCAAAATGTAGTATTTTCAAAGAAACCTTTTAATTTTTTTAGAGGTTAAGAGAGCCAATGAAGATAGGATGAATTTTTTTTCCCGTTTTGTTTGTTTGTTTGAAAGCAGAGGGTCTGTTCTCTCATTTGCTATATTTGCATGTGTATATATGTATATAAAAAAATCCTGGAAGGCATCATTTTTGCATTTTTCTTAAAATCTTACTATTAACTCTTTCCCCGCCATTGACGAGTTATTTCGTCAATTAAAGAGATAGTTCACTTTAAAATGAAAATTCCGTCATCATCCACTCATCCTCACCCTGTTCCAAACCTGCACGAACCTCTTTTTTCTGATGAACATAAAAGAAGATATTTTAAGAACTGATGGTAAACACACAGCTGACAGTGACCATTGACTTCCATAGTAGTAAAAAAATTCTGGAAGTATTGTGATAAATGATAAAGAAAAAATTTGGATGAATGATGGTAAGCACACAGTTGACGGTACCCATTAAATTCCATCATATTTTTTTATTCCTACTATGGAAGTCTATGGTCATTATCTGCTGTGTGTACCATCATTTCCTAAAATATCTTCTGTTGTGTCTTTTATCCACCTTGTACAATGTACTTTATTTGGAGTCAAAGGTCTGGTTTACATGCAAATTTCCACCCGTGCTTTCCATCACGTAGTGTTTGGTATATTCGGAGCTGAGACTGGGATTTGTTTTCTTTTTTTCTCCCCTGTCTCTTGATCTCCTCTCTTCATTCTCTGCAATCTGATACCCAACAAAAAGTCAAGCTGCTGTCTTCTGTACACACGTCTTCCTCTGTCTGTTTATCTGTCCTGCTCGCTCATCAGCCAGATGTCTGGTCCTCTTTACTTAGTGCTTTCATGATGAGATATTATGCATCTTTCCTCTCCCACACATTTCTTCTTCGTTTTATTTCCCTTTTGTCTTTTTCCTAGATTTGTCATGCATCTAAATATAAATCTTCTCACAAACTTACATACAAGAGTGTGATTTCCTCAGTTTTTGACTAGGCACTGATCCGAACACAGTCTATTGTTCAGCATAATGTTTCGGAAAACAACTGAACATGCCAGAAAGAGGGAATGGCTCTTTGTTTTGCCAGGACAGTCACCCTTTCACAAACTATACTGGATCAAACAGAAGCTCCTTTTGTCTCAGGAGTGGGTAGAGTCGCTCTATTTTGGAAGTGAAGAGCTTTAGGGAGTTGATTTTACGTTTTATTTCTGAACTTTTATTTCTCAGAAGTTGGTCCTACTCTTAAAACTAGCAGTATTTCTGTCTCAGACCTCAGTTGTAGGTCTCTTTTTAAGCTCTCATCAGGGTAGGGAAACAGGACCTTAGCAGGAAAAGTCAAATAAGATTAGGGTTTGAAAGCAGATTGAGAGCAAAATTAGATTAGGGGTTGCCAGTTAGGCAAAACTTTGACTGTAGAAGTGTAGCCTTTACGATTATGAGCATGTCGTTGTTTTATATCTTTGTATAATTTATATAGTTGGCAGAAAGTGTGTCACTTTCTGGAGAAAATTATTGTTTGGCATAATTAGATGTCTTTTCTTTTTGGGAGCGGACAGAAAAGACTCTTTCAATTGGAATTTGTGCCATCTCAGTGGTTAGGACCGAATTCAAGCCTTTACTATTTCAGACCGCTGTATTCAAAGTGTGTCCTGAAAAAGACTTCTTTGTTTATTTTGTTCACCTCTATGAATATGTAAGTCTTTGACTTCAATGAACTTTGTCACTGTATTGAATTTTGTTTCTGTATTATAACTTTTTGTCAACAGAAGTTTCACTTCATTTTTGTTGGGGTGTTGTTCTCCTTCAGAGATTTTGCTAATATCTGCACAGGAAGCTCTTGGGTCCTGAAAAATCCCCTGGAGGGTAAATGTTAGACTTGAAACTGAATTAGAAAAGGGAATCTTATTTAATCAGGAGTCTATTTGTTGTTCCGATAGTACCTATATTTCTGGACCAGAAAACGAACCAACAGGCAGCAACTTTCTTTCTGTAGATCAGATAAAGGTCCTCTCAGTTCTCTGGAGCCTCTGTTATCACTGATCCTGAATCATCATTTGAATGGAGGACTGGAACCTCACTGTGTAGCCTAAGTACCCTAATTACATAACAGTCCAACAAATGGTCACCAGGCAGTGACTCTGGAGCAACAGACATATATATATATATATATATATATATATATATATATATATATATATATATATATATATATATATATATATATATATATATATATATATATATATATATATATATATATATATATATATAGTACTGTGCAAAAGTCTTAGGCCACCACCAGACTTATTTTTCAATCTATTTTATTAAAAGCGGCGTCCACGATGTTTGAAAGCCAATGTTGATATTTGAAATCACCTAAACAAACACGCCCCTACCCCAATAGACGGGTTGCACGGCGACGTCACTAACTGGTTGCGCGCGCAACCGAGGGGCAGAAAGAAGAGAAGTGCATTGTGTTGTATGCTCGTAGCGGTGTCTGTAAGTCAAAATGCCAAAGAATTGTTGCGTGGAAAATAGTACCAACAGAGTCAGTGCTGGGTGCCTGATGTTAACATACCAGTAGATGCGACTATTACGTTACTAGCATTATAATTATAAAATTATAATTCATACATGTATCACAGTAAAACTGCAAAAATAAAGACAGAAAAACAGGTCCAACTAAAATCAAGTCTTATTTATATACAAACAATAAAGAACGCTTCAATAATTAAGGTTGTTGCAGTAGCAGATCAGCTCACCAATCGGGCTTTCTGCCCCCTGGATGCGCGCGCACCCTGCAATGTTTGTAAACTTGCAACCCCTCTATAGAATCTGGACCTTCTTTTAAAAGACCCGCCCCACACATACGCAACTCGGCAAGGATGTCGGTTAGTAGACACTCTCCTTACTGCTGATTGGTTATAAGTGTGTTTTGGTAGTCGGCCCGTCTCCTTATCCCAAGCGTTTTTCAAACATCGTGGACTCCGCCTTTAAGATACAAACAGAAAATACAGGACATATGTAAAAAAATTACATTTTCAGGACTAAATGTATTTTTTAGGCATCGTCTGTGTTTAGTGTGACCTCTCTTAGCACTAAACACATCTTAAGCGTTTTTGAGCAGAACGAAGTAAAAAGACTAATTTCTTTAAAATTAGAAAATAGGATTTAATTTCATTTAGGTTTAAGAGATCCTGCTGCTGCCTGTTATTGCTCAAATGGAAGGGGAGTTTACCCTAAATACTTGACACATCAGTTTACTTTTTTTTTTTACAGTTTTTAATACTATATACACATTTCCTGTATTTTCTTTATGTATTATATTAAAGAGACTGAAAAACAATTATATATGATCACTATAACATTGCAAAAACAATGTATATATAAAGAAAATATGTCAAATTGATGTACAACTTTGTAAAAACATTGCTGTAGTTATGCAGCTATTTGCTACTACTTACTGTAGATTTAAATGTATGATATTTACTGGCAACAGTTTGTTCACAGTTAAATAAACATTAAACGTTAACAAGTCTTTGTCTTAAAAAAAAACAAACTATAAAACAACAGCCTCATGCAAAGCATTATGGATACCAGAAATCCTCATCAACCTTTCAAGTTTTTTCCCTCAGATTTTGGTTCCCAAATTTTTTGCATGAGTGTTATTCTGTAAAGATAAAGACTTGTTAATGTTTATGTAATGTAAATGTAAATATGTAACATTTAAATCTACAGTAAGTTACTGGCAAGCAGCTGCCAGTAATATTGTCATTTCTACAGAAATGTTTATCTCCCATATTCATTTCATACATTTTTTAATCATTTATATTTACTTTGTATCTTTCCTATTGTGATTTTCTTTTTACAGCCCCTTTATCTCACTATAATCTCATTCACACAGCACTTTGGTCCCAGAAAATACCTGTAAATTGGCAGACAGGCTTCTTTTTTTTTTGGCCATTTTGCCTTTATTTAAACAGTAATAGAGGAGAGGAAAGTACAGGGAGGAGAGAAGGTATGGGATCGGCATATGACCACGAGCCGGGAATCGAACTCGGGTCGCCGAAATAGTGCGAAAGCACTACATGTTAGGGGCGCTGCCCACTACACCATCGGCTCCGATGGCAGACAGGCTTCTGTGTGAACGCAAACATGTCCTTTTAATGTTATGGGATCGCTCCCTAGTAAGCCCTCTGTGTGAACAAGACGCAGGAACAATGCCATAGTGAGGATATGTACGGCACGTGTCTTTACCAAAAATCAAACTATCCTGAACAGATTCCGGATGCATTTTACGTGTATTTTCCATAATGTCTCTGTGAAAAGGGCTTTATTGGGGTGTAAAAGGCATGATTCCTTGTTAAGCTGCTACGAAACAAGATTTATTGTCAAAGTTGCTGCAATGCATACATTTGAATTGAAAAAGTGCTGTATTTCTTCAACATCCAGCATTACTCTTAGTGTAGCCAATTATGTATTGGTTATACATAAAAGCATGTAACCTTTAGGTAGAGGGGTTTCCTCACAAAGGTTCATGATATTGGAGGTTCTTGGCATCATAAAGTTTGAAAACCCCTAAGCTATGCTATTAAAAGAAAATGACACCTAATGAATGAATGACACTTGAAAACTCATTATTTTTGACCATAGTTAAGCAGGGATGCACTTTAATAAACTTACAATGTAATAATTGTAGAATGTTCCTGTTTTTTAGCAACCTTTTCATTTACACTACAATGTAAATGAACCAAATTGAGTTCTTTAATATACACTGAGTCTATTTGAGATACACTGAGTCTATTTGCTGTCCATTTATTGTTTTTGCTGTCTAGGAGACACAGTATAATTTTCTATAACTGGTATTATTCAGATTTTTTCATATGAACTCAGCATGGACAGTGGCA
This sequence comes from Misgurnus anguillicaudatus, assembly GCF_027580225.2. NCBI lineage: Eukaryota > Metazoa > Chordata > Actinopteri > Cypriniformes > Cobitidae > Misgurnus > Misgurnus anguillicaudatus. Next base: position 18,835,809 of record NC_073349.2, read on the forward strand.
TTTTTGTAGGCATTTGTGTTCATTCCTCAAGAACAATGGACAGTTGGTGGATGAGGTTTATTGTATGAAATGTTTGGAAGCTCTGAGCTCATCCGAAATTGTCGTCATGTATGTCAATGTTGAATACTAACAAGTGTAGGAGGCGCCTACTCTGTCTTTGACATTTGAGTTGAAGGGAAAGAGAGAATCCCACTAAAATTGAGAACTTCAAATTAAAAACAAAATATGTTGTACAATATGCAAAGGAAAGGGAACAGAGAGGAAAACAGTGTGATGTAAAAGATTAAGTGGCATAATTTATAATCATTGCTTTTATAAACAGGACACATTCCATTTGTAACTGTGGTGTGGACATCTGGACTGCACCACGTCGGCCACAATAACAATAACAAAAAAAAACCCACCAAAACATTGATGGGGATTGTGGGAGGAGATCCTCAAAGAAAGAGCAAAATAACATTCTCAAGAGCCATTTTTAACACATTGTTATTTCTATTTAAATTTGTCCTTTTCAGACATTACAAACCCTAGTCGTCATAATGGAAACATCTGCCAGTCTAATATGGTTTCAGACCAAACAAATTTACTACATTGTTGATTCAGCTCTTCTGCTGATTCTGTCTGCCGTTGTGTTAAGTGCAGGAAGATGAACTTTGTCGAATTCATGACTAAACTTTGCTATACATACTGAATTACTTTCCCAAATGTGTCTTTAAATATGATTCATACGGTTTTGTGGAAAAGATGCAGTCGCTTCGCAGTGGAAACTGCATTAAACACATTCTTTCTCACACACACACACACGTACACACAGCATTGACTTGCCACAAATCACTCGATACCACTGGAAAAATCTGCTGTTTGTAATAAAGCGGTCATGTAATTTTACTTAGTAATGTTACTTTGGCAGTCTGTGAAGTCTTCATCTTCTGTTAAGAAATATTTGGGTTTTAAGTGGATGAATCAGTTCAGTATGGGGATGAAGGTACTGTAATAGATAGACAGATGCTCGGGGTGGGTGTTGATATGGGCGTCAGTGGCATCTGCAGAATAAACATCTTCAAAGGGAAACCAGGAAAGTGGTTACATGCTGTGACAATCACGCTTAATGCCCTTATTCCTTCTTGCTATCTGTATTGTAATCTATAGTAGAGTTTAAAGAAATAGTTGAAAATTCTTTCAAGAATGCCGTCTCATATGTATTTCCTTACTTTAGCTGAATAGAAACAAATCATTTTATAATAAAATGCTATCATGTCAAAGCTCCAAAAAATTAAAATAATTCCTGTAAGTTTATTGGGTTTATATCCTATTATATTTATTGGTATGTCCTCTGACACAAAACGAAACATATGTGAGACGTATCAGTTAATATTTTTAGCTAATTTGGGGATCGATATGTCACGTATTGATGGCAACATCCAAATCTGCGCAGTTCAAATATGGCAGCACGACTATTCTTTTATGGATGTACAAACAGTATTTTTTAATAGGATGCAATTGCCAGTTTACATCTCACATCTTAACCGACCTGAAGACATGTAGAAGACTAATTACCTGCTGATTTGTTTGTAGGGAAAACATGACCTGAGATGGTTAATACAAAATGAGATTGTTTTTTAAAAGATTGATGCCTTGGGCCATAAAGAGAAACATAATTTCAAACAGGATGCAAGACGTCAGCACAGGAATTGAGGTCATAGGCTGCAGGCCAAGGTTTCTCGTGTCAGACAAGAAACCGCTGTGACCCCAAGAAATGAGCACAGTGAAATCGCTGCAAGGTCGTTGCTATGGTTATTGAGAGGAACTTCCTGTTTATTCTGATGCACTCTCTCTGTTTTCAGAACTCTATGAACCTGCCTCCAGATAAAGCACGTCTCCTACGGCAGTATGATAATGAGAAGAAATGGGACCTAATTTGTGACCAGGTACAATCCTCACAACAATCACCTGCTTTTATTGTCACATCTGTGTTATGCAGTCCCAAAGACTATGACGGTTACAAAAATGGTGTCTTTTTACTCATCAGTTATAGACATAATGTTAGACTAGATTCTGAAGAATGTGCTGGTTACTTAAACTGCAGTGAACAAACATGACCTTAAAGGGACACTCCACTTTATTTGAAAATAGGCCAATTTTCCTGCTCCCCTAGAGTTAAACATTTGATTTTTACCGTTTTGGAATCCATTCAGATGATCTCTGGATCTGGCGGTACCACTTTTAGCATAGCTTAGCATAATCCATTGAATCTGATTATACCATTAGCATTGTGCTCAGAAATATCCAGTGTTTCGATATTTTTCCTATTTAAAACTTGACTCTTCTGTATTTACATTGTGTATTAAGATCGACAGAAAATTAAAAGTTGCGATTCTCTAGGCAGATATGGCTAGGAACTATACTCTCAAACTGGCGTAATAATTAAGGACTTTGCTGCCGTAACATGGCTGCAGCAGGCGTAGTGATATTACGCACTGCCCGAAAATAGTCCTTTTGGTAACTTTCAATAGCAGGGGACTATTTTCAGGCGCTGCGTAATATCATTGCGCCTCCTGCAGTCATGTTACGGCAGCAAAGTCCTTGATTATTACGCCAGAATGCGAGTATAGTTCCTAGCCATATCTGCCTACAAAACTGCAACTTTTAATTTTCCGTCGGTCTTAGTACACGTTGTAACTACAGAAGAGTCAAGTTTTACAGTAAATTAGAAAAATATAGAAACTCTTTGGTTATTTTTGAGCGCGATGCTAATGGTCTAATCAGATTCAATGGATTATGCTAAGCTATGCTAAAAACGGTACCGGCTGAATGGATTCCAAAATGGTAAAAATCAAATGTTTAGCTCTAGGGAAGCTGGAAAATGAGCTTATTTTCAAAAAAAGGGGGAGTGTCTCTTTAACCCAATCTTAAACACACATACGCATACACGCACGTACACATTATAAAAGTATCATAAAAGTGTTCAGTATAACTCAAGCTTTATTCTTTTGAAGGCTCCATCAGACATTGTAACTTGTGGAATGCAGTTTCAAAATGTGTAGCATTTGAAGTTATTAATTTCACTGTTACACTGTATACATTTCATATGTACGTTGTAAAAACCTTTTTAAAAAACTCTATTCACGCATTTCGACAAATGCATTCGGCTGCTGAATAAGGGAGGTGTTCAGCATTGCCAAACAATGTCATCATTTCTTAAACAAACTTATAATGGTGGAGAATATGTGCATGTGTTGGATAAAACAGAACACTAATCTCTGAGATGTTTTATCTCCCTCATGTTCTGCGCTAGGAGCGATTCCAGGTGAAGAATCCTCCACATACATACATCCAGAAACTACGTGGATATTTAGACCCAAAAGTCACACGCAAGGTCAGTATCCTATACCTGTAGCATTTAATATCTGTGAGGTCATACCAAATATTTCCCAATATCTTTAATATTGACTGAGGCAGGTCAAAGATTAAACCAATGTGAAATCAATCTTTACCTTGGATTTGGTAATGTAAAAGAGTACAAAATTGAGTAAGAATATTCCCATATACCTACAGGTTTTTCCATGTAACAGGTAGTTTTCCTGTGCAAGTCATTTGTGTTGACCCCTGTAGAGCCAATTGTATTTTCAACACAGTTGTATCTCTAGATATTAAAGGGGACATACCATGAAAATGTGACTTTTTTCCATGTTTAAGTGCTATAATTGGGTCCCCAGTGCTTTTATCAACCTAGAAAATGTGAATAAGATCAACCCAGTATCTTAGTTTTGGTAAACCACTCATGTGAAAAAAATAGGTCATTGAAATGTGGCTCCCCCTGTGATGTCAGAAGGGGATAATACCACCCCTTAATCTGCACTATCCAACCACACCAATCACATTTAGTACAAAGATCAGCTCATTTGCATGCTAATGGACACACCCAAAACGGCACATTTTTGCTCACACCTACAAAGTGGCAATTTAAACATGTTATAATAAATTATCTATATGATATTTTGAGCTAAAACTTCACATATGTACTCTGGGGACACCAAAGATATATTTGACATCTTGAAAAAGTCTTGTGAAATGTCCCCTTTAAAAAAACTTTTTTATTTTAAACTTTATGTATCATTTTCCGTAATATTTCCTTGAACATGCTTATAATCCTGAGCTTTTCCCTGTATGCAGAAATTCCGCAGGAGGGTCCAAGAATCCACCAAAGTCCTGCGTGAGCTGGAAATATCATTGAGAACCAATCACATCGGGTAACTAATTCCTCTCTTTTATCCTATCTCTCCATCTTGTACTGATCTCTTCAAATACCCCCAGAATAAATCTCCCATGATCCTTCAGCAACCAGAGCCGTGAGGTTGTGAGGCTCCTCCTGAATACAGTATTAGAGAACAATAGCACTGCCAGTGGTGCGGATAGGAAGCTGTGGTATTGTTTGGCCTTCCCCTATAAAGAATCACTCCTTCTTTGTTCGTCCTGTTGTAAGATGAATTGTTTGCCTGTGTGCAGATCCCTGCTGTTGGGCTGTTCTAACAGCCTCCCTGCATATGCTTATAGCTCAGTCTGTATGGTTTAGCAAAGCCCAGATGGTTCTTATTCATCTTGTACCGCACACACATCGACTTCGTCAGCAGGAAGCTCGGTTGTGTATGCTGGAGTACAAGGAAGCCAGGAGCGTCCGACAATTTATTGTGTGAAAGGACACACACAAACACTCACACGCAGACGCACATGAAGATTCAGGGCTTACATTCATGATTGTATGCAATAATGTACAATGAAACATTATGCTCTCTTTTGGACACACACACACATGCATACAAAAACAATAGGAGGAATTCACCAAGAATGAATGATAGCGTAATTTATTTGGACATGCTGTCTGCTTTTCTTGCCATTCTTTTGTGAAAAAAAACAAACAATTATGCAGATATACTATAATGCTAGTTTGCACTGATCTTGCGGGTGGGTTCATATGTTGAGTTATATAGGTTGTGCGGTATGACGTACCTAACTCGGATGTCCTCCATCACCACCACCATTATGATCAAGGCACATTTACATTGTTATCAAAATCTCAGAATGATTATAAATGACTTCCTTTGTCTTCTGTGTGAGCAACAAATAACCAGTACACCCGTCTCCTGGATCAAGAGTTAACAGTAATGTGTTTCTCATCAGCAACACACGGAAAAGAATAGAAAGGTTTTTTGGGGCTGGATGAAATGAAACAGAAGACTGTTTATTGCTTGTGTCTGATCTCTGGCCTCTTTCCGATGTGCTACTCCCTGCTTTGCCAAGACAATCTGAAATAGCATCTGGCCGGACAGGAAAAGAGTGTAAAGGGGCGCAGGGAGGGGGAGGTGGTAGACAGGAAGCTGATGATGGAGTGAGTCCCCACCATTTTTTCAGCCTGAAAAGTCTGTTTCTCTCTCAATGTATGTAGCACAGTCCCATTCTTTATATCTGTGCTTTGTGTGCAGGAGTCCGAAAGCTTCTTTCTTGATGCATGTGTGGCCATCTTAAAGGGATAGTTCACCAAAACCAAAAAATCTGTTGTCATTTATTAACCTGGTGATATCTCTTTTAAGCACACATGGGGCTGAATGTGTGTCAGTCAACCACATGGATTTTACATTTTAGTGCTTAAAGGGAAATTCCACTTTTTTAAAAAACACTTTTAGCATAGCTTAGCACAATCCATTGAATCTGATTAGACCATTAGCATCGTGCTAAAAAAATAACCAAAGAGTTTCGATATTTTTAAAACTTGACTTTTCTGTAGTTACATTGTGTAATAAGACCAACAGAAAATTAAAAGTTGCGAATTTTCTAGGCAGGTATGCTAGGAACTACACTCTCATTCTGGCGTAATAATCAGTGACTTTGCTGATGTAACATGGCTGCAGCAGGGGTATTGATATTACGCAGCAGCCGAAAATAGTCCCCTTAGTAACTTTGGCCCTGTCCCAAATGGCGCACTTCATGTAGACTTTCGGTCTCGTGGCCTTAAATTGCGCGTTCTCGCTTAGTCTACGAGTCCGTAGGGTGTCCCATCTGTCATTTTTACGCTTTGAAGTGTGCTCATCAGCGCCTCCTTTGCCCCCTTGATGCGGCCTTCAGCGAAGCCCGCACTGCAGCAGGCTTCGCGCACTTTACCAACCCAGAAGTCCTTGCGAAAGGGCAATCAGACCAATCAGACGAAGGAAGGGAGGAGTTCACACTGACGGGCAACTTTCCTACCTATTTCCGGTGTGATGCTCGAGTCTGTCCCAAAATACAACTCCGGTGCACCCACGTGGACTCGCATCAAGGGTCCCTAAAGTCTGGACTACGTGATGTCATCAAAGTGTGGACTCTGAGGAGGACCACAAGTCCGGAGTGTGCCATTTGGGACAGGGCCTTTCAATGGCAGGGGACTATTTTCGGTTAGTGCGTAATATCACTACGCCTGCTGCAGCCATGTTACAACTGCAAAGTCCTTGATTATAACGACAGAATGAGAGTATAGTCCTGGCCATGTCTGCCTAGAGGATCGCTTTTGATTTTCTGTCGGTCTTTGTGCACGATGTGGCTACAGAAGAGTCAAGTTTGAAATAGGAGAAATGTCGAGACGCTTTGGTTGTTTTTTGGCGCGGTGCTGGTGGTCTGGTCGGGTTCAGTGGATTGTGCTGAGCTATGCTAAAAGTGCTAGCGCCAGACCCAGAGATCATCTGAATGGATTCCAAAACAGTAAGAAACAAATGTTTAACTCTAGGGGAGCTGGAAAATTAGCATATTTTCAAAAAAGTGGAGTGTCCCTTTAAGTGCATCTTAAATATATCTGTCATCCTTAAACTAAAACATCTATCCAGTTTTAAAAAAGTTTGGAAAAGCACAACCAGTACAAATTCTTTGAAACGTAGTTTTTGTGTTTGATTGACAGGTTTGAAACAGCATGAGGGTGAATAAACAATGACAAACTCTGTAACTAATAATTATATTTCGTTTTTAAGGGGTTAAATGAGAAAGAAAGTGAGAGGGGGCAGAAAAAAAGAGGAATGAATGTATATATAAGTGAATGTTTGTGTTGGAGAAGCAGTCTAAACATTGCCTGTGTCAGATGCTTAACCTCTTCTACTGGGTTCTCTCTCAGACTTTCGCCCTCCACGTTCCTTTGCTCTGTATGGTGGGAATTCCTTTAGCTTTGAGTCCCCCCCCCCCTAAGAAATCTGAAGGGAATCTGAAACTAAAATCTTTTCTTGATTTTCCATCCCTGTGCTACCAAGCCAGTCAAGTCAAAGCAGCCTTTAGGAAAATATTTCTTTGAATTGTAAAGTCAGCATGAAACAGCATACACAACTAATTTAACATTTGTAATATTGTGGATTTAACCTCCTAAGACCTGAGCTTTGGTTTGTCTTTTTTTTAGATTTCTTCCAGCTATTTTGGGGTTGGGAAGAACCAATAAATATAATAACCAAATATTTTTCTTTGAACATGAATGTATTATGGTGCAAACAACAAAAAATGTGATGTTCACGTATGTGGACACACCAGGTCTCAAGAGGTTAAAAGTGTGAAACTGGATATTTAGTTAAAAAAAATATGTGGGTGTTTCAAATTATACAGTCTAAAAACAAACGGTGCTTAACAGCACCAAAAGTAGTTCTTGGCTCGTAATCATAGAGGAACCACTTTAAGTGCCATACAGCATCGATGAAGTACCTGTGTAGCACTTGTGTAGAACCATATTGTGCTATGTAGAACCATATGTGGTGCTATAGTGGTGCTATAAAATCCAGTATGGTTCTTCATAGGTGCTATATAGTACTAAAAATGGTTCCTCTATGAGATTATGAGCGAAGAATCACTTTTAGTGCTATTTAGCACCGTTTGTTTTTAGAGTGTACAGTTTGCACTTTTATGGCCCAAGTAAATCATATTTTAATGAATTTTGATTTCATATTGACAGTCTAGAGCAGTGTTTCTTAACCAGGGGTCCGGGCCCACACGGTGGCCTTGACAGATTTCCAAGGGGGTCTCCAGGTGACTTAGTTAATAGGAAAATATGGGGGGCCCAAAATGATAACGGTTGAGAACCACAGGATAAGTGTGCTTTTCCCTCCCGAATTGCTTTTGTATAACTTTACTCCTCACCGATTTCAGTGGGATGTTTAACATCTGCCTCTTTATTGTGACAGGTGGGTTCGTGAATTCCTCAATGATGAGAACAGGGGTCTGGACATTCTGGTGGAGTATCTCTCCTTCGCCCAGTGTGCTGTCATGTAAGTGACACGCCCTCCAAACAACCAATCACAGACACGCTCACAAGACCAAAACACTCTGATCCACCAAGCACCTGTATGGCATTTAAAAGATCCCTCTGAAACAAGTAACCTTATCTACAGCTTATTGTAGATAAGGATTGCACTATTGAAATATGTATAAACTTGCTCAACGCTTAATACTGTTGCTAAAATGTATAATCTTTGTACGTGGAGGATGCCTCGTAGTTATGCAGAGGCAAATTTCTGTGCAGCATTTTGATTTGTGCTTTGATATGCCGTGCTATAATATGCTCGGATGGTCCCATGCTGCTGTCTGCAAAACCCGGGACCCCGTTACTGAGCTTTGTTGCTAACCCCTTCCCACCCTTATCCCCTTCCCCTCGCTCTCCCTATGTGCGGTTCCCTGTGTGCTCGGCTCAGGTTGGATTTTGAAGCGCTGGAGATGGCCGATGACTGTTCGCTGGACAAAGCTAAGTCCTGGAGCAGGTCCATTGAGGATCTGCACCAGAACGGCTGCAATACGCTGGTGCGCTCTGCGCGGCAATCCGTCCTCCGGTATGTACGGTATTGTGTGTATGGCCTGCTTGTGCTTGCTGCTGTGCACTGCCTCGCTTTGAAATGATGTCGGCTTATGTGATATTTTGCACTAAATATTCACAGACTTGTTTTGAGGCCGATCTGCAGTTTGGTTGTTAGTTTCTAAAATATAGGACCATATAAATAAGCTTTATTTTCTACACATGGTTTGTAAACTTTATACAAGCAGATAATGTCAACTACTGTCACAATGTCAAAGTTAGCATCCTATATTACTCACTTTGCAGTACAAAAGTTGTGGGTTCACGCTGTGACAGACATTTAGTGCTTTGTACCGATGCATCATTTCACCACAGCCACACTTCCTGAGGGTAGACAGCACACGCAAATAATAAAAGTACCTTCTCATGTGATGGACAGATGTGCATCTGTGTATATTCAGTGTCTCTTGTCAACCTCTGGCATTATATTATAGGTATGGCTCAGCGTCCAACAGCAAAACCATCAAGAACTCCAGATTAGTCAGTCAAAAGGACGACGTGCATGTGTGCATTATGTGTCTCAGAGCAATCATGAACTATCAGGTACTGGATGCAATGATCTGATTGGTTAAAAAAATCCAGACTGAAACACAAAAATGCTTTTCTCCCTCTAGTGGTATTACACATCAATGTCTTTCATTTCTTTTCAACCGCAGCACAATGAATTCATTTAGAGGAGATTCAACAATTTATTGCTTTTTTGTTTCTCACCTTAGTATGGCTTCAACCTTGTCATGTCTCATGATCATGCGGTTAATGAGATTGCCCTGAGCTTAAACAATAAGAACCCAAGGTAAGATATTAACCACATTTACCATCTATTTAACATTCCTTAAGTTTGCGAGGGGATTTATCAACCCCCACAGGTAGTGTTACCACCTAAGCCCATACCTTCAGAAGTCTTTTGTCTTGGTTGTGCTCTGAAGTTGGTTGTTAGAGTTTTGTTTGGTTGAATGAAGCCCTCAAAAAGGATTAATGTCAGATGTGTAGACTGCAGGATAAAGGAACAAACCCTTTTCCATTGCTATTATCATCATCACACTCTTCATTAACATTACAATTTATTAGAATCAATATTTAAACATGTACAATATATTGAGATATTTGGAGCGTCTCTCTAAAGTCCCACCTACATATACTGGTACTTGACATCAGAAATGACCCTTAAGAAACGCTGAAGATGAAAGCTGGCGATCAACCCCTCCTATCGTATTTCTCATTTTGAAAATTGTATAACAATGAACACAAAGCTGCTGTTCTCCCTGAAGGACGGATCTAAGCAGGTGTGGGTGGGTAATGATCTCTGTTGGTAATGTTACACTTCTCATTGTGGGAATTTTGCTCTGTCGCTGTACTGTACTCGAATGCTCACAGAATCTATTGTTCTGCTTACAGAACAAAAGCGCTGGTCCTGGAACTGCTGGCTGCTGTGTGTTTGGTGCGGGGAGGCCATGAAATTATCCTCTCGGCGTTTGATAACTTCAAAGAGGTAGGATCTGGGACATGTACACTTTTGTGTGTACTCCAAAAACCATTGATGCTATAATAAATACTGTATAACCTTATTCACACATCAGTGGTCCCATAAAATCGGCCTAGGGGCTTTTGTATGAACACAAACACGTTCAGGAAATGTTCTGGGATCACTCCCGTAAAAGGGACCTAGTAACATTGCCGTAACATTTACGGAAAGCATTCTGTGTGAATACAAACACGTTCCTGTAAATGTTCTGGGATCGCTTCCATAAAAGGGACCTAGTAACATTGCCATAACATTTACAGGAAGTGTCTGTGTGAACATAAACACGTTCCATAAATGTTCTGGGATTGCTCCCTTAAAAGGGACCTAGTAACATTGCCGTAACATTTACGGAAAGCGTTCTGTGTGAACATAAACATGTTCCGTTAATTTTCTGGGATTGCTGCCGTAAAAGGGACCTAGTAACATTGCCGTAACATTTACGGAAGGCATTCTGTGTGAATACAAACACGTTCTGTAAATGTTCTAAGATTGCTCCCTTAAAAGGGACCTAGTAACATTGCCGTAACATTTACGGAAAGCGTTCTGTGTGAACATAAACATGTTCCGTAAATTTTCTGGGATTGCTGCTGTAAAAGGGACCTAGTAACATTGCCGTAACATTTACGGAAAGCATTTTGTGTGAACACAAACACTTTCCGTAAATGTTATGGGATTGCTTCTGTAAAAGGGACCTAGTTACATTTCCATAACATTTATAGAAAGCGTTTCGGTGTGTACACAAACACATTCCGTAAATGTTCTGGGATTGCTCCCATAAAAGGGTCCTAGTAACATTGCCATAACATTTACAGAAAGCGTTCTGTGTCAACACAAACACGTTCCGTAAATTTTCTGGGATCGCTGCCATAAAAGGGTCCTAGTAACATTGTTGTAACATTTACGGAAAACGTTCGGTGTAAACAAAAACACGTTCCATAAATGTTCTGGGATTGCTCCCTTAAAAGGGACCTAGTGACATTGCCTTAACATTTATGGAAAGCGTTCTGTAAATGTTCTGGGGTCGCTTCCGTAAAAGGGACCTAGTAACATTTCTGTAACATTTACGGAAAGCGTTCTGTGTGAACACAAACATGTTCCCTAAATGTTCTGGGATCACTCCCGTAAAAGGGACCTAGTAACACTGCCGTAACATTTACAGAAAGCATTATGTGTGAACAAATGGCAGAAACAATGTCGTAAGAGGCATCCCGTAGTGAGGACGTGCGTGTCATCGCAATAAAAAGTTGACACGGGGGGAATTAAACGAAGATTAACATTCACAACGAGAAATGTCTGCTAACTGGACTGAAGCAGACATCCAGGAGCTTCTTATTGTCTGCGCTGAAGCTGAGATCATTCACTAGAACAGCGCATCAAACGCTCCTTATGATCATATCATAAACAAAGATGCACGTGCGTGGTTTCGCAAAGGAGAATCACGGATTACAAGCAAACTCCAGGCGATTTTGATCTTTGACATGGCCTTAGTCAATATTAAAGATATCAAGGTTATATTTACACAGAATGATCTTTACATTATGTAGAAAACACAAAAGCACAAAAAAACTACTTTAGCTTGGTTTTAACAGGATCGCATTTCTACCACATTTTATGCTAAGATGTGTGTGGGGTCACTTGTTTTTGCTATTATTTGATTCTTTTACAGAGCTGTAAGCAGCCATGTCTAATACCAGAGTTATTTTTCCTTGCTCAACAGTGTGTATGTGTGGGAAAACACCACATCTTCAGCCAGTCGTATCATTAAATCCACGTCTCGGATAAGGATCAGTTTTTCAGGGAGGTTGAGGAATTGCCCGCAGACTTAAGCGTTTGCTCAACCTTTTTGTTTCTGTTTGCCTAGCCATTTAAATACCGGAAACGGCCCTATTACCCCGTAACCGTCCGTCTCTGCTCTGAGAAACTAAGAGCTATCAACACAACAATGTAGGACCCAGAGAGACTGTGAAAAAGAAATGTAATGCCTGTAAAACTAGTAGTCTATCTATGGAACTAGGTGTCTGTGGTTTAACTGACTTTTATTTGGACACTTCAATTTAACTCGCCACAAATATTTTAAGAGGAGCCAATGTCACCTATTGTAGTTATTCATATAACAAAGGCCATGTTTACCACTTGGCAGGTTTCCCATTTTGCCTGGCCTTTTATTGTATTATGGTAAAGTGTAAAAGCCTTTTCCATGGAAGTCGATTTCTTTGGTTATAGACTTTGATTTTAGACCGTTAAGGTTGGTTTTACTTATACAAGAATCTGCTTGGGAAATCTTTACTATGGTGTTTAAGCAATAGTGGGGATATGACATGATCTGTTTATTCTGGGCTTACTGCAATTAACTTATTAAAACTATATGTTGCAGGTGTGTAAAGAAAAGCATCGGTTTGAGAAGCTGATGGAGTATTTTCGTAGTGAAGATGGAAACATTGACTTCATGGTAGGTCCATAAAATATGTGTGTGAGAGAGAAATCTCTATGTGTGTTCAAATGCATATGTTTGTGTCTCAGGTGGCCTGTATGCAGTTTATCAACATTGTGGTTCATTCGGTGGAGGACATGAACTTCCGCGTACATCTGCAGTATGAGTTTACTAAACTAGGCCTTGATGACTTCCTAGAGGTACTGAATTAAAGTTAATCCACTGAAATAATCCACTGTTTAATCCAACAGTTTTCAGACAGCCAAATACACTCTAATGCTTGATTGTTTCAACCCCACGTTGGTTTAACCATTGGGTTCTGCCTGGGGGGCGTGCACACTTGGGGGGCACTAGATGGTGCCAGGGAGGGCCCCAGTTTTATGACATTTTATAAAATACATTAATTTATCATAAAGCCTGAGTAATGAAACCCTCAGAAAAATATAGCTACCAACCAACAGAACTATGCATAATATAACATTTTGTTTCATTTAAAGTTTATGGATTGTTTTATATCATAAATTAGATTTATTACAAAATCTGATGTTTTTGTAACTACTGTATGTGTTTTCTCACAGAAATCTAAGCACACAGAGAGTGATAAGCTATCGGTGCAGATTCAGGCATACCTGGATAATGTGTTTGATGTTGGAGGACTATTGGAGGACGCTGAAACAAAAAATGTGGCTTTGGAGAAGGTGGAAGAGCTAGAGGAGCATTTGTCACATGTAAGAGCCAGTCTACAGTATAGTACAGTCATCATAACATTACTACAAAATTCATTGACTTAAGTATATCAACAATTCTGTAGCCTATGTAATTTATTAAACTTGCTGAGGTATATAAGCACTATACCTTTGAATATTTGAATGACTTCACTCCTATCAGAGCTCATTCAGAGCATTTATTGCCTCATATTTACCCACAACATACAGTATAGTCATATAATCTGTATCTTATATATTCACTTCTAAGATCTTGCATTATAATTCAGCATGTTTGTTAAACTTTCATGCATTCTTTTAGAGCTGAATATTTATCATTGATGGCCATGATTATATTATCAGTTTAAAGGCAGTTTGAAAACAATCAATATGATTATTTCAATAAGCATGGCTCACTAGTGGGCGTTTATACCAGGTTGAAAAAGTTTTCAAATGACACAAATTCCTCGAGATCGCACTGTAGGACGAATGCAGAATTCCCCAAATATTCCACTCTATGTGAGTAATCTCTGCTGCTACATAAGTGAAAGTAATGCTGTCTTATGTGCTGTGTCATATACTACTGGAAAATCCTCTGTATTGATACAGAGAGAGGATCATGTTTATACGATCAGTGCTCTTATACTTTTGTGGTTTCTACATTTTTTGTTCTAGGTGACAGAGAAGCTTCTCGATGTTGAAAATGAGACCATGATGAAGGTAGCAGACCTTGAGAAACAACTATTACAGAAAGACAAGGAATTGGTTACTATAAAGGTAGGACCCTCAGTCTCTCTCTCTCTCACATTTATCACTGTAGAGTTAATATGGCAATAGAAATACTATGTGTACTGCAAATCTATTTTCATGTCTAATTTAAATTATTTTAGGTAATGTACTAATGGTAATACATTTTTATTATTTTTTGGAAAAAAATATATGCACATTGTTTAGTTTTTTAAAGTTGCCTTAAAGAACTTCTTATGGATACTGTATGTTAAATAAATATAATTATATGCGACCCTGTCAGGTTAAAATCTCATAATCTAATAATGAAATCAAAAGCATCAAAGTTTGATTTCAGTCAATAATTTCACATTAATTTTATTCTTTGACATGACCTTACTCCATCAATATTAAAGATATCAAAGTTATATTTTTGCTTTACATTATGTTAGATGATTTTATGTAGAATCACAAATCACAAAAAATGACTTTAGCTGAATTTTCATAGGTAGGTACTTTGCAAATCAATGACTGGTTTCACTTTGTTCTGCGCCAATTTCTCTGGTTCTTCAGGAGACGTATGAGTCCACCAGCACACAGGTTAACACACTGCGGCGGATGATCCAAGAGAAAGATGCCGCTTTCCAGAGGCACAATAACATTGAGAAGCGGCTGCTGGAGCTGGAGCAACAGGGCACCATCCGTTTGCGAAAACAGCCTGATGGGGACATTGCAATCGAGGCTTTGGGTGGTGGTGGTGGAGTGGTTGGTGGGTCTGTCTGTGGAGCTCCTCTGGGAGACTTGGGCTTACTTTCTGCAGGCGTGACTGGGAACGGAGGTCTGGGCGTTACCTCGCCCAGCGCTGTAGAAGATGTTGCTCCACCGCCGCCTCCACCTCCACCACCGCCTCCACCTGCCCCACCCCTCCCGTCAGAAGGTACAGAGCCAAGGAAAAGTTGAAAGAAAATGAATGATTACGCACTTACTGTAAATAAGGTTTGCATTTTTAAATTCTGGGAACCTTTGTAGTGTTTTGTCTCAGGTTTCTACTTAAATCATAACGAACACGACTTTGCTATTACTTAAACTGCCCACAAATACAGTACCGGTCAAAAGTTTGGAAACATTTCTTTCTTTCGATAATAATGTAGTATAATATGGAAAAATTATAGTAACCTCAGCAAAACTATAAAATAACATAACGTAATGTAGAAAGATGCCGCTTTCCAGAGGCACAACAACATTGAGGAGCAGCTGTTGGAGCTGGAGCAGCAGGGCACAATCTGTTATGTTTTATCCGTTATAAAACTTTCTATATATATAGTTATTTCTAAATGATGCGTATTTGAACGATTATTATTGGAGAGATTATCATAATTTATGCGTGATTTCTTCTGCTTTGCCACAAAAATAATTTGTGTCTCTCTGGGTGGGCCAGCCATAAATCTGAGTGGGCCAGTGTCACCCTGGCCCTTATGTAGCCTCGCCACACTATATATATATATAATGCATATGTAAAGTATTATTACTAGTTTAATGTTCAATATTAATTATCATTATATGAATGAATAACATTTAAAAAAATGTCATCTTCAGAATTTAGTTAATGCAAGTTAATATAATCATCAAACTATCGTTATCGGCAGATATCTGTCAGAATAATTGCCTATCGGTGGAAAATTTTTATATCCGTGAATCTCTAATATATTAAATTACATAACATAAAAACATTGTTACATTGTGCCACCTACATTACTGGTTAGGTCAGTATTCAGCCAATTTTTCCAGCCCAAATTTTCCTGCCTTTTCTTCCGTGAAAGGTTGTGGAATGGTGCCAGATCACTGAAAAAAGGGCTATGTGAGAAATCCTTTAAAGCTTTACACTAATAACAGTCAGTGTAGGATATGAATAACACAAAAAAACAATTATTCCCATTGAGTTACAGCCTCTTAATATATGTCATCGACTTAACAGGAAGAGGAAAAGCTGAGGCCGTTTCCTTTAAAAAGAACACTTCTACTGAGGAAACAGCTGGACTGGACCTCAATATTCTTTTTAACCCTAATAGACCGACAGTAAGGAGTAAAACTGTGAAAAAAAGCCACTATAAAATTATTTATTTGCAAATGTTTTGTACCTTTTTCCACAGTGGAGTGCATTCCTATTCCTCCTCCTCCTCCACCACCTCTACCCATTTCTGGAGCATCACCATCAGTTATACTAAGTTTAGGCTTATCAGGTAACACAAACACATATTCTTGTAATATATTAGACTTTTGTGTATGCGATATCTGACCCTGAGTTTGATCCTGTAGCCATACGCATTAAGAAACCCATAAAAACCAAGTTCCGCCTCCCTGTCTTCAACTGGACTGCACTGAAACCCAACCAGATCAATGGCACCGTCTTCAGCGAGATCGATGACGAGCGTGTGCTTGAGGTGCGTGAGCTGCACATGTCCCTGTATTAAAACATACTGCAAAAAACATTTGCCGGTATCACACGCTCTTGTTCTGATACTGTGTAGGAGCTGGAACTGGAGAAGTTTGAGGAGCTGTTCAAGACGAAAGCTCAAGGACCTGTGGTGGACCTGCCCTGCACAAAGAGCAAAGTGTCTCAGAAGGCCATGAACAAAGTCCAGCTGCTGGATGCCAACCGCTCGAAAAACCTGGCCATTACTCTGCGCAAGGCTAACAAAACCACAGAGGAAATTTGTAAAGCTATTCAAACGTGAGCACATACTGTATGGTCTCCAATGTGGATTTTGTTTTCCCGCTGTAAACTGTCCAGTAACAGCTTATCTGTATCTTCTAAACATTAATATGTATCTAAACCCAGAGGAAAATATTATTGCTTAGAGTTTGCGCTTTTACAGCTCAGGAGATTCATTGTTGTGTTTCACTTAAAAAAAAACTTAAAAAATTATATTGACTTTTTAGTCAAAAATGAAATTTCCTAGGAGACTTAAAGGGGTCATATCATGAAAATCTGACTTTTTCTATGTTTAAGTGCTATAATTGGGTCCCCAGTGCTTTTATCAACCTAGAAAATGTGAAAAAGATCAATCCAGTAACTTAGTTTTGGTAAACTATTCTCCGCAAGCATGTGAAAAAAATAGCTAATTAAAATTTGGCTCCCCTTGTGATGTCAGAAGGGGATAATACGGCCCCTTAATCTGCACTATCCAACCCCAGCACACCATTTAGAGTCCATAAATCAGCTCATCAGCTGCATTTAAAAGACCACACCCAAAAACAGCAAATTTTTGCTCACTCCTACAAAATGGCAATTTTAACATGCTATAATTATGATATTTTGAGCTTAAACTTTACATATGTACTCTGGGGACACCAAAGATTTATTTTACATCTTAAAAAGTCTTGTGAAATGTCCCATTTAAGCAAACGTTTCCACGTGTCCTCTGTTTAATCTCATTAATGTCTAGGAGAAATAATTTGAATAGTAAAGAGATCTCAGTTGTGATTTGTTGTTTTTTATGGGTCCGCACATATGTAAGATGTCCATGTTTCCTGTTCCAGGTTTGATCTGAAGGCTCTGCCGGTGGACTTTGTTGAATGTCTCATGCGGTTCCTGCCCACTGAGGCTGAGAGCAAACTCATGCGTCAGTATGAGAAGGAAAGGAGACCTCTGGATCAACTGGCTGAGGAAGACCGTTTCATGCTGCTCTTCAGCAAGATCGAGCGTCTCACTCAGAGAATGAGCATCATCACATTTGTGGGGAACTTCAGTGACAATGTCAACATGCTGACACCGGTGAGCAACCTTAGCGCTTAAAAATTAGTCAGCCAGCAAAATATTTACTTTCTTAATTTGGCAGACACTTTTATTGAACGTGATTTATAGCGCAATGCTCTTCCAATGAAGCTTAAGGTCAGAGAAACGGTCTCAAGCTCTCACTTGGCCAGTACCCTTTAAAAAGGTCCTAATATGTACCATTTAGGTACAGATGTGTATGCATTTGGCACCAATATGTACTTTTGAGGTAGGGGAGAGAGGGGCATAACCTTTTCGGTTTTGACCATAACGCTTTTTGGTTTTGGCTCAATCATTTAAAAAATATTTGAGTTGGATTAATTTTATTTTTACACAAGCAACACACACATCTCTGCTACAAATAAACATTTGAAGTTTGTTTCTAGTACTTAACATTCTTGAACAATTACACCAAACGTGACAGAAGTGCAAACGTTACAACTTACCCCATAGGTGGGGTTAATTGTAACAGGCAGGGGGTTAGTTGTAACACTTGCTAAAAATTAAGTTTGCAGGCAAATATTTGTCTATATACTTGAAGTGGATATTGTTTATATATCTGCCTTTAATATAGACAGGTATCCACACTATTTATTCCTCATCTAACCATAGTTTAATTATAAATGGATACAAATGTCTAAATATGTGAGACAAAGCTAACTTAAATAAATGTTAAAACTAATATTCACAATTATGACAAAAAAAATCATTTTTATATGTGACCCAGTCTGTAAAAAACAAACTAAATTCTCAAAATCAAATTCTGAGATAATGAGCATCAAATCTGATTTTAGCCATTCATTTCATTATGATTTTAATCTTTGACGTGACCTTATTCAATCAATATTAAATATATGAACAAAAATCAATTTGACACATGATTTTTGATAAGACAGGCACATTTACTTTGTTGGCAGCCAGCAATCATTCGTGTCTAGCCTATTTAAAGCAACGGCAAGAATTACGCTAACGTTAGCGGTTTTCATATCGTAAGTGCTGAGGGGTTAGTTAACACAGCGTTACAATTAACCCTGCTGGGTGAAAATTTTCAAGCCCACCAAAAAAGCTGCAGACTTATTTCAAAATTGCTAAAAGCTGCAGACATATTTCAAAATGATGCTATGTTTTAGTCAACAAGACACTGATTAATATGACATAGCATTGGATTAGGTATCTTACACACCCAACTTAGAAACCGGGAAAAAAAACATATGATGAAAAAATGTACTTACATGCCACCAAAACACTTTTTCATCAAAAACTCTCTGGAAAACTTTAAACATTTCCATAAATTTGCGGGAGATTGTCTTTTGGCAGTGTGAAAACAATACGGAAAAAACTAAATGCTCAACCCTGTGCAACAATGTAAACAGTCCGTGTTACAACGAACTGATTTTAGGCATACCCTTACGAAAAAGAAGTACACTTCAAGTTCATTTTATTAAGTATACTTAAGTAATGTTGGAGTATAGTTTTAAGTATACTTTATGTAGTAAGTGTACTAACATTTATGTTCTAGTAGTACACTTGTAAGTGTACTGCTTGAATACCGCTTGGGACTAAATTGGCCCACTTTTAGTATATAAAAGTATACTTCTAAGTGTACTATAAGTGTAAGAGTAGTCAACTTTAAGTGTATAACTAGTGCACAATTAGTTCTTCATTTGTACTGCAAGTGAACTCATGAGTATACTAGTAATTTTCTAGACTTATACTTCAAGTGTACATGCAAATGTTTGTTAGATTACTCTTAGTAAACTAGTAGGTTACTCATTTTGTGCTGCAGGTATACTTCCAAATGTTCTTTTAATATACTTTTAGTTAACTAATAGTTTACTAGTCATATACTGAAAGTGTACATGCAAGTGTTCTGTTAGTGTACTCTTAGTAAACTAGTAGGTTACTTATTGTGTGCTGCAGGTATACTTCCAAGTGTTCTTTTAATATACGTTTAGTTAACTAGTAGTTTACTAGTCATATACTGAAAGTGTACATGCAAGTGTTCTGTTAGTGTACTCTTAGTAAACTAGTAGATTACTTATTGTATACTGCTTGTGTAACAAAGCACTTTGACACTGAGGATCCATCTGCAGGATTTTATTAAACACTCATATTCCAACAGGCAAGGTCAAATAACAGCAAACACAGCAATGTCAGGCAGGCAAACCGCTCAGCAATGTCAGGCAGGCAAACCGCTCAGCAATGACAGCCGGTACAAATCAAGACTTTGCACTAACTGAATGTTTCCAGAGAGTTTATATAGGCTGTCCAATGAGTTTCAGGTGGCAGAGTAATCAGTCCAGGTATGCGGGATTATGGGAAATGGAGTCCAGAACGAAAGTAAATGTTCAGGGGATTCAGCCATATATATATATATATATATATATATATATATATATATATATATATATATATATATATATATATATATATATATACAACCTCAAATCAGAAAAAGTTGGGACACTGTAGAAATTGTGAGTAAAAAAGGAATGGAATAATTTACAAATCTCATAAACTTATATTTTATTCACAATAGAATATAGATAACATATCAAATGTTCAGAGGTGGAAAAAGTACTAAAATATTGTACTCAAGTAAAAGTAAAGTTACTTTAATAATATTTTACTTAAGTAAAAGTAAAGTTACTTGTCTAAAAATCTACTCAAGTAAAAGTAAAAAGTAAGTCATTTTATCTTTACTCAGAGTAAAAGTTACTTTTTTTTACAGCGGGAAGAGGTGGAGGATTCTAGTATAGTTCAAAAACGACAAGGGAATATACATCTCAAACTAGTTGTTTTTAATTGTAGGAACATCTTTACTAAAGTGCAATAACAAAAAGTTAATAAAATAAAAAGCTTTTTAAAGTAAGAAACATTTATGGAATTGTTTAATGATTTTTACATGTGAGTCATGCACTTTTGAAGGTGGTCAGCAGCTTGTAAATACAATCACTATAGTAAGGTTGTAATTGATGTATTGCTGGTAACATACATTATTTTATTAAACTATATATAGTTTAAATGAGCATATGATGAGATGAGTGCCATGTCTATATACATTTGACACGTTTATTATCTACTTACTTCCCTGACCTGGGTACCTGATGACCTTTATTCTTCTCTCTCTCTTTCTCTCTCTCTCTCTCTCTCTCTCTCTCTCTCTCTCTCTCTTTCTCTCTCTCTCTGCAATGTCTAATTACCTGCGCATTCTCGAGGACGTTTTGAAGTTCTGTTTGACTTGACGCGAAGCTGCTAGACCTCGGAAGATAATGCGCATGGTATTAAAAACGCGTCGTGCAATTTCGTACTTAAGAGCATGAATCCTACCTTTCATAGAAATGAAACACTCGCTTCGCGTCAGTGGAAAGTGGTCGCTTAAATATGACCAGGGGGTTCTTTCATAAAATTTGAACTGAGGCGGGTCTGCATTAGCGCGCGCCTGTCTCGTCCGTCTCCATGGTTCTTTTTGCGCGTTCCCCCGGGCCCCGCCCATTTACATCCGTTGCGCGTCTTTATCACCTTGCTTTTTAAAATATTTTTTTACTCAGTAACGGATATGATTTAAAATGTAGCGAGCGAAGTACAATACTTTAAATAAAACATACTTAAGTAAAAGTATAGTAAAAGAATACTTGCAAGTATACCTGCAGCACAAAATTAATAACCTACTAGTTTACTAACACTAAAGATTCTCCATAAAAATAATATACATTTGTACACTACATATACTTTCAAAATTTACTTAAAATATACTTTTAGAAAATATACTAAATTATAATTATTTTGAAATATGTTAAAAGTTTAATTGTAAACAAATATGTTGTAAGCATAGTACTTTCAATATATTCAAAGATGGTACATTTCTTTCTAAGTATATTTGTAATGTACTATTGCAAAGTTAAATATACTTGAAATACAATTAAGTATATTTATTTTTCACCAGGGCTAATCATATGGCTTTTTGCAGCTTTCTTGATGTAGCTTTTGTTGTTGCATTTTTACTTAATACTTTTAAGTATATGTCAGTAAACAAGTATAGGCCAAATATACTTAGACATTTCGGTCAGTATAGGTCAAGTATACTTTAGTACAATTTAAGTATATTTCTAAGAAGTACCTAAAGTACATTTTAGAGAAGTACATAAAAAGTCAACTGAAAGTATACTTTCTTATTTTAAGTTTTAAAAAAGTATACTTATAGCACACTTTAATAAACTTCTTTTTCGTAAGGGTAGTTAAGGACGACTTTTTGGGGGTTCTGGTTAGGATGATGCAGTATTTGCATGAATGTTTATCAAAAGATGTTGATCCAAAAGGCATGTGATCATGATTTGACAAATCTTTTCTAATTTAGCAACTCAATGCCATCATTGCGGCATCTGCCTCCGTGAAGTCCTCTCCAAAACTGAAGAAGATCCTTGAAGTAAGTGCTTTACGGTTTTTCAGCGTAATGCTTAAGATTCTCTGAAATGTTATGCTTATCAACTTTCGTCTCCACACAGATCATTCTCGCCTTAGGAAACTACATGAACAGTAGCAAGAGAGGCTCTGTGTATGGCTTCAAACTGCAGAGTCTGGATCTGGTGAGTTCTGCTGTAGAAAAAACGTTCTTGTGATATATTGTGATATAACAGCTTCTCACAGATCCTGATGTTATCGTCTATCAGCTGCTTGATACTAAGTCTACTGACCGGAAGATGACATTGTTGCACTACATCGCTTTGGTCGTAAAAGAAAAATATCCGGAACTGGCGACTTTCTACAACGAGCTACACTTTGTGGATAAGGCGGCAGCAGGTCTGGTCTATCAAGAGATTTTCTTCCTATACGTTCTGTGATTTCATATAGTATTACTGAGTCAATTGCTGTATGTTTACAGTCTCTCTGGAGAACGTTTTGTTGGATGTTAAGGAGCTCGGGAAGGGGATGGAGCTGGTCAGGAGGGAGTGCAGTCTACACGATCATGCCGTTCTCAAAGGCTTCGTGCAGACCAGCGATACTCAGCTGGACAAACTTCAGAAGGATGCCAAGACTGCCGAGGTATCTTTCCTATCTTTAACTGAAGAGCTTCACGCAACTACAAAAGAATATGTTTATCTGAATCTCTCACTTTCAGGAGACTTTCAACAATGTGGTGCTTTATTTTGGAGAGAGTCCAAAGACTACGCCCCCATCTGTGTTCTTTCCAGTGTTTGTCAGGTTTCTCAAAGCTTACAAGGTACGTGATGGTTCATAATTCATTTACCCAATGCATTGCAGAACCTTGAAACTTAAAATTATGAAAACATATTTATTTTAAATCTGTGTGAAGGCGAGTTTCATATCAGCAAAATCTGGCCTGCCCACCAAAAAGTTGGTGCTTCGAACTCACTACTGTATGATGTAATGGAGTCCAATGCTTAAGTTAAACACATTGCATGTGATGCCATGTTTATATTCGTTAGCGAGTGTCATCTGTAGTTCCTTATTTTAATGTCTTCCCTGTCGGAGGGTCAGTGTCACTGCTCAAGGGTGGAGGAGCAGCAAACCTTACCCGAGGGTGAATAACAGGAAGGGGCAGCTGGGCTGAGATTTAACGGCAGCTGCTGAGTTTAGACTGGGCTTTGCCTGTACCGCCTCTATTCCGGACACACACACATACACACGCCTCTTCCTCACATTGTTCTGCTGGTGGATTTATGAGACTGCATGAGGAACTGCAAGGTCCAAGACCTCTCGCTGTATTCACATCACAAAACTTTGTGACGAGACTGCTGTGGTTGTGGGAGTTATAGTCTGCATTGGTTGAGCGTAAGGGTCCGGATAGCGCTCACCTCTCACCCAAAACGTTGTGTTGTTTTCTGCAGGAAGCTGTGGAGGAAAACGAACAGAGGAAGAAGCAGGAACAAGCCATGAGAGAGAAACTACTAGCACAGGAAGCCAAACAGCACGACCCCAAGGTCTGCAACAGTTTTTATCCCATTCCAAACAACACAATATGAATCCAAGATCAAAATTTGGATCAAATTAAGAATTAATTAATTAATTAATTTTTTATTTCCCTTAAAGAATTTGTCAATCTTCTTAAAAAGAAAATCCAGATAATTTACTCACCACCATGTCATCCAAAATGTTGATGTCTTTCTTTGTTTAGTCGAGAAGAAATTATGTTTTTTGAGGAAAACATTTCAGGATTTTTCTCATTTTAATGGACTTTAATGGACCCCAACAATTAACAGATTTAATGCAGTTTAAAAATGCAGTTTCAAAGGACTCTAAACGATCCCAAACAAGGCATAAGGGTCTTATCTAGCGAAATGATTGTCATTTTTGACAAGAAAAATAAAAAAATATGCACTTTTAAACACAACTTCTCGTCTATCTCCGGTCCTGTGGGGCTCCAGCGCGACCTCACGTATTTGCGTAAAGACGTCGAAAGGTCATGTGTTACATATATGAACATTTGCGGACCATTTTAAACAATAAACTAACACAAAGACATTAATGAGTATCTTTCGACATACAACAACATCGGAACGGTCCTCTTTCTCCACACTTGTAAACACTGGGGCGTAGTTTCGCATACATCATCCATGACCTCTTGACGTGATGATGTATTACGTGAGGTTGCGCTGGCTCGTCACAGGATCGGAGATAGACGAGAAGTTGTGGTTTAAAAGCGCATATTTTTTATTTTTCTTGTCAAAAATGACAATCGTTTCACTAGATAAGACCCTTATACCTTGTTTGGGACCGTTTAGAGTCATTTGAAACTCTGTTAAAACGGCAAGTTTAAACAGCATTAAATCTGTTAGGTGTTGGGGTCCATTAAAGTCCATTAAAATAGGAAGGGTCCTGGAGTGTTTTCCTCAAAAAACATAATTTCTTCTCGACTGAAGGTGTTTTTGGGTTTATTTATAGTTTAACCTTACCAAGACAAAAGATGATTTTGGGCCGGATCCGCACTGAAGTCGGCAGCTCCGGTGCGGATCCGGCCCAGAGTCATCTGCTGTCTGGACCTATTTTGTTCTGTTAATATGTTCAATGCTTTAGAAATCAATTTGTCACCCAAAGAAGTGTTTTTCCTCAGAGGTTGTTCTTTCATAGCTCACAAGATATGAGTGGCGGCTGGTGACTTCTTTTTTCCAGGGCGCATGATGCTAAGTTCATCACAACGTGTATGTAGCCCGTCATGTGTGTGGTTCGTCATTTCAAAATATGTGTTCTGCTTGTTGAGTGAACCGATGTGCATCATGTGTTTTGTCAAAATAAGTGCCTGCTGCAGACGCGTCTTAAGGGTTTATGATAAAAGAGACGCTCGCGTTTGCCAAATACTCTCATAATCTCATGCGTAAACAAAGTTTACTGTTAAGGTAGTGTCTTGCGAGTATTTTGTGAATGTGAGCGTTTTTTTTTATTATAAACAGTTTTGATGTGTGTGCAGCAGGCACTTATTTTGACAAAACACATGATGCAACAAACACATATTTTGAAAACAAGAGCAACACATATGACACTGAATTTGCGCCCCTTGAAAGAGCAGTCATCAGCCGCCACTGCCAGATATAACTGAGTTTCTGAATACCTAGTTGAGCATTTTTGAATTCTTAGATGGTTCATCAGTTTGACATCTTTTATCTATAGCCACTCCTGACAAAAAGACACCAAAGAAATATAATCATCATTTTAATTTTGAATCTCATAGATATCTAGTTCAATGTCGTCTCCTGATTTATAAATCACTCCGGCAGGTCCAGGCTCAAAAGAAGAGGCACCAACAACACGAACTGATCGCAGAGCTTAGACGAAGACAAGCCAAAGATCACCGGCCTGTGTATGAGGGCAAAGATGGCACCATTGAAGACATCATCACAGGTGGGACAAGCAGGACTACAATGGCTATCAGTCAGGGCTCCAGAATTACTGTTGTGGTCCACAGATCTCCACATCAGCAGTGTACACTATGTTACGTTATACAACGGCCCGTGCAACTCGCTCATCACACTTTACAAATGCACATCAGTTAAAACTGACCCAGTGCAGTTTTATTTCAACTCAGGGATCTTCGCACTTCAATTTGTTTTTGAATGATTTTATAAAGGATGTCTAGGTTTTAAGAGGACAGATATCTCTCCTGCCACCCCAGTCACAAATAAATCAGGAATTATGTGTGTTAATGCTTAATGTTTAAAGGAGCGTCAGCATAATGTGTACTTTAACCAAATGTTTGTATCTTCATTATGTTCTATTAAAAAGTTAAAATGGATAGTTCACCCAAAAATAAAAATTCATTTTGATAAATGATGGTAAACACACAGCTGATTGTAACCATTGACTTCCATAGTAGGAAAAACAACTGTGTGCTTACCATCATTTATCTTCTTTTGCGATAATAAAAAACTCATACAGGCTTAGAAAAACATGAGGATGTGTACATGATGACAGTTGATTTTCATTTTTGGGTAAACTATCCCTTTAAGCAAGTCCTTAACCTCAGATGTAACGTGTTCACCTCCTTCCCTCCTCCCTCAGTGCTGAAGAGTGTGCCCTTCACTGCCCGCACGGCCAAACGGGGCTCTCGCTTCTTCTGCGATACCAACCTCTTCGACGAGTCCATCTGCTAGCCCCCCAAACCCCCCCAAAAAAATCCCTAATGCCGCAGGTTGTCCCGTTCTCTTACCTGTCCCTACGTGCATGCATACGACACTCGCATGACCCACTCTCACTCTGGTTACCCACAATCCTCTACTAATCTAAGCACAATAGAGTAACAACACAAGCTGTAATTGTGCACTCTTACAGCTTGGAAATTGGGACTGGCCAAATGTTTCTTAGGGGAATATGACAAATGGAATTTAATAGATCAAAAATATTACCTAAAATGATTTTTGCTACAATTGTACTATACACTTGTCACCTCACAGTTTGATTTTTTTACTATGTTATTGTTAAAAGTGTAAAGTCTTTTTAATTTCCAATTGTCATATAGTCTCAAGACAAGATATTTGGCCTGTGTAACATGTTATATTTCACTTGGTTTGTCATCTGCTAACCCTCATTTTATCTCCCATAACTCTTTGTTCCACCTTTCCAGCAGAACAGGGGGTTAATCTGAGTATATTTGAGCACAATATAAATTGAGGGTAAGAAAGGAGCTTTACGAATCCTTACCTCGCCTTGCTCCTCCCGCCCTGTTAACAATTCAGTTGCTTTAGCAGTGCTTTATTATGTACAGTACAAAGCTGCAATGCTGAAGCTTATGTTGCCAAACGTACAGATTTATACTCCTTTCAAAGTTAAATGTTTTTGCTTTGCGAAATATGACGTTTTGCTAAATATGAAAATCTGCACTGATTTAAAAGTGAGTGGGTTAAATATCATTGGTCTTAAAAAGTCTTGTCCCACCCACAAGTAATTGTTCTGATGCCCATGGATTGATTTCTAAACATTTTTATAGCGCAGGACAACGTAAAGCACCACCTAATGTTTGTAGATAGCAAACTTTATTACAAAGAGAATTTTATTATGAGATAAGGTTGACTAAAGGATATTTTACTGTTATTTAGGTTAGTTTTTGGAAGAGATCTCCCATTCTTTGTTGCATGTTATGCTTTTATGTCTACCGTGTCTTTGCATTGCTTTGTTTGTCTATCATGTTCATGATATCTGTTGTATTGTTGCTTATTATCATCACAAGCATGCAAATCTGTGTTGTGTTCAGCAAGATCTTCATGTAGTTGTATAGTATTTTGTATTATAGGTGTAATATTTACAGTATCTTCTGGTAATAAAAAGCTTTGAAGATCTTGCTGATCATTGTATCTTTCATATCAAACATGCATAACAATCAAATGCTGTACAGTGTTTTTTGTAAGTGAAGGGTCTGTAGAGGACCATGTACTCAGTATTACTTCATATTTACAACACAAACATGGTAATTTGTAAATATTTTACATGGTGGCTAGTTCACATGAATTCATACAATCTTCTTCATTAATGCTTTTTTAATAATAGTACGAATTCATATAAATTAGCCACTTTTTTACAAATTCCTTTTTGTACTTCTTAAAGGATTAGTCCATTTTTTAAAAAATCCAGATAATTTACTAACCACGTCGTCCGGGATGTTGATGTCTTTCTTTGTTCAGTCGAGAAGAAATTATTATTATTTATTTTTTTGAGAGGAACATTTCAGGATTTTTCCCGTTTTGGTGGACTTTAATGGACCCCAACACTTGGCGGTTTTTGGTGCGGTTTAAAATTGCAGTTTCAAAGGACTATCAAACGAGGCATAAGGGTCTTATCTAGCGAAACAATTGTCATTTTCGATAAGAAAGGTGGGGAGTGTGCACTTTTGAACCGCAGCTTCTCGTCTTTCTCCGGTCCTGTGACGCGCCAGCGCGACCTCACGCAATGCGTCATCACGTGAAGAGGTCACTGATGACGCATGCGAAACTATGCCCCAGTGTGGATGAAGAGGACCGTTCCGATGATGTTGTATGTGGAATGATACTAATTAATGTCTTTGTGTCAGTTTATGGTTTAAAATGGTCCACAAATGTGCGTTTCATATATGTAACACGTGACCTTTCCACGGCATTACGCAATTGCGTGGGGTCGCGCTGGTGCGTCGCGGGACCGGGGATGGACGAGAGGTTGTGGTTTGGAGGTGCATATTTCTTGTTTTTCTTGTCAAAAATGACAATCGTTTTGCAAGATAAAATGCCTCGTTTAGGATTGTTTAGAGTCCTTTGAAACTGCAATTTTAAACTGCATTGGAACTGTTGATTGTTGGGGTCCATTAAAGTCCATTGGGGTGGGAGGGGTCCTGGAATGTTTTTCTTAAAAAACATAATTTCTTCTCGACGGAACGGGGAGGGACGTCAACATTTTGGATGACATGGTGGTGAGTAAATTATCTGGATTTTTTAAAGAAAATTGACAAATTTTTTAAAGTGCACCCAAGTTGTAATCGGTCATAAGACATGAGATCCAATGATGTCATACGCATGTTAAATATCACTGGTTCCCACACATCTTGTAACCAATCACAACATGCAATTACTTCACAGCCATCTTAAAATCTGAAAATGACCCCCGTTTACCTGAGCGTTCCCTGTTCTAACTTTTAACTCTCTCCCTTCCCCACTCACAGATCTCCGAAGCCAGCCCTTCCTGCGAGCTGACGCGGTGATCCGGAATGGGTGGAAGCGACCCTAAAGACCCCTCATTCACTCACTCACTGCTACCCTCCCCTGCTTTCTTCTGAAATGGCATCTTCCTGCGATTCACAGTGACTGAGGGAAGTGCAGGACCGTTCATTTTAAGGGGTGGGGAAGTTTTTATTTATTTATGGAAATCCTCTTTGGATTCTGCACTGGAGGCTCTCTCAACAAAGCCGTAAATGCACAGACATTAAGGGCTACCACCCTGTCCTCGTGAACGCTCACAAACGCTAATCCCGAGGAGCGTCCGAGTACGCTTGTGTTCGCACGGGAAAAGGTGGATCCCTGTGCGAAACGGAAAGGCTTTGGTTGTGTAAAGACACGTGGTAATGCTTACAATGAAGAGCCTGCCAACGGGATCTCGTGCCCCTTAACGTGGATTTTCTTATATTGTGCAATCTAAGCATGACTTTCTGACAGTGGGGAAGTGCAGTATGGTCAGATTTTTTTGATCTCCAGAGCTTGTTTGTACAGTTCTTATTCTGTAATATTTGTTAATCCTATTTGATCTGGATTAGCAGGTTAGTCCGTCTCCAGTATGTTAACCTTGACCAGTACTATGGTTACAAAGAAGTGCCTTTCCGTTGAGTCAGTATTATTTCTTATAGCCAATATTGACATATTGAAGTTTATACTGTTTTTGTTTATCGTTATGTTGTAACATTTTGATACTTATGTAAATATATGCAATAATCCAAGTGCATTGGAGCTTTAATGAAAGGGCCTGAATGTGCCCCGTTTAACTGACCATGTATGTGCCTTGTATTGATAGTGCCCCTGTGTCCTCATTCAGCCTTTAGAGACCTCATGACATCACAATTGGTGTTGTTTAAAAATATTTATGAATTAGCAGGCACACAGATTGTCCAATCAGATGCTTTCAATGGTTCTGTTAAAGTGATGATATGGGTCTTTAAATGCTAGCATTTGGCTGCATGTACCAAGAGTATACAGTACTGTCCTTAATGCTTATGCAATGCCATGAAACTTTAAGAATAGGGTTCTGGTGCATTCTCTCACACTGCAGATTTATTATGTGTATAGTAATGTATTTTACATGTATTTTGAGTTAACTTTTTTAAATCACCCCAAATTTGTTAAGATAGGAATATCTCTCATGTATAATTTGTACTGGAGTTGACCCTAAACCAGCTACCCAAGACACCTGTTATATGAAGGAAAACCACCATTATTTGTAAAGCAATCAGTTTGTTTTATATATTTTGATGTTACCATATAGTTTGATCTTAATCAAATCATAATCTCTTTGCACTATCATTAAATAAGCCCCAATTCAATGGTTGTCCACCCAGTGACTGTCTCAGAGGACAGAGCATAACTGTACACTGCACAGTAACTAAAGCTCAAGAGAAGTACTGAAAAACAACCGTAACACTAACAATAACAGGTCCTGTTGTTTTCGTAACTTCTCTGAATCACATCCTATACTAAATGAAGCCATTTGGGAGGAAAAGCACAAATAGAAATGAATGTACCAAAGTTTGGTTGATATGGACCAATGAATGCAGCAGCAGCTGGGTAGACTTTCAAAGTGTAAATGGATTTAAACATTGGAAGACATTGGAAAATAAAATCTTTAAAATTGAACTTTGCCTCCATCATTTTTTTTACCGTATACACAGTAATTTTTAAAGCCGATGCAGATATTGAGAAAGCAATGTGTCCGATATAAGGCCGATATCACAAATGAAATTACAGTAGAGAGGCGAACAGAAAATTGGTGAAACTGAAACATTTGTTAGGCATAATATGCATCATTTTAAAGCACTTTAAAAAATATATTTTTAAGACATACACTGTGTACTGCGGATTTGACACCTCACGGTCCGGTTTGAATACGAGTGTTGTTATGTGTAACACAACATAACTTCATGTTAAAAAGTGAATAATGATTGGTCATTTTTTACCTTAAAATAACGTTTCCAAAAAAGTTTCAGTCGTTCATCCACTCGAAACAGGGTGACCGGCACTTTCACATTCGCTTTGCAGCCCTCTATCAGCCAAAGCCACACTAAAGAAGTTTCCAACCATCGGGTCGCGGTCCAGTAGTTTGAGTGAAAACTACAAAACTTGCTTTACGGCAGACCTACAATCCAGTCAGAGCCAGCTTTGCTGCAGTAGGCTCAATTATTTAAGACAGAAAAAATATATATATTTACAACAGTGGTAATGGACAATTCCGCTCCTAACCTGTAGGGAGAGCAAAGAGCAAAAACTCTTTAGTGTTGCTTTAAGAAACAGAAAAAAATAATTGTCCGATTGAGAAAAAAATCTAACCAAATATTAGCTGATATATCGGCCACTGCAATTTATCAGTCTATCACTAGTATTTGTGGTAACATTTTACAATAAGGCTTTATTAGTAAACATTAGTGAATGCATTAACTAACATGAACAAACAATAAACAATATAGTTTTTCAACATGTATTGATTCTTGTTAAAGGGATAGTTCACTTTAAAATGAAAATTCTGTCATCATTTACTCATTCTCATGTTGTACACCTGTATGAATTTCTTTTTTTTTGATGGACACAAAAAATATATTTTGAGAAATGATGGTAAACACACAGCAGATAGTGACCATTGAGTGCCATAGTAGGAAAAAAATATTTTGGAAGTATTGTGATAAATGATACAGAAAATATTTTGATAAATGATGGTAAGCATACAGGTGATGGTACCTATTAAATTCCATCATATTTTTTTATTCCTACTATGGAAGTCAATGGTTACAATCTGCTGTGTGTTTACCATCATTTCTCAGGATATCTTATTTTGTGTTCATCAGAAATAAGAAATTCATACAGGTTTGGTGCAACATGGGGATGACCAAATGATGACGGAATTTTCATATTGAAGTGAACTATCCCTTTAATGTTAGTTAGTTAATGTCAATAGAGTTATTCATGTTAGTTATTTAATGTTAGTTATGCATTAATTAATTTTAACAATTACAACACTTGATTTTATAAATGTATCGTTAAATGTCAAAACCATAAAAATCTGATTTTATCCATGTTTAAGTGCTATAATTGGGTCCCCAGTGCTTCTATCAAACTAGAAAATATGAAAAATATCAACCCAGTAACTTAGTTTTGGGAAACCTTTCTCTGCAAGCACCTGGAAAAATAGGTCATTAAAATTTGGCTCCCCTAGTGATGTCAGAAGGGGATAATACTGCCCCTTAATCTGCACTATCCAACCACAGCACTGCCATTTAGTGCAGATAGAAAGAGAGAGAATAATAATAATTGACAGCACAATTGAGTTTCAATAAAAAAATAATTATGATCAGTGTTTACATTTCATCAGCTCATTTGCATTTTAAAGGACACACCCAAACTGCACATTTTTGCTCACACCTACAAAGTGGCAATTTTAACATGTTATAATAAATTATCTATATAATATTTTGAGCTAAAACTTCACATTACGTACTCTGGGGACCCCAAAGATTTATTTGACATCTTATAAAATGTCCGCTTTAACTAAGTTTAATAAATGCTGTAAATTATTGTTCATTGTTATGTTAGCTAATGCATTAACTAATTGTTAACAAATACAACCTTACTGTGAAGTGTTACTGTAATTGTTAGTTACTTTTGATACAGTGGGACCAACAACATAACTGTGAGCTACAGTATAAGCCTTCGACTTCGGACCATTTTGTGCATGACCTGACTTACACAGTTCTTGATGGGAAACTAACTAGGTTGAGCTTTTAACCACTACCAATGTCTAAGTTACAGCTGAGCATCAACCCATAAACCACTTATATATATAGATATATATATCTGTCCACATTATTGTATTTCATAGTTTAGCTGATATTTTCTGCGAATTCTTCATGAATTTGTGAAGTTGGAAATAAAACAAACATCACTCACAAACATCACTCTTTTGCCCCCCCCAAAAAAAAAGACAGCGCCACCATGCATTTCTACTATAAAAAGCAGTTTAATTATTTTGCATATAAAAAAATAATAAAAACAAAACTACAGAAACGGTTGTAGGGTTGTGTGAAACTAGTCATCCGTGATGGTAAAAACAAAAAGTACTAAAAATTACATTTGATCGTAAACAGAGCAGACACTTAATATGTTAAGTCCAGATGCTCTGATGAATACTGTTAACACGTATCACTTGGTGTGGCGTTGGATCCATGCATTAGCCTATGACACAACAGTCTATGGCAGGTTACCTCCATTAGAAGCAGTGTGGAAGTTCAGCTGAGTCTCTCTACAGGTCAGGCAGATGAGAATGGAAATCATAGCAGCAAGGCAGTGAGTTATTACTGGATCCACGTGAACCTCACTTACATTTAGCATAAAAGTCCATTAGACACGAAACTATTTGAACTAAAAGTGACGTACGGCTCCCACCGAAGTGGTATGAAACATTTCTCTCCAAGCCACATCAACAATGACCTACGTGCTGCTTCTGGTTGTTTCTGGCCTTCTGGAAGACAACAAGTCATATGAGGCCTGCTCTACATCAATCCATCTCACCCAAGTCATCTTTGCTCGCTCGCTGACACGTGATTGCTTGCATACACACCAAGGCCACTGATACACACCCTGGAAACAGTTCTGGAATGTTATCACATCTCATTCGTTCATTCAACCGTCGATTCATTCATGACATCACGCTGTCACTTTTTGCATCTTTTCATTCGCTTAAAAACAAAAGCTAAAACACAGTTACATACTGCAATTGGTACGGGTGTCTGCTTGTATTCCTGGGTATATTCGTCAAGACACTTTGTTAATTATATATGTAAATATATATAAAATCAATCTGTGCAAGGCGTAAGACAATCATTGTAAGCATTGTTCTCTGAGATAACAGTATAGAAATAAAAGCGCATATGTATGCACACACTCGCATTCACACGCACACCTCCTGCGGCATATTATTTCTCAGCCCCATAGACTGAATCGACATCATTCCCCTCCCTTTTCAAAACAACAAACACGTGGCAATTTTGCTTTTCGCCAAAAGAAACGTCATTGATCTCTATACAATTCATACAAAAATAAACTTAAAACAACCAAACTGAAAATTTTCCCAAATTGTTGTTGGCAACCGGTTGAGCACAGAGGTAGTGGCTAAATCGGGGGAAACTAGGCGAGTGAATGTTTTAAGAAACTTTTCTTTTTACGAAAAGAAAGAAAATATACGTGTAGAAAATGCTTGACCAGAAGGATTTCTTGAAGAATAAAATATAATACTGCGATCACATACAAAAATTGTCCTTCATTTTTCTTTTCTTTTTTACATTTGTACAGTGTTCCTTTTCTTGTGTGGCTCTTCCTCTGACGTGTAAAGGCATAAGGGTCTGCTTGCGGGCGAGTGGGCATCCGGCTGCTTTACGCCAGCGGGTCGCTCATGTCCTCGTCCCCTCCGGACAGCAGCTCTTTCTTCTCATCTGTGCTGGCCAGAGAATTGCGGCTGTTATGGGCGCCCATGTATAGTGTGGCGTACACGGGGTTAGTGAAGTTTGTGGGCTGTGGGAGAGAGAGACACCGTCAATCAGTGACTTATCATTTGTGACCCTATCCTATCTGGTTCCAACTCTAATGCTGGATTCACACCAAAGGCGGTAGAGGCGGCAAAAACGAGCTTTTCGCACGTAGTTGGACGCTTGAACATTTTGAGTTTACTCACTTCATTCGGGCGTGAAAGCCGCGCATTAAATTCTAGTCATTCGAGACATTCAAGCTGAAATTTGCGTCATTAGACGGGCTTCTGCGACTCTGCTCGCTTCCTGTAATCACATCACTACTACTACACTGCAAAAAATGATTTACAAGAAAAAACTTAGTATTTTTGTCGTGTTTTAAGTAAAAATATTTAACATTTGATTAAATTAAGATGCTTTTTCTTGATGAGCAAAACGACCCAAAAAATAAGTTAGTTTTTAGACAAAAAATATTAAACTCAAGTGACTTTGTGCACAAAACAAGCAAAAAATCTGCCAATGGGGTAAGCAAATTTTTCTTGAATCTAGTGTTTAAGAAAAATGTTCAAGATTTTTTGCTTACCCCATTGGCAGATTTTTTTGCTTGTTTTATGCACAAAATCACTTAAATTTAATATTTGTTGTCTAAAAACTAGACTTATTTTCTTGGGTCGTTTTGCTCATCAAGCTAAACTGTTTTCGACGGGTATACGTTTTTTAAATGTATTTAAAACATAGTGGTTATCTTGTCAAAAGTTAAACTACAAAACAGGTAAGCCGTTTCTTTAAATTTCCATGATGAAACGGAAAATATCTGCACCAAACCTATATTTGACACGATTGTCTGTCTTGTGACTTAATATTATAGTCGGTGTTCACTTTCAAATGATAGAAAAGAGATTCCTGAAATAAATAATATCATCAGTTGTTTCTGTATCTAAAGCGAATGGAGATGATCAAAGTGAAAGCAAGCAGGTATTTCTGTGCTAAATAATAACGCGTAGTGTCTATAAAATCATTAATTTCAGTGTTTTTATGAATTGTATATAAAGCTTATAGTTTTTATAATTTGCAGTAACAATCACAAATTATTTGTCATTTCTCATTTGTCGTTTTTTTTTTTGGTCATGACTGCTTTGACGCACTAAATCTCCAAACTAAATAAAAACACTGAATTAGCCGAGGTTTCCAAGGCAGGATCACCTTTGTTATATTTTTAGGTTTAGTTATCAAAATGTTTTTTTGTGTGATGTTCTGTAGATCGTGGCTTTAAAATGTTATGAGGAATAATTAAACAAATGTTGCCTTACATTTTACCTTAAAAATATATAAATGCATCGTCAGTTTTGTCTTCGTTCATCGCTTTGGTCACTTTATCAGAAAGTTGTTTATGTGTGCTGCTTGTGAAAGAAAATAAAAGTTATCAATTTGTACCTGGTCTGACCCCCTCGCAACCCATGCACACACACACATAGATGATTCGACTATCGGTCGAATATGAAAAGATTCGACAAATTCTGATTCGAATATGTAAATCCTTAGTCGAGGACAGCCCTAGTCGTTTTGCTCATCAGGAACCTGATTGGTTAACGCAGCGTGATTTTCCACCAAAGTTCAGATTTTTTTTTAACTCTTGCGTTTTCTGCGTCAGCGCTCAATTCGAGCGTCAATTCGTGCCGCAAAACCTCCAGACCCAATGTAAGCGCATCTTTACATTGACTTAACATTAAAATCACTCACGCTTGACGCCTCTACCGCGGCTAGTGTGAACGTAGCATAAGTCTGTCAAATCTCCTGACTTTTCCATGACTTACAAACTTAAAAGCTGAATTTCCATGACCTATGTCCGGTATGCCGTAAGCCTGGATAATTTTGTGTACACTTTGAGTTTATAAAAATTTAACTTAAATGCATGAAATGAATAAACCATGCCAATAAATAGCTATTAAAAAGGTTGTCGGCGGAGGCTTGGACATGGAAGTGGTATTCCTTACATCACAAGTCAAGAAGCAGATTACAATTTGATAAATGGAAACTAAAATTTAAAGCAAACAAAAAATATCCCTGACTTTCAATGTCTGGAAAAGACATAAAATTCCATGATAATCCTAGTCTGGGTTTCCCCATGCTGCCTTGCGCGCAAATTTATTCACGCTGCAAGTCTAGCATGGAAACCATGAACCAATTTTCCCCGTGAAATAGGGAACCAATCACAGAATGGGGAGGGGGCAGCAAGACGATGACGACGTCTATGCGACACACAGAAGCAGTTTTGTTTATCCAACACAGCAGCAGATGCGAAGTTACTTTTCAATACAGCCTTAGATAGTGTTTTGAATGCCAGTTTTTTTTTAAAAGAGCAACTTTGGCATTAAACAATTTCATATCCAAGAAGGATGTTTGGATATGGCAAGACATGACGGAGTTGTATAGGACCAACCTGCTAGGCATCGTCGTCGACGAAGTCCATTTAACTTATAAATGGTAAGTGGTATTTATTAATATCATATTTGTCATTATTTCTGTACTGTGGTTGTCACAGTGCCACTAAATTGTGTTGCTTTTCAATATCAATATACAGCTACCAGTTTACTTGCATAGCTTTCAGCTGTTCGCACACGAACCGATAAAAGTCATTTACGTTTGAATTGTTGTCGCTCTACATACGTCATCTGGTATAATTGAAACGATTGGCTATGAGCTACGTATAAACGCATTTGATAGACATTCGTAGCGCCCAATAAACGTCCCTGGGCATTTGTAAACCACGCCTCAAATACAAGAAAATTAGCATGTGGTTCCCAGACCATGTTTCTATGAGACTGGTCTGTTGTTAGCCAGGCTATGAAATTCCAGAAATTCCATGACTTGTGGAAATCCAGGGTAAAGTCTCAATACAATTCTGAGATTATGAGCATCAAAGTTTAAATGAAAAAAATCATTTTAGGGTTTTACCTTATCAGGATCTAGACTGAATTCAGAGTCCAACAGCTCCCCTGCATCATCGTCAGGCTCTCCTTCATAAATCTTGTACGCCGGGTTCCCGATCTCAACGTTCATGGCCCCGTTGGTCATCCTCTGATGCTGAAATCCCTTAGCACTGTGGACACAAACAAACACCAGTGAGATTTTACATCATCATCCGAGTCGTTCTGCAACACAGCTCTGCAGGCCGAACCATCAAGCTCACAAACACGGAGACACAGCTAACATCCACCAGGGTCTCTCCTAAACACACATAACAAGGAACCATGACGCTTTGAGGAACCATCCATTTGCTTTCCAGAGTGAGCAACTCTGCGGGGTCTTAGAGAAAGCTGGATATCCACAAGACATGGTCCAATGAGGAGCCAAACACTTCAAAGCACAGCGACACTGCTCTCACGGACAAACGGATAGAAACAAGTCTACGGGATGGTGCGTGGAGAAGGAGAGGGGGGGGAAGTGAACCAGTGCTGCTTCTCGCACCAACCAGCTGATCTATTTTAGCTGTCTGTCAATAGATCCCTGTGTTGAACTGGTAAAAATCACGACAGCACAGGATAAGCCAGGAGAAAGAGAAGTAGAGAATGAGGATGATGATGAGAGAGGGAGGAGATGATGGACTAGAATGGGACCCTGCTGTTAAAGAGACAGTTACCGCGAACATCTGGAGCTGGGCTTGCCCTGCCTCACAGACCTGAGAGACAGAAAGATCCAGTTTTAACACCAGAGAGAAAGAAGAGAAGGTAAAATTAAAGGAGGGTGTGAGCTAGTTTTTTGGCAGGGGTCTTCAACAGTGGACTGAGACCCCTAGAGGATCTGTGTGGTACTGCAGGAGGTATGTCTTTCACAAAACTATTCTTTTAACTTCAACCAAAGCCTAAAGGAAAACACCACCATTTTTAACATTTCACCATGTTCCCACCTCAAGTCAGACAAACCCACACATACCCATCTCTATTCAGTGCATGCAGTTAATCCCTGTACAGCGCTCTGTGAATGTGTCAGCACCTAGCCCAGCCCCACCCACTCCCAAGGATCCAAACAGGGATAAACCCAGAAGCCACCAAACACTTCCATGTTTACATGAGTAGTTACACGAGTAAGTATGGTAATATTTAACTCGAGCGCAGTAATATTGGCAGAAGTTTGAGCAAGAGGGGGAGTAGTCAGGAGTGATGATGTTACTGCACGCCGAGGTCGAAGTGCTGCAAACTAAGTGCTCATCCGCCATACAATATAGTTCTCATTTTTTATCCGCTTAAAAAATCGCCACGTTTTATTTTGTGCCACCATACTTACTCGTGTAACTACTCATGTAATGCTCTCAAATAGGGAAAACATGGGAGTGCTCGGTGGCCTCCAAATTCAACCCCGTTTGGATCCTAAGGAATGAATGGGGCTAGGCTAAATGCCAACATATTCACAACGCGCTGTACAAAAATTAAGTGCACGCTTTGAAAAAAAGATAGGTATGTATTAATTTGTCTAAGTTGAGGTAAGAACATAGTCAAATATTTAAAAAGTGTGGTGTTTTCCTTTAAGTGAAGTAGGGATTAACTTTTTTAAATGTTTTGCTGGTCTTCCGACATTTAAATGTATTACTAAGTATAAAAATGGTTGAAGACCCCTACTGCTCTAAAGCAGGGGTTCTCAAACTTTTTGGGGCTAGGGAAGAAAAATCCCCAAGGACCCCCTTATAAATGTTATGCTTTATTAAAAGTATATGCTTAATATACGAACTGTTTATATTGCAATTTATGTTCAACTTATATACTTCAGAACTGTTTTATAGTAATAAACAAAAACATTTTTATTTAAATCATATATCATAAATCATTCAAATATTTCGAAATCATTACATGGCCCCTATATGTAAATATTCCTTTTAATAATACAGCACATTTGTGTAATTTATAGTAAATTATTTAATTAACCCTCTGAATGCCTATGAATTGAAGACCACACTCCATCGGTAGTCCCCTGGGGTCCATTTTGAAAAGCCCTGCTCTCAAAGCAAATAGGGGAAATGACAGGAAGA
Organism: Misgurnus anguillicaudatus; assembly: GCF_027580225.2. Lineage (NCBI taxonomy): Eukaryota > Metazoa > Chordata > Actinopteri > Cypriniformes > Cobitidae > Misgurnus > Misgurnus anguillicaudatus. The sequence goes on from NC_073349.2 coordinate 18,875,525, forward strand.
ACCGTCTGATAAATGCACAAAATATGTCTATAGCTGGAGTGTGTGTTTGTGTGTAACTAAGCCATAAAAAGTCTTGACTCCCACTGCAGACAGAGATGCTGCATGTACTTACCCGCTCATTCTCTTCTTATACCACAAGATGGCAGCAACAACTAACAGTGCTAGTAAAAGCAGCAACATCACTGGGATAACCACAGACGCTGTACCTACACACAAACAAGACATGTGGATTATTTTAGCATAAGATGAAAGAAACCAAGAGAAAGTAAAGTGTATATACATTTATTAGCACTTACTTCCAGAGCTTGGGTTCTGAGTCGGGGCGACACTGATCCTACAACGAAAACCTTCCCAGCCTTCATGACATCTACAGAGCAGAACAAATACTGTAAATACACCGGTTCACAACTGGCCAAAAACACATCATTTTTGCTGTTGTGGGGTTTAAAAGTTTACCAGTGAACTTGAAGTTGAGCTTCAGCAAATGTGTATTTTACCTGCATTGTGGTCGCTGAGTACTGGGGTCTATAGTGCACTGGCCCTCGATGCAGAAGTCCTGACAGGTGAAGCAAGAGGGCTGCTGCTCTCCGTTATCAGCACATCTACAAAAGAAAGAAGGACCGAAATAAATACACATCCTCAAAAACAAAAAAAAAAGATTCACATTCAGCATGCTGATACGTACCGGCACTTAGTGTCTCCATTGCGCTGCTGTTCGCATTTGCCCTCACCGCAGTATTCACACATGTTCTGCTCGCACTGCGCGCCGAAAAACGTGTTGGGACAGCGGCAAAGTTTAGTGCCGGTGCTCGTCTGCATGCAAACACCTTCATTCTTACAGAAGTCTTTACATTCACTGTCAAACACAGAAATACGGCGTTTGTGTCCGTTCAAGCTACGTCAGCATGTTCGACTGTATTTTGTATTTGGATACATTATGTGTGCTTTTAATGGAGAAAGTCACCCCATTATTCCCTTTGGTGGAATGAGAATGAAAAATGCATTAGTCGCTGTTTATTTCATTGCAATATGTTGTGCTAAAAAACGTCTCAATAAATAAAAAGATGCATATTGTCGTAATGAACACCTTCCAAACTAGGACCTTTCAGAAGGAGTTAAATTATATGATGCCGTTTCTTTAATTTTGAGGATTGAAACTCACTGTACTGGCATTGGTCACCCAGGAAGCCCTCAGGGCAGTGGCAGGTGGGCTGGTTGCCTTGGTTGACGGTGCAGCTGCCTCCGTTCTGGCAGATGTTTTTACACGTTTGCAGGTTACATTGTGGCCCAGTAAAGCCGGGTTGACAGCGACAGGTAGGAGCGCCTGAAGACAGAGAGAAAAGAAAATCATTGTTAGTTTTTAAGCCAAAGCAAGACTAAACAAAAAGGTATATTTATGACATGAAAATTACCACCAAACTCTGCATGTAAGAAGTTGACAAACTAGTAAAATGGAATGGGATATATAAAGTAATACATTCAAATATATTTGCTAATCTACAGTAGTGTTTGTTTATATATAGATGTGTGTGTGTATGTGTACCTGTGAGATGTGATGGTGAGCAGGTTCCTCCGTTCAGACAGTAATCTCTGCACTGGTTTATCTCGCAGCGATCACCTTTGTAACTGGTAGGACAGTGACATTTGGGTTGATTCCATGAGTTGAGTTTACAGGTGCCTCCATTCTGACACTGTATGTTACAGGTGGGTGCTAAAGAAAAAACGCATTTGAGATATTAGTGAGGATGAAAATCTCAAAATTTATTTCATAATAATGTTGAGAAAATCACAGTCGTCCACATTCACTAACTCACTGAATGGTTTAGTAATGTGTGCTCACAAAGTACTGAACCAAATGCATCAACAGGCTTTTAACCTTTCTATAGTAAATCTAAAACTATACTGCATTATATACTAGTCTTTATCAATTCACTATATTAAAGGGGTCATATTGTGAAAATTAGATTTTTTTCATGTTTAAGTGCTATAATTGGGTCCCCAGTGCTTCTATCAACCTAGAAAATGTGATAAAGATCAACCCAGTAACTTAATTTGAGTAAGCCATTTTCTGCAAGCATGTGAAAGAATGGGTCGTTCAGATTTTGCCTGTTTTGTGAGGTAGGTAGCAAGGTGAATTACAACAATACTGCCCCTTTATCTGCACTAACCAACCACGGCACTGCCATTTAGTGCAGAGAAAAAGAGGGAGAAAAGAAGGACTTGAAAGCACAATTGAGTTTCAATTACAACAAACCACTATCATGGTGATCAGTGTTTGCATTTCATCAGCTCATTTGCATTTTAAAGGACACACCCAAAACAGCACACTTTTGCTCAGGCCTACAAATTTGCGATTTTAACATGCTATTATAAATTATCTATATGGTATTTTGAGCTTAAACTTCACATACACACTCTGGGGACAGCAAAGAAAATTTATTTTACATCTTAAAAATATCTTATAATATGACCCCTTTAAAAACAACAAAATACTATAGCATTCATTAACAAGTGTAGTAATCATTATATTACACTACAGTATAAATACTGTAAGTATACCATAGTATTATAGTATAAAAATAATATATGTATACTACAGTATATCTTCATGTGGGATGTTTACCTCAAAAATGTACTAATATTCATAATATTATTTTTATTAGGTCAATTGTAGAACAACTAGGAGAGCATAGTGTTCACAAAGTATATACTGAAAATAAAATGCATAGACTGACTGCACTTTAAAGGTGCAATGTGGGACTTTTAGCGGCAACTATTGGTGAAACTGTGAATTGCAACCAACAGCTCAGTGCACAGCTCACCCCTCCCTTTCGAAACGCATAGAGAAGCTACGGTAGCCACCACATGACAAACACATCATCGTCTGAGACAACGTACTAACAAAGCGCGCTCTATAGGACAGTTTGTACGTTTAGGGCTACTGAAGAAACAAGATGGCGTGAAATGGCAACATCCATGTAAGGGGACCCGTGGGGCATGTAGATAAAATCTGCTCATGCTAAGATAATAAAAAACAATACAGTTCATTTGGTAGGGTCTTTATACACCACTGATATTAGGGCTGTAACTAACTATTATTTTCATAATCGATTAATCGGGCGATTATTTTTCGATTAATCGACTAATCGGATAAAATATAAATATTTACTTAATTAGATGTTTTCACCTATTATAGCTAAATAAGGCACTAAATTAGGGTATTCATGTGTAGAACTGTACTTTTTGAGTGTACTACAAAGTTTTACTAATATATTTTATTTATTTAGATATTTTAAGCCTTAAATTAAAAAAGTTTGTGCAGCTTTTAAATAGTAAAACATCTTTAAATGTTAATTAACAAAATAAATTAAGTCTTCAGGGATGTGCTGAGAATTTTGCCACAGATTAATAAACTAATTTTAATTTTTAGCTTTAGACCTTGATGAATATTCAGATGATTTGTTATAACAAAATTAATAAGCCATTATGATATGAAAGTGGTGATATACATGCATTGTTACAGTAATAAAAACCTGGATCTCCCCCTTACTTTAAAACAGATGCTTGTGGTTCATTACTTTTTTTATGAAACTCAACAAAAATTAAACAAATACAAACTAACTTATATTAAAGGAAATGAAACCTTATTAACCAGCGTTCGTTTGCATTTTTGCTTCCGTGCTTTTAACCAAGCTGGTCGGCTGGTCAGAAGATCGCCTGAATAAACGTGCTTTCTCTGATATTTCAGCGCATTTGATGAAATAAGATTGCGCAACTTTCACAAGCTGGCAAAATGAAACTACACGGAGATCGTCTGCTTTAGTTTTATCAATGAAAGGCTAAAAATTGCGCTGTGGTGATCTTACAGGAGGGGGATTGGGTCGGTGGTGTTACTTCCACACAGGTGCCGTTGTCAGGGGTGTAGCCATTAGGACATGTGCAGACCGGACCGCTGGGACTGAGCAGGCACAACCATTCACATTTCTTTCTGTCACATGGGTTAGTCACTGTAAACAAAACAAACAGATTAGGCTATGAAACTCTTAATTGATATTCACTTCAAAATAACATCCCTTCCAGACCAAACATGCTTACTCTCAGGTTGTTTATAGCGATGGTAGAGAACTATGTCAGTAGCGTGGTTAATGCCCGTCGTCAGGTTCTCTGCCTGTCCTCTGCCAAACTTGTTAACACGGAAGACCAAATTATTGGTGTACGTGACTCCATAAATGTAATCCTCAAATAAATCAATGCTAAATGGGTGGAGAAGATTGTAAGAAAAAGAAGAAATGCACAAGAGATTTACATAACACAGATAACTAGGCTTGTAAAACATGGGTAACAGGGTACCTTTTCCCAAATATTGTTTTATTTATGCATAACACAGAAATGTCACTAAACTGTTTTTGATGTTGGATACAGCCACAACAGGATCAGAGCCATCCAGACGCACACTGCCGATGATCGAGAGCTTGGCGTCTGCCCAGTATAAGCGTTCATTGAAGTAGTCCACTGCAAGACCTGTCTCACCCCAGACACATCATTTAATACTTTTATTTCACCTTAAAAACAATCAAGTTTTTTTATCTTATGTAGTAAAGGTCTGACCTGTAGGCCACTGAATGTTCTCATGGATGAGAATTTGTCTGAGAGTTCCGTCCATGGCTGCAGTTTCAATTTTTGGATGATTCCCCCAGTCGGACCAGTACATGGTCCTGTAATATAAAGCAGCTATCATTAACAAAACTAAAATAAAATTCACAGAACAGCTTTAAGTACAATTCCAGGTTATTAGTACATCCATCATAGCTTAATATACTTTACAGATAATACAACTAATAGCTACAATACTCATGAAAAACTGCTACATTATATACATCACACATAAGTACGTACCCCCTCTGTGGATCCACTACTATAGCATAAGGCTCATCGATCATCCCAGATATCAGCGTCTTCCTGTGCTGGCCCGAAATCTGTGCAACTTCGATGACATCACGCCCCGAATCAGTCCAGTAGAGGTTACCGGCCACCCAGTCCACTGCGATTCCCCTTGGCATCTTCAAACCGGGAATATCCAGAGGCCAATTTAGACCATTTAGAAGAGGGATCACATCACGTTTGAAGTTTAAAGGGATAGTTCACCCAAACATGAAAATAATGTCATTAATGTCATCAAACTCGTAAGACCTCCGTTCATCTTCGGAACACAGTTTAAGATGTTTTATATGTAGTCCGATAGGTTGTTGACCCTTCATAGAAAATCTACGTACGGTATACTGTCCATGTCCAGAAAGGTAATAAAAACATCATCAAAGTAGTCCATGTAACATCAGTGGGTCTGTTAGAATGTGTTGAAGCATCGAAAATACATTTTGGTCCAAAAATAACAAAAATTACGACTTTTTCGACATTGTCTTCTCTTCCGCGTCTGTTGTGCAGCGCATGCGCGAGACTAAAGTCATGTGACTGCAGTGACGCGGATGACGTGTTATCCTCAGACATGTTTGTGAATTTTTTTTTTCAAACTTACAGCGTGTGTCTCTATCAGACTGTAAACGAAGCCCGGGCGCACAAAAAAAAAAGCTGGGGCGCACCAGATAACACGTCAGCCGTGTCGCATGTCATACACATCACGGCAGTCACGTGACTTTAGTCTCGCGATGCGCTTCCCAATAGACGCGGAAGAGAAGACAATGCCGAGTAAAGTCGTAATTTTTGTTATTTTTGCACCAAAATGTTTTTTCGATGCTTCAGCACATACTCACTGATGTCACATGGACTGCTTTGATGATGTTTTTGTTGCCTTTCTGGACATGGACGGTGTACCGTGCATGGATTTTCAATGGAGGGTCAACAAGCTCTCGGACTAAATATAAAACATCTTAAACTGTGTTCCGAAGATGAACGGAGATCTTACGAGCTCGGAACGACATGAGGGTGAGGCATTAATGACATTATTTTCATTTTTGGGTGAACTATCCCTTTAATATTGGTTGTATTGGACTTACATCCAGATTGGTGACGCTGCCCTCGCTTTGCCTTGTGTTGCGGTGCGAGTTTGAAGTGGGGCCTGACGGCGAGGAGGGAGAGGGCAGCTGGAAGCAGGAGATGTTGGAGGTGTGCCAGTTGGTCCAGAAAATGCGATTGGTCTTGACGTGGAGATCCATGGCGTCGATGCGTACGTTGGCATCACCCTGGAAGGTTTGCTCGTAAAACCAGTTCGGCATTCCCGTCAGACTGCGGATCTCATTGTCGTCTGCGATGTAGATGACTTGCTTGTTGATGTTTAAACCTGTAGATAGAAATCAGAAAGATAATAAAGATAGTTGATCTTGGAGTCCAGCTTAAGAAATGCGATTTAAAAAGTAGAAACAGTACGTACTGTCAGCTTTGCATGTGGTGTTAATCCTGGTAAAGTACTTGTGGCAACTGCACTTGTAGGAGCCCTTGGTGTTGTTACAGATATGAGAACACATGCCGAACTGTTTGCACTCGTTCTTATCTGAAACAAGAACATGACCATTTATGTTTACATGTTTGCACTTACTACTTAGTGCACTCAAGGTATTTATCAATAAGTCCTTGTAACCTTGCAATGCCATGTAAATGTAATATGGACATTGCATACAGCAAATCAGTCTCTCACAAATAAATAAAGCAAAAGCTGTCTCTTTAAATCCTTTAAAGGATAGCAGATGGTGTGTTATACCTTCACAGATGTTGTGTCTGACTCTCTGGAAGCCTTGTTTGCAGGAGCAGAATGTGTCTGTGCCATTGACTACACAGTGAGCTTCATCGCCATCTCCACATAGTGATTTATTACTCTTACAGTCATTCAGCATGGTCTCTACACACACAAATACAAGCACAACAAATGTCAATTCAAAAAATATTTTAAAGTGCAGAGAGAGGAGCTAAGCATAACACTGCATTATACATAGCATAATACATGCATTGTCGGACAAAATCGGAATATCGCACTATGGTTTGCAATAACTAAATGATGTTAATACTTTAAAAAGTTATGTATAGTCAAAGGTTTAGGGGCAATGCATTATTCCATTTTCCTCCTTCGATATCGTGCAGCCCAAATGTGCCGGAATCTTACCTGTCTTGCAGCCAATTTCATCTGAACCGTAATCCTCACAGTCATTAAAGAAGTTGCAACGCAGGCTGGAGCTGATGCATTTGCCATTGTTGCACTGGAACTGGTCTTTTTCGCACGTGGTCGTGTGGTGTTCTGTATAAACATATCACATGAGTCATGAAAACTATTGCTCGCTTACTGTTATACAAAGTCACTGTAGCTTTTCAAAGCAGAAGGCTCACCACAGTTGCTTTCATCCGAATTATCCCCGCAGTTGTCCACGCCATCACAGCGCTTTCCACTCGGGATACACACGCGGTTATTTTGACAACGGAAATTTCTAGTGGGTGGGCATGTGAAGTTTCCTGAATTACAGAAAGAAATGTATGAGTGTGAGGTATGTGTCTGTTTCTAGAATTCAGAAATTACTAAAAAAAAATTGTTTCAAGACAAATTTTTTATGGGCCGTCTTTAATACATCACAGCACCATGGACAAGTCAACAAAAATGTCACGTGTCATTGCTGCACTCTTCAGGGTTCTCATCCGAGTTATCTCCACAGTCGTCTTCTCCATCACATTTCCAAGACAGCGGCTTACACAGAGTGTTATTACACTGGAACTCATGATGGGGGCAGTGTCGCACCACTGGGACGAGAGGAGAAATAACGCGAGATCTCTTTTACTATTACAAGAAGCAGCCAATATGGCAAGCCGTTTATGACAGAAATAAATATGACAGAAGTAGAGATGAGAGAGGAAAACAACAGTGACAAACTTGTGCCTAAAAAGAACGGTACGTCTGAAATAGTTTTTTAGCCTGAATTAAATCTAATTACATCAGAAGAATATGTATTACAGCTGTTTATTTCAGTATGATAACAATATTTCTAAATGATTTAAAAATAGCTAATAAAAATAAAATTTCTCTAGGGAAATCATATACCATAAGAAATACTGTAGTACAGCAGAATCGCATATCTTCTCAATATCATGCAGCCCTAACAGAAATTAACATTTTCACTAGTAACAATGTAATTAATGATATCAAAAATAAAGGTTTTTACTAGTAAGAATTGTATTAGATATCAGGAAAAAAATTCTTAATATCAACAACTGAATCTGAATGGTGGCCTATGGTGACATTTAACTAATGAAAATGCAATTGTTGATATCAAGAATTCGAGCTTAATTTAATTTTGATATCAAAAATAGTAATTTTACTTCTAGAAATCTAATTCCTGTTATCAAGAATAAACATTTAACTAGTGAAAACTGAATTGTTGATATCAAGATTTTATATTCCGAGAATGAATAAAAGTCAAAACGGCTTGCCATACAAGCCAACCGTATTTCAGAAAGAAGCACATGTACGTAACAAACGCAGACATGTAAGCTTACCAGAAATATCACAGCCTTCTTCATCACTGCCATCGATGCAGTCAGCATCAGCGTCACAGCGCCAGCGCAGAGAGATGCAGTGACCGTTCTTACACTGGAACTGATCCTCATCACATTTCAGTTCACAGTCATGCTAAAACACGCACATACATACAGTTTAGCATACAGTATGGTGCATATACTAACCAGAATGTCTTAAAAGCAGTGCATATTCCAATGTTATTGAATCCATTTGATAGCACTGAGTTGATAGTAACTGAATGAACCTCAATTTTTAGGTTATCTATTGCTTTAAGCCTTCAATAAACTGTTCATCATTAAGCATGTCGAAAACCAATGTGGCATTATACATAAGAGATGGAGCAGGGGAACGCCAACAGTACCTCATCAGATCCATCTGAACAGTCATGATCTCCATCACACTTCCACCTTCCAGCAATACAACGTCCATTATTGCAGGAAAATTCACTCTCGGAGCACTTACGGGGCACTGAGAGAGAGAGAGAGAGAGAGAGAGAGAGAGAGAGAGAGAGAGAGAGAGAGACGACAATTTAATTTAAAGAATGATATACATACCAACAAACACATTAATAGTGACTTCAATGACAATAGGTAACAGCATAAAGGGAAGCAAAGGGTTCAATGTAAAAACAAGGGTTGCACCGATAGATCAGTTTTAGGAGTGAAAAAACCCTACACCCATTGGCCAATGAATTTCCATGAAAAAGCAAACAAACGTTTACTTATAACTAATTGTGTAATGCTTACAACATTCTCTATTATAGGTGTGCACATATTTGTCCACTAGGGGGCAGTAACTCCAGGGCAGGCCACTTATATTGCGAACTCAAAGGTAAACAGGGTGAGGAGGAGGATGAAAAGGGAGGAGAGGGGAAGCTGGGAGATGGTTTGGAGGGAGGAGACACCTACCTCTGAGTCAGGCCAATGTGTCAGTGTGAAATGAAGAATAAAGACAACATGAAGTGAGATGAGGCAGTGAGCAATGCGAATGAGCCATGACAAAGTCCAGTGCAATGACCCACAATGCCTTGCACAGACACATGATCACAAATAATAGTAATAATAAACCACTAGATTCAGTCCATCGGTACATACCACACTTCTCCTCGTCCGAATTATCTCCACAGTCATTATCATAGTCACACTGCCAGCGGCCAGGGACACAGCGGTTATTCTTACAGCGGAACTGGTACGGCTCGCACGTTCTCTCGTCTAGCAAAGAGAAAATCAAAAACGTGAACTTGCTTTGATGAGGATTCAACTTAAATGAAGAGGAAGGGTGAACAGTCATACCACACTCTTCTTTGGGCTCATCCGAGGCATCGCCACAGTCGTCCTCTCCATCGCACGTCCAGCGAGACGGGATGCAGCGTCCCGAGTCCTTACAGCGAAACTCGTCCACGCCACACTTCATCTGAGCTGTAGAGACAGCAAGGGTTTTAATGACCATGACCAACGTCATGAGAATAATTCATTTTTTTTAAAGAATCTTTACGCAGGTTCTTACTGCAGTTGGCAGGTTCATCTGAACCGTCCACGCAGTCGTAGTCTCTATCGCAGACCCACACGCGCGGTATGCAGCGTTTAGTGATGGCACACTGGAATTGGTTGGGAGCGCAGGTCACCTCAGCTACAACACACCAACATGACAGCCAATCAGACCGCAGAGTCAACAGCAAAATATTAACAGTATTTTGGAGAGACACAGGCGTAGATACTTACGACAGTCCTTCTCATCTTCACCCTGGCCGCAGTTGTTTTGACCGTTACAGCGCAAGATTCCAGGGATACAGCGACTGGGATGAGAGCACTTAAACTGGCTGGGCAGGCAAACGTGGATATCTAAAATTTTGAAAATGAAATAAAAATTAAGACAATATTTAATTATTTATTTAAAAAAATTTAAGAGAACAAATAAGTGTTTAGATCTTTCAGCACAAGCAAGGCAATACCCAACATACTTAAATTATTTAAATAATGAGGTAAAGCAGAAAATAAAATCGTAATGTGAAATTTACAAAAGACACAAAAGTAATAAATTGAATGAATAACACATTATGTGAAAGAAATCTGACATCATACCACAGTTGGCTTCATCCGAATTGTCTTGGCAATCATTGTCTCCATCACAGATGTAAGCCGGGTTTGTACAGAGCCCCGTGCCGCACTGAAACTGGCCAGGTCTGCATTTAAACTCAGCTAAAATACAAAAACACATGGAAAATTTAGTCTTTATAAGAAACTTCTGTGCACTTCTATAAAAACTTTGATACTCAGGACAATCAGCAGGTTCATCTGATCGATCTCCACAGTCGTCCTCAGTGTCACACTTCCACCAGAAGGGAATGCATTTATCGTTCTTACAGACAAACTACAGTTAGAGAGAGAGAGAGGAAAAACTGAGTTAGGATGAACTAAAAAAGACTGAAAGTTACCAAGGGGACTATTTTCGGCTGCTGCGTAATATCATTGCGCCTCCTGCAGCCATGTTACGGCAGCAAAGTCCTTGATTATTACACCAGAACGAGAGTGCAGTTCCTAGCCATATCGGCCTAGAAAATAGCAACTTGTACTTTTCTGTCAGTCTTTGTACACAATGTAACTACAGAAGAGTCAAGTTTTAAATAAGAAAAATATTAAAACGCTTTGGTTATATTTTAGCGCGATGCTAATGGTCTAATCAGATTCAATGGATTTTGCTAAGCTCAGGGTTCCCACACCTTAGTTAACTTCAAATTCAAGGACTTTTCAAGGACTTTCCAGGTACAATACCCTCAAATTCAAGGACTAAATGTGGGGACACATTTCAAGTGAGATTAAGGTTACATCGTGTTACCTTTTAAGATACATTGTTACAATTCCCTTTAGAGGGAACTCACGCTGGGTCACTGCGGTGACACTTTGGGGACGCCTCCAGGGGTAAGTGCGTCTGAATGTGTATATCAAATTCAACCAATGGTGAGGCTTAACGACAAAGACAGGGTGACGCGGGAGCCAGGAAGTATATCGCTATCTGAAATATTGCCAAAGACGGCGTTACAGGGACGCAGGACGTATGGCAAGGGAGACGCAATGTCTCGTTCCCTTCTCAGGGAACCACAGTTACATACGTAACCCGAGACGTTTTCATGTGTCAAACACAACTATGCAAAAAAACCATTTGGTATGAATCAACATTCGCATACAGAAGATATAAGCATTTAAAGCGAACAGTTTAGCATGTGTGCTTAAAACTCTAGAATTTTAATGATATTATCCTACACTACACAGAGAATAATATGGATTTTTTTCCCAGTAAACTTCTTGCATAAAATAGATTAAAGCACTTTCAATGACCTGTATCTATGTATGTTTTTTTTCAAAAACTTCCCAGGGCCTTGAAATTTTTTCCCCCAGATTCACAAACTTTCAAGGATTTCAAAGGTTTTTCAGACCTATGGAGTGTTCGAAATGAAAAAAAATGCACGTACCTACAACTACAAAGAAATAGTGCATACCAGATCTATGTGTACTAGACTACACCACTTTTGAACAAGGACACAAACTGGCTGGCTGTACAGTTGGACAGACATTGTTTTCCATCAGCGGCCAGGTAGAAGTTGGTAGGACAGGCACACTTATAGCCTCCACCAGGTGAGAGTAAACACAGGTTACTGCACCCTCCGTTATCATCCTGACAGGGGTGACCGGTCACTGTGATAACAAAAGATTGAGCATTTAAAACTGTTATTAAACAGAAAAGGAACATGTTTGTGTTCGGCCTGTCTTTTTACCCTCAGGTTGTCTGGATGGATGATAGATGTGTATGTCCATAGGTCTGTGTAAGGTGCTGATCAACATGGTCTTGTTGGTCCCAAGGGTTTTGTGGGCTCTGTTGATGGACTTTGTCTCCCAGTCGGTCCAGTAGATGTACTCCTCAAACAGGGTCATGGCAAAGATGTGAGGTATGTCATGGGTTAGAACTTTAAGGAAGAGATCACAAGTACCACTTTTAATAAACATCCACATGTTAATGATTAATGCTTTTGATGCACACATGGCAATTATTTATTTCAGAGTGAAACAGATTATCCATCAGGATTAGATATGGGTAAATGACATCACCTTTTTTCACCTCCTTAAAGCTTCCCTGAAGAAAAAAATCACTTCATGCGTTCATATTATATGTACATGTTTGCACTAACCGATGTGTCTATTGGATCCATCCAGGCTGGCGAAAGCGATGTAGTCCTCACGCGCGTCTGCCCAATAGATGCGGTCATTAATGAAATCTAACGTCAGGCCGTTGGGCCACGTGATCTTATCTTGAATGATGATTTGGCGGTCTGTGCCGTCCATGCCGATACGGCCGATATGTGGCACGTCGCCCCAATCTGACCAGTACAAATACCTGGAGATAAAAAACGCCACAGTGAGACAAGCTCAAACATTCAAAGACAAACATTAGTGACACCAGCTAAGAGTCTCACCCATTCCTCACATCCACAGCCACAGCTCTGGGCTCCCGCAGGCCGCTGTTGACCAGCACGCTTCTGTAGGCTCCGTTCAGCTTGGACACCTCGATCGTGTCTCTGCCCTTATCGCACCAGTAAAGGTTCCCCCCAACCCAATCCACGGCCAGACCGTCAGGGTTACTCAGAGAGGTTCTGTGGAGCACCTATCCAGTAGCAAATTAAAGACACATGTCCATCAGCCAATTAGAAATCTGTATTTTAGGGCTGCATGATTTAAAACAAAATTATGGTATGCATATTGTGTTACAGACATTTTGCAATATTGTTTATTTGATACATATTTGAAAATGTCACAGGAAATGCAAAATCTTCTACATCACAGACCTGCACATTACTGCCGTTGATGTGCATGCGGCGGATCATGCTGCCCTGTGTGGTCACATCCGTCCAGTAGATCATCTGCTCTGCGTAATGGTAATCTAGAGCTACTGCGTTATTGAGCCCCTGTCATAAATACACATCAATTAAAATAATTATAGTTTTGTACGTATATATCTAATGTACACATCTAAAAATATTAAATTTTGTATGCTTGCATAAACAGCAAATTGACTCATGCTGTGTTCACACCAGGCGCGGTAGAAGCGTCAAGCGCAAGTGATTTCAAATGTTAAGTCAATGTGAAGACACGTTGACGCGCATCTGGAGGTCTCGCGGAGCGCAAATGAGGCATTTAGCGCATCGCTGTAAACGCGATTCCGCCTCGTTCGCGCGAATTGAGCGTTGTCGCAGGAAACGTGCAAGTTGAAAAAATTTTACTTTGCCGGAAAAACACGCCGCGTTAACCAATCAGGAGCTTGCTTTAGTAGTGAAGTGATTACGTACTGCAAAAAATGCTTTTCAAGAAAAAATCTTAGTATTTTTGTCTTGTTTTCGGTAAAAATATCAAAAAATTCTTTAATTAAGATGCTTTTTCTTGATGTGCAAAACGACCCAAGAAAATAAGTCTAGTTTTTAGAACAAAAATATCATTTTTTATCAATTTAGTGCATAAAACAAGCAAATAAATCTGCCAATGGGGTAAGCTAAAAAATCTTGAACATTTTCTTAAACACAAAATGAAGAAAATTTTGCTTACTCCATTGGCAGATTTTTTGCTTGTTTTATGCACAAAATCACTTTTTAGAATTTTAGACTTTTTTTAGGGTCGTTCTGCTCATCATTTTTTCTTGAAAATCATTTTTTGCAGTGCAGAAAGCGAGCAGAAGTCCCTCCCATGACACGAATTTCCACGTGAATGTCTCGATGACTAGAATTTCACGCGTGGCTTTCATGCGCGAAGGAAGCAAGTAAACTCAAAATGTTCAAGCGGCAAACTAGACACGGTAGACGCGAATTTGTCGCCTCAAACGCGGCTGGTGTGAACCAACGGTCAAACTTAAAATATATTTACTAACTATATCATGGGGTCTTTAAGCTAAAGATCCTTACCTGTTTAATCAGTGTGTAGTTCGACCCATCCAAATTGAGTTTTCGCAGGTAGTATCGGTTAGCAAAGATGAGGAAAGGTTCCTCCTCCGAAATTTAAACAACATATGCACATGTAGATGTTCACCATAAATGACTGAACAGTCATTTACGTCAAAGGTGACATTTTTAATCACTTATTTTAAAGTTTAGCCATATCTAAGTGGAAAGACTCACCCGAAGTGGATTTGCAGGTGGTGGGGTCACTAGGGTGCGGCACAAAGCCCTCGACGCAGAGGCAGTGGAAGCTACCGTGTGTGTTGATGCAACGCTGAGCACAGGGGTACGTAGTAGTGCATTCGTCCACATCCATACACGTCTTTCCGTCATTCTTCAGGCGGAATCCCGGATTACACCGGCACTGTGGGAGCGACAGGCATGTCACGTCTCCACCGACACTCATACAGTCACATATGGATTATGTGTCAGGTACATGCACATACCTTGAAACCAATCTTGAGGTCCTCGCAGAGCTGCGAGCAGCCGCTTAGTTTGGGGTTGAAACATTCATTGACGAAGCAGTTGCGCTCATCGGAGCCGTCACCGCAGTCATCGTTGCCATCACAAAGCTGAGTGTCATTTAAACACTTGCTGTTCTGGCACTGGAAGGCCGTGTCATTACAGCGCTTCTCTGTGGACACAAAGAAAACTACAATGTTGAGCACCAAATAATTATATATTAAGTAATAATTAAACATTTACAAAAAAGCATCTGTTACTGCATTATTATAATAATAATGTACGCATGTAGCCTTTACACCTCAGGAGATACTTTATTTCATCCTTAGGGTACTTTTCTGTACTCACCCGAGTCTGTGCATTTAGGGTTTTTGGGGGCTTCGTCTGATTGGTCTCTACAGTCGAACTCTCCGTCACACTGCCAGTTCTTCTGCTTCAGGCACTGACCATTAGCACAAGTGAAATCATGCGGCCCACATGAGGGATATTCTATTAAAATCAGGACAGTTACCAAATGAGCGGTTACATATATCAGCCCATATGATTTATTAAATGACTTTCAACACTGTAAACAATGCTTACCACATTCTGGTGACTCGTCAGAGCCATCGCGACAGTCAACGTCATGGTCACATCGGAAGTGCTTGGGAATACACTGATAATTCTGACACTGGAACTCAGTTTTATCACAGGTTCTGTTCAATGCTAGAGAGAGAAAAAGATTAAAAATGATTAAATCATGTAGCAAGAGGAAGTAATTAAAGTACATTTTGGGAACTCAAACCTAGTGCTTAAGTTGATCTTTATGATACAGTAAAACATCAATATGAGATCTCGCTCCCAACTCACCACAGCCAGCCTTAACGCCCTCATCCGCCCCGTCAGGACAGTCTTTATCCCCATCACATTTCCAGCGCTTGGAAATACAAATATTGGAGCCAGGACACTGAAATGCCTCCGGACTGCATGTTCTCGCCTCTGTATGAGTTATACAGAGTTAAATTAGGATTGTTATTAAGCATTTAACCCCTGTGCATTGTTCAAATTCACTACCCTTTCGTGTTGTAAGTGGCCAAAAAAGGCCCCTAAATTAAACGGTTGTAAAAATGTATCTGATTAATATGTTTTTTTAAATGGTATCGGTGTATCCCTAGCCACAAGCCATAAATGAGGGAGAAAAAAATGAAATCGGATGCTGCACAAAAACTAAAAATGCATCAAAGCCAAAGTTTTTACTAATCTTTGACATACCCAAGACTTTGAAAAAGGTAAAAAAAAAAACAGTCTATAATCACTTTTTACATTGAAAATCTGTCGTTTTGTGTGTTTATCCCCAAATCAGTGACGCCACTTACAAATTTGGCAATTAAAGAGTTAAATCATGGAATTTTTGTAAACATTTGGTAGTTTTCATCAGTACTGATGACTAAAAGATTTATGCAAAAAAAATTCATCTGATACATTTTTACAGCACCTTTTTTGGCCACTAACAACACGAAAGGATAGTGAATTTGCCCACGGTATATTGTTTAATTTTTTAAACATTTCAAAGCATTTTCTTAAAATATGTATAAATATAAGATTTGTCACCAAAAATCATTCCATTTGCTGAAACAGAGAAAGTTGTGGCCAAATTAAAGAAAAAATAAAAATAAATGGCCCCCACAACACATAAGGGTTAAATGATGGCAACAAGTGTTTAGATTAAGAATAGGTCGACTCTGGGCCGGATCCGTGCCGAAGTCAGCAGCTCCAGTGCAGATCTGGCCTAGAGTCGTCTGCTGTCTGGATAGTTTTAACACAATGGCTTAAATTAAGACATTAAAGTTTGTGGGAAAATAATAAAATCACAAAGTTTACGTTTTTAAAAAGTATTAAATGTGTGCCTTCGACTGTATGGTTACCATTAAATTATCTTCCTTTCTGTTCAACAGAATAAAGAACCACATACAGGTTTAGATCAACTTGAGGGTGGGTAAATAATTTTTGGGTGAACTATCCCTTTTAGCTAAAATACGAGAAACTGATCCATCACAAATAATGGGACTTACTGCATCTGCCGTCTTCATCTGTACCATCTCCACAGTCATCAGTACCATCACATACCCACGATTTTGAGATGCAGCGATGGTTCGCACATTCGAACTGATTCGGTGCACAGAACTTGTCTGAACGGACAAGTTAAAAAAATATTATTTTAACAGTGAAAATCTTAAAAGTCAGGCACAAAAAATGAGAGGCACATATATTTTTAAATGGACTAGGAAGCCATCCAAGACAAGTTCTTACTCCTAGGTAAAGTCTAGGGAGGGTAAACTGAAGAACTAACCACAGTGTTGCTCATCTGCTCCGTTCTCACAGTCGTTCTCTGTATCACACGTCCAGCTCATAGGTATACAGTGGCCGCTTGGACAAGCAAAGAAGTTCACTGGACATTTCAGCTTCCTCTTCTCTGTGGAACAGACAGTAAAATAACATTCATCATCATATGTGAGTGCATTACATTTGCTGTGAGAATGAGGATATGTTGATGTGTATAATGTGCATCGATGTGTTTGTCTGACCTGGGCAGTTTCTTTCATCTGAGAAATCTCCACAGTCGTTGGATCCATCACACTGCCACAAGGGGGTGTAGCAGAGCGTGGTGAACTCACACCTCTGGAAGGTTATGCCCTTAACTCCAAGGCGGTAGTAACTAGAGCAGTCGGTGGGACCTAGAGAAATACATATATTCATACGTATACAAGGGTAAGAATGTGTGACGTAGCATATTTTTATTTTTACATGGTGACCGCTGCACAAAAAAAAATGGGGTGTACACACCACAACCTTGTTGACAATCTCTGTTTACACGCATTGGCAAAAATGACTTAAAAAGCTGTATTATGCGTGTTCCTTGTAAAGAAACGACATGCATGCGCACATACACATTCTTTTACAGAGCGATAAATACAAACAATCAAGATGGAAAAGAAGTAATATTGCTTGAACGAATAATGAGGTTGGGTCATTTCGACAGGTGCCCTGGACAACAAAGCGGCAAAATTTTGTAAACTTTGTTGGAGAAGCCTTAAACTCTGCACTAAGAGGACTTAGTATGCAGCACTTCGACCTCGAGTGCAGTAATATCGATGGAAGTTGGAGCGAGAGTTGTCAGAAGTGTCGATGTGCGGCGCGCCAAGTGCTCTTCTGCTATAAAATATAGTTCTCATTTTTATCCGCCTAAAAATCGCAACGTTTAACTTCATGCCACCATACTTACTCGTGTAACTACTAATGTAACAGTCTTTAAATAGAGAAAACATGAAAGTGTTTTGTGGCTTCTACATTCATCCGCGTTTGGATCCTAAGGAATGAATGGGGCTAGGCTAAATGCTAACATAGTCACAACGCACTTTACACAGATGAAGTGCACACATTGAAAAAAAATAGGTATGTATTAATTCGTCTAAGTTGAGGTAAGAACATATTAAAATTGTGAAAAACGGTGGTGTTTTCCTTTAACAAGCAGATTGCATTTTAATAAATGGAAACGAAAATTTAAAGCGACAAACAAAAATCCCCAATTTTACATGACTTGGACAAAAAATATTTATTTCCCTGACTTTCAATGTCTGGAATAAACCTTTTAAATTCCATGATATTCCAGAAATTCCATGACCCGTGGGAATCCATAAATGTAAATGTCCTCCAAGCCATACTCAAGAATCAACCTTTGATTATCATCCCAAAGCTTTAACCAGTAGGTTACACTACCCCAACTACTTACTGCAGTTCATCTCGTCGCTGGCGTCCTGGCAGTCGACCACCTGGTTGCAGCGACTGGAGTTAGAGATGCACGATCCATCTTTGCACTGAAATTCTGCAGCACTGCACAAAGTCACTGATACAAACAACAGACAGAACCAGTGAGCTCATGATCTGGTCGAATGCATTCGATTATGATGAATGTATCTATAATTGCCACATCACTCACTGTTGCAGGGCAGCTCATCCGAACCGTCGCCACAGTCATCTGTGCCGTCACACCAAGAGCTGTGTTTGATACAGCGGCCGTTAACGCAACGCTGGTAGCCCTTCTTGCACATGCGGTTAGTGCAAGCACAACCAGAGGTCAGATTTGTAATATAAGCACTAAGCATTCAAAAAACAATGCGATAATTTATCACGTGACAGTCTTACTGCAGTATGATTGCTTCTCATCAGACTTGTCTTTGCAGTGCGCAAGGCTGTCGCAGGTCAGGCTGTAGTTGATGCAGTCGCCATTTCCACATGCAAATTCATCAACGCTGTTACAGGTTGTGTTCTCAGCTGAAGGAGAGAAACAGTTTAATGTTTAAATATTCACAAGAATACAGAACATAATCAGAATTTAGCGCCTTTATCTCTCACCGACACAGGTGTTGTCTTCCAGTAGCTTGCGATCTCCACGGCAGCTGCAGTTGACTCTTCCTTCCGAGGTGAGCAGACACAGGTCCTGACAGCCTCCATTATTGTTCAGGCAAGGTGAATATTCACCTGTAGATAAACATGATCAATTTACATAGGTACTGTCAGCTGTGTGCTTACCATCATTTATCAAAATATCTTCCTTTGTGTTCCACAAAATAAAGAAACTCATACAGGTTTAGAGCAACATGAGAGTGAGTAAATGATGACAGGATTTTTATTTTCAGTAAACTATCTTTTTAAAGGATTAGTCAGTTTTCTTTAAAAAAAAAAAAAACAGATAA
Organism: Misgurnus anguillicaudatus; assembly: GCF_027580225.2. Classification (NCBI taxonomy): domain Eukaryota; kingdom Metazoa; phylum Chordata; class Actinopteri; order Cypriniformes; family Cobitidae; genus Misgurnus; species Misgurnus anguillicaudatus. Next base: position 18,895,209 of record NC_073349.2, read on the forward strand.
ATACTCACCACCATGTCATCCAAAATGTTGATGTTTTTCTTTGTTCAGTCAAGAAGAAATTATGTTTTTTGAGGATTTTTTTTTCTCATTTTAATGGACTTTAATAAACACCAACACGTTACAGTTTTAATGCAGTTTAAAATTGCAGTTTCAACAGAGTTCCTAAGGACTCTAAACAATCCCAAACGAGGCATAAGGGTCTTATCTAGCGTCATTTTTGACAAGAAAAATAAAAAATATGCACTTTTAAACCAAAACTTCTCGTCTATCTCCGGTCATGTGACGCACCAGCGCGACCTCACGTAATTGCGTAATGCCCTGGAAAGGTCACGTGTTGCATATATGAAGCGCACATTTGCCGACCATTTTAAACAATAAACTGACACAAAGACATTAACTAGTATCATTCGACATACAACAACGTCAGAACGGTCCTCTTTCTCCACACTTATAAACACTGGAGCCTAGTTTCGCATACGCCCACTGTGACCTCTTGAAGTGATGACGTATTACGTTAGGTCGCGCTGGCGCGTCACATGACCGGAGATAGACGAGAAGTTGTGGTTTAAAAGTGCGCTTTTTTATTTTTCTTGTCAAAAATGACAATCGTTTCGCTAGATAAGACCCTTATGCCTCGTTTGGGATCGTTTAGAATCCTTTTAAACTCCGTTGAAAATGCAATTTTAAACTGCATTAAAACTGTTAAGTATTGGGGTCTATTAAAGTCCATTAAAATGAGAAAAATCCTGGAATGCTTTACTCAAAAAACATAATTTCTTCTCGACTGAACAAAGAAAGACATCAACATTTTGGATTACATGGTGGTGAGTAAATTATCTGGATTTTTTTTTAAGAAAATGGACTAATCCTTTAAGTGATATTTCAAATATTCACATTAAAAAATAAAAATAAAAAAGTGAAAAAATAAAATGCTTTCTTCAATAAACATCCCCTAATGCATGGACGCAAAAAGAATATTCACAGTTATTGGTGTCTTTGGCCACAGCGATGATGCCCATTGGCTGTTGTGGGATGTCAGCACGAAGGACTTTCATATCTCTGCCAAATTTATCTGCTCTGAGAACAGCTCTGCGCACCCAATCCGTCCAGAAAATATATTCGCCGTACACCGCCAAACCGAAAGGATGTACTGGCTCATTCTTCAGAACCACCTGAGCACAAAGACAAGTTTGTATTTGACAACGAATCAAAATTATAACTTTGACAAAGGTAAAGCATTAGCTACTGAATAAGTATAGATAAAGGCACAAACACAAATATGGAGGAACTCACAAAGCGATGACTGCCATCATACTCGCAGCGCTCAATCTTGTCTAGCGTAGCATCGGAGAAGTAAAGTTTCTCAGCGCGATGGTCTATGGCCAAACCGTTGGGAGTGCGGATGTTATTGCCAATAATCACAAGGACATTGGCTCCAGAAAGAGATGCCCGCATGATACTGGGAGATTGTTCGTTCCAGTTAGTCCAGAACATTAGACTGAAGAACACAGGAGAAATACATTTTAGGGATGGATACAGACATGAGCTGGTTTAAGATAATACTTGTGAACCTGCCTATGAAATCTAAATATGAGCATAGGAGCATCAAAGTTAGATTTTCGCTCTTTGATTAACCAATCTTCGACATGGTAATATCTTCACTAAATGTCCTTTACTGTATATTATTTAGGTAATATTTAGAAAACCGTAAATCCCATTTTCACTGGAAAAACTATACAAAAGGTTCATACTCTTGACACTCATCCAGAACGAAGGCCCTGGGATGGTCATCTCCTGACATAGTGACCACTATATCTCTTTCGAAAGCTCCAGTGCGGCTCTGGTCCACAGTGTGCCGTGTGATGGTGGAGGTGGTGTAGCTGGTCCAGTAAAGTGTGTCCCAACCTCGGTGATAAGCCAAACCTTCCACCGATCCTACATCTAGAAAAAATCTCAAATTTAATTCTGTGCACTGTGATATTGAAAACACACAATTTTTGCCATGCACTTATGATATCTTGCAGCTTAACAGCTTGCAAGTGAAGAGCTAGAAATTATTCAAATCTTCTACAGTAACTTAAAATAAGACAGAAATTTATATAAATCATGTCTGAAATGATCATAAAACATTACAGACATTCAAGCACTATAATATCTCTTTATAAACTCTTTATCAATCCTATGATAGGTGTGGATGTTGGTTTCAGTGTGTGCCTGCATGTGTTAAGTGGCTTAGTGTCATCTGGTCATTTCATGGATGAGTGACTGTGCATACAAGGCCCTTTACCCGGTAAACCATAGTTCTTCCAAACAATACAAGGAAACTGTTGGAAGACACAATGCTTTACTCAGTGCTTTGAAATAACATTAGCAAAAAGTCTCAACATCTCCAGGTCTCAGTAAATAATAGTTACTCTCCCCTAAACAAATCACTGAGGGTTTAGTATCATCTGTCTTCCACCAATGACTGATTTTATGATAGCAATTACTCCCCCATACAACAGAAAAAAACTCAACCATTTTGTTTACCCTTGGTAACCAATAATGATCCTGTACAACAAATCAGTCTTTAGGGCACTTATGTAACATTCCCTGTTGACCCAAATACAACCAATCTGCCAATCAATACCATAAACGTGGAAAACAAGAAGTTCAGAGGTTTCCTGGTAACGCATTAAAAGAGAGCCCCGCCTACTACTATCATCTTCCTTTACAACAATAATCATATTTGAGAAAAGGCTTAGGAGAAATGTGGTCGCCAATATAGAGCTTTGAAATCCAGGATATCTTTGAACAAAGTCCTGAATCGGTCTAACAGAAGAACTGAAATGGATGGGGAGAGTATTGAAATTGTGTGTTGGTGAATGGACTTTTTGCAATGTGGTAGCCATTGTCAGGTTGAGGGAATCATATCTTCAGGGTTGCCTGGTTTTAATACTGTAGGTCAATACAAGCAAACATGATGATCAAAGATTCTGGACATCTATACGGTAAGATTTAATAACTCCAATTTATATATGTAGTAAAAAACAAATTAATTGTCAATGTTTGATGGAAACTAATTTAACGCAAGATTTTATTTTTATTTAAAAGCATAACTTGTATATAATACATTTAAAGTTTGGTATGCCCTACTGTTGCTTTAATGACAACATTTATTAATAGCTGTGTTTCAATTACGAAAGGTTGTGCAAAATTTTAACGCTGTTTTCTAAATCAACTAAAAACGATTGCAATTGGTGGCATTTCAATTAACCCATGTCATGCAACAAAGCGTAATTTTGTTGTCTCGCAATAAGCCATTCAAAAAACTAGGGATGCTCCGATCATGATTTTTGCAACCGATACAGAGTACCGATTTGTTGCCCGATATCGATTCTTCAAGCTGATATGAAAGCTATTTGATGACTGTAACTGTTAACATTTTTCTAGATAAAGTAATATCACAGATGTTGACTTTGTTTTATTACTTGCAGTAATTAAGTATATTATTGTTTTAATAGATCATCAAATAAATAAGCACAGCAAATATTTCTACTGCAAAGAGAAATTTATTATGGCTAAAGTAATTAAAAGTAAAGAAAATAAAACATTTCACAGTCTTTACTGTATGAATCAAATATACACACATTCGTATAAAGTACAACAGTTCTTCAGTGAAGAGCAGAGAGTGATTTTATTGAGAGATTTATAAGGTTACTGTAGCTGAAAGACGTGATGGAAATCGCTCTGTACACGTGCACTGATGACAGGCTGCTGTGTGTGCGTGCGTCGGGTGTTTGCGGTCAAGAGCAGCTGTGAGTAAAATTTAAGTTTAAACTGTAAAAACTTTAAAACACATGCAAATAATAAACTTTTGGCATGAGGATGCAATTGTTTTATACGCTCTTTGACGGGGATGTAAAGACGCGTCGCGCTGTTACCGTGGGATCACACCAGCCGCGTTTCAGACATCAAATTTGCGTCTCCCGTGTGCAGTTTGCCGCTTGAACAGTTTACTCGCTACATTCACACTTGTGAAAGCCGCGCGTGAAATTCTAGTCATCGGGTCAATCATGCAGAAAGTCGCGGCATGGGAGGGGCTTCTGCGACTCCGCTCGCATCCTGTAATCACGTCACTTCTAGAGCAAGCTTCTGATTGGTTAACGTGGCACGTTTTTTTCCGCCAAAGTTCCAATTTTTCAACTCGCGCGTCTGCCGCAACAACGCTCAATTCGCACGAACTAGAGGCACGAATGAGGCGGAATCACGACTACCGCTCAGCACTAAACGCCTCATTTGCACCGCGAGACCTCCAGACGCGTGTCAACGCATCTTCACATTGACTTAACATTAAAATCACTCGCGATTGACGCCTCTACCGCGGCTGATGTGAATGCAGCATCAGGACCGGAGCACGTTCTCATAGAAAATCAATCAATCGGAGCATCCCTACCAAAAACCATGGCGAAGGATGTGTTCGCAAACCGGCATGTGAATGACACCAAATACCTTAAGAGCGCCTCGAAAGCATACAAAGCAGTGGGCTCCAGAATCCCAGTATTTTTATGTCATGCACTTGTCGGTTCTTGTGATGTCACATGAAGTCGAACACACCTCTTTTGCCTTGTCCTACAACCGATCATACCGCGCCGTATTTAAAGAATGATCATGTGAATTTTATGCACATCATTTACGAATGTAAACGTTTCCATTGTAGATTTGCGATAATTTGACAATGTTTCAATAAACAAGAAAGGAAATCGTTTTGCACTTAATGCCACACATTTGCTGATATCTGATAAGTTATGGATGAAAAATCATATTTAATACTTTTCTATGTGGGCACAGATCTTTGCACCTTTGTATTTTTAAACTTTGACTTTTGACTATAACTTGATCACAATACAATATTAATCTTATAATAAAATGGGTCTTATTCTTTTCAGAGCGATTTATCTCACAACAATGAAGGATTCAACCGGCTCTCCATAAACTGCAATAATCTGTCTCCAATGCTGCTTGGTCACGTGAGAAAGTAATAAACTTTTAGAAGAGCAAATTGTTAGCCTGAAGCAGACGACGATCAGTGAGCAATAAAATTAATGAGTTTTACTCTTCATGGTCATCACTGTCAAATGATCCGTGAATCTTCCACATTACTTGGTGTATATTCAAAAATCTAGCACAGGTACGTGACGCGTACTGAGGAGAATGAATAACAGCAATCGAGAAAATCTTCCATGGCAAATACGTCAGGTTCTGGTTCCTACTCTGGATGCAATGGTCATGGTGATCGGGTTGGTGGGCCACTTGCTGGTCATCTACATCTTGACTGGATACAGGAGAAAGAACGGATCCCTGTTATTTCAAGGAACAGATACATTACTTTTGGCCTTGAGCGCCTCGGATCTACTGCTCATCCTCTGTCTGCCCTTCCACACCGCTGCTATTGCATTAGGCTACTGGCCCTTCAGCAGGCTCCTTTGCAAAACCATCAGCTTCCTGGGCGTGGCATGCAGCTCGGCCAGCGTACTGACCCTAGCCGCATTAGCGGTATCACGTTACCTCATTGTGGTGCACTCCACCTGGTCATTTCGTTTAAGAATGGAACGCTGGATGCGGTTTTCCGCGATTTTAATGTGGGTGCCGGCGATCGCACTGGGTGCACCTCAGTTCGCTTTCCGCACTGTGAAATCTACTCCAATCCTCTGCTTCGCCTTTCTGTCGAACCTCAGCCAGGTGGTCTACAGCGCCATATTGTTCTTGGTCGGCTTTGCTCTGCCCTTGATCATCATTGTCGTCATGTACTGCAAACTTTACAGATTCCTACGGAGGACGCGACTGCGAGGTGCAGCGCCACAGCTGGAACGCTACCAACGACAGGTCACCCAGACTTCGGCCCTGTTGGTGTTGGTTTTCACCCTTTGCTGGCTGCCATCCTACATCCTCATGTTCCTGCTAGCTAGCGGTACACACAGCAAACAAGTGTACTTTGCCGTCATCGCCCGCTTGCTGGCTAGCTCCTCGGTCATAGCCAATCCGGTGCTCTATGCTTTCATGTCCCACAAGTTTAGACAAAAAATGTTAGCATTAGGGCGAATGCAATGCAGACCTTGCACGTGTGTTTCAGGAAGAACCATAGTGCAGCCATTTAACCCAGTGGAGGAGGAAACCCCTTCCTAACCCTAACCCGCTATAAATCAACAAAGTCAATAATGGGACTAATAACAGACGGAGATAAGACACAAAGGACAAGGCATATCTTTCAACCACATTGATTTGTTCTGCCATAAATAAAACGTAAATTACCTGGCAACACACATAGGATATGAAATAATCTGGGTTAATTTATCTGAGAGATGATTTATCATTCTTCAATGATAGGCAATGTACTTTTCTTGACCGAAAATGTCTTGATAGATGTTTAAAATATGTATTATTGCAGTATACCTCATACTTTTTTATTTAGTGTTTCTACTAATTAATATGCAACAAATGAAAACTGCCTGTAACAATGATGATTATCTATTGGAAGGCTAACATTAAAACTGAATTGGCCATATGAGGCTAATCCATTGGCATTGTGAATCTCATTTTATTTCACACTTACTCTCTACTATGGTCTTGCGCTCAGAGCCGTCATCGCTGATCTGCTGGATGTTACCGAAGTGAATATCGCTGTAGAAGATCCGGTTAGCTCCCTTTCCTCCACCGCCCCTATAGTCAAAGGTCAGAGCGATCACGTTCTTCATGTGCTCTGGGTCTTCAAACGGTTTGATGGGTGCATTGAGGTTCGTTTCATCCGACAGGTGGATGCTCTTTAGTATCGTGCGCTCGGAGTACAGGAGGTAGCCATCATAGTCTCTGCAGCTGCGTCCATCCTCTGCCAGCATGCCGTGTGCACAAGCGCAAGTACGGTTGCCGTTACCACGGAACAGACATAGCTGTTCGCATCCACCGTTGTTGATTTTACAGACGTTGGTACCTACAAAACAAAGTGTGATATAAATCTTAACACAAGCAGCACATGGATCACTGCATGCAGAACTCCCCAGAAAGTTGTTCACACATCATATCTCCCCTAGTTTCCTCACAAAGGGCTTGTTTATTAGGGTACATACCTTGCTGTCTGGCACGATTGAAGACCTTAATATCTTTGAGTTGTACGCCAATGCCTGTTCTCAGATAAACCATATCTGTGGCATTGTCCTTGTTTCCTCTCTTGATGGAGCCGTTGGCATGCGTCCTGTCAGAAACATATGAATGAAAACGGCTTAGTACCACGATTAATCACATACAAAATAAAAGTTTGTTTGCATAACTTATATGTGTGTGTACAGGTGTATATAAATAATATTTATATTTAAATAATATTCCTTTAATGTATACATTTGTGTGTGTGTATATATATATATTTAAATGTCTCTTTAATATATACATGAATATTTGTGTATTTATATATATACACATAATAATAACACAAAGTACCAACCCGTATATTCAGGGTTCCCACACCTTAGTTAACTTCAAATTCAAGGACTAAAAGTGGAGACACATTTCAAGTGAGAGCAAGGTTACATCGTGTTACCTTTTAAGATACATTGTTACAGTTCCCTTTCGAGGGAACTCGCGCTGCGTCACTATGGTGACACTTTGGGGACGCCTCCAGGGGTAAGTGCGTCTGAATATGTATATCAAATTCAACCAATGGTGAGGCTTACCGATAAAGACAGGGTAATGCGGGAGCCAGGAAGTATATCACTTTCTGAAATATTGCCAAAGACGGCGTTACAGGGACACAGGAAGTATGTCAAGGGAGACGCAGCGTCTCGTTCCCTTCTCAGGGAACAACAGTTACATATGTAACCCGAGACGTTTTCATGTGTCAATCACAACTATGCAAAAAAGCATTTTTGTATGAATCAACATTCAGATTCAGAAGATATAAGCATTTAAAGCGAACAGTTTAGCACATGTGCTTAAAAGGCTAGAATTTTTATGATATTATCCTATGCTGCACAGGGAATAATATGGATTTTTTTCCAGAAAACTTCTAGCATAAAATAGATTCAAGCACTTTCAATGACCTGTATCTATGTACGTATATTTTCAAAAACTTCCCAGGGCCTTGAATTATTTCCCCCAGATTCACAAACTTTCAAGGATTTAAAGGACCCGTAGGAACCCTGTATATTATGCCACCACAAACTTTTATTTTGTATGCGATTAAACGTGATTACGTGAACCAGTTCTAAAGTTAGAAATAAAAACCTCTAAGATAATTAATGAACATAAACAAGGGGAACATGAGGTGATACCAGTTTAAAGTATTCGGTTACTGCACCTGTCACTCCAGTAGATGTAGTCTTCAAACACAGAAACGGCAAACATGTCCATGTTGTTGCTCGACAGAACCAGTTCACGGTTTTCTCCGGTCTCCAAGTTAATGCGCTCGATTTTGTCCGTACGAGCATCGCACCAATACAGCATGCCCTCCTTCATCAGACAGCGTTACAGATTTAGCACTTGTATTTGAAGAGATACACGGTGGCTGTCTCTAAATATACAGCCAGACTAAAAATTTAATTTTTACATTTAAATTACAAACCTGGTAGTCAATGGAGATCCCATTGGGCCAACTGATACTGACATTGACAAGAACCATTCTCTCCGAGCCGTCCAGACGAGATCTTTCGATCCGTGGATACTGACCCCATTCTGTCCAGAACAGATACCTGTGTACACATACAGAAAGACATACTCAGTCAAAGGTATAAATATAGATTAACAGTAGACTTCATGCAATATCTCTGTTTATGTAGTAGCAAAAATAGAGGTCTGATTATTTGCACCAATTCACATCATCAAATCTCCTTACCCTTTCTCTGGATGTACAGCAATGGCACGTGGTTTGTCCAAACCTTGAGATATGACCACGTAGCGGAAAGAACCATTGAGCCTGGCCACCTCAATCACATCAAAGCCCTGATCGGTCCAGTAGATGTTTCCTATTTACAAAAAACACGACAGCACTGATATGAATGTCACTGTACCAAGATTGTGGGGTAAATGGATGGGGTGTAATAGAATACCTGCGATCCAGTCAACGGTGATGCCCTCCACACGTCCGATTCCATTGGTCACTATGTCCTCTCTCCACGTCTGGTCTCTCTTGGCTCGGCTGATGGTGCTCAAGCCCATGTCGACCCAGTAGATGGTGTCGTTTTCAGCAGAGCATATATTTTTTTACTTCAAATTATCTATGCATGCATCTAGTTGTGTGAGAACTGTCTATGATTTACATGAGGACTCACCAGCATGGAAATCAATGCCCACAGCTAGAGAGGTGCCTGACACTGGTACCAGGGCATCAGATTTATCTGATGGATCCAGTGGAATGCCCCGAATGCCCTCGTGCACGGAGTAGAGCAAAAAGGAACCCATGCCTGTATAGAAAAGTCCATACAAAATGTAAAAAATAGAAAATATTATGCATTGAGGATATATGCGTATTTGTGAGATCTTACCTTCACAGGACTGTTGGCCACTCTTCAGGCTGTATCCGGCCGTGCACATGCAAGCTCTTGTAGTTGGTGAAGTTGGCAGGCAAAGCTGAGAACAGTCACCATTGTTCTTACTGCAGAGGTTTGTACCTAGGTATCACATAAATTATAGCCTTTAACAATAGTATCAAACGCATCTGTTTTTCATACAGTATCTACACCATTTCTCTCTTGTATTATCACATTGCTATTTTAAATTTGCATCACATGAATACAAATACAAAAATCACAGAATAATATAATATATTTCAGGTAGGTGCGTAATAAAGATGGATAAAATATATGAGGATTTCAGAAGCAGCAAGTGTGTCTGACATGTTGTCTTGTAAATGAGTATTTCTTAATCACGCTCTTATGTTTAGTTTAAGTAATTTCACTTTAATTGCAATGAAAAAGTTATTAGTCAGTAATTAAAATGCCTTATTTTCACAAATGTCACTTTATTTCATTAATATTTACAGGGTTCCCACACCTTAGTTAACTTAAAATTCAAGGACCTTTCAAGGACTTTCCAGGTCCAAAACCCTCAAATTCAAGGACTAAATGTGGGGACACATTTCAAGTGAGAGCCAGGTTACATTGTGTTACCTTTTAAGATACATTGTTACAGTTCCCTTTTGAGGGAACGCGTGCTGCGTCACTGTGGTGACACTTTGGGGACACCTCCAGGGGTAAGTGCGTCTGAATGTGTATATCAAATTCAACCAATGGTGAGGCTTAATGACAAAGACAGGGTGAAGCGGGAGCCAAGAAGTATATTGCTATCTGAAATATTGCCAAAGACGGCTTTACAGGACGTAGGATTATGGCAAAGGAGACGCAGCGTCTCATTCCCTTCTCAAGGAACAACAGTTACATACGTAACCCGAGACGTTTTCATGTGTCAAACACAACTATGCAAAAAAGCATTTTGGTATGAATCAACATTCACATACAGATCGCATTTAAAGCGAACAGTTTAGCACAAAGTCTAGAATTTTTATGATATCATCCTACACTACACAGGGAATAATATGGATTTTTTTCCAGAAAACTTTGTGCATAAAATAGATTCAAGCACTTTCAATGACATGTATCTATGTATGTATATTTTCAAAAACTTCCCAGGGCCTTGACTTCCAAGGATTTCAAGGACCCGTGGCAACCCTGTATTTAACAGATTTGACACACATTTTGTCTTTCGCAGCAAAACCCTCTAAGTGCATTAGGGTTGTGCCGATAGACGATAATATAAACCAGGTTTAAAACCAACAAGTTTGTTGTTCCCATTCCCTGGCACGCATGAAAGTTCAGGTCTTTAATGACACGCTCGGATTTATATAATCAGTTTTAAGAAGGTTGCAGTCATGACAGTGTTGCCTTAAAATCTGTTTTTTTGTCCACCAATCAAGTGACTTGTCATAAATGAGTAAAAAAATGAACAAATAAATAAAAGAGTAAACTATTGCCTCCCCCCAATACTATCGTGTATCAGTGATGTGCGGGTCAATGTATAAACAACCCACACCCGACCGATGTTTTCAACTAACCCGCCCGCAACTCGAACTGCAAAAAATAAAAAATAAATAGTGTACCCGACCTGCTCTATGGCCCGCATTTTTTAAAAGTAGTAATGGTTTAAAATAGTTAACTGGCATCTTTATTTTAAACGACCCGACCGGCCGCGACCCGAATATCATTAAAAATATTTTTGAATGACTCGTAACCTCATTTCGGATCAACCCGCGCATCACTGTTGTTTATTGACAATCTCACAGACTGACAATAGGACAATCTCAAAATGGGGCATGTTGTCCAACACTAAAGTGCATGCAAGCTTTTTTGGTAAATCCTCGACTTCTAAGATAAAATCCACTGTAATAATCAATGGAAAATAAATAAAAATGAATGCAAGCATAAACACGCACCTAGTTTATGCACAGTCTCATTGTATATCTTCATATGCATCATGGGTGATGTGTTATTTCTGAGAACCTTCCAGTTTCCACCGTCACTCTTGTCACATGTGCCGATCTGATCTGTGCCTTGATCGGCCCACCACAGTTTATTACCTGCATATGAAAACATCAAAGAGGGTCAGTCAGTTAGGTAACCAAAACTGCCTAACAATGCAGAATGCAATTCTGGGAATCAAGATCATATCTGCACATATGCTCCTAAACTTCAAGAAACCCCTCAAGTTTCCTCACCCATGATGGCAAGTGCTGTAGCTTTGGTTAGCTTGCCCTTCACACCCTCTATGATCTCCAAGCCAGAGCCGTCCAGCTTACAGCGATTAATGGTGCTGTTTCCAGAGCTGATCCAGTACAGCTGCTCTGTGTCAAAGTCAATGGATAAACCTGCCACAGGAAGAAGTAAACAAGCAAAATATTACTGCAGTCTTGGCTTAGGGGAAATGCAAGTTACACATTGAGCATTCTGACAGGTTGCTCACCCACTGGGCCTTTCTGATTGGAGTAAAGTAATGTGCGGTTGGTGCCGTCCATGTTGGCCATGCTGATGTTGTCCCCATCGATCCAGTAGAGCTTTCTGTAAGCCAATAACAATTTGAAGAATAAGATAAATGGAAACTACGCAATAAGGTACAGATGGATTGAGAACAAGTCTTGGCATAAACTAGAAATGGTCTATTTTTTTTAGATTGCCTAAATTACACTTTTCATCCTAGGTTGTTTAAAAGTTAAAGCTAGGTTTTTGCAAATTCACTTCAATTGTCATCTACTTCCAGTGAAAGAGAAGTAAACAGTCATTTATTAAACAATGCTGTAAACAAGAAGAAAAAAACGAGATGAGTCACGCATATTGTTTACATGCACATGCTCACTGGTTTTATTAGAAGCCAATGTGTCTAGAAACAAGCAGACGGAGACTAAAACAGAGCACATCTGGTTCACATCAACCACACAGCAACAAAGTCAGGGCGAGAGGAACAAAAGGAGAAATTCTGACCACAGTGCTGCTCTTTCTTTTCATGCTGTTGCCATGAATGGGAATAAATGCTTTTAAGCTTTACAATTTATACTTTTGGATCCTTTTATTTGTAAGCGACTTACAAATGAGGGAGAATTCGACATTTTGCATCAAAAGCCAACAATGAGCATAGTACACGAAGCTAGAAGTAGGAATAGTTCTGAAGCTAGAAGTGAACGGCATAAAACATTTTTAAAAGTAATGCGCATCAGATTTCTTGAATCTAAAAAATCTTTTGCCGAGTTCAGACTGCACGATTTTCAAAGTAGTCGGGTCACAGATCGTTTCACACTGCATGAGTATCTGGGGTCGCGTTCAGTCGCTGCCCGACACTGCATGATGGATTGGCGCCAGGGGGTTTCACACTGCATGACTTTACCATAGGAAGAATCAACGACAATTTTGTCCGGGTCCGCAAACTACGTCTGACAACCAAACACACGCGAGAAGTGAACAACGCGAGGTAACGCGCGCAAGACCTGAGTTCTCACGTGAGACTGAGATTTTTGTTAAAAATGGTAGCCCGTAAGAAGCTTGCCATATAAATTGCATGTGCGCTTATTTGCAGCGAAAACAAGAAATAGAAAATAAGATTATGAAGGAGGAAAAATTTTGGGAGACTTCTCCCCAAACTTCCAGCTGCTCTGTACAGGTATGTTCAGTTATGGCTTGTTATCAGTTAAGTTCAAATTCAATGACCTTTCGAGGACTTTCCAGGTGCAATACCCTCAAATTTAAAGGTGACATAGAATGATTGAATGGGGTATTTATCCTTGTTCTGTGATGTGACATGTAGACAAAAAAAATTGTTTGGGTCTGTAATGCCTTACAAGCTTCCTAAAACCTCTCTCAGATAGCTCTATTAGGGTGGGGGATTTTAAACAAGTGGTTTTGCACCTATTTGGCTCCCCCTACTGGCTTAACTTGCAATCTCATTACTGATTGGCTGGCTTTGCTGCCATTCAAAAAATGTAGTCAATTATTTTAAAGTGGGGGGGCAGTCAGATGCCTGTGATGTCATAAGCATCAGTTTTTCAGATTGGGCCGTTTTCTGGCTGACATTTCTAAAAGAGGAATTTCTATGAGACTGAGATGTTTAGCATGTCTAGCACTTTTTGTATGTTCGTGAACGCGGGTAGACTACCATTATTCAACAAAGACAAGGTAAAAATGGTTTTTCATTCTCTGTCCCCTTTAAGGACTAAATGTGGGGACACATTTCAAGTGAGAGCAAGGTTACATTGTGTTACCTTTTAAGATATATTGTTACAGTTCCCTGTCTGTGATTTCTCAAAACCTGTCGCCGAGTCAAAATGAGGGCTAAAATCATGCAGTCTGACATTTTGGCATAGCCTAATGTGACCAAAAATAAGAGCTATTAACTATTAAACAAGCCATAACTGGCATTTGAGTGTGTATTTGTGTTTGCGTGTTAGACTAACCCCAGGATGGGATGTAGCACCAAACAGTGAGGCTTGTCCAGTCCATGAATCACTGCGTTTTTGAAGGATCCATCCAGTCGTGCAACATTAATCTGCTTTTTATTGGCATCATAGCTGGTCCAGAAGAGATTTCTGGAGACCCAGTCTACAGCTAGACCCTGAGCATTAGGGAGGTCTAAAAAAAAAGATAAAACCACAAACAAAATGTTCAGAAATAAAATGAGCATTTAAACACTTTCTGGTTAACACGCTAATAATTGCAAGCATGTGACAAAACGGTTAAAATAACAAGTGGGAGTTCTTAGCATTATTTATTTGCAGACGTCGCTTTTTACCGTTGATTGCACATCTAGACTAAATGTATGCATATACTTATAGGAAGAGCTTCCCAGACACGGTTTAGATTATGCCAGGACAAGGCCTTAGTTACATTAGGACGTCTTGAAGCAAAAAAGAGCACTAAAATTTTTTGCAATATGTCAGTGCAAGCTGTTTTCAGTTAAGACAGCTCAAACATGCATTTTAGTCTTGGATTAGACTTAAGCGCTGTCTGGGAACCTGCCCCATATACAATGCATACTCAAAAATCAATAAGAAAGATCCTGGTCATCTCACCAGCAGACACAACTGTCTCTACTCCAGTCCCATTGATGAAGGCCCGTTTGATGGTCTGAGTGCGAACATCTGACCAGTAGATACGGTGCTCAAGAGCATCATAATCCACCACCGTCACATTGTCAATGTCGGGCACAGTGAAGGAGATGATGTAGTTGTAATAGGGATTATCTATGTCCACCCCTCTGATTTCAATTTGCCGAGCGTAGAGCAGAAACTGACGGAACTCTGGAAAAGAAAATCAAAATTTAACATTAACATAAGAGTATTATTAATATGAATCGACTGTAAAAAAAAGATGGACAACGCAACGTCCATTCCTTCCATTGTAATGAATTGAAGCCAAAAATGTTCGACCATAGGCTATGCTTTGTTACATAAAAACGTCAGTTTGGAGCCAGGGCATGCGCAGAAGGAATCGTCCGTGAAGCCAGAGGCAAAGCCGCAGTATCAAACTACCGCCCAAACGCTCGCGCGCCCAATTCAACCACGCCAATCATAACGACACGCCCCATTTCTATAGCATCAAATGACTAGCTAAAATGAAACTTTTTACAAAAATAAACAATTGAAAATATATCAGTGTGATAACAACTGCCTTAAAGGGACACTCCACTTTTTTTGAAAATATGCAAATTTTTCAGGGTCTGGCGCTACCACTTTTAGCATAGCTTAGCATAATCCATTGAATCTGATTAGACCTTTAGCATTGCGCTACAATTAACAAATTACTTTTAAAATATTTCTTATTTAAAACGTAACTCTTCTGTAGTTACATCGTGTACTAAGACCAAAGTTGCGATTTTAATGGCCAATATGGCTAGGAACTATACTCTCATTTGGCGAAATAATGAAGGACTTTGCTAGCAGGCGTAGTGATATTACGCACTGCGTGAAAATAGTCTTCTTGGTTACTTTAAATAGCAGGGGACTATTTTTAGGTGCTGCGTAATATCATTGCGCCTGCTGCAGACATGTTGGTACCGCCAGACCCAGAGATCGGCTGAATGGATTCCAAAACTGTAAAAATCAAATGTTTAACTCTAGGAGAGCTAAAAATCAGCATATTTTCAAAAAAAGTGGACTGTCCCTTTAAAGGACCAAAACCATCTTTTTCGAAAAATTTTACTGGAAGTGTAAATAATTTTTTTATTTAGAGCCGAGTCCTGTTCGTTTGCATGGAGAAGGCGGGGTTTATGACTTTTAACCCGGGGGCGATCAAAGAGCCAACGGCTTCACTTTTCAAGATATATGAGGCACACCAGTAAATATGGCAGAAAAGCTTATGCAATATTTTTAACAATTTAACCTTTTTCACACAGACTTTAATTTGTTAAAGTTGGATTTTTAAAACATTTACCACGGATTTTTCCAAGAATAAATTCTTGCCAATGAAATATTGCAGAGGTAAGGATAAATATAAAACTATAGAGCATATTTCTATTTTAAGACATTCATTTGCATGCCTTTCCCTGAGGTGAACATTTGGGTTACACTATTTAAAGGTGTCCTTGTTACAGTGTAGTTACACATTTGAGTAATATTAATTAAACACACATATAAGATTAGATTTAGGATTAGCTGTATGTAATTATCCATAATTGATGGGACCACAATGGAAATAAGTCTTTGGGCTTTATTGTGTTATCCCTGACTATTTATGTATTTTAATGTATGACTCGGAGTACTGTTTCATATTTTTATATTTAAGTGGTCAAATAAAATCAATCAATAAAATCAATCAATAATTTACTGTTATTACCATATAACCAATTATTATATGCACATGATAAAAAGCTTGGACATACGCAATGGTAAACCATGCCAACCTAGGTAGCTCCTGGTAATACTACACACCACATTCTGTAACCTTAACTCAAACCTCAACATTAAACACACAAATATCGGCGCCCATAGTCATCTCCTGATTTCCATTCCTTACAAGAATAGACAGAGCAGACCCAGACTGGCTCCCGACTCTGCGTGTGCCGCTGCCCAGTGTCAGAGTTCATCCATCACTGAACACACAAGCATCTCTTTTCCAATCGTTTCACAGAGCCGGAATGGAGATCGCACCATGGAATACTGAACACTGTTGCGTCACGGCAGCAGTGGGCAGTGTTGTTAACTTGACTGTTAAACAAGATCTACAGCCCACTACACACTCAACACTAGACTACTAGCACACACAAAAGTCAGATTTAACATTGTCGATCCGGTGCCAATGTGAAAACTTGCATACTTTTAAAAATGCAAAGGAAAAACATTAATTCTTATTGCAACGTTTGGCATGTAAACATACTATAGAGTTGCTAGCAAGTAAAGCATCTGATTGGACAAAAGAGGGGGCTGGGAGGTGGAAGTGCTTACCGTAGCAGGTGTGATTGTCTGCCTTGAGCTTCATGAGGTGCGGGCAGGCACAGGAAAAGGTTTGGTTGTAGTTGATGAGGCACAGGTGAGAGCACGGCCCTTTCCCATCATTAGCCGCACATGGGTTGGGAGCTGCAAAGAACACAGGAAATATTTACAGCTTATTATCAACATAAATCTAGATTACTGCCTGGTATTAATAAAATACAAATTGAAGCATTAGTAGGCATTATTGACAGTACAACACTACACTGCACGTAACATCTTCACATTCTTATTTCTCCACATCTTCTCACCCTGAGGTTGTCGGGATGGATGAAACACTTGAAGATCAAAAGGCTGTGTGTTTGTTCTTTGCACCACTGTGACATTGTGTCCCGTCCATTTGTTGGCCTTAGCCAAAGTGTTGGTCCTCCAGTCTGTCCAATAGACCTCCCCTCCATACATAGTGACAGCGAAGGGATGTGATAAGTATTCGTGACCCCGTAGCACCTCGATCAGGCCGGAACCGTCGTATGCAGCAGAGTAGATGGCATCAGATCTAAACATTAACATTTTCATACCATACATGAATCATACTTTGAAATAAGATATCACTCAAATATTAGTTTGTAATAGGTTAATTTGATACTAGATTTCGGTCCTGTTGAGCATACCTGGCATCAATCCAAAGGATTCGACGTTCTAGATAGTCCACAGTGAGACCGTTGGGCCATCCGCCATTCCCAGTCTCTCTGTGAATGGTGCGACGGCCTTCCCCACTCATGGATGCTGCCTCTATCCTGGGAGAGCTTGCATCCCAGTCCGTCCAGAACAGAATGCTGAATAAAGAGGACAGTTTGTTACAAACAAAATCTTAATTTAATTTCCGGATCGCTAATAAAAGCAAAATGTGTTTACCCATCTCTTGGGTCAAGAGCAATGGCGCGTGGATGCTCCACCTCTCCAGCCAGCAAGGTGGTACGCATGGTCCCATCCAGTTTGGCTACCTCTATCTGGTCAAGGTTACTTTCCACCCAATAGATGTTTCCAGCGATCCAGTCGACAGCTAAACCCTCTGGGGTTGCCAAACCATACTGAATCACCACCTCAAAACTAGTGAGAGCTGAAATAAAAGGAAGAGTAAGTAAGATTTACGCACAGCCTTTCAAAACATACGTAATTCGACTTATATGGGTACAAAGGCATTAGATGCATGCAGTTCCTCTCCTGGCCTACAGGGGTCTGTAAGGAGCAGTTAATTAAGTCTAAAGGGGACGACACAAGTCATGTAAAAACCTTTGTACTTTTTCAAGGGTACTTCTTTGCACGATCTCTCATTTACAGTATGGCCTCAAGTGTTGATGTAGCTTGCACACATTATTTTGTGCAGTTTTTCATCGACTACCTTGTGAATCAACGTCCCCAAGGGGCAGGTTTGCCACCTTGTGGATAAACTAATTACTGAAAGAAAATTAAATGCGCATGTTGTGCGTACAGTACACGTGTACTATTCTGACAACGAAATTTGTGTCAAGCTGACACCTGCATACACATAAAAAGTGAACTATACCCAGGCCTTTAAACTTGATTTTATCAATAATGAATTTTAGTCAGTGATTTAATAAAGTGTTCATATCAGAGAGGAGAGCTATAATCTATTGCACACACTGGGGTTAAAATGTCTACATTAAAATCCAGATACTAAACCTGGAAATATACGGTTTAAATTATAAAAAAGTGATTGAAATTCCATTTGTGATAACAAATGCAAAGTAAAAAAAAGTCTTAGACTTAGACGCTGTATATTGATTCCAGCCTGTCAGCCATATAAGACAATGCTGCAATAAATCACCTTTTGCTCTGAGCTGCAGCCATATGCAAGAATAAATGAATTCCCAACTCACGGCATCCAGCTCAGCGCTCTCAACTCTCAAAGACTTTTAACAGAGTATCAGTAGTTAAATGGCCAGAGTTGCTCGAATTGTCCTCAAACAGCATAGCCTCTTAAAATGGGTTGAAACGGTGTTGGCAGCCTACCGTGGGTTCACACCAGCAGCGTTTAAGGTGTCAAATTCGTATGTACCGTGTCTAGTTGGCCGCTTGAACATTTTGAGTTTACTCGCTTCATTCGCGCGTGAAATTCTAGTCATCAAGACATTCACGCGGAAATTTGCGTCATGGGAGGGCCTTCCATAGGCTTCTGCGACTCCGCTCGTAATCACGTGACTACTAGAGCAAGCTCCTGATTGGTTAACATGGTGTGTTTTTCCGCCAAAGTTCAAACTTGCTCGTTTCCCACAGCAATGCTCAATTTGTGCCATTCTACCGTGCCGCGCTAACCGCCTTATTCATGCCGCGAGACCTCCAGACACGCGTCAACATCTTTAAATAGACTTAACATTTAAATCACTCACGCTTGACGCCTCTACCACGGCTGGTCTGAATGCAGAATTAGGAGCTGTTAAGATGTCGCCCCTAAAACGCATGGAAACCATTATACTATGTACACACCAAACGCGGGACATCCCGTTACTCACTCTAAATTACTTGCGGGATTTAACTTCGTGTAATGCAAATTTTTCGCTCGAGTTGAATATTTACAACTTGGGCGAAGACGCGTTTGAGGCGAATTGTGCGTGTTTTCGCGGCAAATGCGCTGCCCATATAGCGTCATTTGCGTCGCCCCACGCGAGGACACATCTGATCGCGTCTTTGCATTGACTTTGTATGTAATCTACTCGCGCAAATCGTTGAACTCACGTCTGGTGTGAACTCACAGTTAGGTGCGTAGGTTCTTGTCACATGACCTGCGGAGCACTTGCGGCATTCTGAAAAGTTGAGATGTTTTTAAGTTTATGCGGTGCGGACGCGCCTGGAAAAAGCAACAAACTTGAGCGCGCAAAACACACTATATGTGAACGGAACGTGTTATGGCAGTTAAAGGGACACAAGGCAGCATTTTTATGTTAATAAATCATCTTCGTAAGTCGGTATATGGTTAAATGACTCATTACCGGACGAATTAAGTCTCTCTCGCCCGCCCATACCGTCTGTAGGAAGAATACCCCACTTGCAACTTCGCTGTATGCGACCCGGTGTCCTTCAGTCTCGTAAAGTCTCAGATATCGCGAGAAGCAGTATCACTTTACAGCAAACAACACAGAGGCAGGCGAGCTAAACACGGCTAGCGATTGTTGCAAATGGCAGAGCCGGGAAGAAGCATCGAAAACCCTTGACGGAAGGGAAACCTAACTGGATTGGAAATAAGCTGATAAACTTGGTTCCGAGGGGGGAGGGACAACAGTTCGTTTTTATGACAGTGTGTTTGAAAGCATTTACTTTCAAACACTAGGGGGAGCTCGTAGAGAAATATTACGCAGACTTGCCTGGTTTCCCTTTAATGATTTTCTATGGGCAGTAAGCATTATGCGCGCTGTTTATGAGCACCGAGTGCTTTGCGTTTTTTGCCGAGTGCTTTGCGTTTTTTGCCGCCTGCCACAGCATAGGTTTTTGAAGGAGCACAGAGAGCAGAAAAGTGGCAGACATCAAAAGAGCACTTAAGGGTGATTCACGTATCGCGTCTTTTGCGTGCTCAACTTCGTTATATCAAATGCAGACGCGCGGTATGCGCGCTCATATTGAAAGCGATGCGCACACGGTGCGACACCCTCGTTTTTGCCAGGAGCGTCCGCAGCGCATCGAGTGTAAACATTTCAACTTTCTAGAATGCCGCAAGCGCACCACAGGTCATGTGACAAGAACCAACAGATGGTCACGTTTTCCGCGTGGATTTAGACGCGAGGTGTGAACCGCCCCTAACGCGTAAATATTTGACTGACAGGAGAGCTGGTTGCCTAGCAATAAAAAACATACAAAAAAAGTAAATTTTTAGAAGGAGCCGCAGGGATCTGAAACGTTTACTCTATTGTACATCTAGAAAGTGCTGTTTTGAAAGGGAGCTACATGGTGCTTGTGACACTTCACTTTCACTTTGCCTGTAGTCACGCAAACCAGCAGTGACACAAATGAATGAAGACAGAGGCTTTCAAATTCCTCCAAATCTCACACACACACAGTATGAAACACATCATGCTGTGGCTTTGTGGACCAAACGTGCTTGTAATGTTTTTGGTCTAACTTGGTATGCTGAAGAAAACAAAACAATGTGGGAAAACACAACAGGACATCAAAGTTAACATGGAACTCTTTAAAATGTTTTTGAAGTTGCTTTTTTCATTAGTAAATTAACTATTAAAGTGTGCTACACAAAGACCAATATAGATCTTGACAAATTCAAAAGGCATTTATTGGCATTTGGTTTAAATAAAAATTCAGAGTTGAGGTTTAAAGGGATAGTTCATCCAAAAAAAAACAAAAAACAATATTATGGAAGTTAATGGGGCTTCTGATCGGTTTGGTTATGAACATTCCTCAAAATATCTTCCTTTGTGTTCATCAGAAAAAAGAAATTTATTCAGGTTTGTAACAACATGAGAGTGAGTTCATTTTTAGGTGAACTATCCCTTTAAGGTCTAATAATCAAATCTGTGGCCTGCAATCGATTGCCACAGAAAACAATTTTTACTTAAAATCTATTAGACAAATGTTACCAATATACAACAGTCACACGGTTTTAAAATGATTACCAAAACATCTGCTATGAGACTTTCGCAATGGAATTGTTTACAACGTCTGCGCAAAATCAAATCCAGGTTTTCAACACGTCATTACCATGTTAACAAGGTAACAGCAATTTTTTGTAAGAGACATTCATTCACCTCCGTTTTCAGAGAGTTTTCCTCGATAGATCTTATCCTCCACCACGTCAGTCCAGTAGAGGGCACTCTGATTGAGGTGGAAATCCAAAGCGATGGTGTTCCTCAGACCCGGCACCAGCACGCTGAACTCGCCCTTGTACAGGTCAATCCGGCGGATCTCGTGTCGGTTCGAGAAGATGATGAATGGCTTAAATGGATCTAAGGGAAGGTAATAACGCTGCAAATTAGGAAACCATTTGAATAACTCTTACTCCCAAAGGCCACCTGTCCTATGGGGTGTGATTTTAGGAGTAATTCAGGTTTGGTAAGAGTACAGTAAATGCGTTGAACCTCACAAGACATACCCTGTGACACCATCAGCATTATGCCTTTGAGGGTGTTGTCCTAATATGTGCTCTGTACTGGAGCATAAATTCTTGTTTTTCAATTGATGTCATTTATCCAAAGCAACTTATAGTACTATACATTTCTTCCATCCGTTTGTGTGTTCCTCGGGATTAAACCATATGCTTTACCAGTTGACAAATGAGCTCCAGCTCACCAAAGCATGTCCTACTTTTATTTATGACTTTAGCATCATTACTAGGTATAGTTTCTCTCTGTACAATTTCTCACCTGTGCTTTTGCAGCTTTCACCGTCCGGCCCCAGTGCCCAGCCCTCGTAGCATGCACACTTAACAGTAGCCTTTTCCTGAACGCAACGCTGGCTGCACTTCAGGTGCTTGGCGCAGAAGCTCTGAATCTGGCATGTCTTGTTGTCAGTACCAAGCTCCATGCCAGGCGGGCAAGAGCACAGGATGCCCTCACCAGGAGCGATGGTGCAGTTATGGCTGCAGCCTCCGTTATCGACTGAGCAAAGGTCTATAATGGGAAGAAAAGACGGAGAAGTATGTTTGTGAGCTGCTTAAATTATTTCAATTCAAGTCTCATGTGCTAATGTTAAAGTTAAGTTTATTTAGAATGGTGAGCGTGAATTACTGCAGAGCTTTTCGTCCGATCCATCGGGGCAGTCGTCCTTGCCGTCGCACAGTTTATCGGCAGGTAGGCAGATGGAGTCGTTGCTGGCGCAGACGTGGTGGGAGAGTTTACACACGAGTGCCTCGCAGTTATCTTCATCAGAGTTATCTTCACAATCGCTGTCCCCGTCGCACACCCAGGCTTTACTGATGCATCGTGCTAAAACCACACATACACAGAGTAAGCATTTGTGCAATGTACGTCAAAAACAGTACAACTTTAAAGGGATAGTTCGGCCAAAAACTATATTAAACCCATGATTTACTCACCCCCAAGCTGTCCGAGTTGCATATGTCCATCGTTTTTTTAGACAAACACATTTTCGGATATTTTAGAAAATATTTTAGATCTTTCTGTTGATTAAATGTAATGTTACGGGGTCCAGCCACAGTCCAAGACCTTCAAGACCAAAAAAAGCGCGTCAACCATTTAAAAATCAAATCCAAACGGCTCCAGGATGATAAACAAAGGTCTTCTGAGGGTAATCCGTGCAGTGTTGTTGTAGAAATATCCATATTTAAAATTTTATTAACGTAATTAAAGGGATACTTCACCGATTTAGCATTCAGCTTTGTATCTGTAGAAACCCGGCAGTATTACTGAATGTCCATGTTTCCCTCCCTCATTTCCCCCTGAGAGGAGAGATATCTGCATTTTGGTTCTGCAAAAAAGTCCTCCGATGATGTAATATGACGATTTTTGCATCATCGGAGGACTTTTTTGCAGAACCAAAATGCAGATATCTCTCCTCTCAGGGGGAAATGATGGAGGGAAAAATGCTCATTCAGTAATACTGCCGGGTTTCTACAGATACAAAGCTGAATGCTAAATCGGTGAAGTATCCCTTTAACTACCTTCCGGTAGCGCCGCCATCTTAGACTCAGGAGAGAGTATTAGCGTAGTGTACGCACTTTTCTTAGTGACGTATGACAAATTCGGAGGGCGGAGGGACAGAGCAGCAGCAGAGAAACCTTTACGCTGCGTAAGCTCTCATCCTGAATGCGTGTGATACTAAGATGGCGGCGCTACCGGAGGGTAGTTAATTACGTTAATAAAATTTTAAATATGGATATTTCTACAACAACACCGCACGGATTACCCACAGAAGACCTTTGTTTATCATCCTGGAGCCGTTTGGATTTAATTTGTGAAGGATGGACGCACTTTTTTTGGACTTGAAGGTCGTGGACTATGGCTGGACCCCATAACATTACATTTAATCAACAGAAAGATCTAAAATATTTTCTAAAATATCTGAAAATGTGTTTGTCTGAAAAACAATGGACATATGCAACTCGGACAGCTTGGGGGTGAGTAAATCATGGGTTTAATATAGTTTTTGGCCGAACTATCCCTTTTAGCATAGCTTAGCATAATTCATTTAATCGGATTAGACCATTAGCATTGCGCTAAAAAATAACCAAAGAATTTTGATATATTTACCTATTTAAAACTTGCCTCTTCTCTAGTTACATTGTGTACTAAGACTGACGGAAAATTAAAAGTTTCTATTTTCTAGGCAGATATGGCTAAGAACTAAACTCTTATTCTGGCGTAATAATCAAGGACTTTGCTGCTGTAAAATGGCTGCAGGAGGAGCAATGATATTACGCACTGCCCGAAAATAGTCCCCTGCTTTTGAAAGTTACTAAAGGGGACTATTTCCCTCTTAGTACACTTAGTAACTACAGAAGAGTCAAGTTTTAAAACTGAAAAATATTGAAACTCTTTGGCTATTTTTGAGCGCGATGCTAATGGTCTAATTAGATTCAATGGAGTGTCCCTTTAATTTCCATGAGGCATATCTGCAAGATTATTTTATCAACATCTGACGCTGAACTAAAAACTACTTTGACTTCATGGGAAATTTAAGGAACTGCTTAAGTTTTGGTTCATCATATGGGCGGGTCTGAGATCACCCCTCGAGCACTGACCTGAATCCTTGCAGGTGAACTTGACGGCAGGGTCACACATATGAGTGACACCTTCGCAGTTCTTCTCATCGCTGAGGTCCATGCAGTCCGTGTCTCCGTCACAGCGCCAGCGCATGGGGATGCACAAGCCGTCCACTCCGCACTGGAATTCATCCGTATGACAACCGCCAGGAGGCCGCGTGGCTACAGAGAAAGAGAACATGCTTGTTGATATCATGCATACAAATGAACTGACAAAGGTCCTATTATTTTACAGTAATGACAGCTGGGCTTTCTGACAAAGAATCGGTTCCCAAGGAAGGAGACTGTAACTTTTGTTAGGCATAACCACAATGGACTCCTATCCAAAACAAACTTTCTCATGAACGTCGGCCCATGGCTGGCACTGTGACGGCCTTCATTAAGAATCGAACATAAAGGCCGTCCCTCACGGCAAAGGTTACGGTCTGGCAGAGACTGCCAAAAGTGTAATGGAGAAAACCAGACTCTGCCCGTGAACAGAGAAAAGTGTGTCCCAGTTCGGGAATCTTGTGGGATGGTCTGACCCTAATGACATCAGACAGTCAGAGCTGCATGAAATTCACTGTCACACATACAAACTAAAGTTGTCTCGACTGTAAAAAAAAAAGTTGTGTTATTAATCAAAACCAATACGAATTAAATTGCTGATTCTTATCGTACATAAAAAAACGTGCAAGTAATTTAGACTTCTACCAGAGAAGTTATTTCTATATTACTTGTACTTAAGTTTTTGGTTATTCTACCTAGTGTTGTAGTTCTCGAGACCGGTCTCGGTCTCAAGACCACTTTTTAAAGGTCTTGATCTCGTCTTGGAATCGACCGCATTTTTACTCGGTCTCGGTGTCAGACAAAGAGGACTCGCCATTTTATTTCAAGACTGGTCAAGACCACAGCTGATGCACACTGCAAAAATATTTTCAAGAAAAAAATTCTTAGTATTTTTGTCTTGTTTTCAGTAAAAATATCTAAAAATACTTAAATTAAGATGCTTTTTCTTGAGGAACAAAACGACCCAAAAAAATAAGTCTAGTTTCTAGAGCAAAATTATCAAATTTAAGTGAATTTGTGCAAAACAAGCAAAAAAATCTGCCAACGGGGTAAGACATTTTTTCTAGAATTTTTCTTGAATTTAGTGTTTAAGAAAAGGTTCAAGATTTTTTTCTTACCCCATTGGCAGATTTTTTTGCTTGTTTTATTCACAAAACAAATTAAATTGAATATTTTTGCTCTAAAAACTAGACTTATTTTCTTGGGTAGTTTTGCTCAATTTTTAAATATTTTTACTGAAAACAAGACAAAAATATTAAGAATTTTTTTCTTGAAAATAATTTTTTGCAGTGCACATTACAAATGAATTTTTAATCATTAATTTTATGCAGTTTATTCAGGTTTGGCATATGATGTTGGCACTGTTTAAGCATTGTTTAAGTTTCTCCCAATGACAGTTTTTTCTAATTTTATTACTAAAAACACCTGCATTGTGTTTAGTGGATGGCAAGCCATGGAAAGACAGTTCTGGTCTTGGTCTTGACTTGGTCTAGGCCTGTCTTGGTCTTGACTCCGTTTCGACCCTTTAAAGTCTTGGTCTTGTCTCGGTCTCTGCCTGTCTTGGTCATGTCTTGGTCTCGGTTTAGGTGGTCTTGACTACAACACTAATTTCTACCCACCCTCCTGACTATACTGTTTATACATTTTATAAGAAACATCTGTATCATCGTGGTGTCCTTGTTACATTTATCTGACAGGTCTACATCCTTACACACATCCAAATACTTTGCCGGACTCCCAAAAGGCCCAGAACTCTCATTAGACGTCCGGCAAGTTTCTGCAGCATTGATTTTCAGAGTTTATTAAGCACCAGCATGCCATAGGGATTAGAGAGACAAAGGACCCAAAACAAACATAGCGCAACCCTCTCTTCCTGTTCCGACCAACCACCGGCCAATTAACCATCAAGAAAAAAGCCACAGACATGACATGCGGAAAGAGAGATATGTACTAAATGCACATGTGGACACTCCTGTGGCCCGTGCGTCAAGCGTGCCGGCACATCTGTGCTCGTGTAATCCCTCTAGACAGCAGCTCTCAGAACAGTCATTAACACAGACCTCCACAAGAACTTCATATCCCCCCTTCTGCTTTCAGACATTCTTCAAAAGTTGTGGTTTACCTACTTCACCGCAGGTTTAAAAAAAAGGGGGATGACAGGACGGTTTGCGAAATCGCTATTTACTGCCATTAATAGCTGCGTCACTCACTGTGGTTTTGACCGAAATCAGAGGTAGGTCTGTAAGCCCACAGCATTCAAGTGTGAAAGTTTGCTTATGTAAGGTCCTGAAAAACCTCTGCGAACTTGGTTTGGCAGTAAGCCTGTTTGTGAACTGTGTTTATGATCGCAACCCAGAACCTTACGTCAGAAAGTAGTCTCGAACGTCACCGTCTGATGCACACGGCACATAAAACTGGCAAGCACTGGAGAAAGTCTTAAGATCCAATCAGATTGCCAAAATTAATATACAAATTCAGGGTTTGCACGTTTTTAATCGGTCCGCCTGAAAACAATCAGATTAGGCTAAAAATGTTGACTTGATGATGAAACAAAAGCCTTTCAATGTTAGCCACACTCCTCCACTTCAAGCACAAATTGTGCGATTTAAAATAGCCTTCTCTGATTATTGCATGTCAGACTGTATCCCAGCTATAAGTCCTGTCACATTGTGGGAACTTTGTGTCATTAATGTTAGACGGCACGACGGTACAAACAAATTTGGTTTTCATGCCGGTTATCATCGGAGAAGCCACACATCAGAATCGAGTCTCAAAATTTCAAACACTGCCAGAATTTTGTCGAAGGAAAAACTTCAGGGTTCCCACACCTTAGGGTTCCCACACCTTAATTTAAGGACCTTTCAAGGACTTTCCAGGTCCAATACCCTCAAATTCAAGGACTAAATGTTGAAACGCATTTCAAGTAAGAGCAAGGTTACATCGTGTAACCTTTTAAGATACATTGTTACAGTTCCCTTTCAAGGGAACTCACGCTGCATCACTGCGGTGACACTTTGGGGACGCTTCCAGGGGTAAGTGCTTCTGAATGTGTATATCAAATTCAACCAATGGTGAGGCTTAACGACAAAGACAGGGTGACGCGGGAGCCAGGAAGTATATCGCTATCTGAAATATTGCCAAAGACGGCGTTACAGGGACGTAGGAAGTATGTTAAGGGAGACGCAGCGTCTCGTTCCCTTCTCAGGCAACAACAGTTACATATGTAACCCGAGATGCTTTCATGTGTCAAACACAACTATGCAAAAAAGCATTTTGGTATGAATCAACATTCGCATACATAAGTGATCAAAGACCCGCAGATTTTAGCCTAGCCTTTCAAAATCGCGGCCAAAATTGCACAGTGTGCACCTGGCTTAAGACTAAGCAAGCTTCCTAAACTTGCAGATTACAAATGGATCACATTTACGTTTCCAAATGTATGATTCCAAACTCACCCTGATTGGTGCAATTAGCGTGCGTCTCATCGCTGTAATCTCCACAGTCGTTGTCTCCGTCGCAGGTCCAGTACTCGGGAATACAGCGACCGCTGTTGCATTTAAACTGGACGCTGGAGCACGAGTGACTGCAGCCGGCCTCGTCGCTGTTGTCCCCGCAGTCATTATCTGAGGATGCACAGATTTGGAAGAGGTGTTTTCGACAACTGTGCGACAACATACATGCGTAAAACAGAGGGATGGATGGATTTAGAAACTTATCATTATCACATCGCCAGTTTACATTGATGCAGCGCCCATTGGCACAGGTGAACTGGGTGAGGGGAAAGCAGGTGGGATATGCTGGAGAACAAAGATAGAAGGACAGGTAAGGAAAATTGTGATTTTATTTGCAACATTTAAAGTGTTAAAGGAATATTCCATTTTCCTAAAAGAAAAATCCAGACAATTTACTCACCACCATGTCATCCAAAATGCCGATGTCCCTCCTTGCTCAGTCGAGAAGAAACTATGTTTTTTTAGGAAAACATTGCAGGATTTTTCTCATTTTAATGGACTTTAATAGAGCCCAACATTTAATACTTAACTCAACACTCAACAGCCCTTTTCAACGGAGTTTCAAAGGTCTATAAACGATCCCAAACGAGGCATTAGGGTCTTATCTAGCGAAACGATTGTCATTTTTGACAAGAAAAATAAAAAAATATGCTCAACTTTTCATCTAGGTCCGGTCCAGTGCAACCTAACGTAAATGCGTATTGACGTAGGGAGGTCACGTGTTACATATATAAAACGCAAATTTGCGGACCATTGTAAACAATAAACTGACACGAAGACATTAAGTAGTATCAGTTGACATACAACAACGTAGGAACGGTCCTCTTTCAACACATTTGTAAACACTGGGGCGGAGTTTCGCGTTCGTCCTCTGTGACCTCTTGACGTCATGACGTATTGCGTGGGGTCACGCTGGCGCATCACGACTGGATCTAGACGAGAAGTCGTGGTTTAATAGTGGATATTTTTTATTTTTCTTGTCAAAAATGACAATCGTTTCGCTAGATAAGACCCTTATGCCTTGTTGGGGATCGTTTATAGTCATTTGAAACTCCGTTGAAAAAAACTGTTAAGTGTTGAGTTAAGTATTAAATGTTGGGCTCTATTAAGTCCATTAAAATGAGAAAAATCCTGCAATGTTTTCCTCAAAAAACATAATTTCTTCTCGACTGAACAAAGAAATACATCAACATTTTGGATGACATGGTGGTGAGTAAATTATCTGGATTTTTCGTTTAAGAAAATGGAATATTCCTTTAAGCTGTATGTAATAATGGGAAACGTATGGGCACTTATGTGAATACCACAAGATGCTGGTTCATCCGAGCGGTCCCCACAATCATCATCCAGGTCGCATGTCCAGGAAAGAGGGATACAGCGGCCACTGGAACATGGGAACTGATTAGGTGGACATGTGCGTGCTAGGGGAGAAACAAGGAAATATTACACATATTGTTTATAATATAAATAAATGTGAATGGAGCATTAGGATAATCAGTGATTTACACCGAGATGCTCATTTATGAAATTATATTTGCATGCATTACTACAGTGTACTGTTAAATAACAAATTCGATTTTTTTTTGTACTGTAGGTTTAAGAAATATATAGTACAGTATTTTGAATGTAGTGACAATCTGATCTGGTCCTGGTCAGATTCACCGAAAGCCCACAATACCTGAGCAGGTGCTGTTAGACTCATCTTCATCATTGCCGCAGTCATTGTCTCCATCACACAGCCAGCGCAGAGGGATACAGCGGTTATTTTGGCACTTAAATCGATCCGCTGGACAGGTGTGCTGGTCTGCGACAGATCAAATGAGATAATTTCATCATATTTCACACTTTCAATCCCTGGAGACAAATTCTGCAGGCCGCTTCAAAATACTGCAGCAACAACATAAACGGTTTCGAAAATGAGCGAATAAAGATGAACACTAACGGCACAACTCAGGGGCCTCGTCGCTGTTATCCAGACAATCGTTGTCTCCATCACACTTCCAGCGGTCCTGAATACAGCGATTATTCTTACAGGCAAACTCTCCAGGCTGGCACTGAGGAGGAGGTACGTAGGAAGGATTCGCTGGAGACAGAAAAAGCATATTATATATAACTACATTATCAAACATGGTACTACTGCAATTTCTCAATGCATGGCACATTACTATTCATTGTTTTATTGCAAAGTTACTCTCTATACTATTAAAAAAAAACAGTTCCATGTACCTGGATCATATATCTTGACTAAATGTTCTATAGAGGACAATGAAATACTAATAATAATATTAATAAGGCAATGCAATAATACTACATATTAAATTTTATACAATTAACTTTTTCCCTTTTTTTATATAAAGTTGCTTTGAGATAATTCATAAAAAATAAAAAATAAGAATACATTTTTATATTGAACTAAAAAACTTATCTCTTATAACTTGAATCTTCTAGAGAAGTGTATTTAAAATAAATAAAAAAATTGTTGGCCTACAGGTTTTATTGATACCAAACTAACACAAGGGGCCAAAGACCACAAAATCCTTTTCACAGCAAACCCCACCTTTGCAGGTCTTGTTATCAGCGTCTAGTATCTGGTCGTCTGCGCAGGCACAGGAACGTCCGGTGGGTGTAAGCAGACACAGACTGCTGCAGCCACCGTTGTTGGCACGGCACACGTTGGAGCCTGTGACTACACAAAACAAAAAACATCCTTAACAGATGTCCATAAAAGACACAATAAAATATTTCATATCATTACTCACCGCTAAGATTGTACATATAACTGATGGGACAAGTTAGCATTCAAAACAAAATGATGTCTTTTATGGCGCTTTTCCATTGGATAGTACCGCACGGTTTGGTTTGGGTCAGGTCGGGTCAGCTCCTCTCACTTTTGCTTGGTTAGCTTTTCCATCGAGTTAAGTAACACTTCGGAGTAAGCGGGATTATAGGCGTGTCTTTATATATATATATATATTAGGGCTGTCAAAATTAACGCGTTAATAACGCGTTAACGCAAATTCATTTTAACGCCACTAATTTTATTAACGAAGATTAACGCAACGCGCAATTTCTGTTTGACCCTTGGTCCAGCCCATAGTTGAATGAACAGAGACGCAGACAAATGTGACTCTTTCTAAATGAGTAAAAGGTTTTCATAGAAATAAGAACATTAAGCAAATCGTCTACCAAATCCAATGCTCTAAATGCTCGTTGGACATCTGATATGATCTTTATTTATACGTCTGAGAGGTGTAACGTTACCGTCCTCCTAATGCTTAATCTAATACAAAAATGCGTCTCAATTCATTTTGGTTTCGCTTTTATGCATGACTTAGAAAATAGACTGCAGGACTTGCTTGATGTTAAAAGAGTCATTAAGAGAGATAAAGTTCGGTACCTGATTAATGTTAAAGAGTTATTAAGAGCGACAAGACTCAAAAGCGATCCCCTCACGCTGACTGACTAATATCTGAAGCGCGTGCACACAGACGCGCGAGTGCGCGACCCGGATATATAGACATCTACACAAAATTACAGTTTTACAAATATCTGTTTTGATAAGAATTCACGCAGGTAGGCTCTATAATCTGTTATGTTTTAAGTAAATGTTTGGTTAACTGTTGGGTAAAACTATCTGATGTGTAACATTATATTAGATCACTTAGATTTTAAGCAGTCTGTCTCAATGTCAATCAAACAAAAGAAAAAAAGTTGAACATACATTGATGATGTTTTTGCTTTGTGTGTGCTAAATCTATTAGTTTTACCAGTGATTTTAAGGTATTGATGTGGTAATATAATGTATGGATGTGGAAATGTTTGTGGTAATTTGACTCTTTCAACTTCAAACACGTGTAGTTCTGTCATATTTTGTTATATTTCAACAAATCATGCATTGTTCTATGTTTTAATAGAGAATGTCAAAATATGAACAACTATTTTTTTTTTAAATTTGCTAATTCCGACTCAATTTGCCAGCACAGGTCACAAATGATGCAGCAGCAAACAAAAATGGAGAAAGAAAAATCTTCTGAAAGGAAAATTCATATACAAAACAATGGCTGGTGATTCTGTTAAAATGTAAACAGGCTGTTGTTAACATACATTTGCATAAAGCATCTATATATGTATATATGATTAGAATATTAAAAACCTGAAAAGTGTTAAATTAGTGTAAATTTAGAATGGATAAAAATGTGCGATTAATTTGCGATTAATCGCAGTTAACTCATGAAATCATGCGATTAATCTAGATTAATTTTTTTAATCTATTGACAGCCCTAATATATATATATATATATATATATATAGGCGCTACCTACTGCTGTGACATCATACAAGTGAGAGCGTCATTGTACATTCCCATACATTCAATTATTTCTCAGTCTGCTACAAAATTAAAATTGACCAGCACAAATACATGTTTGCACAGCGCGTTTATCACTACCTCTGTATCACATGACAGTTTCTGTACAAACACCCGTTGCGTCAGTGGTTGCGCTCCGCTGAGCCTCATTTAAGTTGCATTTAAGCATATATGCGGACGTGCGCGTCGTGAATGTGCCGCCACAAACTGCAAGTCTGGAAAAAAAACTGGTGTGGTGTTCCTGATTCACAACCTGTGGATGTTTTTCATCGCTAAAAGGGAGTTTGGGAACTTATAACAGAGCACTGATGACAACAGGTTTACTCGAGACGGTAAAGCTAATCTTTTACATTATAGCGATGACGCTGGTAGTGACGATTCTCTCAGACCAATCAGTGATCTACAGTGTTTTCGCGTCACGTTTGGTATCAGCTCGGGTCACTTGGAACCCCAACCAAGGTGGTACTAAAAAAAGGATTGGGTACTACGTACTGCACCCAGTGGAAAAGCCCCCAAAAGTAAGCTGACTCGACCCAAACCAAACCAAATTGTGGGCACTATGCAATAAAAAAGCGCCATTATATAACATACTTCTTTAAAAAAAGTGCTTAGTGTTTCATACTCTGCTGTTGTTGTGCGTCATAGGTGCGAATCTCATAGATTGGTGGTCGTTCACTGCGTAGCAATGTGACCTTCTTAGTGTCCATGTCCAGCTTGTAGATTCCACCACCGCGGTACTCATTCCAGAACAGGAAGTTCTTATAGTGGCACAGGCCAAAAGGATGGTTCAGCTCCTGTCCTTCATAAACCGTCTGCTCAAACAGAAAACAATGTTTCTTTTATGATGCACTGATATTGATTCTGATAAGCCAAAACGTATTGCATGTAATTGTGTAGAAACAAACTTACCAAAAACTAAAATCTAATAGATTTCTGTATTTTAATTGTATAATATAACGTTAATCTCTATGTATACTATTCCTTACCCTTCGTTCTGTAGTGTTAAGTAACACCATCTCAATTCGGTCATAGTATGCATCTACCCAGTACAGGAGGCCCTGCTGGATGTCCAGGCTAAGGCCATTGGGCCAAAGCACCGTTTTAGATGTGAGGAGGATGCCTGCGTTTGATCCATCCATCCAGGCCTTCTTTATACTACCACGATTGGTTTCTTTAGGCTCCTCCTCCCAGTCACTCCAGTACATCATTCTGCAACAAAATATGGATTTAGACCGCCGGTGAAATAACTGTATGCCGCTTATTTATTTATGGTGATGTGGCATATTGTTTAAACTTCAGATTTGGTAACTGAATTGTTGCAAAATACCATATAGATAATTTGTTATAGCATGTTAAAATTGCCTCTTTGTAGGTGTAAGCAAAAATGCGTTTGGGGGTTTCCTTTTAAATGCAAATGAGCTGATATCTGCACTAAATGGCAGTGCTGTAGTTGGATAGTGCAGATTAAGCGGCAGTATTATCCCCTTATGACATCACAAGGAGAGCCAAATTTCAATTACCTATTTTAACATGCTTGCAAAAAATGGTTTACCAAAACTAAGTTACTGGGTTGTTGTTTTTCACATTTTCTAGGTTTAAAGAAGCACTGGAGACCCAATAAAAAATGATGCCATCACTTACCCACGAGCAGGGTCCACTACAATGGCTCTAGGATGGGTCATCTTGCCCTCAATAAGGGTCTTGCGAGTTTGAGAGGCCTTTTCCAGTTTGGCCACACTTATGGTCTTTTTGGGGCCATCGTCAGTCCAATACAAATTCTGTCCCATCCAATCCACAGCGATACCTTCTACTGTATGAATACCTATTGAATAAAGAAACAAATGAGTTGAAAAAAGTGTCCAACACTGGATTGAGATGTTATAGTCAGTCCAGCAATAACATGGTTATTCACTAGATATGCAATCTTCTTATTTTCCACTTACCGTCCTTCACAATTATGTCCCTCTCAGTACCATCAATCTTCTGCCGGCCAATGAGGAAGCTGGTGGCATCAGCGAAATAGATGAATTCGGTCTCGGCATGAAAGTCCAGAGCTCTGGGATTGTTCAGGTTCTCAATGGGAATAATGTGTTCATCATACACCCTGGCGTGCAGGTCCATACCGCGTATGACACCCGGTCGACCCTTACCGTATACCAAAAAGAGCTCATGCTCGGGTTCTGCGGTGAAAATATATCGAGCACTTAGCGCCTTATCATTATATTCACTAGTAGCAGAAATCCTACAGGTAAAATTTCTGGATTGGATTTCACTTACTCTTGCAGGACTTTCCATCACTTCCCAGGCTAAAACCAGAGCGGCAGCGACAGGTCCGGCTTTTGTGACTGTTACCCAGCAGGCAGATATCGGAGCAGCCGCCAGGCTTTCCAAACGGATCCGGAGCACACGCGTGACTACGAACTGTGTGGAAAAAGCTACATTTTATCTATAAGGAATCAGTAGTAAATTACCTTGAATGATAGCTACTTAGTAATAATTTTTGTTTTGTGTGGCTTTGGCAAGTGTCAATATTTACATCCAAAGTGCAGCATTTCAATAAACTGCCCTGGGGATGTCATACCTGCGGGCTGGCGTCTTTGGTGGTACACGTGAAGAGCCCCGCCTTTGTCTACACGAGTCACTACCTGGAAGTCTGAACTATTGAAACGGTTGACTCGAATCACGCTGGTCTTGGGCTGCATGTTTGCGTTATCGGAGTTGGTGGCGTACAAATAATTCTCAAACACGGTAAGACCGTAGAGATGCTCAATCTGGCAATATAAGAGAGACAAACAAAGGTAACAATTGAGAGCCAAAGTGATGCAAAAGTGTAACATGGTGTAGAGTAATAGTTAAGATTTTCGGTGCATTAAATATACGTTATATATAATTACATTACATTACATAACATATATATAATTTAACTAAATCAATGAAAGTAGTGGCCAAGTCATGTGGTTACATTACAAGTCTCATATCAATTTGGGTGGGCTTCTTTAATCAAATAAAGAAGCTCTTATAAAATTATACTGGGCTACTTGAAGCACAACAGTAAAATAAACTGCTTCTGTTACCTATAGTGAATTGTATACAGAAAGAGATTGATTTCTACTGTAACAAGACAGTACGAAACTGTATGGTCAAAATGAAAACTCTAGCCTTTAATTTGGGGATACACTAAAATGCAAAGAGACATAAAATGTTGTACGATGACCACAAAAAGTGTCTCAAAGGCACATTGCACAAGGTTAGTTTGCATCGCTGGGAACGGATATAAGTTTAGGATGAACTAATGTTTGTTCTCTAAATCATGAGTTCCAGACAACTGAGAATAATGACATCACACTGCAAAAAATAACTTTCTTACTTAGTATTTTCCCCTTTTTTTTGTAGAAATATCTTAGAATTCTTAAAGCGGAATTGAACCCTAGACATTATAGCCTGTTATCACGGGTAATTTATGTCCATTTTGCATTTTACATGAGGAAAAAAATAGAAATTTGCACAATTTCGATTATTAGATTAATAGTGTGTTGAAGCGGAATTTTCGTAAGGGTCTTTGATGGACTCAATTAACCAGAAACTGATTAATTAGCTCCACCCACTAACCGATTAAGCCTTCAGGTTTGTTCAACTTCATGAGGCGCCACAAGAACCAACAGACGGATGACGTCAAGGTTTAAAAGATTTAAAAGCAAACTCCTCTGTATGATTTTGCGAATCGCTCTCACTGTACTTTAACGTTAAACAAGCCAAATAACTTCTTTAACCGCTCAACCTGCTCTCAAGTCAACTTGAAGTTAGCCGGCAGACAAACCCAACCAAAGAGTAACTACGCTTTTACCGTCTCTGAAGGGGAAATCACAAAAACCCTCAATAAAAGATGACTAGAACCTGTGCAGTATGTGGATGTAAGGACCACGAATTCAGGCCACCGGGAGTTTTTATTGTTTTATTATCAACGTGACCCTCAGCCGACACAGCACTAACAGATTACTTGAAAATTTAAATATGCAACCAGCAGTTTAGTCAGGAAGATTTCGAGTACTGTTATCAGCCCAGTTTTTCCGCGGACTCAGGTCATGTAAAATGGTAAAACTATCTAAAACATAATTTGGCTTAGTTGAAGCTTGTTTTGTGTAACTACGGTAAACCTACTACGTAGAAAGTTATTATCATGTTGTTGTTATTATGAACACGAGCAAAGCAAGCTAACGTTAGCTCATCCTGTGCAGCTGTCAATCAAAGAACTAATCATCTACTGTCAATCATCTCGCCTCAAGACCCGTCCCCATTTAGAACGTTCAGAATTATGTAGTCATGCATTTTATTTTATAAAAGAAAAATGCACGACTACATAAATATATGCCAATGGGGTGAGAAAAAAATCTTGAAATAAGATTTCTTTTTTCTTAAACACTTAATTAAATTTTCTCACCACATTGGCAGATATTTTTGCTTGGTTTAAGCACAAATTTACTTAAATTGTATATTTTTTATCTAAAAACTAGACTTATTTTCTTTAGTCATTTTGCTCATCAAGAAAATACATCTTCATTTAAGAATTTTTAGATGTTTCTACTGAAAACAAGTCAAAAATACTAAGTTAGAAAGTAATTTTTTGCAGTGCAATGATTGACATCGGTGATGTATAATTTATTATGTTTTGATTTATTGCAATTCTAAGTTCGAGATTGATTTGTGTCATGCAACTTAGACTGGGGGGGGCACATGCTGAAAAATTTGAGAACAACTGGTCTGAACCAACAACGTGTGTGTGTGTGTGTGTGTGTGTGTGTGTGTGTGTGTGTGTGTGTGTGTGTGTATGCAAATGTTCATGAAACTACAAGCATACCAGTAATCCCTGAATGATGGTCTGTCTGTTTTTGCCTTCATAATCCACCACCTCGATGTAATCTAGATAAGCATCAGCCCAGTAAACCAGCCTGCTGACCAGGTCCAGCGTGATGCCGTGAGGGAAGACGATTTTACTGTCCACCAGCTTTGTGCGGTTCTGCCCATCCATGTCACAGCGTTCCACCTTAGGGATCTGGCCGTAGTCTGTGAAAAACATTTTTCTGGAAAAAGAGAGGGCAGAAAAGGAAAACAGAGACATCAACAAGTGCATAGTATTTTATTAAAAAAAGTGAATAAACATTTTGATATTTTATTTTGAATGAATTTTGCTTTCATTTATGTAAAATTCTCAGGTTTAGGACAATTTTTTTTGCATTATGACATGCAAAATCTAAACCTAAACTCATTGCTGTAATAGAGGTTTTATTTTTGAGTTTTGGGTACTGAAATGAGAACTTTCAATTACAGACAATGATTAAAAAAAAAAATCAGTTTACATTTGTAAATATTTTGCGATATAGTAGTAAAGAATATTGTTTGGAATACAATAATGCCAACATTTAAATTTTTTGTTTGAATTACATGAATTTCCAGAGAAATATACCTAAATGTTAAAGGAACACGCAACTTTTTGGACTATCTTATTCACCATGTCCCCCAGAGTTAGTTAAGTCCATACATACCTTTTTCATCTCCGTGCGTGCCGTAACTCTGTCTGACGCACCCACCGCTAGCCTAGCTTATCACAAAGACTGGAAGTAGATGGCTCCAGCTAGCATACTGCTCCCAATAAGTGACAAAATAATGCTAACATTTTCCTATTTATATGTTGTAATTTGTATAGTCACAGCACTGTATATAGGCTGTATCTCAAATAACAAAGTCATATGAGACACAGCCATCTTTTATCCATATAGGCTACATACTGGGAACTATATTCTTAAAGGCTGTGGTGAAAACTTTGGGAACACCTCCAGGGGTAAGTGTGTCTGAATGGGTATATCAAATTCAACCAATGGTGAGGCTTAACAAAAAAGACAGGGTGACGGGGGAGCCAAGAAGTTTATTGCTATCTGAAATTCTGCCAAAGACGACGATACAGGGACACAGGAAGTATGGCAAGGGAGACGCAGCGTCTCGTTCCCTTCTCAGGGAACAACAGTTACATACGTAACCACAGATGTTTTGGTATGAATAAACATTGGCATACAGACAATATAAGCATTTAAAGCGAACATTTTAGCACGTGTGCTTAAAAAGTCTAGAATTTTGTGATATTATCCTACACTACCCAAGGAATAATATGGATTTTTTTTCAGTAAACTTCTTGCATAAAATAGATTTACGCACTTTCAATGACCTGTATCTATGTATGTAGATTTTCAAAAACTTCCCAGGGCCTTGAATTATTTCCCCCAGATTCACAAACTTTCAAGGACGTGTGGGAACCCTGCACAACATCTATGTTTGCATTATTTTGTCACTTATTTGGAGCAGTATGGTAGCTGGAGCCATTTACTTACCAGTTTTTGTGCTAAGCTAGGCTAGCGGTGGGTGCTATTGGATACAATGGATAAGCTAAAGTCCCAAAAAGTCGGTGTGTTCCTTCAAGTGTCTTTAATTTCCATACAACATGACCCAAAAATAAATACGCAATCCACAACTTTCACCTCTCTATCGCAGGTTACTAAGGTACTTTTCTTTATATGGGTTGAAATCAAATACGGTCAAAACTGACGATTTCTATAATATCCAAACCAATAATAATTACTACATCATTATAATTCATTATTACCAGTGTGTCATTGTCAAAACGAGGTGAGGTAAGTAATCACTGATTTGTTTATGCTATTTATTTGTAACCAAAAAGCTCAAACAGTCTTTGTGAAAATAACCTAAATTACATTATTATACACACCCATAATGATACAAACTCATTGTCTAATGGTGATGGTTATTTTGTCGAATTGTAAAATTTTGGTTAGGGAAATGAAGGTGCTGATTCATAAACTCATGATAGGCAAACAGACATTTATAGGAAATGATACTGTGGGTATAAATCAAAATTATGAATGCAGTGTCAGCAATTACAAATATCTGCGTCTGCAAATGACGTAAAAATGGAAAGAGTTTGTTCAACAATTACAAAAATAAAATGAGCAATGATCCACATAAGACATAATGATCCACGTAACAGTATACAAAAGGTTTTAGGGGAAAGAGGCTTGAATGGAGCGGATTAATTCTCACCCCATCGCCGGGTCCAATGCGATTCCTTTCGGGTTATAAAGTTCCAGGTCCAACAAGATGACACAGGTGGAGCCATCTTTACTGCACACAAATATACGGTCATCTACATCATCTACGAAGTAGAAGTTTCCTGTTAGCCAGTCAATGGCCATCTGCTCCACATCTGAGACAGGAGGAAAAGTGAGGGGAAAAAGAGGGAAAATGTTTTAATGTATGCTTTATTTTTAGTCACAGTCTTCACTAACTTTTGTTTGACTCAGCAGAAAGATGCTGCACCAAAACTACTGTACACTACTTTAAAAGACCTACACGATTTTTCTATCAACTCAAAGAATGTAGATCTATCAGTGTCGTGTAGTTGTCATAAAATATACTGGCTGGCCACAAAATGTCTGACATTAACTGTAAAAGCTTCTCATGTTTTCGCATCAATGCTAATCTCAGTTTGTTTCCTAACCCACCAAATAAAACTAACATCTGCATTGCATTTATGCACGGATTTGGAGTGTGCTTTGGAAATCAAACCAATGATGGTGACGTTGCTAGCGACATGCCCTATCAATTAGACAACGAGAACGCTTCTGACGCATTACAATTGTAAACATATTTATATGTAAAACAGCTGTATAACGTGCTCTGAAGACTTTCCTTATAGTTAGGATAGAAAAATAAATTAAGGTGCCAAAGAATGCATTAAAATAATATGTTAGATTGTTCTCTGATATCTACATAGAAGTTATGTGGCTTTATTAAACGGACATTCCACTTTTTTTTTTAAATATGCTCATTTTCCAGCTCCCCTAGAGTTGAATCCATTCAGCTGATCTCCAGGTCTGGCGCTAGCACTTTTAGCATAGCTTAGCACAATCCATTGAATCTGATTAGACCATTAGCATTGCGCTAAAAAATAACCAAATCGTTTCTATATTTTTTCTATTTAAAACTTGACTCTTCTGTAGTTACATCGTGTTCTAAGACTGACGAAAAATTAAAAGCTGTGATTTTCTAGGCAGATATGGCTAGGAACTATACTCTGATTCTGGCGTAATAATCGAGGACTTTGCTGATTTAACACGGCTGCAGCAGGCGTAGTGATATTACGCACTGCCCGAAAATAGTTCCCTGCTATTGAAAGTAACCAAGGGGACTATTTTCGGGCAGTGCGTAATATCATTACGCCTGCTGCAGCCATGTTAAATCAGCCTGTCACTGATTATTACGCCAGTTTGAGAGTATAGTTCCTAGCCCTATCTGCCTAGAAAATCCCAAATTTTAATTTTCCGTCTGTCTTAGTAAACGATGTAACTACAGAAGAGTCAAGTTTAAAAAAAAAATCCAAACTCTTTGGTTATTTTTAGCATGATGCTAATGGTCTAATCAGATTCAATGGATTGTGCTAAGCTATGCTAAAAGTGCAGCGCCAGACCTGA
This sequence comes from Misgurnus anguillicaudatus, assembly GCF_027580225.2. Classification (NCBI taxonomy): domain Eukaryota; kingdom Metazoa; phylum Chordata; class Actinopteri; order Cypriniformes; family Cobitidae; genus Misgurnus; species Misgurnus anguillicaudatus. The sequence continues at coordinate 18,936,346 of NC_073349.2, forward strand.
AGATCAGCTGAATGGATTCCAAAACGGTAAAAATCAAATGTTTAACTCACCTTTAATTTGATTAAAGGGGGGGTTTAATGGTATTTCAAGCATTCTGACTTATTAACACAGTTATAGAGTTGTTTCCTCATGCTAAACGTAGGCAAAGTGTCAAAAATGCAGCTGGGCGTGTTTCAGAGTATTTCTGTGCCGAATGCACTTCGCCAGGGTTCGTACAAGTTTCGGCTAGTTTTTTTCGATTACGGTTCTAACTGACGTTTCAGGGGTTTTCGATACGTATCACTTCTTTATATGGGCTTTCGCCGGAAAACTTCCCGCGGAAAACCCCGCCCAGCCGTCAGTCAGCGGGAGACGCTAGAGCTTGCTAACAGCTTATCACGCCACTCAGCTTTGTTTAATTTCAAAAGTCAACAATGGCACAACAAGAAGTGTGTTTTTGGATGTAAGGAGAAGACATCCAGCCTTATGGAAACAATGGATATAGTTTATTATCCGGATTAGCAGCGGAGTTTTGCGTGTGTGTTTGATGCGGTGGATTTTCAGAACCGGGTCATGACGAGCTACACGTGGTAAGCAAGACTTCTGTCTTATGTTGGAAATAGGCGTGTGTATATTATATAAATGACACGAACATGTAGTAAATCATAAGTTAAAACAGGGTTGTATAGTGTTGCATGACTCGTACTCGCTCCTCCCGTGTTATAACTCCTCCTTCTTCATTTTTTCGTACGTTATCGGAAAGATTCGGTAAAGCTAATCTTTCTTTTATAAATCTGATGAAACTAAAGACTCTTCAGAGATATAAAGGATGTCATACTACTCTATAGGTACTCCAGATTAATATCAGAAATGCAGAAACAGCGTGTGTTACGTGAGCTTTAAGACACAATAACATCTATGTGTTCGGATGCTGGTATTCTTTTATTTAAATTCTAGATATTGATCAGGCATATAAATGGCTTAAATTCAAACAAAGTCATGTAAACAGTTATTAGAAAATGTAAACTTTATAAATCTGCACAGGCTTTTGTTTTCCTCTGAAAATCATAATGAATCCTCATGCATCTCTTTGTGTATACGTGTCTGCGTATCTGCCAAACTCTGACTCATTGTCACAAGATTATTATTCAACCCATTTGTTCACACTTTTTATACATCGCTGCAAGGAAAAGCCAGTAAACAGAAAAACCTGAAGGAACACTAAAGTCTGGATTCTTTTCTTTTTGATGAATTTGATCCTTTTATAGAGATTACAATTAGAAGGAGCACTATCTAGCGGATTACATAAATATCCAATAAAGAAACTTTCATGACTTTTCCAGGCATGGAATTGGTCGATTCCAGGTTTTCCATGACTCTATACACAGCACCGTTATGAAAATCTCACACCAGGTGAGACACTCTGGGGGTAAAGTGATTGTGTTTTTCAAGGGCAATGGGTTATTCCACTCTACCTAAACCCTCTTCAAATTAAAAAACCTGATCCAGCCAAAAGACACAGACAGCCGTTCTCCATTACTTCACCTTTCCCCGCACACATCGGGAGGTTGGACTTGGCTGTCCAGATATCCTCGATTCTGGGAAAGAGTTTGAAATGGTAATTTAGTAAAAACTGACTTTCTCTTTCTCTTCTCTGACAATAAGACTCTTTCTGTAAGTTTCATTCAGAGCTCCAGCTGTGAGGGCCGGGCCCCAGAGCCTCCCGTGATGCCTGGTGTTGCAACAGCTGCCAGCAAAACTTCGTTTTGCTTGTGGTGACGGTGGCGGGGGGCTCAGCAGCCATACGCTAATGATATTCAAGCACGGACACATCCTTGTTGTGCAACGGTTACTGGTACAGCGAGTAAAAATCAGACACAGACTGTTCTCATACGCTTCTACAAAATCCGCCCCGGCTCCAGTAAATGGAGGCGCTGCTGGGAAATGCAAAAGTACCCACAAACAACCCCCTGCACACATCTGTGTACCACCTCCACATAAACATCCACCGCCTGCAAAACAAACTGTTGCGCAAAATTGCAAGGCGTCATTGCCGGGAACATTTTATCTAGCTAAAATGCCTTGACACTTCTATCATGTGGAGGGCTGCTAAATCCAAACCGGCTTATTCAACTTTCTTCAATCCCCGTTTCTCCAGAGGAAGAGATAGAGAACAACTGTGAAATAATGCTTGGAAGAAACATCTGTAACCAATCAGAGCTGAAGAAAAAACCTGACAACTCTGTGCAGGCAAAAAGTAACAGACGGTGGAAACCATACAGGTCTAAAATCCAACCTAGGTCTGTCAGTTTAAAAGCAAACACTATTTAGAAATGAAAGGAATGAAGTAAGAAAGCAATGAGATATTTCTGCAAAATAGTGAAAGTGGAGCTCAGATTTCACTTTAATTTCACTGAAACTGATCCAAATTACTGTGAGTGGACACAGATACGGCAATGTTAGGACAAATGTATCAAGTAGAGCTGCACAGCTATAAACATTTTCCATCGATACCCGATTATTCAGACTTATATCCGTCAATACAGATACTGACAGTTTGGTGGTTATATTAACTTGCATTAACTACATTCTGAGGATGAAATGATGAGTTGTATCAGGTCAGCATAAGAGTATTGTATCAGGTCAGTATAAAAAGTAAATTCTTCATTTTACGCAAAATCCGATATTCGCCGTGTTATTCTGTCATCTTTTCTCCCTTTTTTCCAAGCCTTGACAAACGACAGTCCTTCTTCGTTCCTTCTTCGCTGCAAAAAGCGATTTTACCCAAATTAGTCAAAATGGATTTATTGCGTTCTGGAACCAAACTCTTCAAATATTCTAAACGTTGTTCATTCATATAATGACTATAAATATTGAACATTAAACTAGTGATGTTTCTTTACATCTTCTATACATGGAGTACAAATTCATTGCAAGGAGATTATTGGGCGATAAATCGGTCCTTCTCTAGTATCAAGTATAAATATGGTAGATAATACAATTTACGAGATAAAGTTTAAAGTATTTTTCCATTTTCTTAAAAAAATCCAGATAATTTACTCACCACGTCATCCAAAATGTTGATGTCGTTCTTTGTTCAGTCGAGAAGAAATTAAGTTTTTTGAGGAAAACATTCCAGGATTTTTCTCATTTTAATGGACTTTAATGGACCCCAATACTTAACAGTTTTAACGCAGGTTAAAATTACAGTTTCAAAGGACTCTAAACGATCACAAACAAGGTATAAGGGTCTTATCTAGCGAAACGATTGTCATTTTTGGCAAGAAAAATAAAAAAATATGCAACTTCTCACCTTCCTCTGGCTGTGTGACGAGCCAGCGCGACCTCACGTAATACGTCATGACGTCAAGAGGTCACCGATGACGAATGCAAAACTACGCCTCAGTGCTTACAAGTGTGGAGAAAGAGGACTGTTCCGACATTGTTGTGTCAGTTTATTGTTTAAAATAGTCCGCAAATGTGCGTTTATATATGTAACACGTGACCTTTCGACGTCATAACGCAATTACGTGAGGTCGCGCTGGCTCGTCACACAGCCGGAGGAAGAAGAATAGTTGTGGTTTAAAACTGTATATTTTTTATTTTTCTTGTCAAAAATGACAATCGTTTCGCTAGATAAGACCCTTTTGCCTTGTTTGGGATCATTTAGAGTCCTTTGAAGCTGCGTTGAAACTGCATGTATTGGGTCCATTAAAGTCCATTAAAATGAGAAAAATCCTGGAATGTTTTCCTCAAAAAACATAATTTCTTCTTGACTGAACAAAGAAAGACATCAACAGTTTGGATGACATGGTGGTGAGTAAATTATCTAGATTTTTTTTTAAGAAAATTGACTAATCCTTTAAGTAAAAGCCATTGTGCAGTTATAATACTGCATCTAGCGGCAAGCTATTATTAAAGCAGTAAGCTATTTTATAGTTGTACGCATGTGCCTAGTGCCCTTGAATTGTTTCAAGTGTTTTCAGTCGCGTGTAGCATGAAAGAAAATCTGACAGTATAGACAATTATAGTTTACATTTTAAAACACTCTAATGCAAACTCTAATGCAAACAGGGCATATATCAGTGACAGACTGGAGGGTGGCAGGAACATGAGAAATTTGGGCAGGTTAAGAGAACAAAGAGCTGTGTGTCATTGTGGCCTGGGACGCCGTGTTGGGATTCTTATGAATGAACTCTATCTAATATGACACCACTTACAGTAAAACTCAAGATGTCTGGAGTACACTGATGTTTCAAATAACCGGGAAATGGCAGCTGGTACAGTAATTGCTTCAGCGAAAACTTTACAGTAATGGATATCATAACTAAAATAAAATAAAATGAACTACAATGAATCAATAAAGTGCTAACATAACAAACAAACAAAAACAGATGAACTCGTGTATCGTAAAAATACAAAAATAAACAAACTAACTGAGATTGATTTACAGATAGAACATTAACAGAATTGATTCTTTGCATATGATAACAGATAGTTGAGTCATCGTGCTGTTGTGTTTCTCATAAACGGCATTAGTAAAGTACAGCCAGTCTCTGTGAGAATGAAAGAAAACATCTAAAGTATTTCACCATTCAAGAAGACACATGAATCACGACTGTGTGATGGCCCCAAATCTAGAGGTAAGCTGTTACACAAGCAATGGCATACCGGTGTGACATCCTGAAACACAACTAAGATAACATGACTCACACTAGGGGTGTCTCGGCCAGCACCCCACTTTACACACTACTGAAGTGCTTTGCCGAAGACGACGCAAGTGTCTTCTGGCCTGGTTTTCATGATTTGTGTTTACGGGGTAGAGCGGTCAGAGGAGCACATCTGGAGTGCTCATCTACCCAGCATGCAACAGTTATAAATCACTCCTTTCTGTGTTAAGAAAAAAAAGGCACACAACTGCAACAGCGCCATTACAGAACAGACCCCCCTGGCAACAAATAAACCCTGCATTACACGATCTGATTAAAAAGACTCATCTATCTACACCAATGCCCATCCACCCCCTTTCTACAAACCGGCCACACAGACTCATAAAGATGGAAGGTCTCATATATACACTAAAGAGCAAAGGCAAAGCTTGATTTATAGGTCCAGTTAGAGGGAGATCAGAACATTGATAACATATAATTATCCCAGCCCTGATGGGACAGGCCCTCTGGACACTGCAATTCAATGAGGATACTCTGATTTATGGCCTCTTTGAGGAAGTTTTGTGGCTGGTTTTGTAAAAAGCCTGGAAGACACATAATTGGTGGCGTGAAACCTACGGCGGACGGAACAAACAGCCTGCTGTCTTTGAGGACGTTTTTAGATTGATGTCAAAAGACACTTTGGACAAACTTTTTGGGAGTTTAACTGCTTTTAAAGTTAAACTTTTGTGGAGTTTTTTCTGTGTGCTAGATTTGATGCCATTTAGGGCCACAAAATATTGCAAACATAAGTATAGAAGGAATGGATCCTTCACAGCCTAGACTATCACGATATTCATATAGTTCATCCAAAAATATGTCATCATTTTCTCATCCTCGTGTTGTTCTAAACCTGTATGAATTTCTTTTTCTGATGAACACAAAAGAAGATATTTTAATAAATGGTGGTAAGCAGACAGCTGATTGTAGCCATTGACTTCCATAGTAAGAAAAACAAATATGATGGAACTGAATGGGTACTGTCAACTGTGTGCTTACCTCCATTTATCAAAATACTGTATCTTTTTCATCATTTATTACAATACTTTCATAATATTTGTTTTCCTACTATGGATGTCAATGGTCACAATAAGCTGTGTGCTTATCATTTTATATATATATATATATATATATATATATATATATATATATATATATATATATATATATATATATATATATATATATATATATATATATATATATATATATATATATATATATATATATATATATATATTGTGTTCAACAGAAAAAAAATATTCATACAGGCGAGGATGAGAAAATGATGACAGAAATGTTATTTTTGGGTGAATTATCCCTTTAAAATAAATGTGTGTATTTAGCAGAAAAAAAGTTTCTTGTCATTGTTTTAGGATTATAAGTTGTGTTATCTATTAATATTATTCTGTGTATGTCGCATATATTTCTACACAGCAAAATAACCAGTGTTAAATGTACACTGCTGGTGTTTACATGAGTACGACCAAACCTGGTGATACCCATATACACCAGCAGGGTACATTTAACACATTTTCTGAAGTCAGAAATGTCTCTGCTGTGTCCCGCTGACAGGCGCGTAACGCAGGTGACAAAAATTATGGATCCTCTGAAGGCTAGACCGTGTCATTTCAGTTCTCTTCGTGGGCTTCGGAGCCTGTGACCTTCATAGACCTAAAGTGCTAAAGTTGCACACTTTTCAATTCACATATAACATGAGTTCAAGATACAATAAAGTCCTTCTTAACTCTTTTCCCGCCATTGACGAGTTAACTCGTCAATTAAGAGTCACGTGACTGCAGTGACGCGGATGACGTGTTATCCTCAGACATGTTTGCAACATTTTTTTTTTCAAACTTAAAGCGTGCATCTCCCTCAAACTGTAAACGAAGCCCGGGCGCACAAAAAAAACAACAAGAAAAAAACAGCTGGGGTGCACCAGATAACACGTCAGCCGCGTCGTACGTCATTCGTGTCACTGCAGTAACGTGACTTTAGTCTCGTGCATGCGCTTCACAACAGAGAAGAGAAGACAATGCTGAATAAAATCGTATACCGTACGACAGTATACCGTACATAGATTTTCAATGAAGGGTCAACAAGCTCTTGGACTAAATATAAAACATCTTTAACTGTGTTCCAAGATGAACGGAGGTCTTACGAGTTTGGAACGACATGAGGGTGAGTCATTAAAGGCGGAGTCCACGATGTTTGAAAAACGCTTTGGAAAATTAGACGGGCCGACTACCAAAACACACTTATAGCCAATCAAATCAAATCAAATGCCGGGTTGCGTATGTGTGGGGCGGGTCTATCAACAGAAGGTCCAGATTCTATTGGGGTAGGGGCGTGTTTGTTTAGGTGATTTCAAATATCAACATTGGCTTTCAAACATCATGGACTCCGCCCTTAATGACATTATTGTCATTTTTGGGTGAACTATCCCTTTAAAGAAGAAGATTTTCTTGAAGGCATTAAACTTTTGTGAAAATCATAAAAAATGCTGCCGCTGGATGGCAACTATTTTCAAAAGTGCTGGAGGGAAAAGAGTTAAAATTGTCAAAAACTCCTTGAAAGAGGTTTTAAAAACACAATGAGAACTTTTTTTCACTGATCAACAAAGGGAGATTGTGAAGATAATGTCTCATAATCCTTTTTTGATAAGAACATAATGATTTTCAAGAAACGAGTTTGGACTTGCCTATACAAAGTTGTTGCAACACACTACACAGCTTTTTATCCAACTAAACATTTTATAGTACCTTAATTTTAGGAATTTTAGTCTCTAAAAATCATCTCTGTTATGACTGGCTACCTTCCATCATTGCTCATGAGCACTCAAAAATAACCTGCATGCACCCTGAAAATCTCATGCATTTAATTCCACTGGAGTCTGTCTAGTAGACGTTGTAATTACAAAGTCTACCGGCTTGTTAACTCATCCTTGTTAACCAGCGAAACACCTCTACCACTTTGCTTAAACAATAGACGAGGATCTGGAGCACAAGTTTGTCATCAAAATTCAATGGGGTGCATACCAGTGTGCTCTGGTAGACAGCTGAAGCCTTCGAGAGCCAGATTCCAGTCTGCTGGATTACTCAAATGAACCTGATCGGGCCTCAAATCACAATAGGGCCTAAATATTACACAACTATTCCAAGAAAAGACGTGTAGATGGGTTCTCTGAATCACTCCCATCTGACACACCAGCTACAGCAAATCACCTGCAAGGACGTTTCTGTAGGACAAAGTCAGGAATGCTACAAAAAGAGATTATGAGTAACGATTTCCCCTTTTCGGTCTAGCATGTCGATGATGGTTCAGAAATCGGAGGGTCAGACATAACTCAAGGCTCAGACTTCCTCTAAAAACTTCTCTTTGTGCTGAAAATCTGTCTGCTTGCAAAAACTAAATACCAAACCTCTCCTAAAAAAGTTATATAAGCTATGAGACAACATTTCATATTTAAAGGTAGTTTGGTCATATCCCTAAATCGAAGTATATTCTTTAGAAAGCAGCACTAACAATGTAAACTTCTATTTCTAGCAGCAATAAACCGCAGTGTGCAAACTCGCCGTCCCACCCTGTGCACCCTTCCTGCAAAGTTGCTTCCTTGGTGTGTTGGAGACTGGCTTTCCCACACGCACGCACGCACACACACGCAGAACAGGAAGTGTAGCTGTCTTTGGGAGCATCTCGGGCCGCTGTATGTTTGCAGTCATTATTCCATGTCCTCATCATCAGACAGCAGTCTATATTTAGTCTGAGCTGCCTTTCAGGACACATACATCACAGCGCAGGTCTAGCACTTAACAACAACCTGCACATCAGTAAAGCATTTAGTAAGCTGTGAATCATTAGGGTCAGAGTAAAGATTATACCCTTGATGAAATAAACAGGAAAGCGTGTAGGAGAGAGTGAGGTAAGATGTGTCATTGAGTAAACTCCATTGCATTTACATTTGGCAGATGCTTTTATCTTAAGCGATTTACAGTGCATTAAAGAGAAACTTTTTTATCAGCATGACCTTTAAGGCCGATGTCTAGTCTGTTTTATTACTTGTATGCACACTGTCAAAACCACAGCCTTGCAAAGCATCGTTTATTTGACTCGTATGTGTACGCAGATGTTCGACGCATGCGCATTGCGACAAAATGCAAGGTATCTCCTGGGCTACATAGTACATGTACGTGCATGTGCAACCTATGATGAAAAATGATGAAAATTTAGCCAAAAATTGCACTATACGCGGAGCTTGGATATGCATAAAAATGGACCATACTTCAAACTTGACCAGCTTTGCAAATTTCCATTTATTGGTATGCGTTGAAGAAAAATATAATTTTTGTTTCATCCTGTCAACTACCGATAACTTTCCTAATAAAAATAATGTTTTAATTGCATTTGAATATTGCAAAGAAAACAAGTTTATATTCATTTTTAAACAACAATACTAATGTTTTCACGTGTATTTTAGGAAGAATTCAAAAATGTATATTTGACGGAATAACACGGTCTTGGCATGTTCTCAGTCCTATATTGCTGTGGACTTTATTGTCACTCCTGATGTTTGCTTTCGTTGACATTTAACAGACACTGTACATGGTCACATGTAGAAATGATGATTAAAGCAAAACCTAAAGTGGTCTTTTAATTTTTTTAGAGATTAAAAGCCATGTCAGCATGCAGTTCTTTAGAGGAAATGCCTATACAGAATCCTGGTTCCTCACTGGCACCTTTTGCCCCAATTGTATGACGCATTTTGTGGCTTGACTAATTTAATTTCCGCACTCTCACGTGTGAAATCTGTGGAAATGTCTTCGTTGCAGAAAACACTTAAAGGGACACTCCACTTTTTTAAAAATAGGCTCATTTTCCAGCTCCCCTAGAGTTAAACATTAGATTTTTACTGTTTTACAATCCATTCAGCTGATCTCCAGGTCTGGCGGTAGCACTTTTAGCATAGCTTAGCATAATCCATTGAATCTGATTAGACCATTAGCATCGTGCTCAAAAATAACCAAAGAGTTTAGATTTTTTTCCTAATTAAAACTTGACTCTTCTGTAGTTACATCGTGTACTAAGATCGATAGAAAATTAAAAGTTGTGATTTTTTAAGCAGATATGGTTAGGAACTATACTCTCATTCTGCCGTAATAATCAAGGAATTTGCTGCCGTCACATGGCTGCAGCAGGCGCAATGATGTTACGCAGCGCCCGAAAATAGTCCTCTGCTATTGAAAAATACCAAGGGGACTATTTTTGGGAGCTGTGATGTATCACTGGCAGGACTTTGCTGCCGTACCATGGCTGCAGCAGGCGCGATGATATTACACAGTGCCAGAAAATAGTCCCCTGCTATTGAAAGTTACCAAGGGGACTATTTTCGGGCGCTGGAAAATCATTGCGCCTGCTGCAGCCATGGTACGGCAGAAAAGTCCTTGAAAATAGCAACTTCTAATTGTCTTAGTACACAATGTAACTACAGAAGAGTATTAAAAAGAAAAAATATATCGAAACTGTTTGGTCATTTTTGAGCATGATGCTAATGGTCTAATCAGATTCAATGGATTATGCTAAGCTATGCTAAAAGTGGTACAGCCAGACCCGGAGAACGGCTAAATGGATTCCAAAATGGTAAAAATCTAATGTTAACTCAAGGGGAGCTGTAAAATGAGGAAATGGGAGTGTCACTTTAAGAGAAATCTTTTCACCCGCATTTAAACTAGAAGACATGCGGGATGTTCAATCTTGCTTGAAGATAGCAAAGAACAAAAGCATAAAATGAGGCCTACAGCTAATAAGGCAGAAGGACTCAACAGCGCAACAATGTGAAGGTGATGCCTCACTTAACATAAGTTCCTGTTGTTCTCCACACCCCACAAGTTCCTGTAGATCAAATGAAGCATGGTACTAGCCAAGCCAAGCTCAATAGTTTGATTCCCAGATAATCCACAATTGATATACCTTGTACTAGGGTTGGGCAATATTAACCCAAATATATATCTGTGTAATTTTGCTATAAACGACCAATATCTCTGTGTTTTAATGAAAATAAGATTCCAATACAGGGTTGCCCTCCATGTTTGAAAAGTTACACAACATGCGTCTGACCTAAGTGTACAAAAAAAAGTGTACAACGCCCAGCCCAACCCTACCCTTGTACTGTAAATCAGTTGCCAAATGTATAAATGTAATGTACTGCAGTATTTGTCACAAATGTTTGGACAGTAAACAGTGTATCCTTGGCATCCTAAAACTGTCAACATGCCACAACAAACTATATGTTGTAAGATTTCTGAACAAAAGCTAGGCTTATTCATAAACTGTGCAGAATGAAAATAGATACTGACAGAGCAATTATCACCTTTTCCCATGACTGCAGACAGGAACTTAGAGTAAAACAGATCACTGGAAAATCCCTGACAACTAAGCAGCAAAAATATGTAATTACGGTCATTCACGAACAAGTCGTGCTCGTAAACTGCAACACCCAAAAAATGTATTCTGTAGATGTTAAGAGATTTGGATCATCTTGCATAGTGCTGTAATGATCCCAAAGTTCTGGCTCACAATGAATTGGCTTACAAATAACAGCAACGATTTAATTGTCTGTTTTGTTGAAGTTGCATCTAAAAAAAAAAACCTAAACATTGCTATGCGATTACGTAATAACCACAACAGGCCTAATCTGGACCAGACACCCAAATCAAAAACATAGCACTCATGATGTAGGCTGAGGGAGATGTTGATGGTCTTCTCCTCCGTGAAGCTTTTGGCATTGGGGAACTTGGCGCACTTCAGCTGAGTGGCACCAGGTGAGTCACCCATGTGGATCCAGCACACGGTCTCCTGGGCGTAGATGAAGTCCATGGCGGTGGTCTGCTTGGTGTTGATGGAGATGGGATTGGCTCCGCTCAGAGAGGTGGCCTGGATGTTTTGGGAGTTGGCTATGAGGAGGTACGGATGGCGATCTACAGGGTCTTAAAAGCAAAAAGGATCTGATTTGTGATCAAGACAATGAAGAAGTAGAGGAGGATATGCAAAAAGCTTGTGTTCGCTTTTTACCGTTCTTGGCTTTGCACGAGCGGATGTCTGGTTGTGGCAGGTAGCCCTCCACACAGCTGCAGGTGTAGGAGCCTTCTGTGTTGGTGCACGTTTGACTGCAGGTCCCGTATACCGCACACTCATTAAAATCTGATGAGAAGGAAAATTTGACATAAGTCACCTCTTTGCAAATATTTTCATCCCTCAGGTATTTATAAATCATGAATCTAGAGGTCATGCAAGTTCAAGCTCACCTTTACACGTCTTTCCATCCTCTCCAACCTCGTAGCCGTTTCGGCAGTAACACTTGGGACCAGACAACGTGACTGAGCAGTTGTACTGGCAGCCCTTAACAGTGCAGTTATGAGCCAACTCTATAAGGCAGAAAAGAGGAGAGATTGGGATTAATATAATATTCAGCTATTGAGATCTGGACTAGCAATAGGGCTGTCACAATGATTAAATAATCATCTCATCGCGATTTTTTGTCCTCATCGCGATGATTTCAGATCACCGCAATGATTGCACATCTTTCTAAAAAACACAAGGGGGAGCTGCAGCACCTGTATAAATGAGACATTATCAGATTACTTTTAAATATGTGTTATGTGTATTCAAATTTACTGCCAGGTAAACCTTGCAAAAGATTTAATTTAAATAATCACAACAGTGTGTGAAAATTATTTCATAAACAAAAAAATTATGAAAAGTAAATGTCAAAGCAATAAAACAAACGATTAATCATCATAATCTGCACAATTTATTAGACAATTAACCGTCAGCCAAATTTCATAACCGTGACAGCCTTAACTAGCAAAAATGATAAAATAAACTTTGATATATCTGGGATGAAATATTGAACAAATCAGATCCAACAAGTGTTAAATGATATATCTAAAGGAAATGTATGTTGATATAAGGTTTGAAATTAAAGGTTTATGCGCAAGTGTATATAATAAAAAAAACAGCAAAATTGAAAATAAAAAAGCAAGAAAGCAAGACATGAAAATAAAAGTAAACGTCTTGTAACAATAAGGCATAATTTTTTAATATAATTATATATTATTTAAATTATATTATGAATTATAATAAACAAATTCAATAGGATTGAAAATTTAATATAGACTGTAAAAAAAGTTACAACTAAAAAAAATACTTCAGTTGGTAACGCCAAGTTTATTCAAATTAAATGTTCTCACTTTAAGTGAAAAATGTAAAAAAAAAAACTATTATATATTTTAGATGTTACCAATTAAAGTAAGTTATTTAAAGGAATATTCCATTTTCTTAAAAGAAAAATCCAGATAATTTTCTCACCACCATGTCATCCAAAATATTGATGTCTTTCTTTGTTCAGTCGAGAAGAAATTATGCTTTTTGAGGAAAACATTCCAGGATTTTTCTCATTTTAATGGACTTTAAAAGAGCCCAACATTTAATACTTAACTCAACACTTAACAGGTTTTTTCAACGGAGTTTCAAAGGTCTATAAACGATCCCAAACGAGGCATAAGGGTCTTATCTAGCAAAACGATTGTCATTTTTGACAAGAAAAAAAAAAAGCTCTTTTAAACCACAACTTTTCGTCTAGGTCCGGTCCAGCGCGACCTAACGTAAATGCGTAGTGACGTAGGGAGGACACGTGTTACATATATAAAACGCAAATTTGCGGACCATTGTAAACAATAAAGTGACACAAAGACATTAATTAGTATCAGATGACATACAACAACGTCGAAACGGTCCTCTTTCAACACATTTGTAAATACTGGGGCGGAGTTTCGCGTTCGTCCTCTGTGACCTCTTGACGTCATGACGTATTGCGTGGGGTCACGCTGGCGCATCACGACCGGATCTAGACGACAAGTTGTGGTTTAAAAGTGCATATTTTTTATTTTTCTTGTCAAAAATGACAACCGTTTCGCTAGACAAGACCCCCACGCCTCGCTTGGGACCGTTCATAGTCATTTGAAACTCTGTTAAATAAAACTGTTAAGTGTTGAGTTAAGTGTTAAATGTTGGGCTCTATTAAAGTCCATTAAAATGAGAAAAATCCTGCAATGTTTTCCTCAAAAAACATAATTCCTTCTCGACTGAACAAAGAAAGACATCAACATTTTGGATGACATGGTGGTGACTAAATTATCTAGATTTTTCTTTTAAGAAAATGGAATATTCCTTTAAGTAGAGCACCTATCACTTTTTACAGGTATAATTCTTACACATAATTTTTTATTACCAACTAAATATTAAATTGTAAGAAACAAACAAAGGCTTTATTGCTATTAAAAGAGCATTTATCTTGACAAAATACGGAAGCACAAGGGGATTCACAAATGTATGATTAAAAGGATAGAGCGGACACACATGAGTGAGTGTCCTTTCATACGGTGGGTGTGTAACTGTACTGCCAAACACTGTATCACTGTCTACCAACCGCTGTGTGAATTCTCTCAAACAAACAAAAAATAACAAGCCTCCACGTGCCCACCAGATACATAACACACTCAAACGGGTCTCAGAAAGCCACAAGCGCAACAATGAAAACAGTCAATTTGTTTGACTTGGGAAGCTTTAAGCAAGTGATAAATTACAATGCTGATATTAATAAAGGAAGATTTGTTATAACCTGGAATAAACTAGAGATCAATTGCACAGATAACTGATATACAAACTGATATTGCATGCAGCAACACAAAACATTACAATTACGCTTTTGACAGACGGTTTATCCAAAGCATCTAACAGTGCATTCAATGTACACATTTTTGTAACACTTTACTTTTTATTTTATCTTTGTAACACAGTAGATGTAATTATTGTAATAACAGTAAATTATGCACAATTACATGCAACTAACACCAAAGTAAATGGGATGAAGCCAGGAAAGCAATATATCAAATTTTGGGATTTTGTCACATAGTGACACTTTTTTATTCAAATTTATATAATTTATATTTTTGGAACCCACTGATAGGGTTGCTTGATTATGGGCTAAATCATAATCACATAATCACTGACTCTTCTCTGTCCCTAACTTCATCCTCTATAGGGGTCTTTTAAGAGACTCCCAAGGATTGGTGGGACATTTTGGTTTCCTTCTCCTGCCTTGATTTTAATATACATATTTATCTTGTTTTTAGGACTGGGCACCTCTTCAGTGTATGTATGTTTTGGCTTTATTTATCTTTTTACTAGGGCTGGGAAAAGATTAATCACGATTAATCGCATACAAAATAAAAGTAATTTTTTGCATAATATATGTGTGTGTACTGTGTGTAATTATTGTGTATATTTAACCACACACACATACATATATTTTCATGTCAGATTTTTTTATTTATATATAATTTTTTTACATTTATATAGAATATATAAAAATATAAATAAATATATATACACTAGTTATTTTTTTTAAAAATACATACATGAACGTGTGTGTATTTATATGTACATAATAATTACACACAGCACACACTCATACATTATGCCAAAAATCACTTTTTTTTGTATGCGATTAATCGCGATTAATCTTTTCTGTTACAATTAGGGATGTCAATTTATGCAATTTCCCATATTCGATGGTCATTTAAATTAACGATCAATCAATCGAATAATCGTTAACAGTAATAGTGCAATAAGCCTTCACTGCAGTGGCATATAGCCAATGACATAAAAGTGTGCATAAAAACGACAGCTTCCTCACGCGAATTAAAAGATTTTATTTTGTCTAAATAACATGCTAGTGGGATTGTAAAATGAGTCAATGTAGTTGTTGTTTTGATAAAATCATAAATTTAAACTTATCTCGTAATGAAATATAATGACTAATAGACACAGTGTATAACTCTGCCTCACATGGGCACTCTGCAACAGACGCATGAAAGTCCATGTCAAAATAACAGTTTTATTATCATCAAGTTGTTTACCTCGCGTTCCGAGTCATTGATACACTGTTTGTAATTATATCCAAGAAGCACACGAAGGGCACTTTTCTCGTCGTCACCTCAGCTTAGACGTACTTTCAGCAAAGATGCTTATATTACGGAGATGGCAACCTTCCTTTAGAAAACACGCAGCGCCTCAGCCAGTCAATAATGATGATCAGTGATATATGTTGCGGGCATTCAGGGTGTAACGACAGTCAGTTACAGTTTACATTTGACAGTTTCTTGCCATAATTTAAGATTACATTTTAATCTGTTCATTAAAAACGGCTTCTGGTCTCCTTCTCTGTATATAGCAGCGTTGCTATGCTAATCTTGCAGGCTTCCCTGAAGAGGGTCTTTGCTTTCAGTATCCTAAACGTATTTGCATTTTCTGCGTCAAACCCTCTCAGATCCACTGCGGATGTAATTTCGTTGCGTTGGCAGCCAGCCAGCCTCGTCTCGCATGACGTTAAAAAGCACATGCGTGTGCTTGGCATCGAGCATCGTTGTGATCATAGCTAGTAGTTTAACTTTTGCGCGCTCGCTTAATTTTTCTCCGACTGTATGTGTTTTGCGCAGGCGCCGCACACACACGTGCATGATCTTGTTTTTCAACAATCGTTAAGTTTTATCGAGTAAATTCTTATCGACAATTAATCGAAGATCGATTAATTGTTAACATCCCTAGTTACAATGCAGTAATACATTTAAGTACAGTGATGCCTTAAAATAAAGTGAAACCCTTGATGTGCATTTCTTGGAAACAAACCCATGACCTCTACCAGTTGGGCATCATGTATACTTTACACACACATTATGAACCATATGCAGAGTAAGTGCAGTTAAGTCCTTGTATTATTTTGGAACAGACATTAGTCATTTGCACACGTCACAGAACATTTTGAAATATGTCTGACATGAACATTAGATGGCACATTGCCTTAAAGTATGTAATCATCCAATTAGAGATCTGTCCATGTGAAACTCAGCTACATCCAATACATGTTGTCACATGAGACACATATCTGTAGGAGACATGCATCATGTAAAACTAAAAGCAAAATGTGGCTATTTGGCATTCTGTCAGTCATGATCTAAAGAACCCACAATGCACTCCAACATTGTGAGAGAGAGAGAGAGAGAGAGAGAGAGAGAGAGAGAGAGAGAGAGAGAGAGAGAGAGAAAGAAAGAGTATTAACACACAACTCACTCACAAATAGACGCACAGGGACAAAAAAATGTCCTCATCACACAAAAGTCTATGGCTGCATGCTACAATGCTGCTTTTGTGGTGTGTGTAGCGAGTGAAAGACGTGCAGGGAAAACACTGCGGCCTGTATCGAATCAATTGGCCATCTAACTCCAGCCTGTGCAAGGCCAAACTCATACACTGACCTCACACCCACAAACTACTCCAAACAAGAGTGTCAGGACACAACATGGGATGGACAATCTGCATTTTAAAGGCCTACTTGTGAATCTGTCCATCTAAGATCAGACAGAAATATTTCAGAAATATATATTTTTTTAATCTGCAGGAATTTCCACAATGGATTATGGTATGATTAAACATGTTTAACGGAGATGACAGAAAATAAAATATTTATGCACACACAATACAGAGTTCATTCCAGTTCTACGGACATCTGAGAAACTTTTTAGAGACTTTTGAAGGCGTCGATTTTATGTGGGCCTAGTCATGACTCACTACGCAATGAGATCTTCTGTGTTAAACAAAAGTTCGATTCCATCAACAACATGGTTTGTTAAAACAAGCAAAAATGCGTTGACAGCTATGCACTTAAAATAATAAAGTGCAAAGGTGCAACGATTGACCCAGAGAATCCATCAAAAGTGCATTTCTGTCACCACAGGCTATTTTAAGTTTGTTTTTGTACAATCTGATGTACAAAGGAGACAAATAGTCAAACTATTTTCTATGGAAATCACAAAAGCTATTTTTTGTAACAAATCATTCTGGAATATAAGAAAACACCTCTAACTACCCCTTGCCTTGTGGGATTTAGACTGGTACAAAACCCACATGTTTGTGGTTTATTGCGGCAATATTCTAGTACAAATAACACTGAAGTGCTGAGGACAATAAACAAGAAAGATTAAGAGAATGAGAGAGAGCTGCATGATTTAATATCACACCACAAAGTTTTTCATAGCAGCAGCTCAAAAAAGAATAATAAAAATACTGGCATCGAGACCATGCAAAATTCGCAAGCAAATTTAGAAATAGATACAAATTTCATGCGCCTCACTTTGGCACTTGTGATATCTATTAATATTACATCTGGTAAGTATGGGGGAAGTGACTAGATCAGCGCTGAGTGAGTAACTTACTGAACATAGAGATGCAAATAAGTATTAATGCTTGACAATTGCCCAAATGTTTCATTGCTGTGCTTTGAAAAAAAAACATATGACAATACAGTCGATTTGATGGTGTCGATTTTGTGTCAGCTGATATCCTGAATTTCTGTGCTGTTGCTGTGTAGTGGCAAGAATCTTGTGATACGACATTTAACACGGTACAAGGGAATGCGATGCGATAAGTTGCGATGCATGGCAGTATATAGACCGTTTCATCGGACGCATGTGCGGTGACGCGATGCGCGTCTGGTCCGAACTTTACTTCCGGTTTCAGATGTAATATGCGTGTTGTTTATTTTGCTTGTTATATAAATAAACTACGTTTAAAGTACTTTGTTGTTATTTATTCTTAGCGGAGTCTACCGAAAGTTACGTGTTGACCACGAAAGCTGCTTGTTTATGTTGTTACTGCTGAAACCGTATATAAATCGAGGTGAAATATTGGGATATTTCCTATTTTGGGAATATAATTTTAGAAAAGCTGTCACTAAGAACCAAGCGTGCCACACAAGCCCTGAAAAGTGGAGCCAAAACGTCTCGATTGCCCCCCAGTGACTGGTCCCAGTATAGGTCATAAACACTGCCTCCCCATGTTATTCAATGGGACATGAGACCAACCAAACAATTTAATTACACTTCAATTATCTTTTTTCCGAAGCTGGTTTCTGTCATTTACTGTAGTTTTTATCACGCTGATGTAAATTCAAGTGTTCGTTTTTAAAAGAAGTTTGCTTTTAGGTAGTTATTTAAAGGCGGAGTCCATGATGTTTGAAAGCCAATGTTGATATTTGAAATCACCTAAACAAACACGCCCCTACCCCAATAGAATCTGGACCTTCTGTTGATAGACCCGCCCCACACATACGCAACCCGGCATTTGATTTGATTTGATTGGCTATAAGTGTGTTTTGGTAGTCGGCCCGTCTCCTTTTCCAAAGCGTTTTTCAAACATTGTGGACTCCGCCTTTAATGCTATAAAAAACGGTGGTGTCACATCATGATTGACAGCTGTGATATGCGCATTCTGTGAGAGCGGGGCCTTGCTTTCGTGGCTTTACTTCCTGCTCACTACTGCGCTGTTCCCGAAATCACGACTGCGCAGACTCAAGATGTCAGCGCCGTATCGGGACACTGGCGGCTTCACTTTTCACCAATGGAAAAGAGCAAACGGGCATTGACCATCTATTTTTACAGTCTATGCTAATAACGCACCACCATATGCAAACGTTAGCAGAAAAAAAAGTGTGGCCCGCTTTTATGTTAGTACTTCTTGTCACTGTTTAAGTTCAGAGATAAGAAGAATGCTATCTAGTGGTCAGGATGTAAACTCCAAAGAAACAACAGCCATGAATTCGATTTTAAAAATATTGATATTGCATTTTTGAGAATTGCTACAACAAATTATTAAGATACTCGCATGGATCGGTATTTTCTTGTACTCCTAAGGTTGACTTTAAATGAACTTCTTTAAATTATTACCAGCTTGTAGCCTGGCAACTACACTTGAGGTAGATTTCCCAACACTGGACCATATGGATTACATTATTTGGTTCAGGAGATGCCAATTTTACTACAACATCTTTCATCCTCACATAACATCTGAAAAATCTGTTCAAAGGGTTCTCTTAGAGATGTGAGATGTTAGTAGTGTATGCCCTAAACCTTACAATGCATATGGTTTAAGACTGCCAGAAATGAAATGCGTGCTCCATTGATGCACAGAATACACTTTGTAAAGCAACATGTTTTGTGTTGATTTTCTCAGGATTGAGATTTAACTGTCTGTCTGTTGACAAGCCCCTGCATGCTGGTGAGTGTTCGGTAATCATTCAGTGAATGAGATCAGGAGTCAATGAACTTGTGTCGCATGTGTTGGGGGGAGTATTTAGCAATGACTGGAAAAGATATGAGCACAATGTGCTTTGGAAAACAACAGTGTTTAACTACACTTAGTCACAAATACCATTCACAGACTAAAGGAAAGTTCATGGACTCAAACTACACTTTTTATTCAAATCAAACCCTCTGAAAACAAAAAAGGAAAATAACTCCCTTTTGCCATTATTGTGACATCTATCTTAAATGTACACTGCGGTCCGAGCAATACTGCGATCACCCTCCCTGTTCTGTCACAATTTTACGCAGTGATCAGAGCCAAACTCATCTATCACTGCAGTGAAAATGCTGTAAAGCCTCACAGCTAAATCAAAACAAATGGATAAGCCATTGCCCAGAATGATAGGCTGCTGCCAGAACAGAGAGCCCCGCTCTGATAAAGTCGAAAGTCATGGTTGCGTTTGCCAATAGCAGTGCAAAGTTCTTTTAAAAGAGGCTTGTAAGTGCTGCATATCTGCACAATGTCCTGTGTAAAGAGCGAATAGGCTAAGAGAGGTGTAACATGATGAATTAGGCACTATGGTATACTGCCGTCCGATTGCAAGCTGTATATATTGGAAAAGCAATTTGTAGTTTGGTAAACTGTAGTCGCAAATCAAAGTAGTTATGCATTTCTAAAATTGCACTAAATTACAAACTAATAACAAACTAATTTACGATTTGAAAGGTAGTAAATGTACTGTAGTAGTGTTACATTATGTAATAAATCTACTACATTTGGCATAACATCAAATGAGTATTGCATTTTTTTACTTTCATAACTCACATGAAAACTGACATTTACTGTTTCCCCGCCAGCGTTTAAAAAAAAAGTTGCAAGCCAGAGCCACAGCCAATAGAATTGCAATCTCTTTTGATAGAGATCAGATTCAGAATGCTGATCAAAACATACACGGAGTTAACTCGTCAATGGCGGGGAAAGATTTAAAGTAGTAAATATAAATGCAGCTAACAAAACTAATACACAATTGACTTTAAAACAAAGGTTAAGTGGTATAGTCATAGACTGCAGAATTCACACAAACATTTACTTTACAATAACAAAGACAAATACTAAGTGTGCAGCCAAGGACATCCAAGTAAACTTCTGACCGGTTACTCAAACAAACCTGTAATGAAACGACCAAATAAACTGATTTGGCAAAAGCAACCAGATTTCCCGTAACACTTCATATTGCTTTAGGATTTCACAATTTTGCATAAAGCTTCAGTTGCGCTTCTGAGAAATTGACAAAACTTGTTCTCTTCTGACACTGTTAGCAGGCACCCTAAAACTAAAACTCACATTTGATAAATCACTTCCCTACTGAAAAATCCAGCAAAGACAAGCATAAGCTGTTAGCTGGTCTAAGCTGGTCCTTCCAGCCTGGCAAAGCTGGTGAGTCAGCTGGTCTTCCAGGCTGACCGTTAAAGTCCAGCTAGACCAGCTTAAAAAAAGTGACCAAAACACAGCTAGACCAGCTTAAAAAGTGACCTAAATACAGCTAGATCAGTTTAAAAAGTGACCAAAATACAGCTAGACCAGCTTGTTACACCAGCTAAAACCAAGCTTGGAGAGCAGCTTACAATCTTATGCTGGTCTTAAGTGGAATTTTCAGGGTTTTGCGCCATAAACTGTATACTATAGAGAAGTGGTCTCCAACATGATGGCCTCAGGCACCTGGTTGCCCGCCAAACCACATTCTACTAATAGCCTCAATTTTAATATTTATTTATTACATTTTTTATATTAGCTTGGTTTCTTTTATGCATGTTAACATTACGAACAATGATAAAACATATCAACAAGTAAAATAAAATAAAACCAACAAGTAAAATAATTTTTTTGTGTGTAAACTAAAAGTAGCCCTCCAGATTGTTTTATCCATTGTGGTAGCCCTTGCTCACAAAAAGGTTGCCGTTTGAGACCCCTGCTATAGAGTCAAGAGTGTACAGATATACGCACATAAAAACAAAGGTAATTTGACATTTTGCATTCCCCTACAAGTTGTGAAAGACTGCCAGATATCTCAGGCTTATCTTTGACGTGAAATGAGGTCAGACGTAAAATTGGGAAATGACTATCTATCTCTAAAATAAAGATGTTTCTCTCACATCCATTGTGAAATATCTCAGCCTGTGAAGAAATAAATTATAAAAAATCTTTGTACACCCAACCATGGGTGTACATAGGATATAAATTCTCAATTTAGGATTGCTAAATAACTTTACATATTTTTTAACCAATTTACGGTTGAGAGAAACGTCTTAAGAAACCACATACTGTACAGTATCTATGTAATGTATTACCTTGTTGTCAGGCTTTTTATCTGAATACCAGCATTGATGGCAAATAAAATATCTCGGTCCTCGTAGCAGGAGAAAATGGACAAATGTTACATTTATCTTAATATACAACATGATTTGAGGCCAATTAAAGGAATGGTTCATCCAAAAAAATAAATACTTGCTCTCAAGTCATTCAATCCCCGCCTGCTTTTTTTGATCAAAAGGACGCAAAACCATTATGAAATAAATTCATGTGTTCAGTATACTTTTAAGCATCCTAAAAGCATACAAACAGGTTTGGTGGAAGAAACTTCAATAAAAAACATTGTTTGACGAAGTTGTGCTATTTTTTGTACTGCACAACTTCGCTATCGCTATATTGTTAACATAAGCATACAGTATTCCGATAAGGTTCCTGCTAGCCTCCCTTTCACTCCCCATGTCATCAACTACAATAATTACTAAGAAATATAGACTGTGAGAGCACGATTTGAAAACTTTCTTGCACAAACTCTGCATCTGTTCGGGGCAAACAACGAAACGCTTGTGAAACGGCAAACCTTTCTGTAAAAACAGCATCAAGCAAACATCCAACAGGAAAGGCGTGCAAGCATACGTTTGTGTGGACGTCTCTGTGTCTAAACGCGAGCGGTTCATGTAGAAGAGTGTGCGAGTGTTTACCCCCGAGTTCAAAGGGTCGGCATTTAATCCACAGTGTGTGTCTAGGCTCAAAGCCCTGGATGGGGGTCGGGTCAGAAAAGCACATTATTTATCACTCGGCTTTAAAACCTCAAGCCCAGCATGTCATTCAAACATTCCAGATATGTACCTGGATTAACATTACTGAGATTTATAACTTTACACGTCTTGTACTATAAAATATGATACAACCGCACATCCCAATTCATCTAGTAGGTCAGTTGGACGAGCCAGAGTATTTCAGGACTTTAGACACAAACATGAAGTGTGTTTGACAGTACACAGTGTAATAGCAAAATGCAAATACTGATACTAGCTCACAATTTGATACTACCGAACACCCTTGAAAAACGCTTGCTAAAGCCAAAATCTTTGGATACAACAGTCCGAAAAAAGCGCATGCGTGCATGCAGATGTGTCACCTCGACAGTGTGGTCCCTCATCGCGCCCATCTGTGCAGTCTGGGACGCCGTCACACAGCTTGCTCAGGTGAATACACACATCTGTTCCCCGACATTCAAACTCATTGGGAGGGCACTGCGACACCTGGGTGTGGTGACCTGCAAAGAAACACACGACATACAAACATGTTAACACATTTCAATGCCGCAAAACAACACGGTTTCACCTAGACACTAGTCTTACACTAGTTTAACAAGTCAATTAAGTTTTTTACTGAATGTTGATGAGGTTGGCAACAGAGCGTTTTTGATTTGAGATAACTTCCCTCCATTCTACAGGTTTCACTAGTTATTAGATCTACACCATGTTGCTGTACATCAGTGGTCTTCATTATTTTTACATGAAAGCCACACCAACAGGACAAAGTCAATAGGAGAGCCAGGTTTATCACATCAAAACTTACATCCAGTCATAAATAGCATGTCTGCTTATCAATCTGTCATCCCTGAACATATAATATGCAATGCAATAAATGCAAAAAGGGGGAATGACAAGATGATTTCCCTTGTTTATAATGTGCATATGCAGTGCCCCCGAACCATGAGGGGGCCCCTTGCTCTTAATATCATGTGGCGCTGCACAGACCAATTGGCGTGTGACATCACTGTGATGCAAGAGCAATTCGAAAGCATAACAGACAATTATATATAGTTGAACATCCTTATCGACATGCGTCGATATAACGGGTACTGTTTTATAACAAAGCTAGTGTCCAAAGCAGAAAAGACAGAGGCAGCGCATGACTGCATGATCATATCACCGTATTATTTACTGACATGCGAGCCACAAATGAGAGCTTGGCGAGCTGTGCAATGAGTAAGACTGCTGTAGATAAACTGGATGAGCAGCCAAGGTTTCACACAAACAGATAAAAATGTATTGGCTAAATGCAACGTGCTTCGCATTGGATTAAAGGAACAATCCACTTTTTTAAAAAATATGCTAATTTTCCAGCTCCCCTAGAGTTAAACATTTGATTTTATCGTTTTGGAATCCATTCAGCTGATCTCCGGGTCTGGTGCTAGCACTTTTAGCATAGCTTAGCATAATCCATTGAATCTGATTAGTTTAGGCAGATATGGTTAGGAACTATACTCTCATTCTGGCGTAATAGTCAATGACTTTGCCGATGTAACATGGCTGCAGCAGGAAGAGTCAAGTTTTAAATAGGAAAAATATTTAAACTCTTTGGTTATTTTTTTTGCGATGCTAATGGTCTAATCAGATTCAATAGATTGTGCTAAGCTATGCTAAAAGTGCTAGCGCCAGACCCGGAGATCAGCTGAATAGATTCCAAAACAGTAAGAATCAAATGTTTAACTCTAGGGGAGCTGGAAAATTAGCATATTTTCAAAAAAAGTGGAATGTCCCTTTAAATCGACTGCCATTGACTGAGCATCACTATTTTGCCATTCTCTTTCTCTTTGTACGGCTCGCACTGCAAAGCAAAATGTTTATCTTGGATACTTTTCTTACTTCCTCCCTTCCTCTCTATTTCTATTCTCCTCCACCTCTACTCATAACATCTGCTGACCCATTTTAAGAACAACTGAAGAACGGGAAAAGGAGCACATTCACCTCCGGTATATGAACGGTTTCGCTTTTGCTTTGCAAATTTAGTTGGGTTGTAACTGCAATCTCACTTCACCACAGAGATTCTTCTGATGGCTTCTTTTTGCTCTCTTGGCAGCATATGTAGGAGTATATTCAGGGACAGAAGTAGAGGGACCAACATGTTTATTTGGTTTACTGAAGCTTGGCAAAAATCAGAGTGGAGAAATATTTACGTGGGAGGCCCCAGGAGTTTTAATTTCGTACTGAGGTCCATTATGAGCTGTAGATTTTAGCTCGATTCCATTCTCAACCATGTCTTTGTGTGAATGATGCAGAACTGGGTTCAATGAAAACAGTGAATGTTAAAGATAACCTTTCAAACATATTTCACTTATGTTCACTAACCGAGCCCAATAGCTTTTTGTCTCCTGTTAAGGAAAACTGGTGACTTTGAACAAAAGTGCCATTTATTCAAATTAATTTATTCAAACAATAAAAAAATTTTAACATAAAAAGTAACTGTAAAATTTAAAATATGCTCCAAAACTGGAAAACAACAGGAAAACAGATGCAGTTTGTGAAGGAGGAAACAATAGAGGTGGAAGTATGCTGTGAATAAGTTTGTGTGTGAGTTTATTGGAGGCAAAGCTTTGTGATCTGTGGGTGAACTGGAAGTCATTGGTCATTTGCTAACAGGAGCTCTCTCTCATACAGGCGACGACTGCTTCCTTCCTGTACTGCCACACACACACACACCCTGAAGCCCATATACTTAAAACAACAGGGAGAAGAGGACAAAAAACAGTGGGAGGGCAAGACACACCAACACACTATTGAGCTAACAATCACAGATAAACACAAAAAAGCTTCTAGACAAAGATATTTAATGCTTTAACTAACTAGTAAGTACCTAATCTTTAACATTAACATTTCAGAGACCACATATTAAAACGAACTGATGAGACCCTGGAAACCAATCTTCATAAGCAGAAGAATGGAAAAAATAATATACAGAAAGATTTTTGTAAATAACTTATGAATTTTTATGTTTGCGTAAAAAGCTAAATGAAGCCGATTTAGGAGTATAGATTTTTTTAAGCACAATTCTTATTACTATAATGTAAAATCATCCTTTACTTGTAGTGTAAAACATACTTTATTTTCATTACAGTAATGCTAAAAGGTTCCTTTACTCTCATTACCGGCAAAAAAAACTATTATATTTTTATTCAAATTATTTAATACTAAAATATTTGGAATTAATTTATGCATTCCTATGTAGAACATTTTAAATACTTTATTACAGGAATGAGAATCTCATGAAAATCACTACTGTGAATAACTGACCTAAAAAGTATATGTGACCCTTGCTGGCAAATTAAATCGGAATGAGTAAATTTTAAAAAATGAGTTACCGTACTTTCCGGACTATAAGCCGCACTGGAGTATAAGCCGCATCATTCAAAAATGCGTCATTAAGACGAAATAACATATACAAGTCACAGTGGACTATACGTCGCGTTTATTTAGAAAATTATTTCACAAAATCCAAGCCGAAGAACAGACATTTAATCTGGAAAGGCACATTATTCAACTAAACAATAGCAGACAGAACAGCAGGCTGAATAGATGTCTGTACGTTAAAGTAATATTATCAGTTATTTAAACGATTAACCATAGCATACAGAACTTGCCTGGAAGGTTGAATAGGTTAAAGCTCACGTAACACACACTGTTTCTGCATTTCTGATATTAATCTGGAGTACCTATGGAGTAGTATGACATCCTTTATATCTCTGAAGAGTCTTTAGTTTAATCAGATTTATAAAAGAAAGATTAGCTTTACCGAATCTTTCCGATAGCGTACGAAAAAATGAAGAAGGAGGAGTTATAACACGGGAGGAGCGAGTACGAGTCATACAACACTATACAACACTGTTTTAACTTATGATTCACTACATGTTCGTGTCATTTATATAATATACACGTGCCTATTTCCAACATAAGACAGAAGTCTTACTTACCACGTGTAACTCGTCATGACCCGGTTCTGAAAATCCACCGCATCAAACACACACGCAAAACTCCGCTGCTAATCCGGATAATAAACTATATCCATTGTTTTCATAAGGCTGGATGTCTTCTCCTTACATCCAAAAACACACTTCTTGTCGTGCCATTGTTGACTTTTGAAATTAAACAAGGCTGAGTGGCGTGATAAGCTGTTAGCAAGCTCTAGCGTCTCCCGCTGACTGACGGCTGGGCGGGGTTTTCCGGGGGAAGTTTTCCGGCGGAAGCCCATATAAAGAAGTGATACGTATCGAAAACCCCTGAAACGTCAGTTAGAACCGTAATCGAAAAAAACTAGCCGAAACTTGTACGAACCCTGGCGAAGTGCATTCGGCACAGAAATACTCTGAAACACGCCCAACTGCATTTTTGACACTTTGCCTACGTTTAGCATGAGGAAACAACTTTATAACTGTGTTAATAAGTCAGAATGCTTGAAATACCATTAATCCCCCCCTTTAAATTAACCAAACAAGCCAACTTGCGTAAAGTCGCATACTTGTCATTCAACATTACACAATCCATTGAATTACATAAATACAGAAGCAGAATATTGCGGACTCTCGCGGCTGTAGACGATAATGTTGTCTCTTGCCTCATAAATGTAAAAATTAATTCATACTGACTTACAAGGGGTACCCGACTATAAGACGCAGCACCAGCCAAGTTATGACAAAAAACGCGGCTTATGGACAAAAAATACGGTATTTATATTTTTACATTTTCTATTTAAAAATTAAATATTTTTGAGGTTTCAAACAAAAATCACCGCATCCACACCTTAAAACCACTGGTAAAACTAATAGATTTGGCACACACAAAGTCAAAAATAATATCTAGAGGAAAAATATATGTTAAAAAAAATTCTTTTATTTTTTTATTGACATTGAGACAGACAGCTTCTACTGTAATGCAATGATCTATAAATGTTACACATCAGATATATTTTCTCCACCAGTTAACCAAACATTCACTTAAGACATAACAGATTATATCTGCATGAATTCTTCTCATAACAGATATTTTTTAAAACTTTTTTTCTTTTTTTTAATTCTGTGTATATGTATATATATATATCGGGGTTGTGCACTTGCGCGTCTGTGTGGGAGCTTCGGATCTGTCAGTCAGCGCGAAGAAGATGATTTTCGAGTCTTGTCACTTTTAATAACTTTTTTAACATCAAACAAGCTTTGCACTCTATTTTCTAATTCCTGCATGTTTTAAAACCAAAACCATAATGTCAGAGGCGCATGTTTTCCATAATTGGAAAACACTGATTTAGAGAATTGGGATTGCTAGAAGAAAGCTTAATGTAATTATTTTTATGAAAATCTCTAATTCGACCAAAATCGACATTTATACTTTCTTTTGCCTGTAGCTTCAAATTAGACTCATTTTGCCAGCACTGGTCACATACATAAATCAATGTCACAGTTTAAAAAAAACTAAACGGTCCTAAAAAGACTTTAATTTCATGAAAGACATTTTGAAGATGAAATGTAACCAAAAGTTGTTTTTGTAACTTGTCTGCTCATTCTGTCCGACAACTAAAATGAGAGCTGAAGTCAGACAGGGATAAAAGAAGAAACAGGATGTGAATTTAAGTAAACACACCACAAGCCATAAATCATGACTCAGTTTCCACTATAATAACAAGGTAATGCAATCCCCTATTTAACAAACAACGAAAAGGAATCTGGATTAAGCTCATTGCGGCTCTGTCACCAGATTTACGCATCATTAATACCATTAAACTGCTCATATGCGAGTCATATATCTAGGTCAAGTTTAATTTTGCCAGGAAATCTCACTGGACGTCTAATATTAATCTATTAAGTTAATTATGAGTTCAAAGTGACCACTGCGGGTTGTACTTGTAGAGTAATGAGAGTAAAGGAATTAAACTGAGTGATGAGTTGAATCATACCAAGTGTATGAATCAAAATGAACTAAACTGAGTAGAATCTGTTTAAAACTGAACTGAATCAAAGAAACAAAAATGAATGAGATCATCCAGGGGATGAGTAAATGTTTTATCCATGAAGGAATTCAACACAATATCAACTGTGATATAAAGTATCAATTTTTACAATTATTTTTTGGTTGAGTAACAAACTCCCACAGCATTCCCTGTAGCTGGTAAGCATGACTTTGAATTAACCTGAGCTGATGTTGTCAAGATGAGCTTTATTTAAGCACTTGAGCAGAGCCACAGG
Source organism: Misgurnus anguillicaudatus (assembly GCF_027580225.2). NCBI lineage: Eukaryota > Metazoa > Chordata > Actinopteri > Cypriniformes > Cobitidae > Misgurnus > Misgurnus anguillicaudatus. The sequence continues at coordinate 18,965,557 of NC_073349.2, forward strand.
GAGTCTCAATACTATGCGAGCAGTCTGTAAACTCAGCTTATCCTAACCTTACCCTCAGTTACATAATGACCTCCTATTTGGCTTCCCTGTTGTGCTTTTGTTAATTGTATGTGTGTGAAAGATGCACCATTTCCTCCCCCCGCTAAAGCCCACCGTCGCTTCCTCACTCTCATTCATACAGCTTTCGGCTTCAATGAACATCTAGAATATTCACAGGTCCCCATTAATGTCCTCCTACTCTGCCCCCTGTACTAAATGTCTTTTACATTGTATCATATACTTTATGTAAAATAAATATTTAAGATGCATGCTATAATTTAACTGCATGACAACTATCACTATTTGAATTATTTATTCCTCTGCCTTCCAAACAGGAAGCTTGAGGGGGGAACTGACCTTGACCTTGCGGTATTTTCGAGACTTTTTCTAACTCTTAAAATTTCAGGCTGTCTTTGATCAGTTCATTCAGGGTCACCGATGAGGCATCATTAACCCAGCGTGCCTTTGTGAACCTTCTGTTCGCTGTTCCTAATAACAGAGGCAGGGTGTTTTAACAGATGAATGGGGTCAGGCGATGAAACGCACCTCTGATCTTGGTTTCTGCTGTGCTGAATACTCATTAAACCCTTCAGCTACCAAGGTCGTTCTTTAACAGACCATCTAAATCCATAATATTTTATTTTTAGACTTGAATTCATTCACATATTGTCGCTCTTTACATTCTTAAAACATAAATGTCTCTTTCTTTTTCTCTTGCTTGTGATCCATTTAATGGATTACGCTACTATTTATTCTTATTAAGCTTAAATTATGTCTATACAAAGCTTAGTATAGTAAAGCTAAGATTAGGGCTGTAACGATTAATCGTGCAAATGCCCGTTTTCTCAATGAATGAATTTGAATGAATTACAGTGAATACCGCCACATCCAAAAGCCAGAGGGCGCTCTCGTGCAGAAACTCCAATTGTGCCACAGAAGAAGTAGCATTAGAAACGCTATTCCAGGAAATGTCTTGAAGAATATTTATATCACCGTTCTTCATATTGTTTCAGGTATTTTTATAATATTTTAAATGATTTTGTTAAACGAGTGTTGCTTTTTTAAATGCACACTATAAACGACATCAAAATGATTTTAGATTGATAAGGACTTCTTAAAGGCTAGCCTGTGCGTAGCTCTGCGTAGCCTGACGCGCACCTCGCAAAATTTTTAACAGCGCGTCAGTTGTACGCAGACCGCAAGTGCTGTGATTGGTCCACCATAACCCCTCCCGTCAGGTAAAAAAACTGCGTCATAGGTATTTCCGTTTGTGAGTGATTTAACTCAAACTGCAACAAAAGTCGCTGTTTATTTACATCCATCATTGCTGGTCTTCTCAAATTATACACAACAAGTTGCTGTTTCTTCTTCGTTTGTGGCTTAACTTGCAAAGCTTCTTCTTCTTTGGCATTCGCGCTGCTACTGTGGTTACACGCGTGGTTACCGCCTACCAGCGGCCTGCGCGCGTGTTTGCACGTCGACATGGACGACAACGCAAAAGTAAATGAAAACCGACGCGGAACCTACGCCATCGCGGCTACGCTGTAGGACCTACGCACAACTATAACGAGCCCTTTACTGACCAAAACGCCATAGTACACGCATAAGCTGAGCATAAAACACAGAATCACAGCCTTGCGATTCAGAATCGATTTTAGAATGGGACACTTTTTAATGGGACACGCGATTTATTGTTTCAGCACTAGCTAAGATTATTTCTATTTTACAAATAATCATTTAATTAACTGACTTAAATTATCCATATAATCACCCATTAAGCATTTATCCCACATATAGTTATTGTATCACCATATGTTAGGTGCCGTTTAAATTACCATGTTTTCAATAATAAACTGTAAAGTTTTAATGTGGTTTGGATGTTCGTTTACACAACAACACACAAAATGCAAACTTTTAAAGACGGGTTTTAAAGTGCACGTTTTTTAATGAATGACACCTTGTTATCTCTGTGTAAACTGCGAAAACGTAAATGTGTGACATCATGCGCATATGGTAATTTAATCTATAGGTATGCGCAAGTATAACCAAAACAACAGGAGGTTTTTTATGTTTTTGTGCTGCTCAAAATACTGAGTTTATAAATGTTTCTCCAACAAAGTTTACAATTTTTACGTGTTTACATGACCCCACACGTTATCAGTTTATTAAGCATAATCGGCGTAAGACTGTGCATGTAAACGCACTCAATGCTTACAAGCCTGGCTCCTTTTTTAAAACAAACTAAAATAACATTTAACTGGGTTGTTAATTTCACTTAAAATAAAAGACATTGGACGAATTTTCTACTTATTTTAAAAATCCCAAATGTATTTAATATTTTGATAATTATGAAGTTGAGTATTACAGTTTTTGTTTACAAAAAACAAACATGCATACAAATCTTTCCAGTAAAACTCATTTAAACATTTTAACTTTTTGTTAAAGTTGCAGCTATTATGAATCCACTTATTAAAATATTGTTAGTACAAGCTAAAGACCCTTTTACATTTCATTAAATACGTGTTATTTATATTATCATATAATTATCATATATTATATTTTTTAAACCTTAATAAGAAAGCAGCTAAATCACCAGTTCCATAAGCAGTATTAGTAAGATCTAACCATAAATAAAGGAAGATGCACATTGCATCAAAATGCTACAAAATGTAACCACAAATCAAATCGCAATCGCCATTTCTGGCAGAAAAGACGCAATTAGATAATTTTCATAAAACGCACGGCCCTAGTGTGTGCGAAATTTTTTAAAAACACAAAAAAACTGTTGTTTTTAATACACCGTTGTCGTGTAAACATAACCTTAGTGAAATGTTTTAGCTGACCTCTAGTAATCAAGAGTCAAAAGTCCCCAGAGAGAGATCAAACTATTATCCATCTTTTCACCTTTGCCTGGAGGTCACATGCTTAAAGACCTTTTCCTAATCTAACCAATGGCTGTACTGATGCAGACAGACTTCAGTTCCCTCTGGGATGGTTGTGGGTGGTAGAAACCTTACACAAATGCAAATTGCACTGAATAATCGCTCCTCATGGACCATTCAATCAAAACCATCACAATGTGAAAAGACCGCATTTACATATACTCTCAAATGCATGCGAGCCCAAACTGAGTGCCCTACTTTCACTAGAACTTTCTGGAAGACTGCTGATTCACAAAAACATTTGGTGCGGTTAGTGTCCATTTAAGAAAAAAGCTTTCTGTAGCCCTAAACTGACCCACATAGATGAAAGTTTTTCTCTGCGTAGCTTTTCTTGAACACATCTGGTGCTGTTTGTCGTCCCGACCACAACCATGCTGGCCATCAAAGCGCTCTCTTATACTCTACAGAGCGTAAAAACATTCTTGAATGTAGTTAAAAATAAATAGCAAACCGGGCATAGCTAATTCAAACCGTCACAACTGCACTTCCGCAAGTCTTACACAATACCACGAGATAAAGGATAAAAAAAGAGCAAGAGCGAGTGATTTATGATGCCTAAATAGATTGTTGTCTAGGTAGGTTTTGGGACAGAGGCCAAAAAAAAATTAAAGGCAAAGACACCAAAATAAAAAACGTGGGTAGAGATTAAATTTGGAAAAATTGTCAAACACTAACAGAATTAGTCTAATTAGTCTAATCTCACTGCGTTTTATTCTTTTAAAACATCCTAGGAAAGATGGCTCAGATAAGATAGGCTGACTGGCGTGCCGCATGCTGTCCCTCCTGACACAGCCAAACTGTGAGAATCTGTTTTTATATATGGAGGGTAATTGCAGTTTAGGTAAAACACCTGGGAACCGCTGTGCAATTAAAACACAAGACAATGAAAAAGCATTGTGACTCACTAAGTCATACTTCTTAAGGCGCCTCAACATAATATACACATACTTCACTGAATAATCAATCCTGCATGTTTACAGTGCTATCCATGCGTTTAGAAATAACAAAAAAAATAGGATTGTGAATCAGATAAGTGCAATAAGTTTACTTTCTGCACATTCTAAGAATAGTTTCACGTTTAAACGTTAAAAATGTGCATTTAAATACATCAATACTTGGTGTTAGCAAGCACAACAGATAGTAAGTTACAATGTAAAATAATCATAAGTTCAAGTGCTTTTGAACTGGTGATAAAATATAGTTTTGTAAGGAAAAGTTTCTCATTTCACTCCTCTCTTATCTCTGTGCTTTTCTAATGATATACTGACTCACTTATAATGACAGAAACAAGCCTTATTCTGGGCAAAGGGAGCTGGCAGAAATCTCTCCCAGATAAAAAGAGTGAAAGAGAACGAAAAAGGGCGAGACAGACAGAGAGAGAGATTTATAGTGTTACGGCACCGCACTATTGGTGGGAACCCGGTCTGTTAGTTAGTAATTAACTTGAACTAGTCAAATGAAGTAGAAAATAAGAACAACCTTCAAACACACAACACGCCTTAAGACCACAAGAGACTTGAAAGGAACAGTTCACCCAAATACAACATTTTCTCACTATAATAATCATTTACTAATATAATATTTGACTCATTTACACGTCAATTAATGTTGAATCTCATTGGTTCTTGATTGTCTTGCGACCAAACATACATAAGACAACTATGCAAGAACCAATGAGATTCAATGACATCAATGTGCACACTATACTTGAACTTAAACCATGATGATCTGTATGTTGCCATGAATATGCGACATATCAAATAGGGTTGTGTCGATAGACGATATTGACAATAGTCAGACTTTGGAAAAAAATTGGCTTGTTTGCCCATGAATGTTTTAAAGGGGACATTTCACAAGACTTTTTTAAGTCCCCAGAATACATATGTGAGGTTTTAGCTCAAAATATCATATTGATTATTTATTATAGCATGTTAAAATGGTCACTTTGTAGGTGTGTGCAAAAATGTGCCATTTTGGGGGGGTGCTTTAACATGCAAATGAGCTGATCTCTGTACTAAATGGCAGTGGCGTTGTTGCATAGTGCAGATTAAGGGGCGGTATTATCCCCTTCTAACATCACAAGGGGAGCCAAATTTCAATGACCTATTTTTTCACATGCTTGCGGAGAATGGTTTACCAAAACTAAGTTACTGGGTTGATCTTCTTTACATTTTCTAGGTCAATAAAAGCACTGGGGACCCAATTATAGCACTTAAACATAGAAAAAGTCAAATTTTCCTAGTATGCACACATTAAATTATTATACTATTATTATTATCATCATCATCATCATCATCATCATCATCATCATCATGGTTTCATCTTAACATTACTGCATAATCTGCACTTGCAACACCAACGCGCATGGCATGCTTTTTCTGACATGAGAGAGCTTTTACTTGTTTTTTGTCCACCAATCCAGTAGTTTGTCATAGATACATTAAATTAGTCATTAAAATTGGCAAATGACTAAATAAATAAATAAATAAGGAAACTATTGATCTGCACCCCGATACTATCGTGTATATCTGTGATCTTACATGCTGACGATAGGACAATCTCACTATGGAGAATGTCGGCCAACACTACTATCAATAGCTGATAAAGCTTAAAGTAGCCATGAAACGGAAGTATTGATTGCCTAATTTTCCCCGTGGTGACGTATATCCGAGTGAAACTTGCTTCTGAAATAAAATAAGGCAGGGCTGGATTTGAATTTGTCCATCGAGATCTGATTGGATTGTTTGAAGTTGGGTCGTGTTGCTAATTGCTAATCGTTGCGATCTTCTCCCTGACCCTGCCCACCTGCCATACCATATGACCGGAAGTAAAGAGAAATCGTTTTGATTTTTTATGAGGGCACATGATTTTTTTTTAAATAATGAAGCTCACAGATAAGTCATTTGGGAAAAATACCACAATATTACAAAACAAATGTCATGCCGACTTTAAAATATTACTTGTTTTCTCACACAAACTATTGTTTTGCTTTAGAAAACCTATATTAACCCACTGGAGTCATATGAATTGCTTTAATGATGGATGAATGAGCAGTTTTGAAGAAAGTAAGAACAAAACCATTGAAACACCACGGCACTAATGATTTTAGCTTTAAAATGTGTAATATAGTAACATTAAAAAGCATCAGAATTAACACAATACTGTGTTCTACCTTGCACAATGTGTGATTTCAACATAAGAATTTATAATTGTAAATTTTATCTCATTTTCTGCTGAAAATGACAGAAAAAATATTTACTGAATATTCATGTATAATAATAATGAAGAAAAATTAAGAAAATGATGTGTCCATGCCTGATGTTCTCATCCTCCGCAACACTTTTTGAGAACAGTTTAAGCACACATACAGAATTTTAATAAAGTTTGATTTTGAGTGACCAAGCACATGGACCAGTTACTTCAAGATGGCTACCAGGTAAGATCATTTTTTACAGTTAATTTGAAATATTGTCTTGTCAATGCTTACACGACATTTTGATTATCATTACCGCAACAGATGCTTATTAAATGTTAATTTAATTAATAGAAGCATAATACTTTGATTTTAAATGTATGTGCAGAATCTCCAAATTATGTTCTTTCAGGTTTGTCATGTCATTTTGAAAATATGTCAGTGTTGATGTTTTCGGACTGTTGCGGTAATGAGATTTTTTTAGGACTAATTTTTAAAATTATGTTACAAAAAGTGTTAAATGATAAGTAAAAGTTTTTAAATTAATGTTCCCATTTACTCCAGACTTTGTTTTTCAATGTCTGGTGGGAAAAAAGTAAATTTAAGCAATTTTTACATTTTCATGCTTGACATTTTTAAAACCAAGTTTTCGTGAGAATCGCCCAACTATAAAACAACAATCAGGATTAGTGCATGACACTAACTTTGAATTTACATACATTCTCGTTCTCATTTAATATGCTGACAGCTTGTAATGATATTCTCCTGGATATAAAGCGTAGAAATGGTTGTAACAAAGTGGATTAAGTGTGAAATGCGTGTAATTGGCAGGAACAGATCAAGATAAATCAAAAGGTCAGAGCTTCCATGTAATGAAAAAGTCCTTTGTCTGTTCAGGCAAACTGCATTAGAAGCAGTGAAATTATATTAGTGTCACTTTTCGAGTGGCAGATGGTGGATCGCAGCAGAAAGTTTGTTTGCGGGTGGAAAATGCTTTGATGTTTATGTGCTTTAAGCACCTCCTTTTCATTTGAGCCACAAACTACACTGTGAGTCTAAAAGACGTCTAAAAGGTGGGCTACTAATTTATAAAGCCCTTTTTTCTATAAATTACTACGTACCATAGTATAGCATGTACTACATTTGTTTTTAGCATGTACAATAGTAATATCATGGTGTGTTGTGCATGCACAATTATAATACTATGGTATTTAAAGTACCTAGAGTATTATGTCATGACTGCCATATATCAGTATGTTTAAATATATACATTTAATATGCATATGGCAGACGCTTTCACCAAATGATGTACAGTGCATTACAACATATACATTTTATAAGTATACATGTTCTTTTGGGGATCAATCCCATGACTTTTACGTTCCTATAGCAATGCTGTACTAGTAATCGACCAGTACTACAGTACACAAGTACTGTACCATGTCCCATGGTACCAAAGGGAGACATGAAAGAAATGGAGGAGGCTGAATGAAGCCAGTAAACACAAGGCATGGACCATGTTTACATGGACTTTCCTGGATCAGTTTGCTTAATCATTTGCTTATCAGCCTGTGAGGGCGAACAGTTACGACACAGAAGGTCGTGTGTAAACACTTAACTATCTCTGTCTGTCCTCAGGCTGGACAGTGAACCACTTTCCAAGCTGATGGTGGTACCACTGTGACCGCCTGCTGTGAGGGTGTCTGGCTAGTATGACAGATGCGAAGTGAAGTCAGGTCTGTGTCCATGTAAACATTTAAGTCACAGGTAAATTAAAGGACCTGGGCTCCTGTTTTTGTGTATCTGAGATGAGCTCGCACACACAGATGACTTGGCCGGACGGGACGGTGTACAGCGAGCCAGACTAAACAGAGCTCTTTAATTAATGCCATCGCTCAGGAGAGACACTTTGTGTGTCCTTCAAACACTGATTTTGTTGTCCGTGTCGGAGCTTGAGTCAGCCTCTCCACCATTATATTATCTATAGTCAATGGTCTAGAATATAAAGTATACACATTGCATTATAGGAATAGTTACTTCTCTCATAATTAACTCAACGCCATGTCATTCCAGATGTGTATGATGGCTTTTCTTCAGTTAAACACAAAAATGTATTAATATTAAAATGCCACCATCTTCTTATATGGGGGTGAACATAATGAAGCTCCAAGATTCACAAACATCCCTTATTAAAGTAAATGAAGAGTTTGGTTCCAAAACGCAATCAATCCATTTGGACTAATTTTGGTAAAAATGTGTTTTCAATACCAAGAAAGTGAAAAGATGAAAAACACTATTCTCTGTTACAAACTTTCACATAGCATCTTTAGGTTATAAAAACATAAAAAAAATCAAATCCATAATATGATTTTCAAAGTTTTATTATAAAAACTGATTATTTTTTTCCACAAAATGACAAATCTATTGAATCAATATATAAATGTGCATTCCTCTATATTTATTTATAGATGAATGCACATTTTTTATATATTAATTCAATAGATTTTAGTTGACTAGTGGTATACACTGATTAATACTTACTTTGTCATATTAAGAACACTGTCATTGCTGTGGTTATACTTGGGACGTCATTGCTGAACTTTTTTCACAGCGATCAGCTGCAAAATGTTTTGGTCCTGCTCGATTTTCGTTGGGTTCGCATGAAAGTTTTTCAAAAGATCACCTGGTGTCAATGTGTTAGCACGAGAGAAGCTTAATGCTGTCGGGGGAACAAACAACCGTCTCCTGAGTGCCTCACAGAAAACCACCACAGGTTTATCAATGCCATCAAAGTGTTATATTGTTTTTGTTTTGTTTGTTGATCACAAAGTACAAGATGAGAAAAATTTGGATTATGTGTGTATTCAACGCGCCGCCATTGTTGTTTACAATGCGTGAAATGGTGCGCTGTGATTGGTTACACGGATTTATTGCATTCTGGAGGAGTGGTGTTTATTGCGTTTTGGGTAAAAGGGAGAAAAGATGACAGAATAACATGGGCTGCGGATATCGGATTTTGTGTAAAATTAAGAATTTACTTTTAAATACTGACGTGATACAATACTGATTTTGGCGGAAACTCATTCTCATTTTTTTTAAAAGAAAAAATGGTGTTTATCACGTTTTGGAACCAAACTCTTCAAATGTTTTCTGAAGCAAAGTCTTACATTTGTGAGAGAAAATGTGGCAGTAGTGGCCTAATGGTTTGAGAGACAGGCTTCTAACCCTTAGGGGGCGTGCACACCAACGCTTTTACGCCCGCGGCTGGCGCATGTTTTCAATTGTTTCCAATGGAAGCTTGGCGTTTTTCAAATAAGCCAGCAGCTAGCGTTTTTTTTTCGCGCTCTGCGCTGAGCGTCGAGAGTTGAAAGAGATTCAACTTTGGGAGAAAAGCTCCGCTCGTCAATGTCAGTTCTCACGTGGCCGCCCAATCACACTGGAGGAGGGGCGGGACATTACCACAGCAACCAACCGGCTCGCAGCTGAAGTATCACAGCTACCAAAGCGCTCAGCTGAAGAAAGCTGGAACTCAGCTGAAAAACAGCTGGCATTCGGCGTCTTCAAGGCGTTTTCAGCCGCTTTTAAAAGTTTTGGTGTGTCCAGCCCCTTAGCGTTTATTAATAATAATAATAATAATAATGATGATGTTTATTTTTCATAGCGCCTTTCAAGAACCCAAGGTCGCTTCACAATGTTACGGCTTCAAACAAGCCCCAACCAATGTATTTCAGCTCTGCTGTGACAAAACTAATCATAACACATCTTTCTGCTATGTCATGTCTGCAGCAGATAAAGCAGCACACTCACAGATATCTGCAGCTTCATCAGAGCCATCGGGACAGTCCTTCTCTCCGTCACAGCGCCAACCTTTGGAGATGCAGGTTACCTGGTCTTTACAAACAAACTGCTTCGGACTGCATGTCTTCGGAGCTGAAAAAGAGAAAAGAGATTATAAGTATGAATTCTACAAATCTCTACAGTTCATATAAAAGTGCCATAGTAATGTTCACTAATAGCCATTTAATTTTAAATATCAAATTTTCCATTTGGAATAATGTTACCAAATCTACAAAAAGCCCTTAAATAAGCTAATGCATATTTTCGGTTATAAAAAAAAGGTTAATTTATGTAAGGTATTGTATGTTTTATATGTAACACAAGTATGAGATACAGGGGGCTCCAAAAATCTCCACGGATCATTAAATGTTTTTCATAACTCGACCACATGCTGAAAGTAAAGCAAAAGACGGCTATTCCAAACCCTAAAATCTTAATCGACATTGGCTATTGAAAAACCCACATTGGTCGACCACTGGAAGGTTCAGCAAGTGTCGTTTTTTTGAAAGCGACGTTTACATTAAATAAGGCAAATACCTCAATGAGACTGAACTGGACTAAGTTTTGGGAAGAAAAACCCAGTGTATGCGGTTACAGGCTTTGCTGAGACTCTCATTCATCATGCCAAAGATGACTGGTTTCAACACAGCAGAACAGCTGGGTCACCCCGAGTTCACAACCAAGCTTTATGTTCTAAAACGACGTACCAAAATGCTATAGAATTAACCTGCTTATTTCAGCATGGGTGCAAGTTTGCTTATTTTCTGACGTTGATGTTTTGACCATAAACAGTGGTTTTGCTTCTTATAACCTGAAAAATGTTTGCTTTCTCTCTACGTGTGGACAGAGGCCTTTTGATTACTGGTAGGGTGAGCATGCGTCAGTTCTGTCTAACCCCAGGGAGAGTCAGGCGCTCAGGGAAGTATTTTTGCTCAGTCTGTCTGATGAGACTGTTGAGGTAAACCACAGATCTGGATTTGCCCCTTCTGCTGAGACTGGTCCACTTAGCTAGAAGTCTGAAGCCCTTTTCACACAGACATTCCGTAAAATACACGGGAAAGGCATCCGGGATTTTTCCGGGATCCTTAGATTTTTTATTCATTCACACTGCCATGATTACCCGGCTTCTGATGGTCCCGGAAAGACACGTGACCTATTTCAAGTCCCGCCCTCTCTTCTACGCAGCGTCTGAAGTTTGCCTATTATATATTATTTCTCTCTCCAAGAACCACTCGCGTGGTTTATTATAGCTCAAATGAGCACATGACGCGATATTATTTTATGCTGCTGAATGATCTTCGTTTCAACGCAGTAAGTAACGAGCTAACTTACCTGATATCTGCTTCAGTCCAGTTTGCTGACATTTCTCGTCGTGAATGTTGTAAATCCCTCATTTTAAAGAGTTGAACCAACTTCATGTTGCCATGACACGCGCGTCCACACTACGGCACGTGCGACATTGTTTATGCGTCTCATTTATCATTTCCTGATAACTGCATCAATATAGTTTGCAACATTTCTCGTGGTGAATGTTTATATGCATGTTATCTCTCGTTTTAAAGAGCTGAACGATAACTTTTGTTGTGATGACGCGCGTGTCCTCACTACGACACGCCCATTACGGCATTGTTTCGGCTTCTTGTTCACACAGAGAGTTATCCGTGTATCTGACTAGGTCCTCTTTCCGACAACGATCCCAGAAGATTAACGGGACGAGTTTGTGTTCACACAGACGCTTGTCTGGCAATTTTACGGGTATTTTCTGGGACCAAAGGTCTGTGTGAATGGGGTTTGAGAGATACACAACAAAACCACAGCTGTAATGAAATCATTTTCAGTCAAACGCTTTAAAAAAAATTGCTTAATGCAAGCATTTAAGGCTAAATGTTAGAAAATTTAAGTAGGATTGAATTTAGCATAGAGCTAGATTACTAAAGAACTTACTAGCAAAACGAGACAACTACATTTACATTATGGATTTGTTAGATCTGCAGTACAAGGTATACATTTTATCAATATGTGTGTTCCCTGGGAATCAAACCCATGACCTACTAACAAAATGCTTTAACGAATAAGCAATGAGACCACCTAAAATAAAATTCTAGTTTTTCTAAATAAAATTTATTTGAAATTAATACAATTCAAATAAAGTTATCCAAAGAAATGATTTGAGAACCATAACTATTCAATTTAATAGTTATAAATAAGGTTTATAATTAGGGATGCACCGATTGGCCTATAATCGGTATTGACAGATAAAAGCAATTTTCGGCTTTTGTCTCCAACGTAAATCTCTTTTCTTGGACTACAACAAACACACGGATTCAGGCAAAAGTTTACTTCCTCGGATTGGTGACGTAGACGTAATAATTCCTCCCACTTCGTACAGCTAATCTGTACGTTGTGATTCGTCTGAATACCCCTGACGTCAGCCGAAAATGTGACGCTCCTTACTATGTTTAAAAGATTGTGATTGAATCCTTCAAACATGGTAAGGAGCGTCACATTTCCGGCTGACGTCAGAGGTATTCAGGCAATCATAATCTACAGATTAGCTGGCCAATCAGGAACATAGTGCTTTTTAAATCGATGATGAAAATCTGTGCATTTCAGGAAAAGAGTGAAATCTGGAGCTACAAAAATGAACAGTATGTGGAAAATAATGTGTTTCTTTTAACCATAAACCACTCAAACACTTTGTATTATACCAAATACATAAAATAATGTTGTTTCTAGCAATGAAATAGGGCAGCCAATGGTCAGGGTAGATAATATCCAGTATATATATTAGGGCTGTCAATAGATTAAAATATTTAATCGCAATTAATCGCATGATTTCATGAGTTAACTCGCGATTAATCGCAAATTAATCGCACATTTTTATGTTCTAAATTTACCTAAATGTAACACTTTTTAAGTTTTTTATGCTCTAATCAGCCTGGATTTGGATAATATATATGCTATATGCAAATGTATGTCTACAACAGCCTGTTTACATTTTCAACAGAACCATCAGCCATAGTTTTATAAATGTTTTTGCCTTTTAGAAGACTTTGTTCTTTCTCCATTTCTGTTTGCTGCTGCATCATTTGTGACCTGTGCTGGCAAATTGAGTTGGGATGAGCAAATTTTCAAAAATGTGTTATTTATATTTTAACATTCTCTATTTAAAAACTTCAAAACATTTGGAACAATTGTTGGAATCTGACAAAGCATGACAGAACTATACCTGTTAACGCAGAGCAAAAACAATATCAATATATGTTTTTCTTTTATTGTTTAATTTTGACATTGGGACTGACCACGATACTGTAGGTCTGATAATGCAAGGGTTTAATATAATGACACAACAGATACTTTTCCTTAACAGTTAACCAAACATTCACTTCAGATATAACAGATTATAGGTCATACATGCGTTAATTCTTGTCAAAACAAATATTTTTAAAACTGTAATTTTGTGTTAGATGTCTATATCAGGGTCACGCACTCGCGTGTTTGTGTGCATGCGCTTCAGACGTCTGTGTCAGACATCGCTTTGCAGCCTTGTCACTCTTAATAACTCTTTTAACATCAATCAGATCCCGAACTTTATCTCTCTTAATAATTATTTTAACATCAAGAAAGTCCTGCAGTCTATTTTCTATAATTTCTGAATGCTTTAAAAACGAAACTAAAAAGTGAAAGAAGACGCATCTTTGCTTTATATGGATTTGGGACGGTACACCTCACAGAAAACGTGCAGATAAAGAAGACTGCGCATGCAGAAAACGTGCATTTTAGATGTTTAATGACTATTTAGAGCATTGGATTCGCTAGACGAGAGCTTAATATTCTTATTTTTATGAAAAGCTCCGACTCATCTAGACAGCGCTGGTCACTTGCTGCGTCTCAATTCATCCAGCTGTGGGTCAAACAGAAATTGTGTGTTTCTTTAATCGCGCGTTAATAAAATTAGTGCCGTTAAAATTAATTTGCGTTAACACGTTATTAACGCGTTTATTTTGACAGCCCTAATATATATATAATATAAAATAAATAATTATATTATTTTATAAATAAGTATAATAATTTGAAAGGAGTAAAAAGCAAATATTATTATCAGATGTGGATGTCATTCCAAGAAATCCAATTTCTGTATCTGCACAGACATTTTGTATCTATGAATCTTTATTTAATGATTATTCGGTAACCAATTTACGCTTGCAATTCCTTCAAAATTAGTTTTTTATGTAAAGGGCACTTTATCAAACAAATGGTGCTCCTTTCACAGACTGATTTCTTTATTTTAACTGGTCACTGTTTCCGCCACATTTGTACCAAACATTACACGGCCTACAATGGCTGTGGTGGTGCTACATTGTATCTCAAGGAGCAGTTGGGCATCGACGAGGACAGCGTTAACTATCTGATTGTGATTCTCAGCAGGACTTCCCCCTTCCTTCTTCAACGCTTACCTCCCTGCAAACTTGGCAGGCAGAGAGGTGTTTTGGAAAAAGAGGCAGGGGTAAGCTGCGAGGGGGAGAGGATGTGACTGCAATCGAAAGTGAGAAGAGGGATGTTGTGTATAGCGCAGTCATGTTTGTGTTTAAAAGTGCTGAGAAAGCCAGACCACTGTTATTATTCTCCGATCTGCACTTCTTAACCTGCTGCTGTGTACTATAGGTACCGGGTAATTTATTCATGGTCACATGATATGAGGGGTGTATAATTGGGTCTCTTTTTAGGTCCCTTCTATCTACTGCCTTAAAGGGGCCATGGCACAAGACTGTTTTGAGATGTCAAATAAATCTTTAATGTCCCCAGAGCACATATGTAAAGTTTTAGCTCAAAATATCATATAGATAATTTATTATAGCATGTTAAAATTGCCACTTTGTAGGTGTGTGCAAAAGTGTGCCGTTTTGGGTGTGTCCTGTTAAATGCAAATGAGCGCATGAAGTGCAAACACTGATCACAATGATGGTGGTTTGTTGCAATTAAACTCAATTGTGCTGTGAATTATTTTTTCTCTCTTTTTACCTGCACTAAATGGCAGAGTTGTGGTTGGATGGTGCAGATTAAGGGGTGGTATTATTATAATAAGAGCTCCTTATGACAGTGGTTCCCAAACTTTTTCAGGGTGCGGCCCCCCTTATGTACGGTGCATTCCTTCGCAGTCCCCCAAAGAAAATTTGTGACAAAAACTATTCTAAAACTCAACATTTTAATAAAAAAAACATGAAATTATACAAAAAGTAGTGCTTTTGGTTAGTAGCCTATTTTTTTTAGGTTTTATTACACAGAATTCATGATAAATTAATGTATTTCATAAAATGTCATAAAACTGGGGCCCCCCTGGCACCATCTCACGGCCCCCAGTTTGAAAACCACTGCCTTATGACATCATAAAAAGAGCCAAATTCATTTTTTTCACTTTTTCTAGATTGATAGAAGCACCGGGGACCCAATCATAGCACTTAAACATGGAAAAAGTTCGATTTTCATGCCATGGCCCCTTTAATAAATGACCTAACTGTACATTTAGGTACCCACTTTCCCACAAAACACCCAATTATTTAGTGAAACTACTTGGTGTTTATGTATATTATATCATTTATAATAAATATCTTGTAGTGTTCCTGTAGCTGAGTTGATAAAGCATTGCATTACCAACGCAATGGGTTCGATTCCCCAGGGAACACACTTGACTTAATAATAAATGTATCCATTTTAATTGCCATGTAAGATAAGTGTTTGCTAAATGCATAAATGTAATGTAAAAGTATCCTGGATGGACTCTTTTATGAGTTTGACACAGTCCTGTCCTAAAATAAGGTATCTAGCTATCCCACACCTTAGAAAGACAAAAAATCCAGATTGCAATAAGCTAAGCTTTAGTCACAAATACAAAAAAAATTATGAAATATATTTCTGATAACAGGTACATACATAAAAATCAGGAAAGGAGCCACATGCATTCCATTTAAGGGTGCATAATAAATGTGAACCAATAAAATTGATTGTATGATGCTATAAACACCTTTGCCACGACCTTTAACTTTCATATAATGCTATAAACACCTTTGCCATGACCTTTAGCTTTCATAAAATCCAAAAACTCTGCCATTCCCAGCACTGAAGCCACAGTTTGTGCAAAATATCCGAAAAGGGGGACTACATTTAACCCACGTTTACACGGCAGCGTCCAGTGGCCGCAAGGAGGAGAGCCTGCGACTCTAATTGGAAGTTGTGGGGTCGTTGGGGTAACCGAGCGCTTTGGCAGCTTTTCCCATAGAGCTTTCCTTCTTTCAAAGCGCACTGAAATATCTCGGACAGAGATGCGGATTGTTAATTCAGCCCCCCGCTTTATTTTTCAAGGGCAAAGCCAAACTACTGAAAAGTTTCTGAAGGTGCAAATCAAGGGGGATTGTTAATCATTGCCGAGCATCTGGGTCTTAGTGGGGAATGAAGAAGGTCTTTATTTGTCCCTCTGGGACTGCACCCAAGTGCAAACATCAGGAGCATCCCAAAAAGTACACTGGCCAGGATTCCTCTGGGGCCTGCAGAATAACACTGCAATAAAGATCTTATAACAAATGCTGTTTTTACACAACAAAAAAAAAAAAAGAGTCAACGTGGAAAAAAACTTCACTTTTAACTGGTTCTGTATGCTTTGCATACAAGGGTGTTTGACAGCAGGCACCTTTACAGCTTTAGGGGTCACCTATTGTTTACTCACAATCTTTCTATAGCAAACTTCTTTGACTTTATTAACTTAAGGTAGAGTCTGATAGACTGCCTGCATTTTATACAAAAAAAAGCATATGGGGATTAGAAGCTGTCAAGTTTCATAAAAAACAAATAAGCATTATGAAAGCGGTTTTGTCTGAAGAGTCTGAATCCTTATAATACCCTTGCGTAGGTGAAAGACTGAAAGTCGCTATTCAATAAAAATCTTCCCTTTGAAATGTTTTGTTACAGCCGTTCACCTCCATTGTACGAAAAGGCAGTTTCAACATTCTGCTATAAATAAGCCCTTTTGTGTTTAATGGCAGAAAGAATAATGCATGGGGTTTAGAAAGGCATGAGGGCGAGATTTTTTATTCTTGGGTGACTTGATTCCTTTAAAAACATTGATTGTTTCTTGAAATCCTGTCCAGAATCAAGTTTAAACAGTTTATAAGTATGCTCTGCAATTTTGTTTTTCTGGGACAAATCTCTGTGGTGTATTAGATGAGCAGAAAGAGGTCAGTTTGTAACGAGGTAAAAATTCCAAAGAAATGAGGCTAAAAAAACAATCATTCACACATCAGTTTCCTATGCGTGTAGCCATAAAGCCTCCAGGGTGAAAGCTGGATCAAATCCACGTTGACTTAAGGAAGCCTCCATTGTTACAGTGACAGAAAAATGGGCCCATTCTGTCACCGAGGCGGTACACTTTAAAAAGGTCCTAATATGTACCATTTAGATATAAATATGTATTTAATACATATGAACCACCACCCCAGACCCCAGTGACAGTGGCCCCCTGTGAATTTTTTTCTGACAAGATGTACAAGATACCATTGATTGGCAATTCCGTTCCTAGAGACCATCATCACCACATTTTGTATATCTCCCTTAATTAACACCCTGATTCATATCTTATTATCAGATAGATCAGCAAACAGAACTGACTTTATCAGATAAGAGAGACACAAAATGCAGTGCTGTGGGTCTGGAGGGGCGACTAAGGCTATAATCAGAATATCACAATTTTAATTGCAATAACAGTCTTGGTCAATATCAAAGCAATATTCACATGAAAATTTGCACTAGGATTTCCAGGACTTATAATGTTAAGATGAGAGTATAAAAGATTTTATAGAGTCTGACCTCATTGCTCTCTTACTGCAGCTGTTATGATCTTTTGCATTTGTTCCGATAACATGATGGGACAATAAACATGTTGTGACTAAAGTGAAAGCACAGCAGGACTTTGGTCCATTTATGGAATACCCGGAATGCAGGGCGTATTCACACATCAGCTGAACAGATACACATATATACACATATATATATACACATTTTTTCCCCCTAATCATTTTCTTTTAAAAAATTATTTTTTTTCTACTTGATTCTGTAGATGACATCTCATGCAAATGCCAGAAGTGTCTGCCATGATTTATATAACAATGCCTATACGAATAATAGTACTATCCACAGTATAAGATGTGATGTTTAATTAAAAATCGATGCAATAATGGAATAATAAGCTATTCCATAGAAGAATGTATTTATTACCAATATATTCAACCATCTGTTTATATTTTCCAAAACCCCTGATGATAAAGTCCAGATATTAGGAAAATATTTGTCTATACTCACGTTTTCAATTTTATAATAATGGACAAAAAATGCACAAACCAGATGCAACAAATGGAGAAGGGACAGCTTTTAAAAGAGCAAATAATATTTTAAAATTTTTGTGTGGCCATTTATATGGAAGAAACAAAGTTATGGATGTGACAATTCTAAATGCTGCATTACCTAACAATGAAAAATTATTAGAAAAATGTTTGAAGACTTAAACGGAGATCTTGCACTTGTATTTAAAGTCCCCCTGTAGTTGATAATTGTACCACTTAAAACTTATCATTATAGCATAAGTAAAAGTTATTCCTGTGACATTAAATGTAACTCTACATCCTTGCCTCACTTAGCATAGGCAGACCAGGGATATGAATATGCAAGTTAGTCCCCATCTCCACTCTCATAGATATATATGTAAATAGATGCTATATTCAGCAGTTTTACACCCATAACTGCAAAGTACAGTTTCACACAATGCATACGTGAACTGCGTATTTGCAGCAACAACAAAAAAAATTGCGCGGATGTTAACAGGTTACAGCATTCAGACTGCACATGAGGAGCTAAAGCAGCAGTGCTGCAATCATTTCAATCTATGCAGCATCCATACATAATATCTATGGTTTAAACTACTGAATCTGATCAACTCATTCAACTGTTTATTTGACTGTTTCTATGTCACAAACTTGCAACCTAAGACGATTTCAAACCGCGGGAGTGAGTGTCTTTGGAAAACAAATTTTTGGAGAAAATGCTCAGCATGGTGTTGAATAATGGATCTGCACGTGGTTTGTCTTACAGCATATTAAAAACACCACATAGACATAAACAACAATTAAAACTTGATTTTAACCACAGGGGAACATTAAGCCACCAAATATTGACATCTTGAGGAATCGGAATGGTTAAAAACTTTCGGTAAAAACTTTTTTTTCATCTGAGGGTAAGTAAATGATGACAAAAGTGTCATTTTGGGTGACCCTTTCATTTAATACATGAGAAGTCCATAAAGTTTTCCTCAAAGTTCATTTCCAAGCTGAAAGTGAACACAGTGAACCAGACAGGGAAAAATATTTTCTGAACTCATCCCAGGCTTCCAATTCGGGCGAGCCTCTGGTCTGCTGCTGTACCATCTTTCTATGTAATGGGCAATAGGGAGGCCAGCTGTAAGGATCATGACCCACTTTCCGCCCCTCAAGTCTTAGCTTCCCCCACTCAGCGCACCGCCCCTCCAAATCAACTCCAGGCCTCGGCCACACATTCCAGCACCATTTAATTGATTTCATCTGCAGGCTCGTCCTCTGTGAGGATATGGGCTCGTAAAGTCGGGTTCTTTGGTTTAACTTGGGACTCTGGAAGCCACTATGGAATTTTGGAACGGAGTCAAACTTTAGCTCGAAACAACAAGTATATCAGGGTGGTACTGAAATCTTTACAGTCCCTTAGTGTTTTATTACTACACATTACGCTGCATTGCATTCTTAGGAAAAAATCCTGAAGGTCCTGTTTGTAATTATAAATTCGTACTGAGTCAAGCAGAAAGGGAATGAAAAAATGATGGAAAGACATCGGAGTCAGGGCTGGTTTCCATCAACTCACACTGCTTTCCACTCTTTAGGAATGTCCGCCCGCATCACGGATCTGCAGGTGACGGGGAAGCTAAACATAGCATGTAAATGACACCACTGAAGTTAAATTTCTGAATTTCTTCTGAAAACAACGGGCTCCGCGCTAAGCACCACCCCACCGCATCAATGTACATGTGATGCATTGGGCAGACGCTTTCATTCAAAGCGACTTACGGTGATTTGAAGTTTTATATTTATCACAATGTGTATTCCTTGGGTATCAAGTCTACAACATTTGTGCTGCTAACCCAATGCTTTACCAAATGAGCTACAGGCCACAACAAAGCACTCCACTTTGCTGCTATGTATTTACAGAGTGAAGGTCTTATGCTGCGTTTACACCAGCTGCGATAGAGGCGGCAAACATTCACGCGTAGTTGGGTGCTTGAACATTTGAGTTTACTCGCTTCATTTGCGCGTGAAAGCAGTGTGTGAAATTCTAGTCATTCGAGACATCCACACGGAAATCCGCGCCAGGGGAGGGGCCCCTACGACTCCGCTGAGACTCCGCCATACCGCTCGCTTCCTGTAATCACGTCACTACTACAGCAAGGTCCTGATCAAGGTCTAGAGCAAAGCACTCACATACCTCTTATGGGTTATATACTATTGCCGCAATAGTTAGCCTGTCTGGAACCAAGCTGACTTAAACCACTATAATGTATGACACTTGCATTACATGTGAATGGCCCCTACGCTAATAGAACTCTGTTTTTGTCTCCCTGTCTCATCCTCGACCCCGACGACAATGAGACAAACAGACCCAGTTCCTGTTGCTGTGAAGGTCATCACACCACTGATCTACTGGCTGTCCTTCAACGTGATGACCAGCCGATGCCCGACCAACGACCACCGGCTAAACCAGTTTAATCCGCTTACCCACCTCCTATCCCTACTGTATCTCTCTCTCTCTCTCTCTCTCTCTATATATAAATATTAATTCCTCCCGAGGGTTTTTGTCCTTCTAGGAGTTTTTCCCATTGTGTTTTTTCCTAGGAGGTTTTTTCGTCCCAGGGAGAGTCAGCCAACTTTGGCTTAACTTAGCACTTTACTGTATACGTCACATTATTAATATGCTCGCTTGTACGGTTTAACCTTAGCCGCTGTCTCTACTTCTTATATTATCTATTGATTTTCTGTGTTCTTCTCTACATCTTCTCATGTAAAGCTGCTTCGCAACAATTAACACTTGTGAAAAGCGCTATATAAATAAAATTGAATTGAACTGATTGGTTAACGCGGCGAAGTTGGGATTTTTTTAACTCACGCGTTTCCCGCGGCAATGCTCAATTCGCGCGGAATGCGCATTCCGCACCATTCACGCCGCGCTTACCATAGGATGCCTAATCGTGTCTTTGCATTGGCTTAACATGAAAATCACCTGCGCTTGCTGCCTCTACCGCGGCTGGTGTAAACGCAGCATTAGGATGGCATATGGGTTAAAATGAGACCACTGTGGGTTGTGCACTCTATGCATTTCTTTGCCAATTCCTGGTGTGTCAAACACAATAGAGTGACCTGCCAGTGATACATCATCACACTGGGAAGGGTCAGAAGTCACCTTCATTTGAAGAAGTATGATGACAAACTTACTGTCAAGTGTGTAGACACACAAAGTATGGGGTGAAACACCCAGACAATCCAACAGGAGCTCCTGTGCATCATTTTTATTTGTTTTCTAGTGACACATTATATGGCCTGAACCTGAAAGCAACAGTCATTCACAACGTGATCGAATGTGAACATAAAAACACCAGCTGAACATTTTGCTCACACCCTGAAGAAGATCTCTATGCATACGGACAAGATGAGAGTTTAAAAGCTCGCTGTGTGAAATTAAATAGTGACCATTTCAGACTGAAG
Organism: Misgurnus anguillicaudatus; assembly: GCF_027580225.2. Taxonomy (NCBI): domain Eukaryota; kingdom Metazoa; phylum Chordata; class Actinopteri; order Cypriniformes; family Cobitidae; genus Misgurnus; species Misgurnus anguillicaudatus. The sequence continues at coordinate 18,987,393 of NC_073349.2, forward strand.
CTAGTTTTGTAGATTACAGCAAAAATAGCACGTTGGTTGATCTGTATGAAGCACCAATTCATGTAATCAAAATGGCACCAGAGGCTTTAATGGTTTTGGTCAGATCTCAACAGGACCTCACTTCTGTTGCACAGTAGCTCACTGTTGCATTTCACCATGATAATTTGGGCGAATAAACTGTAATGTACAATCAAACTTTGTATCCATGTTTGCAAAAGGTGAAGCTGTATATTTAGTACACTGAAATTCTGTTTCTGTCTCTCAAAGAACGCTCATATCACTGCCTAAAACTACTTTATTACTGCCGCATTGACGCCAAATGATTCAATTTATGTAGGACCTCGGCGTCTATATACAATACAAACGCATTTAATGGTTCAATCAGGTTATGTAGAAGATTCATGCAACACTAACTAACACAAACACATATGAGTCAGTGTTGTTTTATCAGTAAAGACATCTGAATCTTCCTTTTCAAACTACACATTGGGTTTATTGTATTTTAAAACACACGAAACTGGTAAAGCAAGCTTTGTCGACTCTGTAACCGTTTTACAGTTAGTATCTCAAACCAAGAACATCAAAACTGACATCTATTTTCCCCTACCGTGGCCCACCTTGATTCTTACAAGGAATTCTTTGTGTTATTTAAAACAACAGATAAAGAGGAGAATAGGTAATTTTATGAAATATAGTGCACAATATGGACATTGTAACTATTTCATCTATTCCCATTTTATTGTTATTTTGGCTTGGTTTCTTTGTAGGCAAATAGATATAATTGGAAAACCAAACTTCCACTGCACTTACAAATAATCTTTTCATAAACGGCCTTACGGTAAAGAAATAAACTGGTGCTCTTTCATTCATTTAAATCTTTAGAATCTTGACAAACCGTTGCTTACGCCCAATTCAAGGATTCACAAAGATATCACAAAGGGTTTCTAATCGTATTACAATGTTTGTATGTTTTATTTCTCGACACTGCGCATGAAGCAACAAACAGGATTTACCTGGATTGTTTTTCAGGACGGAGAATCAGTCCAGACATGTTACAAGGTGGAAACTAAACCACTGAAACTATTAACGGTGGAGTATGATATCCAAAGAACACCTGTTTGTTCCTAATAGTGGTAATTTTAAATAAACAACATAATGAATGAATACAAGTCAACCACAAAACGGCTCTAAAACACAATGAGAGACTTCTTTGAAAAGATTCTTTTCATGAACTGTACATGTAAGCTTTAGTAAAACGCCAATTAAAAGAATATTAAAATGAAAAATACTCTCATAAATGATGGTAAGCACACAACTGACAGTACCCAATGACATTCATAGTTGTAAAAACAAAAACTATGGAAGTCAATGGGTACCCGCCAGCTGTGTGCTTACCATGATTTATTAAATTATTTTCTTTTGTGTTCAATAGAAAAAAGAAACTTATACAGATTTAAAGCAAAATGACATGGGTAAATGATGACAATTTTTTATTTTTGTTTATACCACGGGTCTGTTGAATGCTGCATTCTGATTGGCTGAGAAATGTTCTATGGGTGTTGATTATTTTTCTGTAAACCGCACACCTAATTTTTCAAATGTCTTAAAAATAGACACCAGAGCAATGTTTGTGGTAACCGTGGTATAAGCGGAATAATTGACTCCGGTCCTTTGAATTATTTGAAAATAATGCACACCTGCGGTGTAACGGCATTACCACCTTGGTGTGCATTATTTTCTTATAATTCAATGGCCCGTCGTCAATTATTCCTTACTTGAACTATTCCTTTAACTTTAAATATTCTGCAGAGACATCTGCTGGATTGTTTCACACATGATGGCATAGTCATGCCTGCAAAATTTTCACAAAGACCCCTGTGTATATGGCAGGGTTATTATAGTTAAAAAAATGTTTTTTTTTTTCAGTTTAGTTTTAGTTCTTTTTAGTGCATAAATAGTTTTGATTTCGTTTCAATTTTTCAAAAATAATTACTTTAAATTTTTATTTTTTATTTAGTCTATATTGTATGGTAGTGGGGATCAAAAGTGTATACACTTTGCCAAATCTGGAAATCTGGAGTTTTGGGTCTTTTAAAGAGTTGTGAAATGTTTAACTGTGGGGAAAATGCTGCGCTTCGCACTTTTTTTTTAACTGGCAATCACAGTAGAAGAAGGGTGGGACAAATACCACAAAAACCAGCACATCTTACTTCTACAAACGCATTGTCTGTCTACAACGACTGAAAATCAATACAAAGTTTAATGTCTTGTCTACGATTGGCCATATCTGTACCAGAAGACATTTCCGGACATATACTAGTATCACATTATTTCAGCGAACATTCTGCATCATAGCCACCTAAAAGCCTCAGCTAACACTGCCAAGCAAGCGCCAGCCGTCAGCATTTTTAGACACATTTAAATGTTTTGGTGTACAGTACACTGAAATAATGAATCGTTTTGCAGTTATCTTAATGGTTTGCCAGCAAAAGAGAGGTTGTTGTGTTAACTCTTTCTCCGCCATTGACGAGTACTCTCATCAATTAAAGAAATATTCCACTTTCTTAAAAAAAACTGAATTTACTAACCCCCATGTCATCCAAAATGTTGATGTCTTTCTTTGTTCAGTCGAGAAGAAATTAAGTTTTTTTTTAGAAAAAAAAACATTGCAGGATATAAAATATAAAAATATGCACTTTTAATCCACAACTTCTCATCTTACACTAACTGTGTGACGCGCCAGCGCGTCTTACGTAATGCGTAAGCACGTTGAAAGGGCACGCATAACAAATGTGAAACGCACATTTGCGGACCATTTTAAACAATTAACTAGCACAAAGACATTAATTATTGTCTTTCCACATACAACAAAGTCAGAACGTTCCTCTTTCTCTACACTTAAACACTGAAGCGGTAGTTTCGCATTAGTCACGTGACCTTTCAAAGTGCTTACACATTACGTAAGGTCATGCTGGCGCGTCACGCGGCTAGTGCAAGACGAGAAGTTGTGGCTTAAAAGTGAATATTTTTATTTTTCTTGCGGAAAATGACAACCTTTTGCTAGAGAAGACCCTTATGCCTTGTTTGGATCATTTAGAGGTGCGCTAAAACTGCAATTTTAAACTGCATTGAAACTGTAAACTGTTAAGGTCCAATCAAATCTATTAAATTAAGAAAAATCCTGGAATGTTTTCCCCAAAAAACTTAATTTCTTCTCAACTGAACAAAGAAAGACGTCAACATTTTGGTCGATGGGGGTAAGAAAATTATCGGGATTTTTTTAAAGAAAGTGGAGTATTCCTTTAAAGGGACACAAGGCAGCATTTTTATGTTAATAAATCATCTTCGTAAGTCGGTATATGGTTAAATGACTCATTACATGACGAATGAAGACTCTCTCGCCCGCCCCTACCGTCTGTAGGAAGAATACCCCACTTGCAAGTTCGCTGTATCCGACCCGGTGTCCTTCAGTCTCGTAAAGTCTCAGATATAGAAAGCATTTACTCCCAGACACTAGGGGGAGCTAGTAGAGAAATAATACTCAGACTTGCCTCGTGTGCCTTTAAGAGAAAATGCTTATCACTTGTGTTCACCTGACAATGCAACACAATTTAAAATAAGAAAAGTTTTGTTTTCCTAAATATTATTTAGTTTTAGTTTGTTTTGCAGGTCCACATTATAGTTGCAGTTTAGTTTTTTAGGAAACTTTCATTATTATTTCAGTTATCGAAAAGGTTTTTTTACTAATAGTATGTTTGTGATAGTTTTCGTTAACGATAATAACCCAGGTTAGACAGCAACCAGGTATGATATCAGCGCTAAAATGTTTTTTTTTATTCACACATCATGGATTTCGACGTACTTGCACCATTATGGTTGATGTTATCATTGTAACTATATTATCTTATTATCTACAAAATAGGATTGCAAGTTATTTTCAGTTTTTCATCCACCTTAAAATATCAAGCTGTGATGTTTCAATCATCTTTTGGTCAAAAGTCTTTACACGATATTCACAGGTCGAAGTTCATCAAATCACAGTAGTGTATGTCTGAATGGAAGTCAATGGAATGAAATGTCCGCGGGATGTGTCCGCAGCAAGAGCTGTTCTTTTATGGTGATATATAAGAGAGCCAAAAGGCCAAATCTTAGCTGTGGAAAGTAAGTATAATACGTAAAAGAGTTCTAGCACATCAGTGTGGGATGTCGAGGCAACATGTCAATTGGTCTCAAAATTTAAGCAGCCATGTTTGTGCCTTGTACAGTTAAAGAAAGAGGCTGATCAATTTGCACAACCTCTTGAAAACACTAAAAATAAGACTACCCATTTTGGCAATACAGGATATATTCACACTATAAAGCACCTAAAACGAAGCATTTGTTACCCACTTGTGTTTCCTGTCTAGCACAGCTTATGTTTCCTGTCACTAGCACATCAACAGCTCCCAGCTTCTTCTGTTTTGCTACATGCAGTCATGTCCCCCTGATTCCAGCAGCTGAATAGGATAAACACTAATGCTGCAAACAGTAAACACCAATTACAGCAAACTCAGCCCACCACTATCAACAATATCCTTTCATCCTCAGCTATACACGCATGAACCACCATAGAAGAAAAACGACGTCTAGTCAGTTATGTAAATCCGGGTCTAGCCCTCAGCTGCAGATAAAACCAGCGGGTTTCCCAGGAAGAGCGATGGTTAAAAGACGGAGATTAAAGCATCCGCATACTGTGGATGCTGAAACTCCCGCTGCGCAATCTATTGCCATTACTTTGTGCTTTCCTCATTTCAAAAGATCATTTCTGTATGGCGACAAAAATAAACTGCCTAAAATCTGATTACATTATTTTAAATCTGGGATTAATACTTTTTGGGTGATTCTCACGAAACCATTGAAACACCACGGCACTAATGATTTTAGCTTTAAAATGTGTAATATAGTAACATTAAAAAGCATCAGAATTAATACAATACTGTGTTCTACCTTGCACAATGTGTGATTTCAACATAAGAATTACAAATTGTAAATTTTATCTCATTTTCTGCTGAAATTCTCATTACCGCAATGTGTCCGGCTGTGTTTGAACATGCGTTGTTGTAATTTAATCAAATTAACACAAAAATATTAAGAAAAAAAATAAATGGATGTTTTGCTAGACTACTTTAGATGACAGAAACAATATTTACTGAATATTCATGTATAATAATAATGAAGAAAAATTAGGAAAATGATGTGTCCATGCCTGATGTTCTCATCCTCCGCAACACTTTTTGAGAACAGTTTAAGCACACATACAGAATTTTAAGTTTGATTTTGAGTGACCAAGCACATGGACCAGTTACTTCAAGATGGCTACCAGGTAAGATCATTTTTTTACAGTTAATTTGAAATATTGTCTTGTCAGAATGCTTACACGACATTTTCATTATCATTACCGCAACAGATGCTTATTAAATGTTAATTTAATTAATAGAAGCATAATACTTTGATTTTAAATGCATGTGCAGACTCTCCAAATTATGTTCTTTCAGGTTTGTCATGTCATTTTGAAAATATGTCAGTGTTGATGTTTTCTGACTGTTGCGGTAATGAGATTTTTTAGGACTAATTTTTTTAATTATGTTACAAAAAGTGTTAAATGATAAGTAAAAGTTTTTAAATTAATGTTCCCATTTACTCCAGACTTTGTTTTTCAATGTCTGGTGGGAAAAAAAGTAAATTTAAGCAATTTTTACATTTTCATGCTTGACATTTTTAAAACCAAGTTTTCGTGAGAATCACCCAACTGTTCTAGTCAGATAAACTAGTTTAGCGTTACCAATGTAATAGCAGTGTGTTTGATTTGCTTCATACACCCAAAACAATACTTTCCCGAAAGCCTTTTCTTGTATCCTCAGATTGTGCAAACATTACCAGATTTACTAGATTTTCATGGTCACGACAGGATGCAGACAAGTTTGGTAAGTGATTTAAAACAGTCTCACATTAGCATTTATTACACGTTAACTGTACTTTGTGTATTTTAACATTTATTGTACAGTGCATTTGTGCGCTGCTGGACGTCCATTACTGTATAAACCAATTTTGTCTGTTTTTACAAATTAAGGGAACAGTTAAAATGATTTCCTGTGGTAACTGTCAGCATGTCAGAGATGCTTTTAAAATTGCTACCCAGAACATTCCTGTCAGTGGTCACTTTTCTGGCATGCAATGAGTCTTTATTCAAGGTTATGCGAGTGACCCCATCATTCATGAGCTCTTCGATGTGCATGAAAACACTGATTAACAAAAATCAATGACTGTATCAGAAACGCAAGGCCGAATGAGAACGTTATCGAGATGTTATAATTCAGCCCTATTCATTTCTCAGATGGGACAGAGATGGTGTGGGAGAAATAAACAGTTGAATGAACAGTGAATCTAAGAGCAGTTGCATGAATGCATGAATGTGGGAGGACTGATTCATGCACTTATTTCAGGCCATAATAGAACTGGTGGATTCTCTGCAGTCTGGTCTCTTTATATTCATCCAAATTAATCGCTGTACCCAACACTCACTTTCCCTAAAATGGACCTGAATGTGTCAAATACAACAACAGGAGCCAAGCAAAACCATGAGCTTTGGCCGTACTAGTCCGTTTTCAGCTTGGGCCCACTCACCACCCACGCCTGAATCAGCGTAACAGTCACCCTCTGCATTCCATGAAGCCAGTGCTAATATGGACTTTATATCGGTGTTTAGCATCACATGCCAAAATTGTGATCTAACAGTGAGGAAATGCCTTGAGACGCACGTTTATATCCCGGACCAAGACCTTAAAAGAGTGGAAAGACGGTCAGTAATGCCCTGCATTCTCATTCTCATTACATATACTTTCTAGGCTAGTGGCTCATCCGTCCAGATGTTTAAGAGGGGATGGAGTAGGTGGGACGAGCAAGACAACAACACGTGAACCTCAGCCCCGCCTCCGTCAGTCAGACTACTTCCACATTTCCACGAAGTAGGAAAACTCTTAGATCTGGTTAAATGAAAGTCAATTGCAACTATTTTTTAAAATTCTACGAAAGTTAATCTCAAAGCAATTTAAAAAGAAGAACATAAACAAAAAAAAATTCTTTTTGGGCTATGCTTAGTGTTCAAATATCATGCACTTTGTTACAACAGTTATCGTACCTTCCACTATAATAAAAATACCCACATCCCTCGGGCACAAAATTCTGTCTAGACAAGATAACGGTAAAAGTTCATCTGAGGTTTACAGAGATTGACTTGGCTTATTTTTTGTGGTCCCGACTAAACCTATTATCAGAGCTCTGCAGAGACGATTCGGCCACAACTGAGAGATTGTAAATGACACTGCGTATGTAATGGGCTCATTGAGGCGATGTCACACAGATCAAATGTGCACAGAAAACAAAGTTGAGCACCTCGAAAATCACACAACTCTTACAATACTGCTTATTACATGAAGATGAATTTATGAAGTTGCATAAACTAAGTTTTAGCAACAAGAGTTTTTGTAGTTTTGGGTTGTTTTTAACCCAGGGTTGGGTAACTATAGGACAGAACACATTTCTTGGTTAAAACGACACACCTAATGGGTTATATTAACCCAACTGTTGGGTTGTTTCAACATGGTTGATTAACAATAACCCAGCAGTTGGGTTAAAACAACCCATTATTTGGGTCATTTTAACCCAGAAATCTGTTCTGTCCTACAGTTACCCAGCCCTGGGTTAAATATTTTTTAGAGTGTAGTGAATTACTAAATTCACTGGCAATGCTGACATTGTGGGCACGCCTGGCGAATTTCTGGGGCAATACATTTGTTTCAACCTGCTTGTTACTATAAAATGCGTGTGATGCAATATCCACTTCTTGCCGCATGGTTGTAGTATTTTTTTACTAAATACTAGTGATTGGACGATTACTGGTTTCACGGTTAACCACAATAAAATGTTCTGACGATTCGTTTTTCATTTAAAATTTTATTATCATTACAACCGTGTTTGATTACCGCGATTTTGAAAACTTGCGGTAAATCCTGTCCTGCCAGAATCAGTTTGACGCATGCGCGCACATGCAACATTGTTTGCACAAGAAGGCATTTAAGGGATAATGAATTGTATTAATTCACGGTAAACTTATTAGACACATATTTTTTTACCACAGATATAATTGGGACATGAAATATTCAATTGTGATTTTCTTTTTATTGATTTCCGTGTACGTATCAGTCAGTTCTTTTTGAAAATCTCCATCTCATTTGAACAAAACCATGATAATATCGATAACCGTGATCACTATAATCATGATATGAAATTGTCATACCGTCCAATCCCTACTAAATACTACAATAAATCTGTGAAGAAGAACCACCGGAAGCGTTTAATATTTTGAGCTTTCGGTCCAAAGGTGTGTTTTTATTTTACAGCAACTGTTTGAAAATTTGTGTCACTTTCAACTGGTCGGTGTGTATCCGCTAGACTTGGGGCACAACTGAAAAGTAGGGTTACAAAATATATAGATGGTTTCAGTAAGCAGCTGTCGTGGTAAAAAAAACAAGCAAAAAAAACAACACAGATTACCTAGGGAACCAAAACATTTGTTATTTTTGATGAGGCATTTGTTCAAGAGATCAGTTAAGCAACTAGTCAGACCATTAAAAAAAAAAAAACGGAAGTAAAGTTTGGATCCAGACGTGTATTGCGTCAGCGCACATGCATCCGATGAAACCGTCTATATCTTTTATCTTGGTACTGATGAAATTTCATCGAAACCTAGGAAGGAGAAGATATTTAAATAAATCGTGGAAATTTGGTAGTCACGTTTGTGGTGGTAGATTAGCGAACATCCTGTCAGAACATCAGAACTGTAGGCATCTTTCTAAAAACCATGCATCTGAGTCTGAATATGACAAACTAATTCCAACTAAATGGCCCATAAAACAGTAAATGTTCATGATTTCATTTTAAAGACCTAACAAAATTCTACCGTCTGTTAAAATTTCATACAAATATCTGCTGAAATGAGAATTTTACAAGCAAAAACATGTGAATAAGCAGCATTTTTGCCACAGATCTTCCGTTGACATCCATATATAACTTTTCCCTCTGATTTCTAATAATAAAAATATCATAACTTTCTCAGTCCTCAACGGATTTTTACAATCCAGGTATCTTTGTAAATGGGAATGTCTGATCTGTCTAGTCATTTGATAAATTTTGAGCTTTGGGTTTTTTTTTTATCTTGTCATCATACCTACTAAATAATGAAATTCACCAAAGGGTGTAAACTTTCATATGCACTAATTTGACCAACATCAGAATCCCATTCTGCTCTGTACAATTCAAAATATGGGTCATGTATGCCCGACTAAAAAAGGACTTCTGCATAATTTATGCAGATGTGACAGAAAACTATAACCCATCCAGTTGCCTCTGTTTCTTTAGCTAAAAAGCCTGAAAATATTTTGCAGAACCCCAAATGAATGTGTCTTAACAGCTATTAAACAATCAGATAAGTTAACCAATTACAGCCAGACAATAACGTGTGGGTGTTTCGATTCAAATCACAGCTATTCAAACTAATAGAGAACATTCTATTGCTTCCACTGTTATCTATCCTTCTATTGTTCAGGTCAGGAACTTCCTATGCCATAGACATCAGAAGTATGAACTCTCAGCACTGTATAGAACAGGGGGCACATGCAGATATCAGACTCCTTTGATCTCTGCTGGATAGTTTTAGAAACTGATCCACCACACTCATTACATGATACGAGCATTCTGGAAATCAGACCAATTAGATAACACCGTGTACGTCATACAAAACAAATTTGAAACGAATTGACTAAAGCCTCCTCCTCCTAAGGGGATCACAAACCGCTAGCAGATGATGTGCCTATCTTAAAAGGACCGCTAAGATTGCGGGAATATCGAGCATGTCCACTGAATGCAAATCGAACTGTGGCGAGCGCGGCTTTGCCTCGAGCAGGCCGTTTCAGTATGTGCACATACTGTAACAATTTCACTCCATTCCATTTGACAGTCGTTTAAAATTTAAAAACGACTCCCGCGAACATTTCTGGCCTATTGGCGCTATTACAAAATAACTCCGACGTCTCTATTTTCTACACATGAGCCACAAATGCGTTTAAAAACGCACTTGTGGGCGATTTGCGGCCAAATGCTGATAGTGACAGTATTACTGATAAGCTGAACGTTTCATAATAATAAATTAGCAGTGGCATGCACGGGGATAGCAATGAAAATGATCAGGCGCGAGTACATTTCCATCCAACCGTACAAAAATCGTTATTTGCTGAAATATGCGTGGTGGGTGTCGAAAGCAGCAATGCATTTGTTCGCAGCGTAGCCTGGTCACTATTACCAGGCCATGTCGGAAAACTTTGCAGCCTGTCTCCTAAATGCATGCATGCATGCATGGACAAAATAACACGTTTAATCGCGGTCACTTACCTTCAAGGGCTGTGGTTGGATCTACAACCTCCACTGTAAGGAAAAATCCAAGGTAGAGCAATCCCAAAGCCAGCATGTTTGCATTGCAAGATGGCATTGCCTATGAAAATATCGCAATTGTTCACGTAAAGGCTGCGCTGCTGGATTCAAACGCCTCATCCAAACCTCACAATTGTCCGCCGTGCTCTGTTGTTTATTGCGCCCTCCAAAACGCTATCCGACACGCTAGCAAATGTAGCTGAGCAGACAATATATGAAAAACGCAGACTGTATGATATATTATATCATGTATATTAAAAGCCTTTTTTTCAGCCTAGATAGGCGACATGTTGTGCAATTGCACGATCATGTATATTGCTCACTAAATAACAGCATGCGACCAGAGGTTTGTAATGTCTTTAAAAAATGCCTTAAAATCAATCATCGGTCAATTAATTCCCTCAGAAAAAAAACGTGATTGTTAAAAATGCAAGATCGCCGGTTGACGGTCCTCGGTGCAATCGTTTACTGTCCCTAAAAAAATAAAAAGCTTCTCCCTTCTGTGCCCCACCGCTTCTGATGCTGGTGGTTACAATTTGAGTGAGGGGAAAAGTGGAGACTCTACAGCGGCTTGTTACATGACGTCACCCACTCGACAAGGGAGTCTGAACGCGGCACGGGTCTTTTGCGCATGCGCGACTCAGCTTACGGTCGCCAATGGATTTTCCCTTTATTCGGTGGAAACCGGACCACGGTGCAGCCATTTTGGCTCTCCCTTCATGGCTCAGTTATGCATTTTCATTGATTGTCTAGCATGTATGAAGATTTCAGAATATTTTCTGATTTAAATAGTAATGTAAAATTGCTGAAAAAAATTAGTATTTCGGCTGTAAATATAGTAATACATAGTAGTAATAGTAATAATTAAAAGCACATTTTATTCATCATCATCAATATTATTACAGCAACAGCAATGTATGAAGTATGTGTAGATGCTAGAAATATTTCTCACAAGCTGCATATTGAGTTTTTCTTAGATGTGTAAATAATTCAGAAACAGGAAAATTAAACAAGTTAACAAGATATATTGAAATCTTTTTATTTTTGCTTTATTATTTATTTACTTACTATTAAACGATTTGGCTTATTGTTATTTGGCTTTTATACCTGAACTTTATAACAACTGTACAGTTATTTCCCATGGCAATGAAGTACAATAAACGAAAATGTATTAAATAGAGAGATTGTGTGGTTATGTCTTTGTTCATTTTTCGTAGTCTTTTGTCTCTTCTCTTTACAAATGACATAGACCCATCTAGCGTTGAATAAGGGTCATTACATTGAGTGGAGTTGGCAGTTGTTCAAGCAATGTCCTCAATTACTATGTTTACCAGGATATATCAATAAACACTATATCAAAATGGCATTTATTATGGGTTCAGACAACACTAATGTGTGGAAATTGAGGATATTTCATGTAAAGCTCTTGTCATTTTACTGTTAATTTTTCTTTCTATTACTGAAAATTTCAATCCAAGTCAAATAAACAATCTCTAGAAAGTTAGACAAATAAAAAATATGGAATAAAAATGCATAAAGAATAAATGTGAGAACCTTTATTCTTAATTTGCTCCTATTCAAGGACATTTAGAGTACGCCTGTTTTTATTGTGTCCAGATGATGGCAGTACATACAAATACTCTTTCAGCAAAGGCCACTTTAGGAAAAGTACACATTTACTAAATCTCAGTTAGACAGCACGTAGTTGCTGAAAGGTTTACAGCTCCCACCCAATCATGTGATATTCTATATATGTACCCAGCTGTCGCTTGCTTTACGATAAAGTATGAGATCATGAATTGTATGGGTCATTCTACAAAAAAGGTGGAAATGCTTGTCCCTTGCTTTTGCAGCCCCTTAATCATTTAAATTGACCCAATAATCCCATAATGATATATATTTAATAAATATAGACTCTCCTTAAAATGATGAGAGAGTTTATTTATTTAATTTTCTTTTTTTCCTTTTTTTAAACTTTTTAAATGTCTGGTCCTGAAAATTGCCCTGTCCCTTTGATCATATATGGAAGTTGAACTGTGTACTTATTATTTAAAACCATGTTTTTTATAAAACAAATCTAATTTACATTTACCTTTAACCCTGTATGAATTTACTACAACACTGAAATGGTAAAAAATACACATATTAATATGAATAATATCAAATAAATATTTGTCCCCCAAATTTATGTCATTAGTGTTACCCTACCCAAAGCACTTTTATTTTGAAACAATGCATCAGTTCTTTGAGGTTTTCATGGGTCAAGAGGTCAGTGAAAGAAGTGCAGTGGAGGAAGTCAAAATGTTTGTAAGATGTCTTACCTTATTTGTCTAAAATATCATGATATATCTAAGAATTTTGAGATAAGATTTTATGGATGTCATTAGTGTTACTCATTTTATAGCTGGGAGTGTTAAGATCTTTACACAAAAATACATTATACTGAATAAGTATGTGATTGTTACATCTCTGATGAAATAGCACATGGCTAATGGCAGCAATTTTGTTAAAATATAAAAAAATTCTGTAAATTGTCATTGTTGTTATCATCATTGGTGTTACCGTCATTAGTGTTACTTCTCTAATGAGTACTTCCTAAGCACTATTCCTTTAACTGACCAACATAAAAGCATAAAAACAAAACAAGATGGAAACTTTTATGAAAGTTTATAAGTTTTATCATATTCATTATCTATTATGATATTCTAATTGTGTCATTGGTGTTACATTGTGTCATTTGTGTTAAACCAAGTTTTGGTGTTGTTAATGTATTTTCTTGCACTTTCTAATAATATTTTGTTGTTGATATGGGATGTAAGACATTGTTGATATTTCAGTCTTTGCATCAAAGCCTTTTTGGTTGTTTTTGTTGGTTTTAAAGAAAAAAGTCAAACTGAGAATCAAATAATTTCATACAATGCTGGGTAAAGATGAAGAATTTAAATAAACAAATATTAATTATAATTTTTTTTGCTGTTATCATTCCTCTACTCAACCTTTAACTAAATACACAAGCTGTAATGAGAAAAAAGATGTAGTATCAACATTAATCTTGTTTAAATCACAGGTAACACCAATGACAAATAAATGACTCATGGATTCTTTATTAAAATGTATTAAAAAGTAAAAAATAGATTAAGCTCGTTTTGCGGATTCATAGATTTGACAAGTTAATTAATGTTATTAAAGAAGTTTTGGGTATATTGAAAGAAGTTTATTTAAGCAGATTTCCATCACCTGAATTCCACCTTTTCTGTAGAATGACCCGTATGCTGAATCCTAACCAAAAATGATGCATGGCGTACCGTTTAGACTTTTGTCATTGTTTTATCTAGGTTGCATATGGTCCCAGAGGGCCAAAGTAATCATGTAACTATTTGGGTGAAGTCCATTTCAATATTCAAATAGATCATGATACATTTGTCATTTATAAGACAAGTAGGTAATTCCTTGTAAAAAAAATGTTGGTGGTTTTAAAGACACAATGTATTGAAAAATCTTTCAGTGCCTGTTCCTATTATGGAAGCGAATCCCCAAAATTGTTTAAAATGATGAAAAATGCTAGTCGACAGGAAAAATCTTTGACATCTGCAACCCATAGAGACCTAAAGACAAGAGATACAGTCACAATGTGATATGGCATTGGAATATTGCTGTCTTTTGGGAAGATGTGCAGCCTGCAGATGTTGTGGATGGGGAGCAGCATTCCAGCTACAGTATGCGGAGCATCCGTGAGTAGCATAGCAGAGATGTCTGGCCGTTCACGTGCCCCAACATGTATCAACCCTTATTCTCCATGCCTCACTGGGGGAAAGGCTTGGGGGTGGTGATAAAGCTCATTGTACATTGGGATATAAATCCATCTAAACAAGCTATTCGTCTGACACAGCATGACAACCATGCATGCTTAATGACCTCCTTTCCCCTAGGCATCTGTGACAGTCTGTGCATTCAACTGTTTGATATACGCACCCAGCACAAGATCTGACCGCCAATTTGGGCGAAGGGTTTTTTTCTGCGTTGCGTGTGAGCCGTTTAGATTTGTCTTGATTTTCAAGCCATGTGTTTCTGTGTATAATTAGACATTGAACAAATACAGAAAGAACAAAGTATTTTTTTATTACGTTTTTTGGACCTTGACATCGCCATCCGCTTACAACATATGAAAGAAAGAAAGCATCACATCCTGCTAAACTTCTCTTATAGAAGCAACACAAGGGTGAAAGAATTTCGGAGGGGGAGTTGACCATGCCTTTAAACACATCCCCTTTGAACAGTGGTAAAGTTAAGAAAGCTGTGTGTGTGGTGTCCTGTAAGGCCTTACATGTTGTGTGGGGGTTGATTTGAGACAGTGCCAGCGTAAACAGTCCCAGACCACATGTTCTCTCAGGGCAAAGCGCCTGGCCGCTCTCCAAGCACATCTGCACACAATCCCCATCCATAGTGCGGGAGACTAAGCCGGGTACAATTGGGGGGAAGGAGTGGAACGGTCTGTTTTCCCAGACTTAACCAACCTGCTGCAGACAGTCAAAAGTACAGGAGACAAATTTACAAAAGATCCACATAATGATCTGTTGAATCGAACCACTCCCATGTAACTTGCTTGTATAGTTTTTTGTGTTCATGTCTAGGTTTAGTATAGGTACATGGTGTACAAGAACATCATGCAACCTTCTTCTAGCAAGGACCTGAAGAGGTGATACCAGTAAAAGTTTATACTGCACCCCTGTGCACTTTTTATTCCTTTACCTGTGAGCATCACCCAAAAATGAGCCAGCAAATGAGGTCTTATGCGTTTGTGTATACGTGTGAACGTCGGGTGAATTACATCACAGTTTGGACCGTGGGATGTCTGCAAGGCCAATATTACTCTTCTGGCCCTCAGCCTTGAGCAAAGACGGATAGTTGCATAAATCAAGCTTGTGAATCTCCCTCTGCACTGCAGATGTCACCAAGCTCAGCCTGTGTTTGCGTTGGCCAATGGTGATACCGAAGGGATATGTCAAATATTCTGACGCAGTGAGCTGTCGTGTTTATCCCAATGGCCAAAAACCACTCGCCCTGCGGTACAACCTGAACATACGCGACCTAGAGGAAACAATACATGTCATGTTCAGATAGGTATTTCCTTCAGATGAAAGCATCCTAAATTGAAGGTAAGGAAGTGAGTGAGGTTTCCACAGGGCGGTAATTACCGTGTTGACGACACCTGAAGAATTCAAGGTATGCACAAAGACCAAAGATACACCCCACCCCCAACAAAACCTTATCCTCCACCTCCTGCTAACTAGAGTGGCATCTTAGGCCAGTTTTTAGATATATACCAATTCATTTTATGGATGTGGAAAAAGCTTTTTAAAAACGTGTATAATTTAATATATTCAAATGATAATAAGCAGTTGAAGGGTCTTCCTGGTGTTAGATTTGCATAGTGGAAATCCAAACCGTTTATTTTCGTGTGTACATATGTAAATCATGAGCTCATCGACCTTGGTTTGTCTTGGAAAGCTAACAGGCTGAAAGACTCACACTGTTCTCTTTCATTCTTTATTACCTGATCTGAAATGTTGATATATCCAGTTGGACTGCTGGACTAAACTGAAAAATACCCCTAGTAAAACGCATAAAATTCTTTTTGAAACCCAATATTTGACCTTTAAATATATACATAAAGCATAAAACTGCCTCTTAACTCGATCAACACTGTAGGAATGTTGTGTGTTTAGCTCATTTCTAAACATAAACATGCGAAATGCCAGAGAACCGTAGACAGAACAAGACTGGAGGCGAAAGATTTCATCTGCATCAACACATCAGCAGTGGCCAAGACAAGATGTCTGAGTTTCAACCAACTATCCACCCACCCACATTAGGCACTCATCTGACTTCAGATGGACTCTTTGCCTGTTGCTGTGATTCTGAGAGAGATGAGTTAATGGTCTATGTCTCTATGTGCTGTGGGCTGACTCATGATCTAAAGTGTTTTTAGGGTTTGATGGCCCCTTTTGCGTACTTCAAACCAGTTGTAGTGCAGCCTACTCACCGCTTTCACTTGCAACGGCTTTTACAGAGTGTTATAATATGATGTTTACCATAATGTCATTTTATGACAACCTTTAAGTAAATTCTTATGAATGAGAATCAGCTTTAATTCCCAAGGATTTTTTCTTGGATACAGGAACTTCCCAGACACAGAGCGAAGAAAAGCAAAATGAAAAGGTGAAACTTTACAATAAAGTTGTACTTGTTAACATCTAGATAGCACAGATACGTCTGTAAGATGTCTGCTAAAGATCTGGAGATCTGGAATTTATCTGCTGTGTAAAATCATCTGATAGACTTCTTAGAAAAAGCAATTACATACATTCTAAATCTAAAACATCTTAGAGACAGACATCTACTAAATGTCTATATGACATCTGTCAGGAAACATGTCAGAGACATTGCTTATGTGCAAACACTCAAAAAAAAAAGGTAACATGATTAGGTAACATTAACTACCAACAAGCAATATTTTAGCATTCTTTGATAACTTTTGATGATTTTATAAATAGTAAATATTATTATAATTAAATATGTTGAAATTAACATAAGATTAATTTAAGATTAATAAATTCTGTAGAAGTATTGTTTATTATATATATCTCCCAAGGGTTTTTTCCTCCTAGGACTTTTTTCCCCCGGCTAAAAGTCCAGGGTTTTTTCTCCTAGGGGGTTTTTCAACCCAGGGAGACAGCCTTCTTGGGCTTAACTTAGCACCCTCTTCTATATGTTACATTACTAATACGCTCGCTTATAATATTGATTCATAGCCACAGCAAATTCTGCTGCTTATGCTATCTGTATTATGTTACGCTATCTGTCGAAATTTCTGTGTTTTTCCCTGCTTCTATTAATGTAAAGCTGCTTTGAAACAATTACTAATTGTGAAAAGCCCTATATAAATAAAATTGAATTGAATTTATATTGGCTAATGCTTTAACTAATACAACCTTATTAGTTAAAAAAATATTATCAATGAACATATTTACACAATAGACAAGAACAATTTATAAATAAGCACAGATACAAATGTCTTAAATACAACACACGTGTGTGTGTGTGTGTGTGTGTGTGTGTGTGTGTGTGTGTGTGTGTGTGTGTGTGTGTGTGTGTGTGTGTGTGTGTGTGTGTGTGCGTGCGCGTGCGCGTGCGTACGTAAACCTTTTGTCTACAAAGCTTCAACTCTATTTTTGTAAACATTTTGTAGACTGTGCTTATTGTTGGCTCCTTAGAAAAAGTGTTAAATCCTTTCCTGTTTTTATGTCACTTTGAATAAAAGTAAAATTACAAGAAAAAACGGTATACTTTAGTATAGGCTACTGTATTATTTACTAACTAGATACTAGACACTTAAAGTAGTAGTGTAGACCAGTGGTTCTCAAACTTTTTCAGCGCGCGGCCCCCCTCGTGTACGGTGCATTCTTTCGCGGCCCCCAGAAAGAAAATTTATGACAAAAACAGTTCTAAAATGTAATATTTTAATTAAACAAAACATATTAAATTATACATAGTAGTGCTGTTGGTTAGTTGGCTTATTATTTTTAAGGTTTAATTACACAGAATTCATGATAAATGAATGTATTTTATAAAATGTCATAAAACTGGGACCCCCCTGGCACCATCTCGCGGCCCCCCAGTTTGAGAACCACTGGTGTAGACTATATTGCAGTATACTATAGTAATTACAACATTTTGTAGCGAATTGATAAACCAAGTATATTTTAATATTTATTATGTTAAAGTTCAAACACACTATAAATTCAAGGACTTTTACAACTACAGTATTTTTTGTGGAAATGAATAATGTAACGTTAAAGGATTTATCATGTGATTAAAAACAGAAAGCGTGTACTAATGCTGTATACTCTCTTCATGAGTGTTAATGAACAGCAGTTGTGTGCGTGTGTGTGTGTGTGTGTGTGTGTGTGTGTGTGTGTGGTTAGGGACTCAATCTCTTCCCCAGACTCCAGGCTGACGTCAGCTGACTGTTTTGGCTGTACTGGGCGCTCCGGACACAGCGCTGCTGCTGCTGCTGCTGTTGTAAAAATGCTGCTCTCCGTGCCGCCAAGGACAGGATTCAACCCATATAACAGCTATACCAGCAAAACCAGTAAAAAGGTAAGGCGATGTATTTATGCCGAAACGTCAGCTTTGGGAAAATTCTCATTTATCCCGCTTATCTCTGTTGTCTGTGTAATTGCACGAGCTGCAGTGTCCTTGAGAGTGGAACCTAGCTTGGAAAGATTAAACGGGATCATTGCGCGATCGTACCGGATAATGTACCGCTTCAGAGTAAGCAGCTAAAGTGAGCACGTATTTAAAAAGTCGCTATCTTAATGGTGATTTATTTACTCTATAGCCTAAGCTGCGTGAGAAGTGACTGTACTGAACTTGCGATCTGAAAGGATCACGGATACTTGCGATTTATAGGGACACGATGTCTGTGGAGTCGTTGTAACAAATCGGCGTAGAGGACTAGTTATTTGGATCGGTTTGGGAATTAAAGAAATTGAGTTTAACCAAGTTTTTACGTTGAGTCACTGGCCCCACCCCTACAAATCTTACTACTATGACGGGAAACATTAAGGTTTCGAATTGACTGTGCGGATGGATGCTACGTTTTTTCTCAGGACACAATATCAGTGCTAGTGCTTGCACGAGCCATGTGTTTTCAAAAATATAAAAGTCAAAATAAGGTGTTCATTCTGGTTTTATGTGACGCTTATTTGTCCGAAATAGTTACTGAAAAAATAGAACTGTGTAATTGAATGTTTAGAAAAACTACACAGTTACGTTTAATATTAATTGTGAAAAATACTGTAGTATACCTTAGTATTTACCATAAATAACCTTTAGAACACACAGCAGCAGTTTTTAATTATTTCATAAAGCATTTACATTATTAATTGCCACATTATTCATTACTAGTTTACTATAGAACAAATCCTAATGTTTTTGAACCATTGTAAGTATTAACAGTATTAACTAATACTAGAGTATAGTAGTATACATTAACAAAGTGTAGTAATTATTACTGAACTATTCAATAGTCAACTATAATATACTGCATGTTTTACTGTAGTAAGCACAAAAGCGTACTAGAGTATTTTTCATGTGGGAATGCAGATCACACTACATGCAGATGGGCAACAACAACAACATATGCATATTCATTACCTACACACGACATTACACGTTAGATTTACATGTGATGGCTGGCATACAGATCATGATGTATAATGTATATAATGATTTTGGCTGAGGTGATTAAAGGCATTTGACGAATGTCGTACACTTAAAGTCATCGACCATACAGCATTAAGATTGGGGGAAGATGAAAGAACTGTGCATGCTTTGCAGATTTATACAAACAGTCTTTATCATCTGACATCTTCAATGTCCCGACTAGGTCATCATCATAGATTATGCGATAAAACTGTAGAACGAATTCAAGTTCAAAAATGAGCTTGAATGATGTTTTTGCTAGAGAAAATATTAAATGAATGGAAATTTACACTGGCATTGTTTTAACGTCCTGTTTG